>NC_058145.1:9173893-10373893 GCF_011075055.1 Mangifera indica | reverse complement strand
TTTTAGCCCAATTTCAAAATCACTCACGGGAGATGAAAAACCCAAACTCCCACCCATGACCAAACTGTCATTCAAATTTACAGTTAGAGACAGGGGTAAAATCGTTATTTTACCTATAACTTTAAAACTTCAAAATTTTATCATTTTCCCCCTCTAGGTTTTAAAAACTAACACTTTAACTCATCCTCCAAGTTTAAAAAATTTAGATTTTACCCCTAGGGTTTGTTTCCTTCTCTGGCCATCACCGACGACCGACGCTTTCCACCGATCTCCCTTGTCCGACTACAAAAGACGACGAAGGATGAACCTTCGTCATCCAGGTCTAGAAGAACAGACGAAGGATGATGTTTCGTCGTCCTTTGTTGTCGTGTTTGGATGACGCGATGAGCTACGAAGGATGACAAAACATCGTTCTTCGTCATCTAGGTTATGCGACGAAGAGAGATCCCTTCATCGCACCACCGTGCGACAAAGAGATCTTTGTCTCTTCGTCACACTAGGAGAAGGAGGAGGTCAGAGACGATGCCGAAAGATAAAATTGAAGAGTGAGGTTGAAACTGCTGCTTTTGAAAGTTATGGGGGGGGCGACTAAATTTTAAAAAATTTTGGAAACCTTAGGTTTGGGGGTGGAAATGTTACTTTTCAAAGTTTAAAAACTTTAGGTAAAGGTGAAATATTAGTTTTTAAAACTTTGGGAGAGCGAAAAGTAATAAATTCTATAACTTTTAATATGAACAGTAAAATAACTATTTTACCCCTCCCTTTAACAGAAAAAATTAACAAAAGTTTGGTCATAGGTGAGAGTTTGAGCTTTTCATCTTCTGTAGGTATGGGTTTGAGATTGAGCTAAAAGTTGGGTGGGAAATAGTCCTTTTCCCTACATTATATGATCTTCATGGGAAAACAAGCAAATATGCTTTTGCAAAAGCATGTAGATTTGTACATTCATGTGAATGAACACATGGAAGCAAACAAGCATGCATGATGTATTCTGTATATTCCTTAAGAATATATTCTCTGCAGTATTCTATGCAAAGAATATACTCTTTGCTTCTTAGCTTCTTTGCTTATTTGCATATTTTATATTTTTTATACGTCTTATGCCAAAACCCTCATTCAGACTGCATGGCCTTCATGAGTGGCTTATTGGATTATTTTCCATGTGCTACTTTAATATTAGATTAAAACCAACCAAAATTTAGGGAGATAAGATTAAGTGAGTTTAAAAGTTTTTAAATTTAATCTAAAAAATTTTAACTCAAAAATTTTTAAATTCACTTGATTTTATCTAACACATATGTAAACCTTTTTTCAAATATTGATATTAAATATTTACACATATTTTCTATGTAATGAATAAAGAGAATAGTGTTGTCTTATCTGATTTCTCAAGGTTGAAGATAATGGTACTTTAGATATTTCAACATATAAAGTAGTAAACATATTTAGAGTATAAAAAATGTGGTATAAAAGTTAAGTAGACCCAAATTTGGGTGAAAAATTCAATATCCCTTGTGGAAATGCTTTGCATAGCCATTGGCTAAGGGAGGCTACGACTTCTCGGATTATCAATAATTCATTTTTAAAATCTTGTTGTTTTACTTTATGCAAGCTATATGAGAATTGATGTAAATATTATGGTTCTCTTGTGAATACATAAATACAGTAGAAAGTTATTCCAATTCCTAGTTTAATATCTATTTCAATTTTTAGAAAACCGCAGTATGTTGTGTTTGTGTGTTGGCTGTAACATTGGTATCAAAAGCTTTCCTTACCTTGAATGAAGCTATGACGATGGTCCCAATGTTGACCTTTCGGATTTTAGCAAAGAATTCATTGTAAAGATCGATGTGTCGATTACCAAGTTGGATGTAGTGTTGATACAAAGAGGGAGACCCATTACCTGCAAGAATCATGCACTTTCAACTAAAAGGCAACTAAAATCGGTTTATGAGGGGTAATTGATGACCATTGTAATAGCTTTTTAAAAGTGGCTTTGTTTTTTGTTAGAGAGACATTTTAAGGTGCGAATAAATCAACAACATTTGCTTCCTCTGGATCAAAGGTTAAATGGAGTCGAACAATAGAAATAGTTAGTGAAATTGTTGGGATTTGATTTTGAGATTTAATATAAACCAAAGTGAGAGAATTAGGCAACTAATATTCTTTACTGCAGACAACCACCACCACTGAAATGAAGTCTATTTCCATGGTTGGAATGGTGGGAATAGACACAATAAATGAAAAAGTTTGTCGAGATGACAAGTTAACACGTTATTCTTTGGGATTTGCTCTTGGATCCTAATAGTCACCCGGGTTATGGACTGAAGCCTTAGGTATAAGGGCGGGATAGCTCTACCCAATTTCTACATGCACCTCATGTTTCTTACAAAAATTCTACTCAACACCCATTGGGGGACGATCAGGATTTTTGAGGACTTAAAAGCCGGTGATGTTTGTGTTGTTTTTGGAAGGAATGAAAGCTAATGTGATAAACCATGTAGCTAGTTATGAGGTATGCCAAAGAAACAAGAGCCAACCCATGAGTCAAGTTGAGCTACCCCAGCTTATATTGATTCCTTCTCGAGTTTGGAAAGACATTTCTCTTGATTTTGTGGGGGTTTACGTAAGGCTTACGATATCAATACAATGCCATGGTGGTTGACTATCTTACAAAATACAAACATTTTCTGCCTCGCAAACAACCATACACAATCAAGGATGTAGCAATATTGTTTTGGTGGTGCGACTACATGGTTACCCGAGGTCGATTGTCTCATATGAGATTGGTGTTTGTGAGCTAATTTTGGACAAAGCTCTCTAAATCTGACACCACTTTAGCTTACCATCCTCAGATGGATGAACAGATAGAGATGGTTAATCAAAGTTTGGGAACACATTTTAGGTGTTTTTGTAGTGGTACACTGAAACAATGACTGAAATGGTTAGCTTCAGTTAAATGTTGATATCATACGAAGGTAGCATAAAGTTTGATTTCGTTTTGACCATCTATGAAAGGGACCCACTACGTTTCTCTGATTAGTGGAAGAGAATTCTCCGATGAGGAAGTTAATGTGCAAATTCGAGAGCGAAATGTCAGCTTGGATGAGCTTAAGGCTAATCTTTCTTGTGCTTTTACTGAAGAAGTTTGCAGACATAGGGCGGCAAGTAGTTTTTGCAGTGGGGGGACAGGTGTTTTTGTAAATACAAACATACCGCTTCCGTTCACAAGCCTACCGCCCGATTGAGAATTTGAGTCCTCGTTATTATGAGTCATTCAGATACAGACTTGCCATTTTCTTTTAAGGCAAAGAGCCACTCGATTTTTCATGGATCCCAACATAAGAAAATGATTAAGCTGGCATTTGGGGCAGCGGAGCAACCACCAAGGGAGTAAATAAAGGAGCAATTATGGCCTTAACTAAGAATTTGTATGAGAATACCAAATGATTAGGGAAAAGCCACGTGGGTTGATTGGAAGTGCTTTGGAAATTAGTTAGAAAAGTTGGTCTTTTAACATTTTATCAACACTGTAAATGGAAACTCAAATGTTTGAAACAATTTGGATATAAAAATTAATCAAAGAAGAGTCAAAATATTCTTCCTCTTTGTCATCAGTTCAAATGAAAGTAAATGAGGAAGAAAGTAGTCAGTCTAGTAATATCAACCTCTCAAATGTGTTTGTTTTAGGGACTTTGGCTGTCAGGAGGGGTAAGCAATCCACCAGAATCCCACAACTCAGTACCATTCATTATTGTAGCTCAAATCCTCAAAAAACTCTCTGGATAAAATATTAATCAAGGGCCTACATACACAACTGGTAATCAACTTGCAAATACACTTCAAGAACCTGCATATCCAGTTGTGATTTCATTTGCTCTACCGTCCAAGATTCATAATTCCTCTTTCATCAGATTTCTGAACAATATCCAGACTTCTAAAATAGTTCATTTTCCCTAGGATCAATGTATACAACTCCTTTATCACTCTTTCCTAATAAACTGCCTGTGTTTGCAGTATGAAGGGTGGCCTTAATGTGATATTACAGGATACACAAATGATATCAGAACTCCTGCATTGATGAATTAGGGTAATAACAAAGAAGCCTCATTTTGCACAAGAAGACAAGAATCACAGTTTTCAATATAAGTTACTGAAGGTAGAATAGTCACCAAAGGAAGTAAACAGAATATAGAAATCTACCTACATGATACAAGGTAGAACACAAGATGAGCTTATTTATTAGGAATTCAACTTGTGCAGAGTAATAAGAAATTATTCTAATTTTACCATTTGGCCAGTCTAACACTCATCTACAAGACGCCATAATGCCTCCATTTGTTCCTAAAACAATGAGTTGTATAAGAGAAATTAAATCATGTTTATAACTTACAGTCTTGACTTGTGCCTACAAACCAATGGATAAGGGAAGGTCCTTCAATGAGGTCAGCAATGAGTACCACGTTTTTCCAGCCCTGAACAATAAGAAAACATCAAAAGAAGTTTTATAAGATCAATAAACAAGACTAACAAGGTCAGTGGAAACTTCACTCACATTACAATCTCAGAAGTATCATCATTTGCAAATTATGCCCCAAAGTACTCTAGGTAGTCATTATCAGAGAAGAGATCGTCAATACTTGTGCCTTCAATTCCAGGATAATATGGACTGCTGAGTCTACCAAAATCAATCAATGGGCTATCAATTGAAGTTCCATATGTAATATCAACAGGCCTATTTGGTTCACTCGGAAAAGTGTCCTTAATATAAGGGTCTAATTCACTAGTGCTAATGCCAGTTTCATTTCTATCTAATGCTTGTACATAGCCTCCATCATCCCTTGGCCTAATTTGTGATACATTCATTCCCATCTGATCATGGGTCAAATCATGACCAGGTCCTACTTCAAATGATGGATTATAGACATTGTAAGTAGCACCATTTTGTAACTCAGCATTGGGCCCCATCGGATATAGCATAGATGTTTCATCCATATACATGCTCTGCATAGAAATAAGACCGGCAGAAGGAACATGGGGCAAATTGTCAAATGCAGATGTTGCCATTTGTGCTGAGCCCTCAAAACCTATGTTTGGGTCCCTCAATGATGTCACTGCAATGTTTTCCTGTCGATTATCATGTGTATTATAGTCAATAAGGGGTGTATCAGTATCATTTATGTCAGGCAAAGTTCTTTTTGGCTCATCATGTTGGCACTCATCAGGAGATGTTCTGGGCACTTGATTAGCAGGCCTTGGTTTCCCATAGTGTCCACCTGTCCTGGGCTTTTTTGGATGTTTATTTTCTTGGCCAGAATGGGGTGTAAATTTGCCAAGACCATTTGCTGGCTCTACAACAGTCGGTTCATTTTCCCTGTTGTCTTTGGATGACACAGAACCCACACCATCATCAACACCATCAACATCATAGTTACTATCATCACTAATGGTAGGTCGCTTCTTATTACCATTGCCACCCACCTGCATTTCAGTTATCCCAGAGGTTCCATTATCACTACTAGGTTGCCGGATGGAAGATTCTTCCCGGTTCAAAACCGCCAACCAGATTGCAATTTCCTTTGCGGTCATCTTATCCTGTAAACACTTTGACTGACGAACATGCCTCTTGATCTTTGCAATATTAGGAGACATATGCTTTATTACTGATGTTAAAACCCCTACTTTCCACATCTTTTTCAGATCATGTGGCTTTTTGTATGGAAGACTCTGACCATAGGGTAGCCCTAATTTTACCCACCAATCTTCATTCCCAGTGGGCCACCAAGGTGGTGGAACTCCCTTCTCCAATGGGTACTTCCTCTGTGGAGGATCACAATGTTGCATCAATGAAGACAAGAGAGAACCAAGAGTTGCATCTTGCAGATCTTGAAGAGTGCTTTGTGAGTTCCCATTTTGATTATTCTCAGCCTCACCCATGGCTAAACATTCTGCTTCATACTTTGCTATGGCAGCGGGACCATTCTTATCAAACTTTACCTTTTCTTTCCACCAAGCTCTAATATTATCAGACGAACCACTGACTGGCTTACCCTTCTCAGGAATGATCCCATATACAAATCCACGTGCTTTGCACACTTCCATTAACTTCAACATATACTTAAGAATTCCATCCTGTGCTCTAGACATTTTCTTCCTCCGAGCCTGATCAGTTGTCTGCTTGGGCTTTTGCTTCTCTGCAGCTTGTATTGCCGCAAGCTTTTCTTTTTCCTTCATCCTTTTAAGTTTGATATGGTCTTTCCACATCCGCCGTTCCAATTCTTCTGCTTCAATCTCCTCATCGCTGACATCATTCTCTGCTATATTTTCACACCTTATATCATCAACTTCAATATCCGAGCTGTCACCCAAAGTGTCCACAACCATCAGAAAATGCCCACTAAACTAAAATTAAAATAACAGCTCTCTATTTATGTTCTATTATACACTAACATAATAGTAGGGAAACTGATCCTTGTTTTACACCTTATAAATAATAGTACTTATATATAATATTTAAAAACCCCACATTAGTTTCTTGACCTAACTCAAAACTTAATTTCCTTCTCTTCTCCCACATATTCTCAGAAACCAAACAAAACAAAGCAACATCTAACGCTATTCAATAAAAAACCATACAATTAACAATCTCAAACAGTAACAAAAAGCACAATTTTAATTAAAAAGAATCCCATCAACAATCAATGACAAAATTGAATATAACACTGATATGGAAATGATCAACTATTGTTTCTTACCAAATCTCAGCTCCGATATCTTCATAAACACCCATGTAGAATTCCACCCACAAAACAAAAGAATGAACCTCTTCAACCTTAGAAAATTTGGGGTTTCGCTTTTCAGTCCCTCTTTTCTCTTCGACTTGGTTGTGGTTTTTCACAGAAAATTACAAAACGATAGAGCAAGTCAAGTTAAGGGTAGAAATGAATCAAATCGGTCCGAAAAAGGAACCCGGAGCCGAAATATCGATTTGGATATACAAAATGATTCTGTGAATTTAATACGAAAACAGAGACAGGCAATCTGAGAGAGGCGGCCAGAAAAGTACAGCTGAGATTTTGCCACTTAGAAGGGATGTGATCCAGTGTGGGCATGTCCAGTATAAATCATGGATGGTCAACCTTTTTGGGCCATTTAACGTGGGCCTTTATGACAAAGTGCGCACCACAAAATGTGGTGATACTTAAAAGGAGATTAATTAATTATTGTTTGAGAGTATTTTAGATTAAAGTTAAATAAATAATATTTAATATTTAGAATATTTTGATATTACCTTTCTATATTTATTGAAATAAACCTTAAAATTATAATTTAAAAAAAAAAAGAATAAATTTATAATAATTTTGAAGCCATGGCATCTACATAAATGTCTTGCTAAGGAACCTAATAGTATTTAAATAGATTAATATTATATATACAATTTTATACATCATGTGATTGAATAGTTGAGAATAAAAGATAAAATAACACTTAATCATATAATAACACATTATTATTTGTACATAAAATTATGCATATAGTTTTATTAATTCAGATATGTTCTTGACATAAATTAATATTAAACTAAATAAAAATAATGATATATATTGAAAGATCATATTATCATATAAAAAATAAGAAAAAAAATTGTACACTAAAACAACACATTATTGACCTCTTCATCCACAAAAGTGATAATATACAATATGATACAATGTCATATATGATTTCTAATTAATACATTATATTGATGTCCAAACAATAACGAAAGATGATTGAACAATCAAAAGAATCTTTGGCATTAGTTTCTTGGCCTGCGAAGAAATAATCAACATCTAGCAAATTGCGAACAAAATTATATCATATGCAGAGATGTCAATAGGCCAGGCCGACTCCAGCTCGGCCCGTTGGGCTAATGGGCCGGGCCAGGCCCGAGGCCCAAACAATAATGGGCCTTCGGGCCGGGCTGGCCCTTTAAAATATAAAAGTCCAAAGCCCGGCCCATATATTAACGGGCTTTAAATGGGCTGGGCTGGGCCTTATTAAATGGGCTGGGTCGGGCCTCCATAAATATTTAAAAAAAAATTTAATTAAAATTTTTAAACACAAATTATTTTTCAATTATTAAAATCGAGGACAGTACCCCACATATTTTATTTATAATCCCTCACTTATGGCGGAGGAATACTGTGGTTACATGATAAAAAATATTATAAATTGTTAATAAAATACAAATAAATTAATTTACATATTGTATAAATTACAAAACATAAATAAAATTTATCTACTATATAATATTTATCTATTCATCTTCTACGTCCAAATCTTTGAATTCTTCAAAGACATCTTCTGTCACACGATTCTGTAATTTAAAATCAGCTTTGATCCAATCTTTCATGCACATTATCGCTTCGACCATATTTGGATGTAAATTGGATCGTCTATCATCCATCACACATCCCACTGCACTAAAAGCGGATTCCGATGCTACAGTTGACACCGGAGGTGTTAGTAAATCTCGAGTCATGGCTGCAAGCACAGGAAATGTTTCTGCCTTGTCTTTCCATCATGCCAAAACATCTAGTTTTTCAACATTATATCTTTGAACAATTTCAAGATAATGGTCAATATTTATATAATTGTAAAATTGACTATAATTTGTACTTTGACTAACAGTTTGTTTACCTTTGCGCAATAAAGACCATATGCGTGACTTTTTTTTACCTGAACTATCAGAACTTACCTCTGGTACAGAACTTTGTCAAGTTTTTCCATATTTTTGTTCATAAATACTATACATATCAAATAAAAATTCTTGAACATATTCAACAGAATTTACATTGCTATTAATTGACAAATTTTCATTAATAACATCAAATAAATTTTGTAATCCATTAGTTTTTGCCCTAGGATCTAAAATAGTAACTGTAGAATAAAGTAAAGGAATTTCACTCCAATATTTTTAAAATTTTTGTTCCATTTGTATACATATATTTTGAAAAGCATTATGAGAGTGACGATACCTATGTTTTTTAAAAATATCACTTATTTCTATCATACTATATATTATAGAACAAGTTGTTGGATAATACACACCTGAGCAATGATCTGTGGCTGTTTTCAATGGCTCTAACAAGCTCATTAAAGCCATAGCTATATTCCCAATCTTGATCTGTCAAAAAAATAGGATCTTGTGAATCCATTGGTTGGGTATTGAAGTATCGTGTTATAGGAACTTCATACCCTTCGCATGCTTTCAACATGAGATATGTTGAATTCCACCTAGTGCTAATATCTATTTTTAATTTTTTTCTTCTTAACCCCATTGATCTACATAATTGATGATATGTTTGTACCCGTGATGGGGATGATGAAATATATGCAATGGCATGTCTAATTACTTCTAAATGTTTTTTTGCCAAACTCAAGCCATCTTGAGCGATTAAATTAATAATATGACATGCACACCTAACATGAAATAATTTTCCATTAAATGGAGGAGATAAATGATTATTCATATATTCAATAACTTTATTATTATTTTTAGCATTATCTAAAGTAATTGAAAAAATAGAATTATTAATTTTATATTCATCAAAAATATTTGCTAATGAACGATAAATTGCAAGACCATTATGTGGATATTCTAAATTTCTAAATGCAATAACTTTTTTGCATAATTGCCAATCAAAATTAATATAATGAGTAGTTGCACAAAGCTACCCTATACGTTGATTTGTAGCAGTCCATAAATCAGAAGTTATTGAAATAACACCATTAAAATTACTTAATTCTCCAATAATTTTTATTTTCATTAGTTCATAATTTCTCAATATATCTGACCTAAGAGTTGACCTATGAATTCTTCTAAATGTTGGTTGAATACTATTTTGCATCATCCATTCTAAAATTTCATCTTCTGCATAACTAAAAGGTTGATCAAAAGCAACGACATACCTGGCCATGTAATCTCGCACCTTCATTTGATCGTACGTAAAAGTTGACATTTCTCCTATATGTCCAGAACCGCTCGGACCTCCTGTTGAAGTGGCACCTGGACCAACAGATCGCGATCTGGTGAATGCAATTTGTTTTTGTCCTCTAAGTTCATGTGAAATTTTTTTACAGTAATCAGTAACATGTCGGCGAAGATGTCTCATCCCACTTGTACTTGCACATGTTAAACAAGAACCGCAATGTTTGCATACTGCTCGACGAATTAATTTCCCCTCTATTGTTTCCTCTATTCTATCAAAGTGTTCCCATACCATTGACGTTTGTTTTCTTTTTCTCTCTGTCGAACAATGCGAACCTGTACCCGTACCACTTTCACCTGTTGGTGCTCTACCTATCCCACCTTGTGCATCATCAATAATATCATCAGCGTCAGCATGATAATATTCAAATGGATTGAATTCATTTGACATTGGATCCATTTGTAATATTTTGTAATGATAAAATTAAAATAAAATGAAATTAAAAATATAATAAATAGTTGAGATTGAGAGTTTGAGAGATTGGGAGTTTGAGAGGTTGAGAAATTTGTAATTGTAATTGAAAGTGAAAATGAAAAATTGAATAGGTTTTTATAGGAAAAAATCAATTAATTAAAAAAAAATTTAAAACAAAGTTTGGCAACGGCTACTGGTGCCAGTACCCGTTGCCAACGGCTTCTGCCTCTGCCTTGTGGCAGAAGCTAGCCAATGGCTTCTGCCAAGGCAGAAGCCGTTCTGCCTGGGCTTTTCCCTGGGAGAAGCTTGCTTCTGCTAGACAGAATTAGCTTCTACCATTTGGCAGAAGAAAAAATTAAAAAAAAAATTATATATATATATATGAACAGTGTCGGGCCGGGTCGGGCCAGCCCATGGGTTTAATATTAAAGCCTAAGGCCCGAACCGATAAGCCCATAGGCCCGGCCCGACACACTACAGTACCAGGCCGGGCTTTGTCGTGCCCGGACTTTTTTTCGTGCTTCGAGCCAGGCCTCCATTCGACCCGGCCCAATTGACGTGTCTAATCATATGTCATAAACATATACCTTGAAAAAAGCATGTTTAAATTGATAATTTTCTACCATAACCCAAATTGGTTTACCAAGAACATTGGCACAAATTGAGTTGTAGCCTAACAATAGCTAGTAAATTTTCTCCTTATTTTAAAAGATGATTCAAAACAACAAATAGAAGATCAAATTATTTGAAAGTAGTGACATTGGATAGAGGTATCTCAGAAGATTAAAAAGACTAGAAAAGTGTTCAGGACAAGTTTAAAATATAATAAAACTATGTATATCTATTTTAAGTATATAAATTAGTACATATTTGATATATATCATTAAATGATTTGATAATTTTAAATTAAAGATTAAACAATACTCAATCACATGATAATACATCATGTGTGTACTCATATACTAAAAAATAGATACATATAGTATTGCTTTTAACTATATAACCACCTTATCATATCAATCTGACATAAAATCAAAGACCTCATTTTGATGTCCTAGAAGCTTTTGTATACGGGTGGATTCAAATCGAATCGAGTTATATATGGGCTAACTTAAGTAAAGGTGGCTCGAGTTCTGCATAAGTTCATTGAGCTAATCTAATGGAAGGTTTGAGTTTGACTCAAGAGAAAAATTTGAAGTTTGAATTTATGACTCGAATTTTTCGATCAAGTTTATAGTTTTTTATTTGTAAGTACTTAATTAGAGAGTTTCAAAAACGTGGTAAAAGCTTGAACCCGAGACTTTTTCCTAGAAATTTTAATATTCAATCAGTTTTGTTAATCCCTTTTTTTTTTTTCATAGTTGGAGTTTATAATTTGAGTTTGTGGCTCAAATTTTTAGCCCGAGTTTTTAACTCGAGTTAATGGCTTAAGTTTGTAACTTAAGTTCGTGGCTTGAATCTATAGTAACACCAAAGTAAACTAGATGCATTTCAATTATATAATACTAATGCAATTTAACAATTTGTGCAAACTCACTTGGAAAACAAAATTTATTTACTTCATCTTGAAAATAATTATTATATGCCCTTGTTCACAAAATATTTGTTATATTTTACTGAAACATTTGATTACAATGTACATAAGCAAGAAGAGTTGCAAAATTATCTCAGTAAAACTGCATACATGGCAAGACCATATGAGCTACAAATGTCATGCATCTAGAAAAAGAGTAGGCAACAGGTATGCAACAACACATTCTGGACAAGCAGCAAATGGAAGGACCACAAGGAGATCATTTGTTGATATGGCAAGCCAAGAGTGGAGGAACGATTATGGGAAAGAAAAAGAAGAAAAGGAAGGAAGAGAAAAGCAACCAAAAAAATTTGAAAAGAGTGAGGGAAATGGGAGACCTTCAACCTCTCAAAAGTTGGAAGAAAAGCCATTGTTGTGTTCTTGGATTTCACCATGTTATTATTATTATTATTATTTTGTTATGTTAGTAATGTACTTTTTTATTGAGCTAATGTAAAAATTTTTGAATTCCAATAAATATAATTATTCTTTTCAATTACATTGAGTTGTTGAGTACAATACAAATTTTTATTATTAAACATAACTTCATCTACCAATAAATTTTCAGACAACAAATATTCCTTGTAACTATAAAAACTCTATTCTAGGTTTGAAACAAAGTATTTTCAGGAGACTTCCAGGTCTATAACAACTTGATTTTTTAGCATAATGGGAATGGAAGCTAGGGTAGATAGAATTGAGACTGGCATGGTAATCGGTTAAAGTAAAATTAGAGGAAATGGGTAACCAGTTGGGGGAGATGAATAGAGAAATGAACTCAAAAATGGGGGAGATGAATAATAAGATAGAAAATGTAGAAACCAACATGGAGACTATGAAAAGATACCTACAAGAACTTAGAAAAGCCTGGTAATGAGAAGGGTAAGACGTTGGTGGACTATAATCCATCGTCCTTATATTCTCCACTTATAAGGGAAACCCTTCCACCCCCACTAACCAAAAAGAAGAGGTGGGTGATGAAAATGAAATGACCGATGACAAAGGATAAGAAGAAGAGCACCTAGGTAGAAACTAATAAGACTTCTAATGCCATCAATTAAAGTTGTCGTTGTTCAATTAATGAAAAGGGATGGAAATTTTTGGAGGTTGTTTGAGGAAGAGTTGTGTTTTTGGTATGATGAAAAATATACCTCAAGGCACAGTTGGTAGTTTTGGTGACTCCGAGTGATGATTGATTGTGAAGAGGAGGAGAAAAATATGAGGGATACAATGAAAGAAGAAACCCCAACTAAAGCAAAGGAGATAGAGGTGAGGTTGAATTCTAGTTTTGTGGTGGGAATCAATTCTCTGAAAATCATAATTCGTCGGAAATATGAAAGGGAGGAAAGTGGTGGTATTGTTTGATAGCAGTACAATACAATTTAATTTCAGACATATTAGTTACTAAGTTAGGAATCCTTGTGAGGCTCCTTAAGTTCGCAATAATTTTGGGAGTGATGAGAAAGTAAAAGAAGTCAGTAAGTGCAAATGAATTGAGTCGATGTTCCAAGGGATAACTATGGTGCATAATTTTTTTTTTTCCATTTAGGCTAGAGGGAGTTGATGTTATTCTTGAATTGATTGATTGAGCTAACTTGGAGATATGAAGACAAATTGGAAGAATCAAACAATGCGGTTTATTTGGGAAAAAAGTGAGTGGAGTTGAGAGGAGACTTGTCTCTAACCCCAACTAGAGTCATCCTTTATAACATTAGTGAAGTTTGTTTGCAAATGAGGTAAAGGGTTTTGGGTAGAAATGGAAAAGGAAGGAATTGTGAAAGAATTGGAAATCGGAGAAATGACCTCGAAAGTAGTTGTCTTACTGGAAGAATTTTGTAATACCCTTATGTATGTTCAAGGGTAATTATGTCTTTTGACTATGTTTTGAGATATTTTTCATTTTAAGTATATATATATTTTCACATGTATATATGTGTTTTTATAAATAACTATATAGATATATAAATACAAAAAGAAAAAGAGATAAAGGTGTAAATAAAAAAGAGAAAAGACAAAAACAATAAAAGGAAGCTTCAAGTGTTTTCTATCATCTTCTCCTGTAAAACTCCAGCAGCTAGCCTCCTTCATGTTGTTTTCTTTTGTTTTGTGAAGCCAAAGGAAGGAAATGAAAGGATTTTGGAAGATAAAATAAGAAGAGAAAAAAAAGAAGCACTTTGGAAGTTTTTGGTAACCAAAAGATCTTCTTCCTTTCCCTTTACCTATGCATATATATATTTGATACATGTTATATGAATATATTAGTGTGTTTTGGTATTGATTTAAGATGATTTTGGTGATAAAGGAAGCAATACAAGGAAGAGAAAGCCAACTTGCAAATATTGGCTTGAAACAAGGTAATGGGTATCATCTTTGATACGTTGCATGTTTTAGGCTTTTGGTTCCTTGGATATATGTTATAAATGATGATTTTGAAGTTGAAAAATGTTGTTTTGCCATTTGGGGTGTCTATGTGTGTGTGATTTTGTTGATGGCAGAGAATTGGATAATATTTATAGTTTTATCACTGATTTCGTCTCATGTTTTGACTACCTTATCTGATGAATCATGGGTGCTATTATATCTTGTTGGAAATCTCTTTTAATCCTCTTTTCAATGATATATAGCTTGTATGAATTAGAGACTGTTTGGACTATTAAATTGCTTGAACAAAAAAACTGTTTTACCAAATAAACAGTGAAGACAGTTTTTTGCCACTAATTTCATCCCACATTTTGGCTATCTTATCTGATGAATCATAAGTGCCATTATAGTTTGTTGGAAAGCTCTTTGAATCCTATTTCAAATTATATATATTTTATATGAATTAGAGATCATTTGGACTGTTAAATATTGTATGAACCAAAAGGACTATTTTACCAAATAAATAATGAAGACAGTTTTTGCTACTAATTATATCCCACGTTTTGACTGTCTTATCTAATGAATTATGAGTGCTATTATAGCTTGTTGGAAAGCTCTTTGAATCCTCTTTTCAACGATATATAGCTTGTATGAATTAGAAACCATTTGGGCTGTCAAATTGTATGAAAAAGAAGGTTGCCCTGTTAAATGATTGTTCTGTGAACAGTATTTCGCAGTTTTTGGAAAGAAAGAAAGAAAGAAATAAAAGAAAGGAAAGGAAAGGATAGAAAGGAGAGAAAAAGAAAAGAAGAAGAAAAGAAAGAAAAAGCAAGAAAAGGAATTTGAGGCTCAAGATTCAGGCGTCATCCCAAGAGTATGGTATGGTGAGTTATGAATAGATTTAGATGGAAGATGAAAACAAGATTAGTAAGATATAAGGCACGCATGCATGCTATGAACTATGAGGGGGCACTTTACATTACACTGCCTACAGTAGGGCACGTCCGTAATAGAACATAGACCCCTAGTAAGGTCTGCTCGCAGTAAAACATGTTCGTAGTAGAGTTTAATTCAGATTCAAAATGGTGTAGTAAGAGAAAGGAAGAGAGCTCGAGCTTAGAAAGGTGTCAAATCCCTATAGTCAGCTTCCAAAAAGTATCAAATAGACACCAGATGGGACAAAGTATGACCCAAATAGTAAATAATGAACTAGATTATCCCTTCGATTTCTTATGGAGGTTATGAATAAGGTTGAGTCCCGAGAGTGAGTTAGAATAGGAAAGGAGATAGTTTACTTAATTATTTCCCCTTACTGAGTGTTCTTATCTCTCACTTTCTTTTCTTTCATGATTGTAGGTACAAGTGATCGAGGTAGCTGCGAGGTAAGGTCAGGTCAGCGTAGGTAGATCCAGCTGGAGTAGGTTATCTCCAGTTTATATTACATGTATACAGTGACATATTATCTTTGGTTTATATTGATGCTTCAAGTTTGGGTTTAAGGTAAGGATGACAACGAGGAAGGGCCAAAAGGGAATATCAATCCTCGTCCCTGTCATCGTAAAGGATTTCAATCCCTATCCCCATTACAAGTATGATAACGAATTTTCATCCTTTATGAAAAAAAAGAATCTCCTTATCCTTGTTCCCATAGGAAAAAATCTTTTTCTCGTATCATTTCACTATCATATAAATATATTAAATAATAAAATTAACTAAAATTAAAATCAATCCACTATTTCAGTTGTTACAAATATTATATATTAATCACCTTTATTATATACAACAAAAATATAAATAATCTAAACTATAATAATATGTTAGTATTTTAAGTAAATATATTAATATAAAGGACATGGATAATGACAAGAATGGGGGGAGGGGACACATGTATCTCCATCCCCGGTCTGTCTTCAATTGCATGAATATTTTTAAATAACAAAATTAACATTATATAAATATATTAAATAACAAAATTAACCAAAATTAAAATGAATCCATTATTTTAATTGTCACAAATATTATATATTAACCACCTTATTATACATAACAAAAACATAAATAATCTAAATTATAATGACATATTAATATTTTTAGCAAATATATTATTATAAAGGGGTGGGGACAATGACAAGAACAAAGAGAGGAGACACATGTATCCCTGTCTCCAGTCTATCTTTGATTATAAGAATATTTTTTATCCTCATTTTTATTGAGAAATCCCTTTTTCATTAGGGTTGATTAGGGTTAGAAACTCTAAATTTAGATCGAAATTGTCATCTCTAATCTAGGGATTATACTTAGGGTGGTAGATATATCCATGAATTTGTGTTAGGGTTATCAAAAGTAAAACAGATCGATACCATATTAGTGGTGGCAGATAGGCTGACAAAATATAGTCATTTCATGGTGATTTGACATCCTTTTACAGTAAAGGAGGCGGTTGGAATTTTCATTAAAGAAATGGTAAGGCTCCATAGGTTCCCACAAACAGTTGTAATGGATAAAGATTGGGTTTTCATAAGCAGTTTTTGGATGTAATTATTCAAAGCAACGAGTATGTTTTTAAAGTTTAGTTTAGCTTACCACTTGTAAACTGATGCATAAAACTAAGATTATGAATAGAAGCTTCAAAACCTACCTTAAATGTTTTTGTTTTAGGTAGCCAAAAAAATTGGCTAAAGTGGTTGTCTTGGGTGAAATATTGGTACAACACTACTTTTCACAGCTCTGCAGGGATGACACCTTTTAAGGAAATCTATAGAAGGATAAGGCTAGTACAAGAGGTAAATGCGATAATTAAGGAGAGAAATTTAATTTTAGATAGAGTTAAAGAGAACCTTTATAAGGCTCAAGAAAGGATGAAGAAAATAACTAACAAAAATAGAAAAGAAATGGTGGGTGATCATGTCTTCATGAAGGTACAACCATATCATTTTCGTTCCTTGGCATTCTATCCAAATGAAAGATTAAGCCTCCATTTCTATGGCTTGTATAAGATAGTAGTTGAAATTACTCAAATAAGCAAGGATACACCCAGTTTTTCATGTTTCACAATTAAAGAAATGAATTGGGCCTGAGAAATCGAGCCAACCACTATTAGATTGCCTAAGTAAGGAAATGGAGTTGGAGATGCAACAAGAAAAAATATTAAACTATAGATATTCTCCTCAAGGTGAATTGGAGCTACTCACAAAGTGGAAAAGACTATCAGATTATGACAATTCCTATAAGCTATATAAAAATCTTTGACAACTCTTTCCACAATTGCCCCTTGAGGGCAAGGTGCCTTTTGATGGGCAGGGTAATGTTAGAAGTTGTGTATATGTGAAAAAGGGGAGAAGGAAATGTGACTTGAGCACAGGTGGTAAGATTATAGGAGCTACACATATCATACATCCAAAAAAGAGTATGCAACGGGTATGTAACACCACATTCTAGACAAGCAACAAAATAGAAGTACCACAAAGAGATCCTCTATTAATGTGGCAAACCAAGAGTGGAGGAATGGTTATAGGAAGGAAAAAGATGAAAAGGAAGAAGGGGAGAAAGAAGTAGTAAGGAAATTTGGGAAAGATTAAAGGAAAGAGAGCTCCAGTCTTTGGAAAGCTGTAAGAAGAGTCTGATGCGTACTTGAGCAATTCCAGGCAGAACCACACCTCACAACTCAATCACCAATATGGAAGTAATGCAGAAGCAAGCACTTACAGCCTGAAACAGAACATGTAGTTGTAAATGGATGCAAAAAATACTAATTGTATTGATTAAATTTTTAATTTAATTACAATATTCTCTCATCAATACAAAGACTATTTCCCAGCTAATACAGAGATAGTTATCAAAATACAGCACCGAAACAGATTACACTCAATAACACCAGCTTAGAACAAACAGACTTGATTCCCCAAAATCCACAGAAACACAAAATACAGTACACCGGCTTCTTTCTTGCTCAGCTTTCGAGAGGCTGGCTCTCTCCCACCCACATTCTTGAAATTTTTCCTTCTGCCTCTACATTTCCACCTGCTCCCTTTTTCTTCCTTTCCTCAACTAATCTCTTCTTCTCTTCCTCTAATGACATGCCATGTATCTCTTTCTCCTGTTGCTGATTTGTTAGTATAGTTTAGACCCTCATCTCTTCCTGTTTGCTGCCAATTGCCCTCCCCTCTTTATTTTTTTCTTTCCCTAAGAGCGACATAAACATTACTCCTAACATTCCCCCCCCCCCCCCCCCCCCTTCAAAAGGCACTTTGCCCTTAAGGTGAGAGCACTTATTGCATAACTTTGCTCTTTTGCTTTTACAACTTTCTTGTGTAGTCCATTATCAATTAAATTCACATCATGTTGCCCCTTGGAACTATTCTGTTCAATGCTCTCTAGTCTCAAGACATCACAAAATTGGGAAGAAACTTGTGACAAGTTCTTATCAGTTTGATGAGCAACATAGTAACCTTTATCCATTGACTCAAAAACCTATGCTTCAGCAATTGATGATGGAGTAGTTGGTATGCCAGGCACACGATCGGTTTGAGTGGATGCATTGCCAGATGAAGCAAAAGAAGAAGCATTATCTAAATTTGAATTTGTGTGGTTGGATTGTGCAAGTAGACTAATTTTAGTTTTGGTTAAATGGGTTAAAAAACTGAGTTTGGGTTAAGGTAAAAATGGGCTTATGTTTGGTGTGGGCCAATTGGGTTTCGGGTCTGGTCTTAGGTTTGGATTTTTATTAGGTATTATTAACTGAGTATGGTGGTTTGAATTTATTGGTGTAAGGGTTTTTGGGCTATAATATATAATGTATAGGTTGAGTTGAGTTAGGGTTGGATTGAGTGTTTGAGAATTGGGTTGTAATGGATTTGGTTTTAATTGTAATGGGTTTGGGTTGTGAGCTCTTAGGTTATTCCAGTTTGGTTTTGGATTGGGCTTAGTAGTTAGACTTGATTTTGAGTTGAGTAAAAAATATTTTGGGCCGGAATCAATTAGTGTGGGTGTGATTAGGTATTGGGCTAGGTTTAATAGTGATGGATTTTGGTTTAATGAGTTGGGTTTGGGTTGGGTAAACGGGTTATTGGGCTAGGTAGGGTTATAAACCCTTCTTCCTCCTCAATTTCTTTCTTCATGGACGCCTCCTTCTCCAAAATTCACCATCTTCATCTCAGGAACACTACAAACAAGTGAGAGAGTGAACTTCGACAACTGGATCTCGTTGGCATCGTCCACTTTTTCATTGTATATTGTCGATTTCTTCTCCTAGTCACCCAAATCGACTATTTTCTCGCCAAAATTCTCAATCTCAGCTTCTTTCCTCTTTTTTTCACTGTCAAATACAATTAGGACGCTTTCATCATCCAGATCACCTTCTTCCACCACAAGAATGGCCCATGATTTGTGCTTACAATCATGGTTCAGGTCCTCTTTGCCTTCACAGCGAGGACAAGTTCTGTTCGCTGTCAGTTGTCAGATTTCCCACTAAGTTAGTTGTCGGACCATCCACCATCGACCACCATTTTTTACGATGTCCACATTTTCCATCCTCAGAATTGACGCTTCGATACCAATTGATGCATACCTGAGCAATGCTTCAGAACCAGAGTAATTCCAAGTAGAACCACACCTCACAACTCAATCACCAATATAGAAGTAACGTAGAAGCAAACACTTACAGCCCGAAACAGAACTTGTATTTGTAAATGGATGCAGAAAATACTAATTGTATTGATTGATTTTTTAATTTAATTACAATATTCTCTCATCAATGCAAAGATTATTTCTCAGCTAATACATAGATAGTTATCAAAATACAATACCAAAATAGATTACACTCAATAAAACCAGCTTAGAACAAATAGACTTGATTCCCCAAAATCCACAAAAACACAAAATGCAGTGCACCAACTTTTTTCTTGCTCAGCTTCCGAGAGGCTGGCTCTCTCCCACCCACATTCCTGAAATTTTTCCTTCTGCCTTTGTATTTCCACCTACTCCTTTTTTCTTTCTTTCCTCAACTAATCTCTTCTTCTCTTCCTCTAATGACATGTCACGTATCTCTTTCTCTTATTGTTGATTTGTTAGTATAGTTGAGACCCTCCTCTCTTCCTGTTTGCTGCCAACTGCCCTCCCCTCTTTTTTTTTTTCTTTCCCTAAGAGAGACATAAACATTAGTCCTAACAGAGTCACTATTGTGTTCTTAGATTTCATCATTTTATTTTATTTTATTTTATTATTATGTTAGTGATGCACTGTTATATTGAGTTGATGTAAAAACACTTTTATTGAATTTCCTAAATTTCAGTCAATACAATTATCTTTTTCAACTACATTGAGTTGTTGAATACATTACAAATTTTCATTATTAGACACAACTTCATCTACCAACAAACTTCATGACAGCAAGCATTCCTTATAGCTGTAGGAACACTATTCTCGGTCTGCAACAGAGTATTTCTAAAGGACTTCCAAGTCTGTAACACATTGTAAACTAACAACACCAATATAACATTTTCCAAATTGGAAATAGACAAGTATATTAAATTTTATAGATTTACTCTTAGTTGGCAAACTTACAAATGAAGTTGAAAAAAAAGAGTATATCTTTTTCCAACTTTTCATAAACCAACAAAATATGCACATTAAAACCAACTAAAAAATAAAGTTGTGTATACTTTCTGCTTTAACCAGTAAATTGAACAAATAAACTAATTTCTCCTGTCCATAAAAGTACATTGCATCCAATGAAGTTGCATTATCTTAATTCTTATCCACTATAATTTAACATATACACACACAAATACATGTAAGGCTATTTGGCCAAAACAATCAAACCCTAAGGTACAATTTTATACAAAGAAGTGGCATTACTTTTCCATAAAAATCTCGATACATATAACAAGTAATCAAACCCTCCACTTTCACTTCAAAGTCTTAACTCATATTCTTCCCATCTCTGCCTCTTCATGGTTTCTATTTGTATTGTTTCTTTTGTTTTCTCTTCCTTTCAACTATTTAGATTCTTATCAGCATGACTTGTTTGGTCTGTTACTGATGTGGACTCTGCTTCCTATGCTTCTCAGGCAATCATATCTCATTCGAACTATGTCTGATCCTCGTGAAGTTGGAAATGTGTCAAACTCTTCATTTAGTTCATCAGGATAAGCAGCTTTAGCATGAGACAGTCACGTATCCATGTGAGGTGGGTGTCTTGGCCTCCTACAGAAGTTCCATACCCCGATCAGCAATCAAACATGCCACATACAACTTTAAATTCATGCAGCTTGAGACCATAAAATGATATCAGGAAAGTTAACTTACAATGTATCAACCAGCAACAAGGAAACTTAGATAAATAAATATGGAAAAGAAATTGAATTGCAAGAATGAAAGTGGTGATTTTACATCAGACCATAACAAAACGTAGAAAGATAAGCATGAATATTAGCTTCCACAGTACCTTAGCCTCTTGAATGTCATGTATGAAAGTTTTTAGGCTCATCAGTCACTAAACTGAATGTGCAGCAGAAACTTTTGCTCTGCCCATCAGCAGTATAATATAAAACCTGTGATAATTGTAAAACATCAATATACAGCTGTCACTTGGCCCCAATGATCAAGAAAACACTTTCAATCTCAACGCGAACCAAAAAGAATGATACAAACATCAAAAGACTCCCTTTTGATTTCCATTTATGATTTTCAGCCATATAAACTACCATACTAGACTAAGAATTAGAATTTCAATATATCGTGTAACCATACTGTCCATTTGGTTTCCATGCTCCAGTTGTGTTGTTCCTTTCAAGCCAACAACATGCCAGAATATTTGAAGTTACCAAACAATATGGGTAAAGAATAATGAATCAACACAAAAAAGTGTTTGAATTAAACTATAACTTTACCACATGCCTTTGGACATCTACTGGAAACAACCATCACAAAAACTCCAGAGCATCCATTCTCCAATGGACTGAAACAATGAAATTTCAAATACTCATATAAGTTCCATTATTTGTCAGAAGTATCTCCAACAATCAAATAACATTCAGGAGACAACTTACAAGTTTGATGATATGTTATCGGGGGAAGGTCATAGCTGATACAGAGACAACCTCAAATCCAATGAGCTTCCCACAAACGCAAAAAATGAAAAAAAAAATCACATCTAGAATTGAGTTATGGCCAATACAGTATGCAAAGAGAAACCAATAATCTAAAAGTCTAACCTGATTCTTTTGCTTATTAATAAGAAAACCTATAAAAAGAAACCTATATTTCTAAAAGTTAAACCTCATTCTTTTGCTCATTAATAACAAAATCTATGTACTCATCAAAATTAATGCCCATCCCTGACAACTTTAAGTGTGGTTGTTGCGGTGAGCAATTAAGAAGAAATTTGGAAGCGAGAAAACCAGCAAAAAAGAAAAAGCTGTGCCATGGAAATAGAATTCCACTTCGTATTTACCCACAGTTGCGCCCACTGAAGCGGAGTTATGGCAGGTGATTTGACAATGTCCTAGCTGAAGACTTTTTGTGGCCATTAGGTTTGATAAAAGGCAGAATTAGCTCGGTAAGGATAGGAGAACATGGTCTCTTAAATAACCTAAACTACAGTTTAGTAACAATAGAGTATAATAGAATTTTCCTGGTTAGCATCCTCAATCCTGCGATGAAATGCACCCCCATGCCCAAAATGAAAGCTCCCTGCCAATAAGGAAAATACTGACATACAAAATGAAAGGATTAAAATTAAATATGATAAGTACGTAAAAATGACCGATTAAATAAACAATTATGCAAGAATTTTCGTGTACTAATATGTGCAGCAACATAATACATGGAAGAGGAATAAGCAACCGTCCTTGTACTTAAAAGTGAAAAGATGCAAGCATTCTAACCATGTACTTAGGTAACATTTATGTTCTGTATCCTGCCTCAGTCACCAAGACACAGTCAATGAGTATCTTAAGAAAAAGCACAACAAAGGGCAAGGAAATTCTGCACTACTGTCAAGATTCAATATAGGGCTTAAAAGGAATATCAAATATAAATTTTTGGTATACGAGTTCATGCTATTCAAGATTTCAATAAGTTGATTGTCTGTTCCATTCCATCCTCATGTTCTGGTAGTCAGGAATTTCAGTAGCACCTACAGTCTTCAGCCTACAGAATTGGCTTACTAAGAGTTATGTAAATTGACAATGCATGATTCTTAATTTTGGTTTAGATGTTCTATTCAATTCAGAGAGAGTGCTCTGAGTCAAAACCCTGTATATTTTATTCAGCTTTTCTATCAAGATAGAATTAAAACAAGAACAGTACTGATTTTGGTTTTATTACTCATTTGTTTCATAGATGTCAAATTGGAGGTCAATTCATTCCATTAAACAGTGAGACCCAAAGTCCAATCTCTTATATTGTTATTTTATTTTCGAAGTTCTGATTCTGTATTTTCCTATTTCTTAGTCCAAGTCTTATCTCAAGTTCCCTAATTCAATTGTGATCATCCAAATTACAATGAAATACATACAGTAAAGTTTCGCCTCCAAGACCTTGAGAAGTAAGGATTAGAACTGTTCGTTGGTCCTTCAGCAATAACTTGGGCGCTTATCATATCCCCAATCTCCGCCATTAGTTTCTTGGCCTGTGAAGAAATAATCAGCATCTAGCAAGTTGTGAACATAATTATATCAGATGCCATATACATATACCTTGACAAGGCAGGTTCAAATAAAAAATTTTCTGCCACAGCCCAAATTGGTTGATCAGGAACATTGGCACAGATAATAGCCTGACAATGCCTTTTCTATCTCACTTATACCTGCCTGATGAAACAATTGTTTATTGACTTAAAGGTGAAATTTCATAAGCCAAACTTGGGATTTACATGGAGAGATTATTACAGATATAACAATAACTCGAAAGGCCAGACAGTTTTCTTGTGGTGTTAAAGATGATTCAAAACAACAAATAGAAGATCAAAGTATCTGAAAGCAGTGACACTGGATGGGGATATCTCGGAAGATTATCAGGACTGGAAAAGTGTTCAGGAAAAGTTTAAAGATATAACCACCTTATCATATCAATCTGACAAAAATAACAGGCTTCATTTTGATGTCCTAGAAGCTATTGTCTTTTATTTTGGAGTACAAGAGACAAGTCTTCTGAGAGTGAACTATAGTCCAAGTGAACATCAATATTTGGAAACCATGATCGTCGAAATGGGGATAAAAATACGTCCAAGTGAGGGTTACATTACCATTAGCCCTACATGAACAATTGAATTATAATTGAATCAACTTGTACCATGACGCAAAAGCTTAGACCAAGGATAAATTTACCTGTGATTAGACTCAAATCAAGTTATATTACTAATATAAATAAAGTGACAATGCACAACTTAATACAAACTGAAAGCTTTCACATGAACAACATTAATCAAATGAACAACAAATAAGCAAACTACAAGCTACAACAATTCATGAAATTTACTGAATTAAGGTCTTGATTTCCTGCCATTACATCTTTCCTGCTTCAGAAACCGCACAGCTGAGGGCGATCCAGTTATGCTTACAGCATGCTATCTGAACGAGCAGGCAACCTCCGGAAGAAGTTGAGAGGAATGGATGGGAGTTTGTGGCGAAATCTCGGATGCCTTAGCACATAAAAGCCTAAGAGTAGGGCTATAATTTGGATTGGAGTAACATAAAGAACTACAGCAGCAATCAAACAGAAAATTACAAATAGAGTAGTTGCTCTGGGGTCTCTCCAGCTCAGCAGAGACTGAAACCTCTCTCCTTGAGTCGCCAGGTCACCGATCACAGTCTGAACTCTGCCTCCTATGCTTCTCAGGCGATCATATCTTGGTCGAACTATGTCTGATCCTCGTGAAGTTGGGAATGTGTCAAACTCTTCATCTAGTTCATCAGGATGAGCAGCTTCAGCATGAGACAGTCGCATATCCATGTGAGGTGGGTGCCTTGACCTCCTACGGAAGTTCCATATCCCAATCAGGAAAAGGTAGAGAAAAATTGTTGGGAGTATGAGCTCAGGATAGAGTATCAAAATGATAAAAAGGATGTGAATCAAAATGGTTGTAATTGGGTTTTTCCAATTGCAGATTTGATCAAACCATTTACCAACAGAAATCAACCCACTTAGAACATTCATAATTCTGAAAAAATTAGCTTTGCTTCTGCGCATACTCCACATGTGTGAATCTACATCAAGCATATACTCCACAACCTCTTTCTTCAATGGTGGTTCAGCTCGATTCAGCCTCGTCGAGACAATCTGCATGGCCTGGTGTCTCAAGCTATCAAGTTGAATGACAGATAAAGCATGAATGTAGTGCATTTTTGGTAGCAATGGTTGAGAGTACATATGCATCATGTTAACAAAAGATAAGCAAGTGAATCTCACAGCCAACTGAACTTCTCCCATTTTTTTTACCCCTGAAGAATGCAAGAATAAAAGTGGATATGAGTGTGTATAAACTCTATCAGCTTCAAGCGTAGATAATCGAATCCTCACTTTCCCAATTCTCGAGTCCTTTCCACCTCCACCTATATGTCCGTTATCAAAAACCCCTACTGTGATGACAGTACATATGTCGAAAACCTCCCAAGTGTACTGCTCATTCCACTTTGGAAAGGAGCTATCCACAATAGTCCTTGTTCTCACCCATTTTTGCCCATATTTGGCCACACAATAAGCATCTGTAGTTCCTCGCCCATCTCTTGTCTTCATTGGCATCAGCCCATGAGCACTAAGAATTCCAACCTCCAATAACCCAATGCTGGACTTCCATAACTGTTTTGCAGTTGGCCTAAGGTCACTACTATAGTGTGTTGATTCATCTAAAACATGATAACCACCCTCCAGACATATCCTCAAATGAATTCTACTGGCAAACTTAGTGTCTTTCTTTTGTTCTCCTTCTACATTTACATGTTTCTCAAGATTAAACCACCTAGAGTTTACAGGCTTGTGGTCCAATCTCCTCTGCACCATCTGCAAAGGAATCAGACACTTTCCAAGAACTTCATCTTTGTTTGATCCCACCCTATCTTCGATAGTCAGAAACAAGGGCTCCTCGAACGGCTCAGCGACTACAAACATCAGATCTTCATTCCATAATGGATTAATAGTCTTAATTTGAGATATCCTAGTTCTCAATACCTGGTTTCCAAGAATAGCCCTCACGAAAACTTCTGGAAACCGACTTTTATCACCAGGTTGCAAGTCTTGAGCTTCAATCACATTGACCCTTAAATACCAAAGCCTGGGAGATAGATACACCTTTGACCGAATGTTTGTAACTCCTTCACTGCCAACTGTTGCAGCATCTGAGTGCCAGGCATCAGGAAATGCCTCATCTGCTTGAGTTCCCATCCAAACAGCCAACATCAACTCTCCCTTAACCCTCACACCCTTCCGATCATCCAACCTATACCACTGCGGCGCCAATGGACTATCAGGAGGAACCCGTTTGGGAACTTCATTGAGATCAAACATTACCCTACCAATTAAATCATCCAAAACAACATCCTTATCCTTCACAAAAACTTCCAAAACGGAAGCTTGAATCCTCTCTTTTGAGAAAGCAAAAACCTGATTCCATTCAGGATTGTTCTTCTTTTCAAAATGCTTTGTAGCTCCCTTATAGTTTCCAAGTTTCACTTCAACATAGGGATCACAACTACCAGTAACATCTTTACCAGGTAAGTCCCTCGCCTTAACAACCCGGACATAAAGGTACTGCATTTGCTCAACGAGGTCATAGGTGCACGACAGCTTATCACCTGTAACGGCCCCTGCCCCAATCTTGGGCGAGGTCTCCTTCAGAGCAAAGTCTACAGCTTGTGGAGGCCTCTGCATCTTCCAAAATGTGTACTAACAAACCAGAAGCACCCAAAGGATAATTTCAATTACACAAGATACAACAAAGACTCAGAAAAATCAAATTCTGACTACTGAATGGCTTGAATTTCCAGATTCTCAACAATCATTCAAATAAGCTAAAAGAGAAAGAAATAGATAAAAGAACCTCATCAATTACCAGAATGCACCAAAAACCTGCAAAAATCAGAACAAAAAAGAAAAAAACATGAGTAACAATTATAACCCATAGCCTCCATTTGATAGCCATAATACAAGATATAAACAAAAGAGAAATGACATCTCAGTGCTGCAACAAGCTTTCAAAAGACAAGTAAAACAGATTTCAAGTCTGGAACCCTTTTGATTCTTTTCTTAGAAAAACATTTCTCAGCAACCAAACAAGAAGATAAATACCCAGAAGAGCAAAACTAGCATCAATGTAACACAAACATAGAAATGTGCACTCCAGTAACAGATCTAAAACAAAAAAAAAAAACACAAAGAAAAAAAAAGCACTATGAATGATCAGAAACAAAACTGACTTTCAACTTAAGCAAGAAAATCACTAAAACAAACTTCAACTTTGAGAGCTTTTAAAAACAATGCATTACACATTACCTAAAAGGGTGAACAAAAGCTTCAATCTTTTGAACAACAACCAAACCAACTTCACTTTTTTGAAGCAAAAGCATGGTGAAAAAAAGAGGGAGAAAAGTACCTTGTACAGACACAAGTTAAATGAAAAATCAGATTTTTTTCAGGCGTTGGAAGGAATGTTAGTGAATAAACAAGTGAAAAGACAACGATAGAGAGTGAAGCGTGAAGTGGATCCAAATAAATAAGAAAGGAGCATGTGGGTTGAAATCTACAGGAAGAAAAAAGAATCTCAATCTACATAAACAAAACTTCTTCACAAGAACCCACTTTGGACCTATTTTTTTCCCACTTCAATCATATTAAATTTGAATAATTAGATTTTTAGCAAGATTAAGTCCTGAAAATAGAGCCTTTTCAACCATAAGAAACAGAGGCACACGTGGGAAGACAGCGGTCGGTTACAAAGTGTGATTCTCGGCACTTCATCTTCTTGGTTTTCCCATTAATTAATGAACATAATTAATTACTTTCCAAATTTGCTGTCAATTATTTATTTCATGAAATTTAACATTATATAAAAAAAATTGATTGGCTAAAATAATTTTTTTCTCCGAAATATTTTACCTTTAAATTACAAAAATATTTGGAGTAAGGAAATATTCATGCTTTTAAAACTTTCTAAAGCCCAATTTTGAAATCAAATAAATAATTAGGCAAATTTTAATAAATTATTTTTGGCATAAAATACCAAAATTAGTAAGTACTAATTATTGATATTTAAGTCTCATTAATTAATATTATTGGGTGGGGTCAAGTTTCAAAATCTCAAACCACGAGATATTTCTAGCGTAAAAATATCGCGAGTAATAAACCGTCAGACTATACGCTCCGCTGCTGGGGTCCACCTTTTTTAAACCACAAAAAGGACCACATGGTTAGGTTAGGTAGCATGTGCTCAATCAGGAGCTGCTACGTGATGGTGAAGGATCTGACGGCTGATATCAGAAAATCTGGAATTGCTTTCAGGATTGGAGAGTTGGGCTGTACGAACGCAGGGGATTATAAATAGTTGATTCTGTTCTATACCTTCTATTATTTATGTTGTCTCATTTCATTTATTAATAATAAAAAATATAATATAAATATTATTAAATTAATATTAATTTTATTATAATTATATTATTATTTATTAATTTTTTAAAATAAAAATAAATTTATTTTTAATTAACATAAAAAAATTAAAAATAATTATATCTAAAAATATTTAATTAAAATAATTTATTAATATTTTGTATTATATTTAATTAAATATAATAATTATTTATTGTTAATAATTTTGTAAATAATTTATTTTTAAGGGATTTTTTAATTTTATTAATAAAATATTTTCTTTTACCGTGTATGGACCATTGACTTGACTCTGTAAAATGACTCAGCCACTAAAGAGGAAAAGGACATGCATGACATGTTCAGGCAAAACGCGCCTAATGATGTTCGCCCACGTGGCATACAATTTAATTTTTTCATAAATAATGTTAATCTCTAAAATTATGGTAATTTTTTTAAATAAAATTATTTAAATATATAATGAGATATATAAATAAAATAATTCTAAATCATATAATAATAATAATAATATATAATTTATACATCTAATAAAATATTTGAAAATTTCTATCTTTTTTTCAAAAATTTTATAATAAAATAATATTTTATATTCATCTTTTACTGTTAATAAAATTAACGGTTAAATTTATCATTGGAATGTTTTTATTCAAATTTTCATAATTAATCAAGACAAAATCCGTTAACAATGGCTTAATTAGAAGCTAAATGCAATTTTTCAAAATCCTCGTAAGTATATTTCGTCTATTAGTTCAATTCAAAAACAGAGACTCAAAAGGTGTAAAAAGACTTTGCAAGAATTGCTTTAAAAAGCAAGAAATTGAAGAAACACTTGAGATGAGAGCAATTTTGTCAACAAGTGCTTTTTTAAGTTGACTACACCTGTCACCGATTTCCCACGACAGTTTGATAAAATGATAAATTTATATTTTTTATGTTTTAAAAAATTTAATTTTTATCTATTATCTATTTTTATTAATAAATTTTTTAAATCTTTTAAAATGATTATTGGATCCTTTTTATTAAAATTTTAAAACTGTTATTAATATTTCATATAAACAATAAATAATTTAAATTACTAATATAACTTTATCACTTACACTTTAAAAAATAATTATCAAATTCTTACTAATTTTAAAATATTATATTTCAATTGATTATTTGAAAGTATAACAGCTATTTTTTTTTAATTATTAAAGAAAGTATTAAAATTTTCAAAAACACTATTGAATTTTTTTTAATTTTTAAAAACCCGTTAAAAAATTTCATTGACATTTCTAATATTTTTAAAAATAACAATTTGCTCCTAAACCTTTGAAAAAGAAAAATAGAAAAAAATAAGGGAAAAAGGAAAAATAAAAAAAAAGGAAAAAATAAAGAGAAGATAGAAAAATTGATAAATCGAATTGAATGAATGGGCTTCCAAAATTTAAGGTCACATCCTTTTCATTTGTTGTTGGAAAAGTAAAGATTGATAAATGGTGGTTGGTCTGAAAAAATTTAAAAATATATATTTTACAAGTTATAATTTTAATGCAAGACCCTTTTCCTTGTTTTTTTAAAATATTTTTAACTACATATTACAATATAAAAATATTTTAAATCCTATTGATTGAGTTTCCATAACTTAAATTTGATCTAGTTTTGTGGTATGAAATTAATTTTAAAAAAAAAACAGTGTAATTCATCCAATCAAATACATTTTCATAAAATATTTGTCGCTAATTTAAATTATATATGAAATAAAAATTAAATTAGTTATTTACTTAGATAATTTGAAGAAAGTTGTAAAATAATTTGGAGAAAGTCAAAAAACTTTAGAGTGTGAAAAAAAAATATATAAAATTCAAAAAATAAGTCTTAAATTTGGAGAAACTATCAATTTGCCCTCTTAATAATTTCTCTCTCCCACACAGGTCCTAAATGTTTATAAAAATATCAATTTGCTCCTTTAACAATTTCTCTCTCCACACAAGTCCAAAATGTTTAAAAACTAGCCATTCCCCCCGCCAAGGGGATATTTAAAAAATCAAAGTTCCCCTCCCTCCCTCATGGAATACTGTTCAAAAATGCACAATTTCCCCCCTCTACCATGCTGTCAATTCAACTCTAAAGATATTTCTCAAACCCGAGATTCCTCAGGTTGAAAATTTCTCCCTAGAGATGACATTTCGATTTCAAAATGTCATATATTCCAACTACTATTTCAACAACAAACAATCTTACACCTACTAAAACGTAATAACTCTAAATTAATTCATCCAAAATAAACAAGAATGAAGTCACAAAATCAATTATTTTAAAACCAAAACCCTAAACAAATAACACCCAAAATTTTTGTCTAATCGGTAAAATCTAAATATCAAAATGATTCAAACTAGATAAGAGACGATGTAATCACCTTCTTTGTCATTTTGTCATTGAAAAACTACAAAAATATCTGAGAAAAGCCAAAGATTGCATTGTTGTCGGAGCCTCATGGAACGCCTCAAAAATTCTTCAAAATTTGAAACAGTGAATTTGGGGGAATTTTGGGTGGGAATATGAATTTGGTTGGTTCATATATGAGGGTATTTCAGTCATTTTATGTAAAAAGGGTATTTTTGCTTTAAGTTTTGCAGATTTAGACAATTTCATTGAAGCCCCGTATGTTTAGGGTAATTGTTTAATTTCCCTTTTCTTTTTGGAATATTGCGAACAAATTAATAACCATAAAGTTCCCGTATTAATCTATTTTTGTTCTCTATAGTACAAGCACTTGATTAAATTATTGTCGGCCAAGATGCATTCATTTCTGTACTCACCAATTTATTGCTAGCATGTGGCGTGTTCATCTGAAAACCATTGAATTATTTTTATGTGAAATTCATCAGCAATGAATTTTTATTCTTCATGTCGGGGAGGTAAGAATGACCAATTATTGTAATGTGATAATTGGACCTAACAAATGGGTGCAGCTAATCGGATACAATCTGGGTCAAAACGAATATGGGTAAAATAAATACAAAACAAAATAAGCCTATTTATACAAGTAAAGAATGTATAAATTCATATCTGATCTTGTAAGTATATTTACCGACTAAGTAATACCTGTGTAAGAATCAAATATACAATTTGATGGTTAAGGACGAAAAATTTTTTGTCTTAGAATTTGAACAAACAAATCTCGAGACTTAAATTGAGACATATTTGTATATAGGTGTTGATGTTGGCGTTTCTAAACAAGTGTATTCATGCCAGAGGTTTTTTTTTCTTTAGACGTCACCGCAACCATCTAGTGTGAGGAAAATATACTGCATTACTACTATTGGATCTTTAACCTTAGGGGAAAGTACAGTTTTTGAAAATTTGAGTCGGAGAAAATTATTAGTTTAAGAAAATTATTAGTTTTTAAAGTTTTAAGGGAAAAATAAAATAAAATTTAAGTTTACGTTTAAAACTAACAGATTTAAATGGTTATAGATGGATAAATGAGATTTTTAAAATTAATGATAAAAAATTTAAAAAAAATATATATATTTTGAACAGAACAAATCCTTTGGCCTTCAAATTACTGTTGTCATAATCAATGGTCATAAAATTTTCAGAGTTATTAACTATTGTTTGATTACAATATTATATAAGTGGGTTGCCTTGCTTCCATGTTTGCCGTTTTGAGGCATGCATGCAGACTTCGGTTAATACATGTCAAAGCTCGCGCAACCACCAACAATAGAGCTGTAAAAGACTTGAAAGCGGCAAGGAGGCTAGAAAGCACTACAGGTATGTCTGGGGGATACCGATCCGCCTGAAAAAACATATATTTTTATGGAAACGTGTCCAAAAACTCAGTATCCGTATCTTTTTTTTGGGTACATATCAAATTATTATGATATAATAAATTTATTGTATAATATATCATTACCCATATATTTTAAAAATACAACAATATCAATCATCAATTTAACAAATTTCATTAAACACATGGTTAAAATTAATATAATATTTCAAATTAAACTATATAATAAAATATTAAACCTAATATATCATAATATATAATCGATTTTCAAATTACGGTCTCAATACTTCTAAACACAAGACAAAACTAATGTTCAATTAGAGGTGCTCAAACACATAACTAATTAATAGGTCATGATAATTTATTTTTCTATTTTACAAGAAGGGCTTTAACAAGAATAGATTATCTATATTTCTCATTTATTCTTTACAATCAAGTTAAATTCAAGTCATACAGGTACCTTCTTTAAAAATTAAAAACACACCTTAGAAATAAATATTAATAAAAAGTAATAAAATTATATATATTAATTTTAGATACACAAATAAGTTTATACTTGAAATGCGTCATTATATGATTAGGTGAATTTAAATTAACGATAAAATAATACTCAATCATGTGATAATACATATAGATATATATTTATTTATGTACTTAAAATAAGTATATATAGTTTTACTTAAAAAAAAAAAAACCTAAACCTAAATTTAAAAAATCAAAAAAAATTATATTATATCTCAAATATTCTTATCATGTCCTACTTTATTATTTAAAAAAACTATCATAATAATTATATTACAAAATATGATCAATCATGTTTGGATTTATAATATTAAATAATAGAGATAAAAAAAATAATTAGGCCATTATAAAAATTCAAGTTTTTTTTTTTAAAACAAAAACAATGAAGAACAAAATACATATTTGTAAAATAAATTTGACAAAATGATAACTTTTTACGTTGATCAAATCACTTGTGTGAAAAACTATTTACAAACATCAACAAATTAAAAGATAAAATCATGAATTTATTGTAAGAAAAAAACAAAAAACAGAAATTGTAGGTGATGTTTAGTTTTGAAAGAATTTGGATCGAATTTTATTTATTTTATGTAAAATAACATCATTTTAAATATTTTTAAAATAGTATTGTTTTGTTGTATGTAGAAGAGAAAATTTATAAAATGCAACATAATATAATACATTTTAAGTTAAAAAACACAATCAGTCGCCTTTAAAACGATAAAATACAGTAAACACAAACAATACACTGATAAAACAAGAATTTACTAAGGGCATTGTATTGCTTCTTGCCCAATCCCCACACACGCTACAACAAAGAATTATTATCATTTTTATTTCCCTCTTCCTCTCTAACTAACAAATTCAAGCCAACCACTCAGAAATTTAATCACTAAAGAGGAGACGTATCTCGCCTTCCAGTTTGCAGTATTTAACCTCTATCACATTTTGAAGAATGAACTGAGAATATTGGATAAAAAACAAAGAGAGCACAAGAATCATGTTGCCCAAGGCAGAGGATGTGATCGTCGACCTACAATTTTTTAATGTGAACCAGGGCTCCATTTTTGGATCCTGATTCCATCATTGCCTCCAGAATAGCAACATCTCTAGCACCTTCAATATATGACAAGCGGGGCTCTACTTCATGCCCATTTCCCTTCTGCAACGAACCACAAAATGATAAGAAAAGAGAAACCACATCATACCACCTACAACCTCAATTTCACACAGCTTGAGACCATAAAATGATATCAGGAAAGTTAGCGTACAAAGTCTCAACCAGCAACAAAGACACTATGATAAATAACTAGGGAAAGCAGTTAAAATGCAAGAATGAAAGTGGTGATTTTACATCAGACCATAACATAACGAAGGAAATAACGTAGAAATGAATATTAGCATCCATAGTACCTTAGCCTCCTGAATGTCATGTATGAAAGTTTTAAGTTCATCAGTCACTCCACTAAATGGGTAGAAGAAACTTTGGCTCTGCCCATCAGCAGTATAATATAAAACCTGTGATAATTGCAAAATATCAATATACAGCCAATTGATCTAGAAAATATTTTCAATCTCAAGGCGAAAAGAACAATAAAAACATCAAAAGAGTCCAGTTTGGTTTCGATTTATGATTTTCAAACATATAAACTACCATCACTGGACTAAGAATTAGAATTTCAATATACCGTGTAACCATGCTGTCCATTTTGGTTTCCACGCTCCAGTTGTATTGTTCCTTTCAAGCCAACAACTCTCCAGAATATCTAAAGTTCCCAAACAATATGGGTAAAGAATAATGACTGATAACAAAAAGTGTTTGATTTAAACTATAACTTTACCACATGCCTGTGGAGATCTACTGGAAACAACCATCACAAAAACTCCAGAGCATCCATTCTCCAGTTGACTGAGGCAAGGAAATTTCAAATACTCATATTTAAGGCTCCATTTTTTGTCAGAAGTATCTCAAACAATCAAATATCATTCTGGAGACAACTTACAAGTTGGATGATATGTTATCAGGGGGAGGTAATGTTTTGTCCACATGAGAGGTTGTAGCTGATACAGAGACAACTTCACATCCAATGAGCTTCCCACAAAGGAAAAAATGAAAAAAAAAAATCACATGTAAAATTAAGGTATGGCTAATACAGTGTCCAAAAGAGAAACCTATATTCTAAAAGTTGAACCTGATTCTTTTGGTTATTAATAATACAACCTATAAAAAGAAACGTATATTTCTAAAAGTTAAAACTCATCATTTTGCTCATTAATAATAACAAAATCCATATACTCATCAAAATTAATGCCCACCCCTGACATCTTTAAGTGTGGTTGTTGCGATAATGTGATTATGTGGTTTCTGCAGTGATAAGTAAGCAAGCCAGAAGAAATTTGGTGGCAAGAAACCAGTAAAAACGAAAAAGCTGTATTATGCAAAAAGAATTCCACTTCATATTTACCCACAGTTGTGCCCATCGAAGTGGAGTTATGGGAGGTGATTAGACAGTGTCCTAGCCGAAGATTTTTGTGGCCATTAGGTTTGATACAAGGCAAAATGAGCTCGGTAAGGATAGGAGAACATGGTCTCTCAATAAACCAAACTACAGTTTAGTAACTACAGAGTACAATAGAATTTTCCTGATTACCATCCTCAATCCTGCAATGAAATGAACCCCCATATCCAAAATGAAGCCTCCCTGCCAATAAGGAAGATACATTTGTTAACATATAAAATGAAAGGATTAAAGTTGAAAATGATAAGTATGTAAAAATAGACCAATTAAATAAACAATCATGCAAGAAATTTTGTGGACTGAACATAATACACGGAAGAGGAATAAGCAACAGTCTTTGTACTTAAAAAGTGAAAAGATGCAAGCATTCTATGTACATTGCTAACATATATGTTCTGTATCTTGTCTCATAGTCACCAAGACACAGTCAATGAATATTTTAAGAAAAGGCACACCAAGAGGCCAGGAAATTCCGCACTACTGTCCAGATTCGATATAGGTCTTAAATGGAATATCAAATATAAACTTTTGGTATACATGAATTCATGCTATTTAAGATTTCAAAAGGTTGATTCTTTGTTCCACTCCATGCTCACGTTCTGGCAGTCAGAAAGTTCAGTAGCATCTAGAGTCTTCAATCTACAGAATTGGCTACTGAGAGTTATGTAAATTAACAATGCATGATTCTTAATTTTGGTTTAGATGTCCTATTCAATTCAGAGAGACTGCTCTAAGTCAAACCCCTGTATATTTTAGTCAGCTCTTCTATCAAGATAGAACTAAACATGAACAGCACCGATTTTGGTTTTATTACTCATTTGATTCACATAAATGTCAAATTGGAGGTCAATTCATCCCATTAAATAGTGAGACCCCAATTCCAATCTCTTGTATTGTTATTTTAATTTCAAAGTTCTAATTCTGTAGCTTCCTATTTCTACGTCCAAGTCTTATCCCAAGTTTCCTAATTCAATTATGATCGTCCAAATTACAACGAATTACATACAGTAAAATTTCGCCTCCAAGAGCTTGAGAAGTAAGGATTAGAACTGCTCATTGATCCTTCAACAATAACTTGGACGCTCATCATATCCCCAATCTCTGCCATTAGTTTCTTGGCCTGCAAAGAAACAATCAGCATCTAGCAATTGTGAATGAAATTATATCAGATGCCATAAACATATACCTTGACAAAGGCAGGTTCAAATCGATAATTTTCTGCCACAGCCCAAATTGGTTGACCAGGAACATTGGCAAGAATAGAGTTGTATCCTGACAATGCCTTGTCTATCTCACTTATACCTGCATGATGAAAGAATTGTTTATGGGCTAAAAGATAAATTTCATAGGCCAAACTTGGGATTTACCAAGAGAAATTATTACGGATATAACAATAACTTGAAAGACAAGACAGGGTAACAAAATGGCTGATAAGTTTTCTTCTTGTGTTAAAAGATGATTCAAAACAACAAATCAAATATCAAATTATTTGAAAGCAGTGACACTGGATGGAGATATCTCAGAAGATTATAAGGACTGGAAAAGTGTATAGGAAAAGTTTGAAGATATAACCACCTTATCATATCAATCTGACATAAAATCACAGGCTTCATTTTGATGTCCTAAAAGTTCTTGCCTTTGATTTTGGAGTACAAGAGACTAGTAATTGACGTGTAATCCTTATTTTATAACTAATAATGCATCTTTGATTTTCAAGCATTTTATCATGTTCTTAGCACAACTATTTAATTATTATGTCAGATATTTTGTTTGATGGAAGCTGAATACTGCAGCAACATCCTTCGTCTTAAAAATGATCCCTATTTTGATAATTTGCATGACTTTAACTTCTCTGGATTCTTGTGACCAACTATAATTAACAAATCATTCATTAAAAGGAAAAGAGAATCAGTATGAAATATGTACATTCCAATGCAGAAGATTCAAAGAACCAACCAACCAAAAAAATAAAAGTTTCCTTCTAGGAAAATGAATAAAGTCAGTTAAACATTGAACTTACCAGCTGCTGCTGGTTTCTCTTCATTTCCACCAAGATGGCCAAGCAAGCATGGCATGTCAAAACAAAAGAAAATTTTAGTAGATCATGTGAAGGAAAAACAAAGAACCAGCAAAAGATATATTTCAATGATCAGATATTACGACACAAAGCTAATATAGAATGAAAGCTCTACAAAACTCCTTATCTCTTCTGCTTTTTGTTCATAAAACATATAAGGTTAACTGATACTAACTTGTGGGGCTTTTACAAAGGTTAAATAGCCAAACTGCATCAATTTAGGGTTAGTTAGCTGGAATGACCTTGGAGGACATGCTTCCCTGCCTTCAGAAGCTTCAGTGACATATCAACCTGCAAGAATTAATTTGAAAGTAAGCAATGACACTTTATTTATAGTTTTATAGCACTTCCAACCAGATAATAATAAGTAAAACTGATTAAGTAGAAAAGGTCGACCACGTCATCCAAAGAGGGTGTGCTTATAATCTATCTAAAATGTATTCCAATTTAACACTTAACAATAGATATCAGGTCATTCTCTTCTAAGTCATTGAACTCTGAGTTCCAACTGTTCAGGAAGGAGAGTAATGAGAAGACTTGATTATCTTCTAATGTAACACTTAACTATAGATATCAGGTCATTCTCATCTAAGTCATTGAATTGTGAGTTCCAACTGTTCGGGAAGGAGAGTACTCAGCAGACTTGATTATCTTCAATTTGCTGGAATCACAGTTCTTTCAACATTTTTTTTAAATTTCAAAATGTTTTCTTTCAGCAATCACTAAAAATCGCTGTAACAATAAAAAATAACTGTACTGGTGCCAATGACTCTGATGTCACTGTTGCCATTTTACTTCTAATTTAGCAGAGACCTAAAAAAAAGGTAATATAGTTCAGAGATCAAATTCAGTAATGGTAGTAACTTTACTGGGATCAGAGTGTTGATGCAAACAGGCCCCAAAAAAGCCAGCACTGTTAACGCATTTTTGTATGGAAAAGGAAACAATACTGGTGTCCTATCGGGGTAAAGCAACTTCACTGGTGCAGTGGAGGATAACAGCAACTTACTAGGACATGTAATATTGCCATGATAATGTAAGGAGTATTATGTCTATTACTTACAAAACTAAGGGAAGATCAGCCTTTTTATTAAATTTCAGTGTAACTATATAAACCCTTTTTCTTATTAATCTATTATTCAATTCTGATAGAGGCCTGATCACAAAGGTATATTTTCGTAGGCCCAAAAAGAAGGAAGTGGGAGATGGTCCAGTGGAGAAAAGAGAAGGTGATCCAGAGAGGCTCTCAGCTGAAGATTCAGAGAGCAGTGATGAGGAGGGCAATCTGGGAATCAAGGAAGCTGCACTGGAACAAAATGATGGAAGCATTTATTTGAGGAGCCCAACAGTTTACCGCCACGTCGGACACACGATCATGCCATTCGTTTATTTGATGACATTGCACCACCGAATGTACGGCCTTATCGGTATCCTCACCACCAGAAAAATGAGATTGAGCGACAAGTTCGCGAAATGCTGCATGCTGGAATTATTCAACCAAGCCACAGCCCATTTTCTTGTCTTGTTCTCTTGGTGCAAAAGAAAGATGGAGGATGGCGCTTCTGTGTTGACTATCGCGCCCTCAACAAAATCACTGTTCTAGATAAGTTTCCTATTCCTATTATAGATGAGCTGTTAGATGAGTTAGCTGGTGCCACCATTTTTACTAAACTGAACTTAAAATTTGGCTACCACCAAATTAGAATTGTTGATTCTGATATTGAGAAAACTGCCTTTCGGACACATAACGGCCATTACGAGTTTCTTGTGATGCCTTTTGGCCTGTCCAACGCACCTGTCACTTTCCAAGCTCTAATGAATGAAATATTTCGGGCCCATTTACGGCAGTTTATTCTTGTCTTCTTCGATGATATTCTGATTTATAGTAGAGATTTAACTGCTCATTTGGATCATTTGAATTTAGCACTCCAGCTGCTTTCTGATCATCACCTGCTTTTAAATAAGAAGAAATGTTCCTTTGGGGTCTCTCGTTTGGAGTATTTGGGTCACCTCATTTCTACTGAAGGAGTGGCTGCTGATCCTCAAAAAATTCAGTGTATGATCGATTAGCCGCGCCCTCGCGATATTACTGCACTTCGTGGTTTCTTGGGACTTACAGGCTATTACCGCCGTTTTGTACGCCACTATGGGCAAATTGCAGCCCCATTGACCCAGCTGTTGAAAAAGAACTCTTTCCATTGGAATGAAGACTCTACAGTAGCATTCGAGAGGTTGAAGGCAACCATGACTACTGTTCCAGTCCTTGCCATGCCTGATTTTACACAGCCTTTTATAGTTGAGACGGATGCTTCCTCCACAGGCATAGGGGTTGTTCTTAAGCAGGGGGGTAGGCCTATTTCTTTTATGAGCCAAGCTCTCTCACCTAGAAACAAAGTAAAGTCAGTTTATGAACGGGAATTAATGGCCATTGTGTTGGCCTTGCAAAAGTGGCATCATTATCTATTGGGGAAGCATTTTATTGTTCGCACCGATTAGAAGAGTTTGAAACATTTAATGGATCAAACCATCATTAGTGGAGAGCAACAACGATGGATGATGAAATTACTTGGCTTCGATTTTGAGATTCAGTATCGTCCGGGAATGGAGAATAAAGCAGCTGATGCCTTATCTAGATTACCGGAAGCCTCTCTTACTTTAAATTCCATTTCAGCCGGGCATTGGATCGAGGGTGAAGTGATTGATCAAGAGGTTCGCTCCGACAGCCGGTATAAACAAATAATCCAGCAGCTATTATAGGACCCCTCCAGCCATGCCAATTTCTTATTAAAGAATGGGACTAATGATCTGCAGTTTCCTTATTTCTTCTTGCATTAGTTAGCATTATTTGCTTAGCTTGATTGAGTGATAAATGTTGGTGCTGTTTGTTGGATGAGAATATTGGAGTCTGCTGTTAGATAAAACAGAACAGGTGAGCTGCTGTGGGAAGAGTTCATAGGGTTGGATTCAAAATTTGGAAGGGAAACCTGCCATCTTGCCAGGATCCTAACAAATTCTAATTAATTTTGCAATATGAAACACTGACATTTCTTTCTCTAACCATAAGGAGACTAGGAATAATAATCAAGTCAAGAAGATAAGCAAATTGGAACCAAGAGAAAGCCAAATACTGAAGTCAAATGAAAGAGAAAATGATTGTTCAAGGTGAATTTGATTTTGAGAACATCTACTCTTATACCGAATACACATATTCTATGGATTCAAAGAATCAAAGAGAAGAGAGAAAGAAATACTATGGTTACAAACCAAAAGACTATTCTACCCTTAATAAAATAAATAAAGTACATAAAACTCTAACAAATGATATTGGTGCTGTATGTGTATAATTTTACGCATAAACAATTATATGTCATCATTTGATTAGGTATTATTTTATTTCTAATTTTTAACTATTCAATTATATGATGATACATCATTGTTTGTCACAAAGTTATGCATAAAATTATGCACATAGCACCACTCATCCTGTAAACAATAAACATGAATGCAACTTTCCTAATGTCTGTAATGTTAACATACTAAAAAACAGTAACATTACAGTCGCTGTGCACCATCACTGTGACAATGATCCATTATGGCACCGGAAACGTACTGGTAACATACATAATAACGGTAACAAAACGGAATAAATGAGAAGAAAAAAAAAAAACAGACACAGATTAAACTCCGCACACTGTTACCAAACAAGTAACTGAGTATAATTAAAAAAAAAATACCTGAAATTGTCCAGCAAGAACCACCGCAACGCCAAGAATCGAATCATCATTAATAATCCGATCAAGTCCTTGATCTCCCCAAACAGCCTCCACACCACGAAAATGTTTACGCGCAATCTCAACCGCGGTGCTCGCTGATTCCTTATTTACCAATCATAATTCACATTAATTAAGGAAAGAAACGAACTGAAGTATTGGATTGAATGAGTAGTGTACCTCGGTGCGGCTCCAAATGAATTTGACGGAAACGATGTCAGAGATCTCGGAAAGCCGCGGAATGTACTGCGTTTTAACGAAAATTCCGGCGCCAAGAATCGCGATTTGTGGAGTTGTCATGTTAACGGAGTTTAGATCAAGTAATATCTAGAACCGAAATGTTGCTTCCAAAGGAAAATTATACCGCAAAAAGCGTACCCAAGATTGAGAGAGAATGGAATTAACATGTACTGCAGCGACTTGAAAGTTGAGAGAGAGAGCGAGAGTGAGTTATTATATTATTCGAAAACTTATATATACATAAAAGATAGGCCAAAAGAATTATTCCTACGCAAGGTTTTGTTTATTATCAAATTTTATTGGCGATTTTACAAAAAATTAAATTCTTATCTTTGGCCAAACTCCCATTAAAATTTATTATTAATTATAAAAAAAATATCATTTAATTAATAATATTAAAAAATTAAAATTTTATTTTATTTCTTTTTTAATTTAAAAAATTAATAATTTTCTCCTATCCAAAAGTTTTAAAAAATTACTTTTTTTCTTTAAATTTTCATTCTTTCTCCCTTCTTTTATCGATGATCATTCTTTGGTAGATCTCTCATCTGTTGACACTCACACCTATCTCTAGGATAAAGACGTAGCCATGAAGGTGACTATTGAAAGTGGTGTCGAAAATCTGTCACGTAATGGATCATCGCACTTAGTCCAGATCCATCACGTGATGAATCTTGGTTACTTCCATTGTGCTTTGATTCATGGGAGATGCTTCTAGATGACACCAAAATTCATCAAAGTGGAAGTGTCGTGTGACAAATCTTCAATGACACCTCTTTTAGTTTTGGCCTTCATGATAGCATCTTCATCCTGGAGATGGGAGTGAGTATTGATAGATGGGAGGTTGGTCGAAGATTGGTTTCGATGAAAAGAAGGAGAAAGAATGAAACCCTAGGGGGAAAAGGATAATTTAAAATTTTGAGAGGAAAAAATTATTAGTTTTAAAAAATAAGAGAGAGAAATAAAATAAAATTTTAATTTTTCAATATTATTAATTAAATAACATTTTTACCCCTTTAATTAATGATAAGTATTAACAAAAATTAAATGGCGGGTGATATTTAAGTTTTTAAAACTTATTAAAATAGAAGTTTAGAGATACACTAAACCTTAGGTGGGAATAAGTCTTTTGGTCGAAGATGTGATATTTGCTATAATTTTTTTTATAAAATTAAAATAACTATAGAAATATTAATGTCATTTTCATGGCCTATTTCATACAAAATTTAATAAAACAAAATTATTAAAATAAATTCTAAAAGGATAATTTAATAATATTTACAGAATAATCACAACAAGTCAACAACGATGTTCTAGTTTTTAATATTTATTAAAATTTTATTAATGACTAAAGCTTTGTTATTTGACAAAATTTAAAGAGATCTTTATATTATATTATGTCTTAAAGAATCATTATTTAATTTTTTATATTTATTAATTTGAATAATATGTGAATATTATATCAAATTTAAATGCAAAAATTCTTATTTATTTATATTTACTTTTTTTCTTGAAAATGCTATGATGTAAAAAACCGTGTTATGACAAATATATGTCATTTTGTTTTTTTAACAAAATGATATAGTTTTATTCATCAACAAAATAATGTTGGTGATTATATAAATATTTTAAAAAAGGTTTCGGGTCAAGTACTTGATTTAGTACCTAACCTTTGGTTCTAGATTTAATTTTTGGATTAATTTTTTAAAAGGGTGGAACCAAAACTCACCTATTTAGTACTTGTTCCATCACCTTTGAAACTAGAATCGATCTTATTAAGAGTGGTTCAAATTAGTAAGGAGAATTGAAACATCAAATATTTTACTATTTTGGTTTCTTTTTTTACACCTCTAGATTAACTAATGTTTTAATAATCAAAGTTTTACAAGTATGGTAGAAATTTAAAATCAGACTTTTTTCTTAAAATTTTTAATATTTTAATGTTATAATATTAAAATATATATATATATATATATATATATATATATATATATATATATATATATATATATATATATATATATAATTTGGGGTAGGATTTTCTTTCTGAATTGTAAAAGGGTGAATAGATGGCCTAGGTTTGATATGCTTCTACTTCTTTTGAGAGGAGAAATTGGCAGGGCATAATGCCAATGTTTACATTCTCCACTGCTTTGCTTAAATTATTGCTTGGAGATGTTATGTTAATAATGTTGTGGCTATAGAATAAGCTTCTTCTTAAATAATATTCATGCTATGATCATAAGCTTTTAAGTGGTTAGTCAAGTGTATTTATACTCAAACTTTAATAATAAAGAATAAAATTATATAAACATATTTTTTATATAGAATTTAAATATATAAATAATATATTATCATATGATTCAGTATTATTTTATTTTTAATTAAAAATCATCTAATCATATAATAATACATCGTCTATATATATATAAATTATATATAAAAAAATATGTACATTTAATTTTATTAAATAATAAATCTAATGGTAATAATAATTAATTAATTTTAATACAAACAATTCCGGTTAGGAACCAATTCTAGGTGGGAACTCTAGCGTCTGAAACGCTTTTCATCCAAAATATCTCAAATTTAGTTTAAGAAAAATACAGTAACAAATTATCTTAATCCATGTAAATAAATATTTTATTAAGTTGTTTATTGTTTTGTTTGAACGATTAAAACTAAAATTTTAAGAATTCTTGAGATAGGAATTGTAACATCATTGTTTTAATAGAAAAGTCTATTGTCATAATATTATCTATTTTAGATACATAATTTATCGAAATTTTATTTTTGAATTTTGTAATACAAAACGTGTCTTAATAATTTAAAAAACTCATAAATTATTTAACTAATATGAACTTAGCATCCCCAAACAATGTGAGATGCAAACACAAAATTAGCATCTTTTATGTGTTTTATCAATGTAGGATTGACTTAAGGGTGTTACAATAATTTCCTTTACAAGACTTAACATCCTCGTTGAGGTAAGATTTGACTTACCATTGCTCAAGAGAATACACGTAATGACTCAACACCATTTATAACATCTTAACTTTCATAGTCTGACTGTCTACATTTAGATACACAATCTATTATAGTTTTATTTTTTAGACTTTACAACTTTAAACATATTTTGATAGTTTAAAAAACTTACACGCTATTTAATCAGCTTGAACTTAAGAACTCTAAGTAATGTGAAATACATACACAAATTTAATATCTTTCTTATATTTTATCGATATAAAATTTGTTTAAAAGTGTTACAGGAACATCAATAGGAGTGGTATGAGTAATCACTCTTATCTTTCATTCTTCACTTCTAACCCATGTTATTTGATCCTATTTCAATCATTATTTTTTAATTTAAGTTATAAATATGATTGTTGCCCTTATTTATATAATTTGGAGTTAGATTTGGTATTAAATATATAAAAAATGTATGATAGAACTAAAGTAGAAGTGATTGGAGTGATTAATGTTATCTTATTATTTCCCATTTTTGTTTTTTAGCAATTAATATTATATTTAAGAATAGTTTATTAAATTCAAGTCTATATTCACTATTCTAATTTCCAAATGTATATTGCGATGTTTTGTAGCTAGGCCCATGGGCTTTTGCTTTGGCCTATAGTTCAGAACCGCTGAAATTTTAATTTTCTTGAAAAATTGTATTCACCCTTCTAATTTTCTTAACGTTTTGAATGAGCTTATTATTAATATATTTATTTAGTAAATTTATTATTAATATATTTTACTATATAAAATGAACTTATTTTTATAATAAGAACACATGACACCTAAACACGGTTACATGGGCCGTATTGAAGTTCTAATAGTAGTTGCATATGGTAAAGAAACACTGCATTGAAATATTAGTGTTAATTGTTATTTGATAGGCCAAATGATTATGTCTCACCCAAAGTTTAGTGCAAACTTAATTTTTCATTTATTAACTTCTAAAAATTTAAATGTCCACTTTTTTGTTAAATTTTATTGTTATTGTTAGGAGTAAAACCGTTATTTAATAAAAATATTTAAAAAAATTAGAAACTTTTCCCTAGGTTTAAAAACTAACAATTCCCCCCTGACGCGAACTTTGATGATATGACACAAGACCCAACGTTTAAGAAGATATTTTTCCTAGGATTGAATTAGTTTCGTCAATGCAAACCTTGACCCAAATCAATATAGAATCGAACAAACCTTAATATCATTAATGATGAATGTCACAAGATGAATCTTGATAAGTTCAGAAGGTTGATAATTCAACAATAGGCAAAACTATGTAAAAAGTCGGCCAAAAGTTTTCATTCATGATAAAAATTTAGTTTATATAGTGTCAACTTAACTCTAAAGCTACCCATGACCCAATGGACCTCCAAACTTCCCAAGTTAATTACCTAATTAACTATTCAAAACTCTAATTAAACTGTAATATGACAATTGGGCTCATTAAAGTCTAGCCCGGTCATAAGAAAGACCAAAATTCATGAAAACCCAAAAATTTTAAATTTGGTAAAATAAAAACTATATAATACACACTGAAACGGCCTTTATTTGAGCCTATAAATTGGGCGCAACTAGCAAACTAGTTGTTGATATAGAGCTCCAAACGAGCTTCGTGTTGATAGGTTACATGCCCCGTAACTTTTCTCATATAAAAAGTTATAGTCATTCAAAGTTTGCCTACGCGTTTTGGATTTAGATTTCTCTATGGGTGGGGCCTGAATCAGGTTGACTTCTCTATTGCTCCTTCAAGCATTCAATATCCCTTGAGTGAGTTGGTTTTAGTCTCTAAGCCCTCCACGAGCCCTACTAAAGCCTGTTGCATCTTCTTAGCTCTACTTCTCATAATTAGCCCAACTAGAATGTGTAGCAGATCTGCTAGATGGCTCGATGCTCCTATGATGCCTCCATCATCCCTCTCACCCACTCTCCCTCACCTCAAGTTTGAAAAATCATTATTTTTCTACTAGGGTTTGTATTTTTCCCTTATTGCTTATCCGAAGATCGGTGCTGGCCAACATCCATTCTCCTATCTTTGGGACGAGGATGAATTATCAGTCAACAAGAGGTTAGCTGACGATTAGTCAGTGAGGCATAGATTCATGCGATGTATAGATTGATCAGACGCGGAGTTTAAGCCTTCGTCTGACCAATCTATATGTCGGTCAATGCCCATATCGATCGACGTGGTCTGTGCATTGCATGGATCTGTGCCTCCCTGATAAATAGTCTATTGACCTCCAATTGACTGATGATTTGTCCTCGTTTGGGAGATGAAAGAGAGAAGGTTGGTAGGGTCTGGTCATCGAAGAAGTGACAAAAGAAGAAATGCAAACCCTAGGGGAAAATAGTGAATTTTCAAACTTAGGATGAGGAAAAGGTGGATGAAAAATTGTTAGTTTTTAAACCTTTGGGGGGGGGGGGGGTGGGGATGGATAAGTTTTTAATTTTTTTATTAAATAAAAATTTTACTTACTAACAATGAAATTTAACAGAATAGTGGATATTTGGATTTTTGAAAATTACTAAGTGGAAAGTTAGGTTTGCACCAAAGCTTGGGTGGGACATAGTCATTAGAAAGTCATTAGAAAAGGATGAAGACGGTTGGACTATGCACACAAAAGACAAATCAATGAAATAAGGATTTATGAATTTGATTGGTTTACGTGATTTTTAATTGATAATGTTCTGATTTTGACTATAAATCCTAATGAAACAATTTTTTTTCGATTTCCTAATTATGTAATAAAATAAAATAAATAGATTATATATGTATAGTTGGATGATTTCACAAGGAAAAATAAATTAAAATTAAAGTTTTAGCTGTTTATGTTGTTCCTAAATGCTATAATAATAATAATAATAATATTGCATTGGACAAACAAGTTAGACATAGGATTTAAAAATAATTTTAAAAATCAAAATACATTGTAATTTTGAGTTATATTATTATATGGCCAAAGGACTTATTCCCACCCAAGTTTTGATGCATTCTTAAAGTTACATTCATGAAGTTTAAAAAACTCAAAGTCCTACTTACGAGCTACTGTCATTAAATTTTTTTTGTTAAAGGTAGGGGTAAAATTGTTATTTTTTAATAATATTAAAAAATATAAAATTCATTATATTTTTTTACTTAAGTTTTAAAAAATAATAACTTCATCTCTATCTAAAGTTTTTTAACTTTGAAAAGTCACAATTCTCCCCTCCCCAAACCTAAGGTTTTTTCCTTCACCCTTCGGCCACCATCTTCTATGTTGACTACCTCCCCTCTCTATCCTAAAACATTGATTGGCACACGACGGGGCACAAAAACCTCCCCTCTTCAGATCTCTTCATATCTTTGTCAAGATGAAGAGATCGATCTCTTTGTCGTTAGCCAACATTTTAGGGTGGAGATGAGATGTCATCGACGCCAAAGATGGTAATTGGAGGGAGAAGAAAAAAACCCTAGGTTTGGGGCGCGAGGGAATATGACTTTTCAAAGTTAGAAAACTTTAGGCAAAGGTTAAATGTTAATTTTTAAAACTTAAGGAGAGAATGTAATAAATTTTATATATTTTTAATATTATTAGTAAAATAACGATTTTAACCCATCTTTAATAGAAAATTTTAACCTTAATTAGCTTATGAGTGAGACTTTGTGTTTTTGAAATCTCGTGAGTATGATTTTGAGAGAGCATCAAAACTTGGGTGGGAAATAGTCCTTTGGCCTTATTATATTTTTAACATTTAAAAAAAGTGTTAAATATATAATAAGATATTTTTTTAGATTAATAACTTTTGAGGTTTAAGAAAATAGTTTTAATTAATAATAGAACAATATGTATACACTATTAAGTACACAGTTGATATATTATAAAATAATTGGATGATTTTGAATTAATGACAAAATAACACGTAATCAAATGATCATACTTTAATTATATACTTAATTGTATATTTTCTTTAATTATTTTCTAATTTTACCATAGCTTCTAGAATTTTATTCAAAAACTGATTTTACAAAAGCAAGAAAACGAAAAAATATTTCTAAATAATACCTTGATTTTTCATTAATCAAGATTAAGGTTTACAACATATAAAATAACAAACTCACCATTTTAATATCATTGGAGATCACCAAACCTAACCATTGGCAGAAAAATGTGAGAGAGAGAGAGAGAGAGAGAGAGAGAGAAGTTGAATAATTTCAATAAAAAAGTTGAGAAACTTTTCCTCTTTACCAAATAAAATATCAAATTTAGTTGAAACGTTGCTATCTTGCTTTATGAAAAATGCACAATTTACTTACTTAAGGCTTTATGAATATATTATTTTAATGATAAATCCACCAACTACAATAGTGAAAATACCAATTCCCTCTAGCAATTTAAAAAAAAAAAAAAAACACCAAGACTTTTGAACAAACTGAAATCATCCAAACAAAAAATGAAAACTTCGTTCTTCAAACCATAGTAGAGAAAATTTCCAATTCACCAAAATCGTCCCTCAAATTAAATTGTCCTTCACTAACTGTTACAAGGCTGATCCCCCCATTCACCCCCTTCCCCTCCACGTTTTGAAAATTAACCATTTCACCTTCAAATCTCTAGATTTTCTTTCTCTCTTTAAAAATTTAAAGTTAAAGTTTTATCGTATACTTCTAATGAGCCATGAGATTTTAGATATGTTAAAAGATAAAAATAAAGAATGAACACAAATAAAAATGAAAAATCATGATAGTAGAATTTTATATCGTATCATATATAAAAAACTAATGTTTTATATTGTGTATCATCTATATCGTATGATACGTATTTTAAAAAATAAAATAATAAAAAATTATATTAATACGTTATCATTTTAAAAAATATCACAAACATTTCTAAAATTTAAAAAAATTTCATATACAATCCTACTAAATTATCATTTTCTCTCAAAAAAATATATCGATTTATTTTAATAATATATATTATATCATATTATATATTATAAAATACTAAAAATTATATTATATATATCATATCTTTATTAGATATATTATTTTTTATGTATATTATAAAATGTTAATAACTATAATATACATAACTTAAATAAACAACAAACAACATTGTATCCAAATTGACTGAATTTTGAAGGGCATATATTTGTCGTGCTATAATTTCATTGGATGTCACGTGTATCACGTCTTGTTTCACAGAAGATTCCGCTTGTGTTGTGGTCCTTCGAAAAAACATATTTGAAAAGTAGTATATTTTTGTCCGTCCGTTTTCAGAATTTTCTCACGTGTCATAATGTATCCGTTTTCAGAATTTTGTCCTTAATCAATCCGTCATGCATGCATTGGATAAATACAATGTCATTCATCTAACACTCTTAAATATCTTTTCATTAACGTTTTAAATGGGTGTTTGGTGTAAAACATAAAAAATTATATGCAAATAAATTATATTAATTTGTGGGTAGCTTTAGGATAAGATTAGTGAGAGATAAATTTTTGGAGGTATGTGAAGATATCTTGAATCAAACAAGACGTATAAATTGACATTAATTGTTTGTTATATATTCGTTAAAATCGCCTCATTATATATATATATAAGATTTTATTTTATATATAAATAATAATTTATTATTATATAATTATATATTTTTTATTTTTTATTTTTTAATTATTTAATTATATAATAATAAATTATTATTTATATATAATATGTGGCTGATTGATGGGACAAAATAGAGAGGTAAAAACTGTGCCTCGCCAATACCATAGCACGTGGTTGAACATGGTAGTTGGATTAGCTATTGTGATTGTCCGATTTAGTGAATCCTTTCAAATTCAATTAATGTAAACAGTCAAAGACAAGTAATTGTCTATCACGTGGCCAACACTACTTACTTGGCCTAAATTGCTTTGTCCTTGGAAACCATTTGTGGACTACTATACTATTATTTTATCGGAAAAGTATTAGCCCTCCCCTCAATTTTAGCTCAATTTTAAATCCACGTTAACAGAAGATTAAAAATTTAAATTTTCACTTGTGGTCAAATTTTTATTAATTTTTTCAATTAAAAGGAGGGATAAAATAATTATTTTATTATTTATATTAAAAGTTATAAAGTTTATTACTCTCTCATTAGATTTTAGAAACTAATATTTCATATTTATTTAAAGTTTTTAAACTTTACAAAGTAACATTTTCACCTCAAAACTTAGGGTTTCTATATTTTTTAAAACTCAGTCACCTTTCATAACTTTTAAAAATAGCGGTTTTACCTTTACTCTTCAACCTCATCTTTCAGCGTCGTCTCCAGCCTCCTCCTTTTTCTGGTGCAACGACGATGGTGCAAAGCATTGTCCTTCGTCTATTCTTTTAAATTTAGACAATGCTTCATCATCCAAATCTAGGCGACAAAGGTTCATTCTTCGTCGTCCTTTGTAGTCTGAGAAGGGAGATCGATGGAAAGCATTAACCATCATAGTGGTCGAAGAAGAAAGCAAACCCTAAAGGTAAAATCTAAAATTTTTAAACTTTGAGGATGGATTGAAGTGTTAGTTTTTAAAACCTAGAGAGAAAAATGATAAAAATTTTGAAGTTTTAAAGTTTATAGATAAAATGATGATTTTACCCTTGTCTCTAATTGAAAATTTGGATGGCAGTTTGACCATGGGTGGGAGTTTGGATTTTTCACCTCCCGTGGGTGTGACTTTGAGATTGAGCTAAAATTTGGATGGAAAATAGTCTTTTTCCCTTATTTTCTTGTGTATATGTTTTCAACACCTAATATTCAATCAAATACCAACAAGTCATATGTGGACTCATTAGTAACACCTACATCTTTTGAGGAGACCGATTCACATTCATAGGCTTCATTATTTTCGACTCCACCCCTTGGTTTGCAACTAGTCGTCTAGCTCAAATGGATCGAGGATGCCTTGGTTATTTAACTTCATATAATAATTCTTTGTCAATCTTCTAATAAAAAATTATCATCGATATGGAATATATATTTTCTAAATCAAAAGTTATTTGTCAGCCTATCATTTACCGTTATTTTGTCAAACTCTAGTTATAATATTCAATGATAACATAAAAGTGGATATAAGTTACTGAGTAATAAAACGAATCACTTAGTGTCTTCATTTTGCTTATTATATACACATAATTGCATTGTCAATTCCCCAAATTTTCATTTCTTATATGAGATCTAACTCTTGGTCTTGTGTACTTTTTGTTGGTATAATTTTATGAAGAGTTAGCAATTTTGACATAATCTTGTAACCCAACACGACCCAAAAAAAAAATTGCGTTAGGAATTTTACGTAGAGTTAGAAATTTGACATGATCTCCTAACTCGACACAATCTTGTTGGTATACTTCTTGTAGGTGCAATTTTATGTAGAGTTAGAAATTTGACATGACCTCCTAACTCGATACAATACGACATAAAAAAATTGTGTTAGGATTGAGTTTTTTTGATATAAAATATAGTTGTGCTCTTGTTCAGGTCAACCTAAACTAAATCGAATTGTGTTTGGGTTGAAAAAAGTCATCTTGAAATGACTCCAATGATTTTTTTCTTATATTAACATGGTAATATAACAAGTCACTTGTAACTTTCACTTATTTCAATCAATTAATTATTCATCCACATTGAGTTTTCATCATGTTAATATTTTAAACAATAAAATTATATGTATAACTTTGTATACAAATATTGACATGTCATCATATAATTGAGTGTTATTTTATTACTAATTTAAAATTATCTTATCATATATTTTGTTAACCACATTGTTTTCATCATTGATGACGAAGACTCCAGAGAATGAAGAGAAGGTTGTAAGAGGGAGAGAGGACTAGAGAAAAACTTGTTGGAAAATCAAAATCTAACAGACGAAAAATGTGATTTTTTAAAATTTAATATTGAAAAAAATTATTAATCTTTTAAACCTAAAGGAGAAATAACAATGTTTTATTATTTTTAATATATTATTAGTTAAATAACCATTTTACCTTTGAAACTAACTTTTTTTATTAATTTTAATAGTCAATGAGTAAGAATTTGAATTTTTAATATTTAACGCGTGTCAGTTTGGGTTTACAGCAAACCTTGGGTGGGAATAAGTCTTTTGGCCTTCGAAATATATATATTTGAAACACTATACATATTCTGGATTTCACATAGTCACATTATATGGTAGATTTTTTTTAAAAATTGTTTTCTAGTGTATTGAATTAAATTTTCTTTAAACAAAAATGACATTTCGAAAAATGGAGATCACATGTAATATTGTGTGGTTGCCTGTTCTTTTCTTGCAATTAAAACAAATTCAAATGTTCCCAAAATACCCTATCACAATATCTTTCATATGCGAATAAACACTTGATCAGTCGTGCTTATGAATGTACCTCTTTAGCTTTTTAGTTTTTTGGCACTTTCTCAGGCTTTTTTTTTTTTTTCCCCATCACGCTGAAAATGATGTTACAGTAATTACTCGTTTAAAACATTCCTGCTCAAAAATTCCTAAATGAGGCAAATATCATTACCCCATGCTTTCATGTATCACTGAAAAAACAAAAAAATAGCACCACGAAAAGAAGAAATAACGGGAGGCTTAACATGCTGTGCCCTTGGAAACCATTTGTGGACCACTATACTATTATTTTCTCTTTGTGTATATGTTTTCAACACCTAATATTCAATCAAATACCAACAAGTCGTACGTGGACTCATTAGGAACACCCACATCTTTTGAGGAGATCGATTCACATTCCTAGGCTTCATTATTTTTGACTCCACCCCTGGGTTTGCAACTAGCCGTCTAGCTCAAATGGATTAAGGATGCTTTGGTTATTTAACTTCATATAATAATTCTTTGTCAATATTCTAATAAAAAATTATCATCGACATGGAATATATATTTTCTAAATCAAAAGTTATTTGTCAGCCTATCATCTATGGTTATTTTGTCAAACTTTAGTTATAATATTCAATAATAACATAAAAGTGAATATATGTTATTAAGTAATAAGTTGAACTACTTAACATCTTTCTTTTGTTTATTACGTACACATAATTACATTGTCGATTCCTCGAATTTTCATTTCTTATATGAGATCACACTCTTGGTCTTGCGTGCTTTTTGTTGGTATAATTTTACGAAGAGTTAACAATTTTTGACACAATCTTGTTATCTAACATGACTAAAAAAAAAATCATGCAAGGTTAAGTTTTTTTGACATAAAATATCATTTGAATCATACTCAAATTAACCTAAACTAAACTGAGTCGTGTTCAAATTGACATGAATTGATCTAAAGTGACCCAAATGGTATTTTTATTTTTAAATTTACAAATATTATAAAATAAAACACACTGAATACTAATATATTTTATATAGTGGTAACATAACCATTCATTTGTAACTTTTATCCACTTTAATCAATTAATTATTCTTCCTTGGTCTTGCATACTTCTTGTAGGAGCAATTTTATGTAGCGTTTGTAATTTTTGACATGACCTCCTAATCCAATATGACATGATAAAAAAAAATTACATTAGGATTGATTTTTTTTGATATAAAATATAGTTATACTCCTGTTCAGACAATCTTAACTAAGTCGAGTTGTGTATAGGTTGAAAAAAGTCAATTCGAAATTACTCGAATGATTTTTTTCTTACATTATCACAATAATTTAACAAGTCATTTATAACTTTCACCCACTTCAATCAAATAATTATTGATCCATAATGACTTTTCATTATGTTAATATTTTAAATAATGAAATTATATGCACAAATATTGATATGTTATTATATAATTAGGTGTTATTTTATCATTAATTTAAAATTATCTTATCACATGATGACATGTCATTGCTTGTGCTCATATCATTACTCTATTTTAGAACAGACTCATTATTTAAAAATAATAAATATTTGATTTTAAACAAAGGGAAATTCAAATTAATTATTTCATATGTGTGTGTGTGTGTTCATTAAATATATTTTTTTATTGTATCTTTATTTGTAATATGAGTTAATTTGAAAGAACTATCATAATTAAGGTTGAAGAAACAAAAATTAAGTTATAACCAAATAAATCTCATTAGAAATTAGGGTAAAAGCATTGTGCTCATTGAATATCCTTCTTTACGGTGCCCATATTTGTGATATCTTCTGTGAGCTTATTCAATTTCACGTCATTGTCTTTTGCATTAACAAAAATATGTTATTGATTTTGTATGGGTAGATAAATCAGAATTTTATTATTTCTTATTAGGGTTGGACTCGAACCGAGCCAACTCGAGCTCGAGCTCGGCTCGATCAAGCTCGAGCCGATTCGGATTGACTCGGTAGATTTTTTTTAAAATTTTTTATACAAAACGACGTTGTTTTAATCAATATATATTAAAAATGATGTCGTTTTGATAATGAAAAATGAGCTGAACTGAGCCGAGCCGAACCGAACAAAAAACGAGCCGAACTCGAGCCGTCCATATATAAACAGAGCCGAGCCTGAGCTGGCTGCGAGCCGAGCTCGGCTCGGTTCGAATCCAGCCCTATTTCTTATCGAAGATATTCATACTAATATAATAACTATTTTTTGCAAAATTGTACAAAGACTATTTGTATTTTACTTGTTTTTGAATATTTGTAAGTTTGTTAGTGTGTTATCAATACTACTAACTCTAATTTATTATTGTTAAATTTTTTTTTAACGTAGGTTATTAATAATAATAATTTTGATTTAATAAAATATTATAATTGAATAGTTTAATGACAATTTACATATAGATTCAAGTGATCATTACGAATAAGTTTAATACATTTTACAAATAATAACATGGGTAGACGATATTAATATGAACCATAAGATTTACTAGAACTTTAAGAAGGTTTCAATATCTATTATATAATGACTAGACCCCCTCTTTAGAACTATAACAAAAAAATAAATTTAACTGTTAAAAGTCGTCATTCATAAATGTTTCAGAAATGAAAAACCAATCATTGTAATTCATGTAATTTCATAAGCTTTATGGATTCAGTAAACTTGGCATTTCATGTATTTTTATAACCCTTGATTTAATTTAACATTTTATAAACTCTTTCTAGATCTCGTGGATTAGGATCGAATGATCTTAATTGTTCATGCAAAGCCAAATCTTACAATTATATGTTTGATATGTAACTTATCTATAATTAACTTTTAAATATTCATGATATTGATCCTTGATAACACCAATATATCGTGTGTTAACCATAACATTTGTTCTAACGACGTTAACCAATGTTATGCATATAATAACTAATTACATTTTAATGATGTTGATCAATAATGTATATATTATAACTCACCATCTTATGATATATAGTCATTAATTAACTTATGCTAAGAAGACACCAAATCTTTGACATGCAAAACTCTGTTCAGACTTGAGAAATGAACAATAAGAGTATAAATAGATTTTGTTAAAGAGACTAACGGTGGTTGAAGTTTCCGTTAGTATTTTCTTTTAAAACTCACCCATTTGGAAAAGAGCTACTAAACTAATTAGTCATTAAGGTTACTTTTTGTTATCTTCCCCAATTTACACAAGCATGGTATAAAAAATGTAAGTGTAACAAATTCTAGATTAATTGAAGAAATCACTTGGTTTTTCTCTCAAAATTCTAGCTTAATTTCCTTTTTTTATCATTCTTCATTTCAATTCTCATCGTTCTTCTTAATTTTTATTCTTTCTCAAAATTGATGGTCCAGATATTATAATTTTGTGTTTTGAACGGTTGAGATTTAGTTTCACTTGAATTGCCATAAAGTGACCTATTATGTCTAAAAACTCTTGTAATCAATTCTGATTTGGTGTTTGAAGGTAAAAACTCTAAATTAAGCTTTACACCATTAGAGATTTCTTTTTGCACATTAAAGAGATGTTAAGTGGGTTTCTCGTCATAAAATGGTGCAGTTTTTATAACCGAATTAAAATAATAAGTCAAATTTCGTACAATCATTTTTTTTTAGGTAAATATATACATTACACAAAAAAAAAAGCCCAAAACCTAAAGTAATCCTCAAAGAGGACAGCATAAACTCTAGACAACATGGCCCCCTACAATGAATGAGAGGCAAGCCAAGGAGACCACAGGACCCGGACCGCTCGATTCAATCACACATCATCACTCTCTGCTAAAGTCGGCATCAGCATCTACCAGATTACAGACGATGCAACAGCACCAGCACAGTCTAGGGATCCTAAGACCATGGGGCCAGGAAAAACACCGGAATTTGCGCGCACTAAAAACACCACCACCTCCAGGTGTACTATTAATCTCTTTCACATTCTAGATGAGGATCTGATCCCGTGATTTGGATTGAGATTTTTTTCCACATGCTACACGCAAAACAAATGTGAAATAAATTTTATTGATTAATTAGTGAAATTTATAATAATTAGAAAAATTTTGTAATGATTTATAATAAGATTATGGATTTAATTAGATTAAGAATTTTAGCTAAAGCGGTCAACAATATCCAACGCGTTAAAATATTAAACGGACTTGTGCAAGTTAGTCAGTACGGAAATAAAAAAAGGGTGCAATATGACTATTGGTAAAAAATATATAAGTAAAAATATGATTATAAAATTAAGATATTTAAAAAATATATAAAGCATATATATATATATATATATATAAATTTAATATGATATATAGTTAATAATATATTTTATATAATATGGTAATATTAATCTTAATTTTAGCTTTTTCTATGAAACACCAAATTAAAATTAATATAACATTTCAACTTTCAGTATTTAATTGGCCATTAGACTTAATAAAATATAATCTATAATAGATTTTTAAATTATGCTTTAATTAAATTTAAATATAATATATAATAAATATTCAATTATAATTTTTTAAACACATAATATAACTAATTAATATATTTTAATATTGATTTATATATTTTACATGAATAGATTTAAATTAAAAATGTAGAGAAATCAAAACCATCAACCCTAAATTTAAAGTATATGCAAAAATTATATTATATCTCTAAGATTTCTACTTTGCCGCATTTTATTTGCCCTAATTGTCCTACATTATTTGTCCTAACTTAAAAGAATTTTAAGTCCTAGAAATTATGTTATAAAATAGGATTAATCAAATGTATATTTTTTCATATATTGACCAAGATGTCACATGATAGAGATAAAAAAACGATTTATCACACTATTATCACTCAAATTTAAGTTTTCTTTATGATCAAAATAATGAATGTCAAAATATGTCATTTCAAGACTACTATTGATAAAGTAATAAGTTTCTTTCTTTGATCAAGTTACTGAAAATTAAAAAATAAAATGATGAGTTGATGGTAAGAAATAAAAAAAAAAAAAATTTGTAGGACTGTAAGGGATTTTCTCAATTTTGAAAGAAAAGAAACACAACTTATCATGATTAAAATTGAATTTTATATACTATATATAAAATGATATCATTTAATGTCTTATAAAATGTCAACGCTTTATCTTTTATCAAAAAAATATTAAAAAATACAATAACATATAGTACAAACTTTTTTATACAAGTTTAATATGATAATCGTATAAAATATGTGTTTTATATTTTTTAGGTTAAAAAATATGATAGAACGTGTTTAAAACAATAAAATACGGTAAACACATTTAATACTCTCATAATATACAAATTCACTAACTAGTTGTACTTGGGTAGTCTATGAATACTTGCAATTAAACAATCCCTTACTAAAACAAATCCTTTAAAAAAATCACAATTTTCTTAATTTAATATTACTCAATAAGATATTATTAACTCAATTTCTATAAATAAATTTGTATATTTTATTTATATGTATAGTATTATCTCATGAATGGGATTGTGCAAGAATGATTGTTGTTAATATACAAGTTAAGAATACGAGTAATACGTATAAACAAATTATATAAATTTATCTATATAAATTATAATAATAACGTCTAATTAGTCAAGTTATTACATCATTTTATATATAAAAATTTGTATAATTTATACGCTTAGTTTTATTAACCCAGTAAATTTTCATAAGATAAAGCTACTCTCTTAACCATAGCTATTTTTTAATACCCACCAAACACTCCACTAAATTTGCTCACCAAAGCAGAAGAGTACAACATGTTCTTTTCAATCTCATTAAGCTACTTCTGCCCCTCCATTGTCCATTTTCCATTTTCCATATGCCACAATTCACCAAATCCATCCAATAAAATAAAAGAAATTAAAATCAAAACTCTTTCTATTGCCATATGAAACTCATGCTCTGTCTCCCATCCTCAATCCAATCTCTATATAAACCCTCCATGTCTTAACAAATATATCACACAAATCAAATCATCAAACTGTGGTTTCTTAAGTAAACATGTTGAAGCCTCAACTTGATCAATCTCCTATTGCCAAACCCCTCTTCCCATTGGCCAACAAGCCATTTCTCCATGGAAATGGTGCCTCGGCCAATGCTTTTCTTCCTCTTCACTCAAGATCCTCACTCGAAAAAACTCCCAAAATTCGAGTTGGGTTCGTCCCCTCCAACATCAAAGCCTCAAAGGTCGATTTAGTCGAACGAAAAATCACCACTGTTACGGCTGTTGTCACTGTCATTCCAACCGTCAGTAGTTTGCTTTCTAGCATTTCTATTGATAGCGGTTTGGATACTTTACAAGATGCCCTCGGAAAATCTCTCCTGTTGGAGCTCGTTAGCTCCGAGCTTGACCGCAGTAAGTTTCAACACCGTCGTCAAAATACTGTGATTTAAATGTTGGATAGTTTCTTAATCGTTCATGCTTTTTTAAAACTGTTAATCTTCTTTAACGATTTATTGATGTTGAGAGTCGATCAACCTTTGATGAGCTTCAAACTGTAGCTCTTCGAGCACACGTTAAGACGTTTAACTGGTGGTTTCAGAGACGGGATTGGAGAAGCCAACCATCAAGGCGTTTGCACACAAAGCGAAGGAGGTGAAAGGACAGGCAACATACGAGGCTGAGTTCGAAATTCCGAAGGATTTCGGAGAAGTTGGAGCCATGTTTGTGGAGAATGAACACCACAAGGAGATGTTTTTAAAGGATATTGTCCTTGATGGGTTTGACACCGGTAAGGTGAAGATAATATGTGGCTCATGGGTTCAGCCTAAGAGCGATAAGACGCAGAAGAAGAGAGTCTTCTTTGCAGCAAAGGTCTGTGTTGGTGTATTTCTGATTCTTGTTATTAATTTTCTTTTTTATTAATTTTAACTTTACGAAAGGAAATATATTCCCAACAGTGGTCCCAGGTAAATCAAACCATTCATGAATAAATCATAGAACAGCAGTGGTCCCGATTCCCATTGATTCCTCAGCTTCTTTTATTAATGAACAAAAAATAAGTGGTCTTCAGGAAGCTATTAGCCAACACTTGAAGCTCCTACGTTAATTTTCCGACTAGTATTATATGCATAAGTGGTGGATAGAAATTTATATATAAAATATAATATATTATTGTATAATTATTTGTTATTTTATTTTTAATTTAAAATTATCCAATCATATAGTGATATATCATCATTTGTGTATAAATTTGTATTTATTATCTGTGTATATAGTTTTATTGTTAATTTGTATCCCATGAATTTAATTTGACTTGTTGAGCTCCATGGTGTTGTGAGATCAGTCATACTTGCCATCAAACACGCCGAATGGATTGAGGAGATTGAGAGAAGAAGAGCTTGAGAAACTACGAGGCAACGGACAAGGAGAGCGCAAGAACAGTGAGAGAATTTACGACTATGATGTGTACAATGATCTTGGAAACCCTGATAAGAGCGGAGATTTGGCTCGACCGGTGCTTGGCGGGAAGCAACACCCTTACCCTAGACGCTGCCGAACGGGGCGGCCTCGGTGTAAAAAAGGTAAGGAGCTATATAGCCTTGGCATCATAAACTACTTGCTATCTTTAAGGTAAAATTAAGGGTTTTAATGGTAGATAATTTTGACTTTGATTTATAAAAAAGGAAAAGCTACAAATTATTGCATCCGTTAATTATACAGTCGGTAGGTAGTAAACAAATGAACAGTATAACTCCACAGTGGAAGCAAACATAGAGAGATTGAACATGCGAAGAGTCATAAATCATTGTCGAGCAAAGGTCTTTTCATGGTACAATGGTGGTGGCCATGGAGTCTATCAAGAAGGTCTTTTGTGGACCTTTAAACTGTACGAGATAGGGAAAGAGGAAACACAAATGGAGAGTGGGGGAAAGGAACGAGGAAACAAACAGAGACCTTATACAAAAGCCAAGAAAAGAAAGGAGACTAATAAGTTTGTAAGTTTTTTATTATACATGGGATATTGTTTTTATATAACCAAAAAAAAAAAAAAAACACTTTTACAACCCAATGTTTAAAATGATACAATTAAATAATATTTTTTGTAAAAAATAAAAATATTATAAAATTAATATCCTTATACTTTTAAAATATAGATAAATTATTTTTTAATAATTTAAATAAAAAAATTACAATCTTGAACAATAATTTTAAAAATTAAAACATTTATTGACGAAAGTTAGTATTGCATTGAAATTGTGGGATTTTAATTAAGTCACAGAATCTTAGTGTGAATCCCTCTTAATTGGATCATTCTAATATGATTTTAAGCGTTATCTACAATATTCATTATTTGGGACTGTTTAAATTTTTTAAATTATATTTTATTTATCTTAAAATTAATATAAACTAAAAGCAAAAATATATTTAATAGAGTTTTGAAGAAAAGGTTTATTTAAATTTAATAAATATTTTAAGTAATAAAAAATATTTTGTCTTTTTAATGTTTCCATACTAAAAAAAATTAATAAATTTCACTAATAGAATTTGAAGGAAGTTAAAAAAAAAAATCTTGTTTTTAAAATTCTAAAATGGAAAAGTGTGGTGAGACAAAAAACACATGGAAAATAGTGGCTGTCCCTGTGGGCGAATACAAATCGGTTCGAGTTTGAAAACCCTTTATCTCGAGTTTGGTTCGAATAAAAATTAATCCAGTTCAATTTTGGTTTGAATGAAAAAAATTTAGTTTGATTTAGTTTGACTTTAGTTTGATTTTGTAACTCGAATAAATGGTTCAAAATTGTAGCTCGATTTAACTTGAATTCATAGTTCTAATTAATGACTCATATTCGTGGCTCGAGTTTATAATTCATTGACAAAACAACGTTGTTTTACCTAAATAATATTCAAAATTACTTATTCAAACCATAAATTCAAACAAACTGAGTCACGAATTAGAATCACCAATTTGAGTTGATTCAAGCTAAATCAAGCCATGAATTTGAAGTTGTGATTCAAGTTATGAATTTGATCTGACTTAAGTCAAACACCTCCTAACTTGATTTTAAAAAGAATCAAATCTTCTAATTTGAATTTAAATTGAATTCAAATTAAATTGAATAAAGCCATACTAACTTTTAAGGCCAAGCCAGCTTGGATCATATTTAGCCTAGGCTGTCCCATACGGAACATTGGAAGCTTAATATCAAATAATTTATTAGAAATGCATGCATTTTTAGATTAAACATTTCTAGAGATAAATACAATGAAATTTATTTGCTAAAAAATAGATTTAACTGTATTGTTATCAGACATTGATTTTAGATCAGAGATGGACCTGGTGAGGGGCGAGTTGGGGTTAAGGATTCGACTCGCTTAATTAATTCTCTTATAATTACATAATAAAATACATATAGCTAATATTTATTTTATTCTTCAGTTATGGTATGAAGAATGATATTTTACGTCTTATAACGCACGTTTAGACTGTTGTTTAATTATCTCATAATCCCAATAATAAAGGTCTTATTATTATTAATTAAGAAATTAATGAGTACTTATAATTATTGGCATGAGTGCGCAGATCCAAGTTCAGAGAAATTAGCAACCAGCACGATCTACGTACCGAGGGATGAAGCCTTCTCAGACATAAAAGAGCTCACATTTTCAGCAAAAACACTCTACTCAGCCTTGCATGCTTTAATTCCAGCCATCCAAACTGCCATCGTTGACACCAATTTAGGCTTTCCATACTTCACCGCCATAGATAACCTCTTCAACGAAGGCATTCAGTTGCCCCCACTCACTAAACAAGGCTTCTGGAAAACACTCATTCCCAGATTAGTCAAAGCCATTGAGGATACCAGTGAAGATGTGTTGCGCTTTGAGACCCCTGACACCATGGCCAGTGAGAGACAATAAGCCTCTATTCTTTTCGTTGATTAAAAAATATCTCATATTCTCAGCATCGTTTCTGGGTTTTTTGTTTTGATTTGCAGGAGACAGATTTTTTTGGTTCAGCGATGAAGAATTTGCTCGCCAAACCCTAGCTGGTCTCAACCCCTTATGCATAAAATTGATTACGGTATGTCATATATGTGTATATATACATATGGACCCAGAATTAAGCTTAAAATTTTGCTTTAATATTTCTACAGGAATGGCCATTGAAAAGCACACTGGACCCTCAAGTGTATGGCCCCCCTGAATCAAAAATCACCACAGAAATCATTGAGCGAGCAATCAAAGGCTTCATGACTATTGACGAGGTACTAAAAACAAACAAACAAAACTCCATAAATTCCCATTTCTTCTCAATGAACTTGCACAAGATTGATTAATTATTCTACAGGCCATAAAACAAAAGAAGCTCTTCATTCTAGATTACCATGACTTGATGCTACCATACGTTAAGAAAGTGAGAACCCAAGAGAACACAACGCTTTATGGATCTCGCACGGTGTTTTTCCTAACCCCTGGTGGCACGTTGAGGCCTCTGGCCATCGAGCTCGTTCGGCCACCGATGGACGGCAAACCCCAGTGGAAAGAAGTGTACACTCCCTGTTGGTACTCCACAGGTTGCTGGCTATGGAGGTTGGCTAAAGCTCAAGTCGTCGCCATTGACTCTGGTTATCACCAACTTGTTAGCCACTGGTAAGTGCCATATCTCTTGATTTTCGTATCCAACTAAAAGATAAAATTTCACCGAAATCTAGGAACTAAATTCCAATGATTACATATTTTTTTTATGAATTTCAACAAAATAAATTGTCCTTTGGTTCGTTCGATCATTTGATAACCGGATTCATTATGTTATGGTGTTAATTTTTCATTCTGCAGGCTAAGAACTCATTGCTGCACAGAGCCTTACATAATTGCCACGAACCGGCATCTCAGTGTGATGCACCCAATCTATAGATTATTGCACCCCCATTTCCGGTACACAATGGAGATCAATGCCCTAGCTCGAGAAAAGCTAATCAATGCCGATGGTATCATTGAAACCAGTTTCTCACCAGGCAAGTACTCCATGGAGCTCAGCTCTGCTGTATACGATGCCGTCTGGCGTTTCGATCACGAGGCCTTGCCCCAAGATCTAATTAGCAGGTAAGCTTTTTCATATTGAAAACTATAATATTTTGTCATTTAGTATTCATAAGTCGTAAAATTGATTCGTCTTCCTGGTTTGTTTTCTCCTCCTTTTGCGGTTAACCAGAGGGATGGCTGTGGAAGATCCAAATTCTCCTCATGGCCTAAAGCTAACAATTGAAGACTACCCTTACGCCAACGATGGACTTGTTCTCTGGGACGCATTAAAACAGTGGATGACAGATTATGTGAACCACTATTATCCCGATCCAAAACTTGTAGCCTCCGATCAAGAGCTCCAGGCATGGTGGAAAGAGATCAAGAACGTTGGACATGGAGATAAGAAGGACGCGACATGGTGGCCTGAGCTCAAAACCCCGAAAGATTTAGTCCATATCGTCACAACCATTGCCTGGGTGGCCTCCGGTCACCACGCCGCCGTGAACTTCGGTCAGTATTCATATGCAGGATATTTTCCCAACCGGCCAACAATTGCAAGAATCAATATGCCTACAGAGGATCGCTCGGAAGAGGGATGGAAATTCTTAATGGAGAAGCCGGAAGTTGTGCTTTTGAGATGCTTTCCTTCGCAGGTTCAGGCGTCGGTGGTGATGACGGTGCTGGATGTGCTGTCCAATCACTCTCCCGATGAGGAGTATTTGGGGCAGCTGGCGGAGCCGGCCTGGGAAGACGATCCGATAGTGAAAAGTGCTTTCGAGAAATTTAATGGGAAGTTGATGGAGTTTGAGGGAATTGTGGATGCGAGGAATGGGAATACGAAGTTGAAGAACAGAAATGGAGCTGGGGTTTTGCCGTATGAGTTGTTGAAGCCATTTTCGGAATCCGGAGTCACAGGGAAAGGAGTTCCTTACAGTATTTCCATCTAGGCTTGTAATTTTCAGAGAGAAATAATAGACGAGGTGTTTAAATTCTCAAATAATGCATGAAAATGCTATATTTAAAGTTATTTTATATTTACTTTAAATTATATATATATTTTATTATATAATCATAATTGTATACCTATAATTTTATTATATGTGTGCATAGATTTATTTTAATTAAATCACCCCCTTTTTCAGGTGAATACATTTTTATATAGTTTTGCTTCGAAATGTAAAAGTTAAATTTTTTTTTTTTAACAAAACAATTAAATTTATAAAATCATATTTGCATAAAGTTATGTCTCTTCTCTCGTACGGTTAGAGTTATGCTTATGGTAAATAATGGTAATCATGTTATAATTATACATAAATATAAATAAAAGATTAATTAATTTGAAATTTAAAAATAAAAAATTAATTTCTCTCTATATTTGATGGGTGCTACTAGTATTGTCTATAGACTAGACGTGGATGGAGGTTGGGTTAGCCCGTAGTTACGTTTGAGCCCTCCATTTGTAGTCTAGCCCACGAGAGCACGATTTGTTACTGTAGGATGCAATGCCAAGCACTTGGACTGTCTAGACCATATTGCAGGCTTGAACTTCAGACCCACGGGCAGCCGAATACAATCTGCTATTGTAGCGGAACATTTCAAAAATAAAAAATAAAAATATTCTTTAAAAATTTTCGTAACGTTCCGTGAGTGCGGTAGTCGTTTTGCACCAGCATAATGTCTCCTTGATTTTGCCGTTAGCCTGAAAGTTTTTTTTAATTTGCTATGTAGACTGCCCTCCCTTACGCTCTCTGACTCTGATCCACGTATAAAACATAATTGAATAGATTATTATAGCATAATTTATCCTTACATTATTTTGTCTTTTTAAAATAGTGGGTTACTCTAAACTTAAAATATTGATTCTTAAGAGTTAAAGTTTATTTTCTTTTTCTTAAAAAATAAATAAATAAAATTAATAAATATTGTCTAAATGGGAGAATATTAGAAAATTTATTAATGTACCTGGGTTAACATTAATTATGAATTTGTTTTCACAAAATAGGTAATTAAATACTCTAATGAGAGTTTATAAATAAATTTAAATTATCAATAAATATAAGTTAAATACACTTAAAAATTATAATTTGAATAGACAATATTAGTGTGAACCTTAAAGTTTATTGTACTTTTGATGGAGAAATCCAATAACTTATTATATATTGATTCGGTCCTTTTTTGAAACTCATATAGTATAACTTTACTTATTGAAAGTTGTCATTTAAAGAGATTTCAAGAGCAAAAGACTAATTACTTCAATGCAACTAATCTAAGTAGTTTTATGATGAATTTTAGATGCATAACGTAACAGATATTGTTATTATTTTATAATATATGTGTAGATTTTATAGACTTAGGATAATATAATTTTATGTTTGCTTATGTATATGAAATTTTACATATAGGTGTTCCACAACATGTTTTTTTGTGTATCTTATATAGCAAAAATAATAGCCCTAATAGTTCGTGTCATCTGATCGTGTTTGTATCATGTTAGTTCAGGTTTTGAATTAGAGCCCTAACTCTAACTCGACCCTAATTAGAATCATATTAAAAATTTTCAACTCTAACGCAATCTAAATTATTGTTTCTACTCTCTTAAGTGTTTTTAGTATTTTAATTACTTCACAAATTACCTCAATCTACTATTAATAAAACACATAGTATAATATTTTGACTTGTTTATAAATGGTCTATAAATTACATATCTAAACCTTTAAAACATGTTAATAATTTAAGTAACTAAATCTCATTCTCATTATTGAATAATAAAATAAAATTTTAAATAAAAAAATAATAATAGGTCTAATTACAATTGTATAGAAATATAACTATATACAATATATAAGAATTTCAAATAGGGATGACAACGAGGCAGAGAGGAATTGAATACCCTAATTTTCGTTCTCATCTCTATAGGAGAAATCTTTTCTCATCAACTCCCCATCTCTAATATGAGAATGACAAGGTATCCTTGTCCCTTCCTAGTGGGGAAAAAGTTCTTTCCCTTCCCTTCCCCATCCTAATGGAGAAAAATCTCTCAGTCCTCTTCTCATCCCAACAAGATTAATAATAGAATGTTTATTATATGTTAGAATATATTTATAATAATTCATGACTTATAACAGTCAATATTTAAGAATTTAAAAGATATGTAAAAGAAAAAACAAACTGGGTAGAAATCAGTTTAGAGATATATCTATTTCATTCTCCAATTGTAGAGATCATAGCCGTCTTCATCCCTGTCCCTATTCCTATTATAGAATCCCCTCCCTAGTTAAGGAGAGGTGCGTTGAGAATCTGATTTGGTGGATTGAATTGTCATTTCTAACTTTAACTACTATTGATACTTGTTATTCAACATTTTTTTAATATGTCCCTAACAAATTCCACTAAAGCACAATTTTTCAAAACATTTGAGTTAATTCAACCTATTTGGATTACTTTCGTATCAATCTTAACACTAACTAAACTAGTTTCGAGTCATAACGGATTGGCCCGAATTAAATTTCATGTAAAAAAAAACCTAAACCCTAATCGAATATTTTTCATGTCATATCATATTGAATTAATAAATCATGTTGAAAAATGTCAAACTCTAAGAAATACACCATAAACAAGTTAAAACTCATTAGGTTTTGGCTATTACAACATTTCTGGAAAAAATCATATAACGTGAAACATCAAATTTGTTAAAAGTTCGATGTAGCATGTTGTAAAGAAGCGATTCCCACATCAATGAGTGGCCAAACTTTTATCTTCGATCTGAAATAGTTTATGCTATGCACATGAAAGAATCGTCACACTTGTAGCAGTATCACAAGTTTGATTTCAAAGAAGAAACTGTCCTTGTATCAACACAGGGAGGTACTGCAGCCGGTTCTGGACATACTCAAAGATGTACAAATATATATAGTTTAAGACAATACATTCAATTCAGTGGGAGAAAACATTTTTGCAGAAAACTGGTGGCTTAGAATGTCAAAACAACCCAGCTAAGCTTGGTGGTTGCCTTGCACTGGTCAAGTGTAGGCAGCCCACCAAATGAGAAGTTATGTATGCCACGCCATTCATGGCGCACCAATTGCAGTATTACAATAAGCTGCATAAATAAAAAAAGCGCTCATTCTTATCCTATAAAGGCTTTTCTTCCCAACCTCTAAACATCCCCGTCAATCCAGAAGGAAAAAGGGAGAGCTGCAACTTGTCAGCACGGGACTAAATCAAATGTCTGAATGAATGCACAATTGTGTTATAGAACAAATATGTATAGAAATTATGCACACCGCGCTGAAAACATGTATATAAATTTTAAACTAACGAAGTGCCTGAAGCTTCAGCTATTTAGCCTCAGGATAGGAATGCCAGGTGATTAGAACCTCAATTATGGAAAAATGTAAACAGATCCTCAAGCAAAGAAGGAAGCAGAAAAAGAGGTGTCTACAACTCTGTCAAATACACAACCATCTTATTAGCATTCAAGAAGAGGGTAATATAAGGTAATAAAACACACACTTGACTGCAAAACAAATCAACCATGCGAGTCTCATTGCTCATAAAGGTAAACATCTTAGCTAAGCTAATTAAGAATATGCAAATATGGCCGCAATGCAAGAATGATGTGGCATAACACAGAGTGGATTTCAGATGTCTATAATCTAAGAACCAAGAAGGTCATAATTTCAGACAAGAAACCTTCATTATCACTTCGTAAAACACATGATCATCCAAAAGCAAAACACAATTGACGAGAGAACAAGTTCTCCTATCATTAATGCCTTGCTAGTTTAGATTTTAAACAATCATGTGAATCCAAGTTGATATGATATTCAACAATCATATCTCAAATAAAAATTGTCAAAAACTATATAACCAGTGCAGAAAACTTACGCATGTCATTCAGAATATATAATACACAGAAACAAGAAATGAAATAAAATATAACAGCATTATCAAAATTACAACCAGCAAAATCAGCTCCAAAACTCCCGCATGAAATAAGAACAAAATAAGGATAAGCAATTGCAAAAAATTAGAAAACAGACCAAAAAGGGAAAAAATTTGAAATGAGAGATTCACTAGGGCTCACTTCCTATCCTGTCATATTCAGGCAATGCATTAGGGATGAGACCGAGTGCAATAGCCAATCATAACCCTATTTGCATTCAACAACTGCTTCAGCAGCCCTACGAGGTTTGCTTTTCCTCCTGCTTCCATTATGTCGAAATCCATTTGACTTGGTTGAGTCAGCAGTACTCGACCTGGTTCCAATACCATTTTCCTCTTTGATTGAATCTGACTTCTCTTTGACTTGTGAGTTACGCTTCCTCTTCTTTCCATTCTCTGTTGCAGTGGGACTTTTTATTTCATTGCTCACAGTACGAACTTTTCCGTTCTCACCATCCTCCTCGTCTATTTTCTCAGCTTCTTCTTCATCAATATCATCCTTTAGTGGTTTTTGTGGCCTTCCCCTTCTTTTCTGTGCTGGAATTTTCTCTTCCTCACCACTTCCTTGGTCCTCATGATTGCTAACAGTCAACTTCTTTCCTTTTCCTCTACCTCTACCCATAATGTCAAAGCTCAACTATAAAACACTCATACGAATAGAAAAGCTCTCTAACATTGACAAGAAAAGGAAACAATGTCAGTTAGATAAATTATAGCCATTTTTATTACTAATCAACAACAATCACAGATCAAATCGTTACAAATTTTGTCAACAAAGAAAAGTTATGATCAACTTGAGCATGTAACACTAATGTGTGAAAAGAGACAATATATAGCAGATCTAAGTAAAACTCACAAAAACACAGACAAAAGCAACAAATTGCTGTACAGATAATGTTCATTACAGGATCATGGCAAACAGCATGGAATCACTTTTATTTTCTGTTACTATCAATGAAGCCAGTGCCTTCATTTACTTCAATGACATACATATACACAATGGATTCAAGCATAAGCTAATTTAATTAATTTAGTAACTCAAAAGAAATAATGAAGAACCTGAAATAAAAATCTGCATACAAACCATCAGATGAATCAGCCTTAGCACCCACTCAACTGCAGGAAACTTTTTTCCTCATAAAATGTTACCAAACATAATGATGCAAGAAAGCCATACTAGACTCAGTTGAATGATGGTTTTGATTTGTTTCCATTTTTCCTGCACTTATAAGTCTAACCAAATCAGCAATAACGAGAATTAAATGTTCAAAACATCCAATCAATGAACGAAAAAGCAAATAATTGGAACTTATAGAGCCAAAAGAATTAAACTTTACACAAGTTTACACCCCATAGTTGAGAGTTCACCAATACAAATCAAGGGCCAAATCCAGAGGCAAAGTAACTCCCCCAACACAAATTCAAATTAGGGCAAAAAGCAATAACAATGAAAATAAGTATTCATAATAATCAACAAATCAAACCATCGGAATTTCAACCAAACAAACTGGAAAATAACAATCAATCCTCTCAAGATATGCAAACAAGATCCAAACCAAAGCATCAAAAGTTAAAATTTTTATCAACTTACTAGAACTCAGCTAAGACATGAAAATAAGAACAATCAGCTTCAACTATTCAAACTTCAATATTTCAGAACAAAAACTAATACACAGCTCAAATAGAACACTTAATAAAACAACAAAATATTAGAAAAAAGAAAAGAAAAAGGAAACTAACCTGATGTGAAACAAAGTGTATTTGCATCTTCAACAAGAAAACCATTACTCTGAATCTGAAAAAGGAAGCATTGAAACTAAAAAGAAAGCAAGACCCAGGTGGGGTTTCCTCTTTCTGAGAGTTGGTTGATTAGCAAATTGAAAACTTGAGGAATAAAAACGGAGACTCAAGTATGATCTAAAGAGGAAAAAGCACGAAACCCAGACAAGAAAAAAAAATGGAGGTTTGAAGAAATTAAGGAGATAAGAGGTGTGGCACCTCAAAAAATGAAAAGGAGGCCAAAACAGAGAGAGAGAGAAGAGAGAAAGAGTGAAGAGATAATTGTTGATTGGCTCAGTTGTCTGTGTGACTCTGTGGTATACTGAAACTTGAGTGCAAGAAAATTGAAATCACAAGGGTATTTTAGTAAATGTGCGGAGTAGGTTGGATTGTGTTAGAAGCAAAAGGGTATTCTCATAATTTTATAAAGCTAGTTGTGCTTGTGTTTGAACTTTGAAGCAATAGAAGCATATGCAATTCTAGTTACTAAATACGAAAGTGGAAAAAAAAACAGTAGGCGAATTATTAGGTATAATATGATAAATAATAAAAAATATGTTTGTAAAAAAATGTTTCTAAAATTTATATACAGAAAAAATATAAAACTTATATATACAAGTTTAATACGACATATAGTCACGAATATTCTATTGAAAATTAATATAATAATTCAAATATAAAGTATTTGATTAACTATTAAACGTAATATAAAATAATATATAATCAAAATTCTTTGTATAGTAAATAAAATATCGTTTAATTGAAAAAAATAAACAAATTAATTAGTTTGGATTTCAAACTTCAAATCAGAATGAATCTTTGTACATGTTACAAAGAAGAAAAACATAAAATTAGAATTAAAAATTAAGAAAGAAATATTGTAGAGTTTTTTAAAAATAATAATAGTATTTTTGTAAATAATTAAAAATAAAAGAGATAATTTTGTACTTTAAATTTAACTAAAAATTAAAAAAAAGATAAATATAAAATATGGTCTTTAATACGGGAAATGTGTAAAATATATATTTAATATATTTTTAGTTAAATTTTTTTTTTGCATATATTTAATATGCTAATAATACGAGGATGTGAATAATATATATATTTACTATTTAGGAATGCAAGTAAAGTACAAGGGTACTTTGGTAAAGGATGAGTTGAGTTGTGTTTGAAGAATTAAAGAAGATACATAAAATATTTGTTGTATTTAACAACATTAAATATTCTCACGTACATACCATGACCACTTAAACCACTTTCTCAGCCATGTAATTAATAAGTTGGCCTAAAGAGTTGTCACTTTATATTTTTTTTAAAAACTTAAATATTTATTTATTAAATAATTTTTATTAAAAATTTTAATTAAGATAAGAGATAAAATTTCTATTTATTAAAAAATTTAAAAAATTAAAATTTTATTATCTTTTTTTTTTTAGATTTAAAAATTAATAATTTTTTCTTATCCAAAATTTGAAAAATGACACTTCCCTCTAGGCTTTTTCCTCTTTTCTTCGACTATCAACTGACTTCTCTCCCTTTCTTTTCTAACCACGAATCAACAAAAATTGTTTGAAAATCTAGAGGATTTTCGTCTAGAGGTCATCATCCAAATGAATTATTTATGTGCATCGTCATTTAGACAAAAAGATCTCTTCTTCTGGATGATGACTCATCCAAACTATTTGTTTGGACATCATCATCTAGATGAAAATCGGCTTTCCAAATGAAAGCTGTTTAGATTTCTAGATGAAAATCGTTTAGATTTCAAGAAAATTTCTATTGATTCATGGTCATAGAAGAAAAGGCAAAAGGTCAGAAGGGAGGCTGATTGATAGCCGAAACAACAGATCGTCGATGAAGAAAAAAAGGAAGAAATCCTAAAAAAAATTTGTCACTTTTTAAATTTTGAAGAAAAAATTTATGGAAAAATTGTGAGATTTTCAAATTGAGGGAGAAATGTGATAAAAATTCAGTATTTAAATTTTTTGTTAAATGATAGTTTTACCCCTAACTCTAATTGAAATTTTTTACAAAAATTGTCTCAAGAATGGGTATTTAGGTTTTTGAAAGTTGGAGGTACCACTTTGGGATTTTACTATACCTTGGGTGGGCACAAGTCTTTTGGCCTAATAAGTAAACATCTTTGATGCCACCAAGTAAACATATAACTATGTTTTCATAACCAATAAAATTATGTGTATTAATTTTTAGTATATAATTTATATATACAAATAATATATAATTATATGATTGAGTGATTTTGAATTAAAAATAAAACAATATCTAATCACATGATACACATCATCTATGTATATGAATTGTGTATCAAAAGTAGATACACATAACATTACTCTTTGGTAGTATATGGGTGGGTTTGCTTTGACTAATATTTTATTATCAAAAAGTAAAAATTACCATATAGATAAATTACTTGGATGATTATTGAGATAAATTATTATCATGTTTAATAAAAATTTAGTAGATATAAATAATTATTATATTTAATCAGAGGTAATAAAATAATATGAAAATATTATTTTACTTAAATATCTTTGAATAATAATTATTTTAAGATATTATTAATTTATTATATTAATTAAAAATAATGATATTTTTATCCTAAAAATTAATAAGTAAAGATAGAAATATAACAACATCAAAAATACCTTGATAATTTTGATGATTTAAAATGTATTCTTGTGTATAATTTTGTTAATATAATGCAAACAATCCCTTAGACAACCTTTTTCTTTTTCTTTTTCTTTCTAAAAGAAAAAAATTTTACTTCACATTTTGCTATATTTTAGAAAATAAGATAAACTATTTTTGTTGAAATATTTTGAGAATAATTTTGTAATATTAATGGTATCTCAAAATTCTATTCCTTTTTAATTTTTGCACATTCAAGCCCTACCATTTACATTTCAAAATTTATTATGATTAATTCTTATTTCATCAGCAAATTAAGATGGAAATAACATTGGAATATAATTAAAATGATATATTAAAATAGAGGTTCTCTATAAATTATAGAAAGCAAAGTAATCCCCTCAAATTATGTTGCCAAATATATAAAACCAAGAAATATTCTCACAGTCTCAATTAATTTATTATTTTTTAAGCCAAATCCTCTAGATAAATAAATGGATGTTATTTTCTTAAAATTACTATAATGGCTAGCTAGAATTAAAAAAGTAAAATTATTATCAAATAATATACTTGGACTTTTGAAACGTAAAATTTGACACAATGACTTACCAAAAAATGTTTTTGACATGATATGTTAATCTGATATGATATGAAAAAGATCGGATTAGAGTTATGATTTTCAACATGAAAAATAATTTAGGTTAGGTTTGGGTATACCCAAAAAAATTGGGTTGTGTTCGTGTCAACCCAAATTGACTTGAACTAATATGAAAATTTTAAACAAAATATTGTATAATATTATAACAGGAAAAAATCTCCGATGTCCTCGGTTTTTTTAATTTGATAGCAAAAGTTTCAATCTAGAAAATTATTATTCTCGAATTCAAATTAACAAAGAAATCGATATTGCATTACTAGACACCAAATCTAAATCGCATCACTAGACACCAAATCTATATCATCCAAAGACATTCATTTTAATTTAATAGTTTTTCTTGGTAGACTTGTAAAAAACCATTTGTAGTTTTTTTTTCTTGGTGTGTTATAAGTATAATTGATTTGAACTTATACGTTTGGTGTATCATACTCATATAATTGTTAATGGTTTTAATATTTATAATGTTCACCATATAGATTGAAAATTCAATTTTTTAAATATTTGACTAGTAGTTGTTAAATTCGTTGATTATCAATTGCAATCTTTTGAAGTTGAAATTGTAGACTAATTTGTATTTTTTTTATTATAATATTATGTTTTTTAATCCTTATAATTAATTATACAAAAGAGACAATAAACAAATTATTAATTTTAACTGGAAATAGAGTAATTTTATTTTAACAAAATGTTATTGCATGTCAAAAATTTTGGTGCATTATTTTGTAACAAATCGTGTATTCCACAATATTTAATAAAGTGTGTTGTTTCATAGCAAATAATATAGTTACATGTTGTGTTTTAACACAATTTTATCAACTATATAATTTGGGTTAATTCAGATTGGGTCTAGTCAACTAAAAATATCTTAATTTAGTTTAGAGTTGAAAAATTTTGACATGATTTTATTTCAAATTGAGTTAGAATTTAGAGTCTTCGATCCAAAACCTGAACTGAGATGATATAACACTATCCCATAACACAAATTGTCAAGTCTAATTAATTTGATACATACTAAAGCATAAAGTTAAGGCAAATAAATCAACGTATTTTATCATGTAAAGTTAATTCAACAACTATCTACAATCAATAAAATTATATATATCCAATTTTGAGTGTTTAATTAAAAACTCGGTGATATATTATCATATAATTTGATGACTTTAAATTAAGTATAAAGATAACAATCAATCACATAATGATACATTATCTAAGTACTCAATTGAATATACATTGTGCATCTAATATTGAAAGAACCAAAATATATATATATATATATATATATATATATATATATATATATATATATATATATATATATATATATATAAGTGAGAAAGAAAAACATATTTGTAAACGCGTTTGACTATTTGAGACTTTCCTTCTTAACTTAAAGAATAATTGCATACATTAATGTTTAAGGCTCATTAATTCAAATAACCAATTTTAAGGGGTAATGCAAAAAAAAAATCATAAACCCTAAATATTAGTGTTTGATGAAGTTGTTCCCTAGAGTAACAACATCGTTCTACTATCCATTTATACACTTTGAAAAGATTGATCAATTTGAAGATTAAGAATGAAACACTCGTTCTGAAGTAACGAATGTCATTTTTTTAAGTAATGAATGACCATTCTTAAAATTGGATAAATCACTTCTAAGATGTAGAAATCTCAGTTATATGACCATTAACTTATGGATTGCATGTGCATTTTTCATAATGCAAGTCACTTTTTTAAAGGAACACCAATTCAAGAACTAGAAATGTCTCTTCCTTTGCATTTTGAAGCAACAAAAAACTACTTTCATAATCAAATGACTACTTTCTTAGAATTAAACGGCTACTTGACTTCTCAATTCAAATTAGAGTATAAAAGATGATGTTTATATGACTATTGTCCTATGTGTCTCTTTTTTTTCCTCTCTCATTCTATTAATTTTTTATATTCATAGGACTTGAGAGAACTTACGTTTAAGTAAAAATATTTAAAATTTTCTAATTTAAATATAACTCTAAAGATTTATTCTTATTTTATTTGAACTAAAAATAAATATTTATAATAACAATATTATCTTGATTGAGAAAATAAAGGTAGCACAAAAGACAATAGGAAAATCTTATCGTAAATGTTGAGTAGATTTGTTGCTAACCGGGGTCATCTTACCGTTGTGAGAGTTAAAATATATCTGGACTTTTGGGTGAATGACCAACATGAAATGTGCTTGATCGTCGGTGCAGCACCAAGTCATTGATTGTAATAACTCAAATAAGTTCTATTGAAGTGATATTTTTTGCGGTGATATTTTGCAGACAAGAGAATGCCTACTTAAAGTAGTTCAAATTTTAAGTTTATTAGACCATTTAAAGTCCCCAAAGGTAGAAAAAGATGCACATACTAAGAGGTGTCAACGAGCCAAGTTGGGCTGTGCCAACCTTGGCTTGACCCATCAGACTGGCAGACCATGTCGAGTTTATATAATCCATTCTAAAATTTTATTTTCAGCATATGTAAAAAAGTTGGTAAAAAACAACAATATCTCTAACTATATGGTTGCACATTTTTTGTTGATTGTAGGCAAAGTTTGTTAATTCTCTGATGCATGAACTGTTCTGTTGTAGTGAAGTGACCAACCAATAGTGATATGGAGAAAACAATTTGTTGTTGTTTTCTTAAGTGGTGTATAATTTATTTACAATATTCAGAAATATAATCATGAAGATGACCGATGCCGTTTGAGTTAGCACATGTTAAAAAAGAATTATGGTGTTTACGTATTACTTGTCAAATTAATTTACCTTCGATTTGATTGAAGTGCTTTCACTCTATTGATTTTTTTCTTTTTTCATCAGTATTGTTACACTTCAACATGTTGGTACTCCAAATATGTTGTCAACATCATATTAAGTTTTACCAGTTAAAAAATAATGATTAATAAAATTGTAAAACAAACGGAAGCTGTTAAACAAAATAAAAAATTGATTGGATGAGTTTGAAATTGAAAATTCAAGAAAGTGCAGAGAAATAGAGATTGGAAAATTATGTTTTGGGAAGATGTCCCCAGGCCTAGGTGCAGCCTAGAATGGGCTAGGCCGTGCCAAAATAAGGGGTCCAGGCCAAGCCTTGGGCACCTCTGACATGTCTACACATATTTAGATACATAAATTTCCTACAAATAATATTATACGGTATTAAAACATTATTATATATTTACAAAACATGGCTTCATATCATTACTCCGACAAAAAAATATAGCCTCATGCACCCTGCTGCCAAAGTAAAACACTGTGAAGACAACATACAAGGGGCCAAATGAATGGAAATTTTGACAGAAGACTTTGCGTTTCTTTGAAAAAATAGTAGATTTGACATATTCTTCCCAATACGTGTGAATGAAATGGTTTAAATTTCAAAGATAATGAAGTTTACATCATAGATATAAGTAGAATCCAGTTCAAACCTTTGACTTTCTTGCAACTTCATTATCTTCTAGTTGATATATAATAGAGTTGAAAAGACATCGACCCCTAAAGTTTGTTTAATAACAATAATTTTTTAAAGTTTCTTCTTACTATAGCTTTATGAATTTATGAAATGATTGAATATTTATAGAATTTTAACACCTAGAATATAAGGGTAAATAAATTTTTGTTATTTCAGAAACACCATGGGGTTCAATACTTAAACTCTATATAGAAATAATAATATAACAATGTAATAGCTAGGAATTTCATATTATAACTGCAAATTTTGGTTCTGGGACCATTTTTGTTCCCTTCAATTTGGCTTTTCAATTCCATCTTCAATACAAGTCATCTTTTAGGGAGTTTATATCCAAAAATTTATCTTAAGACCTTATACTCAGATGACAGTCGATCGTAGGTTGATTAAGTTTAACAATAATTCTATCTATTCTAAAGAGTTAAAGAGACAATCTATAGCTCAATGCTAACTATATTCTCCTAGTTACAGAAGATCATGTAAGCCAAAATCATTATTTGTCACTCAAATGTAAAATTATAGAACTTAACTATTTTGTCAATTTCAATTCAAAGCACATCCTGTTATAAAATACTGTTATTTATAAATTAGGGATATAAGACAAGTCTGTTTGTGTCATTTTGTTGCTAAAAATTGTTTTAGAAAGATTGATTGTCAATCTTCAAACAAAATCTTTCTTTCCAATTTACAAAGAGCAACGAAATGGGGTGTCAAAGACTTTTACGCATTATTATTACCCACCAAAAGTTTAGTCACTTTCATTAGCCCACACTTATAATCTAAATTAATACTCATAATACGAAGTGTATCAACCCATTTCTGAATAATCATATTGAATCTATAAATAAATTTTTTTTGAACTACACATTTACCGGATTTTATTAGATGATAAAAAATTTAATCAATATATGCCCACATTATTCTAACATATCAAACTGAGGCTACACAACTCAAGTACAATTGCATCCTTGAAGGAAGCAAGGAACAGTGCCTCTATCTCCATAGGGTTGCATTTGCCGAAATTGTGAACAAAAAACCAAATTAACATGCTTCAAAGCTTTGGGCTAGGTCAATGTTCACTTGCATGGCCTTAAAGTCCTAAATTATCATTACATCCTGTGTGTAGTGAAAGCTGGGAAATTGGCAAAAAAGTCCCAGATGAGAATTGAGAAAAATGTGAACAAAGGATTGAATCTATGAGCATCAGAGTTGCAAAGGGAAACAAGACTCATTTCCGGTGTCATTAAAAGCAGTAAATACTAAGAATATTCATAGACTGATACTAGATTCAGATTCAGCAAGAAAAACGTAAATTATCAACTTCTGATCACGTACTCAAAATAAGATTGATTATGCAGTGTTTACTACCCTATAGCATGTCATCCACAAGATAATTTGGCTTCATATGTGACTACATAATACACAAAATCATGAAGTGGCCAATGGGGGAAAAACCAACAAAGAACACAATAGAAGGAGAATCATTCGAGATTCAGGAGAGAGAAAAGAAGAGAAGGCACCAAGGAAAATACTGAAAAAACTTGAACATATGATGCGCTAATGTGCAGTGTGATGTCCATGACTAAAAAAGCCTTGGCTTCAACTAAGATGTCAAGAGCTCAGATGCCCTTGGCCACCTACTTTATATAATATATCTAGAAGTTCTCCAATTACAAAGTTATGTAAGATCTGGAAGTAACTCCAGTTTAAAGCTCGGTGAATAAGTTGAGGAAGGCCATGAATTTCTGGGTATTAAAAGCAAAGGAAAAAAAAGGGGAATCCCATGAGTAGAAAAGGCTGACATAAATGGTCTCAACTAGATGTACACCACAGATAAAACCAATCAAGCATGAGGATGGTCATTTAATTTAATCTTTAAGGAAATAAGTACATGTATAAGTAAATGGAATAATCAGTTATCAATAATGTAATTTCTTAGACCACAAATTTCAACTGAAATATTTAATCCATTTATAAGATCAAAATCATATTTATATTGCTTGTGAATACAGATGAAAAATGGAGTAAAATCCTGAATGGTATATAGAGCAAATCTATAGCCCATGATTAGCCTAAGACATTATTTATGGCACAATTCCTTCTATGGGAGGAAAATTGACATAAGTGAAGAAGAAAAAGGGAATATAGTTCACAAATGGAATGCTGTTTTAAGGAGTTATGATCACCAACTCTACCACTTTAGCTCCCAAATTCAAAAGCTCCCCCATCATTAGATCCTTCTTCATCTTCCTCCAATTTTACCTCTTCTGCAAAAAGGAAGAGAAGTATTAGAATGGGATATCCTTACATTCAGGGTAAAGCGTATATCTCAGTAAACATCCTAATGTTCCTGAGTCTACCGGAATGATTCTTTTTTAACCCTTTTAAAATCAGAGTTTTATTATTGAGGGTAGCTATTACATCCCACATGAAGTCAAGAGAAGAAATTTTTAGAAGCCGCATAATTAAATCCAAACTCTGGAGTGATTTAAAGTTTTTCCCTACCTTCCTTACATTTCAACCTCATGTCATTCTCCATCAGCTCCATAAATATATATATGATAGTATGAAAAAACAACCCGGCTTATTCAAGTCCATTTTCAGAATATCCTCAGCATGATTTTAGCCAAATCTTTGCTTCCACAGATTTAACATTCACTAAAGAAAGGTCCAGCAATTGAATCAGTGATTTCTATTTTGTATTTTTCACAAATTCATAAGCCTCTAACATCCTCCCTGAAAGACATGATATATTTTCAGCTTCCTTCGATTCAAGCAGTAGAGGAAAATGCAGGTGGATAGAAGAAATAAGAGATTCAGAAAGGCTGAACAACCTAATAGTCGTGATAAAGTGTAAATCACTGTCTAATTTTCTGTTTTCTTTGATGCTGGAGGTGAACTGGAGTAATTCTTCCTTACTTTTATCAAGGCTTTGCCTCCAGTGCTTGGATCAATACTCCCATTTGACAGAGGTGTTCTCTTCTTCCAGCATTCTGAATCTCTGTAAATTGCAGCATCACAAAAACAGTCACTCAAGCAAACCTGTCTATACCAGTCCTCACTCATTGTTTCATAATATTCAAAATCATTTAGAGGCCAGTCTGTATTAGGCATCTCATTTAACTCAAAAAGATCCATTTCTTCAGATGCTTTTTGAAGCCAGACAGGTTGTGTATGTTTTTTGAGTGGGAAGATTATATGCAAAGATAGAGAAACGGAAAGAAAAAACAGAGAAGCAGAGCGGAGAGAAGAAAGTTCTTGATAGCTGCAATAATCATTCATCTTTTCATTACTTCAATAAAACATTTATATGTACATCCTATCTTACTTAATACTTGTACACAGCAGCTCAAATTAAGCTAAACCATACAATTTCTTACAAAGCAAACCAAAAGTAACCAAAAGCTTACCTACTCTAACAACTCCAAGCTACATTGGTTACATTCCAACTAAATACACACTAAAACAACTCAAAATGGATAAGAAAGTTTGTCAGCATATTAAACAACAAAAACAAACTTATATTGGCTTTGTTTCAAAGCACCCATGCACATCTTCAATATATCAAAAAAATCCAGCAACTACATACTTCACTTAGCGTCATTACTCCTCCTTGACAAACTTACTTACCATTCCCAACTTGTTCCTTAGTTGAACAAATCTATTTGTGCTAACAACCTTTGTCAACAGGTTAGCCAATTGCTCTTCTCAACTGCAATGAATTAGCTTGATTTCAAATTCTTCTTCAGCTTGCCATATAGCATGATATTTAATCTTAATATGTTTTGTTTTGCCATGAAAAACTAGATTTTTAGTTATAGTCATGGCAGACTTGTTGTTACAATAAATAGGTGTTGCATTTATTTGTTTTTCAAGAAAATAACCTAATATCTTCCTCAACCAAATGATTTGATTTACTGCAGAAATAATAGCTATATATTCTGCTTCCGCCATAAATTGAGCAACAACATTTTGTTTTTCTGAATTCTAGCAAATTGATCCTGATCCAAGAGGAAAAATGTAACCAAAGGTGTTCTTTAAATCATCCGTTGAGCCACCCCAGTCAATATCAACAAAACCATGCAAATTGACCTCCAAATTTCTGTTGTATAATATTCCAAGATCAGCAGAGTTCTTAACATACCTGCAGACCTTTTTTGCTGTTTTAAAATGTTTTTAGCTTGGTCTTTGCATGAACCTTGAAAGCAAACTTGTTGCATACATTATATCAAGTTTAGTTATTGTTAGATAAAGCAAACATCTTATCAAACTTCTGAAAACAGTAGGTTCAATTTTTGGAAATCCATCATTTTTTCCCAGTTTCTAACTCACTACAAGAGGATTGTATGCATTCTCCATACCAAAACCTTTTTACTAATTCCTTAGCATATTTCTGTTGGCTAATGAAAATACTAGATTCTGATTACAAAACTTCAATGCCAAGGAAGAAATTGAGTCTCCGTAAGTTAATCATTTCAAATGCATTTTGCATTTCTAGTTTCAGCTAAGTGATCAGATTTGCATTACTACCTGTAATCAGAAGGTCATCCACATAAATGGACATTATTGACACATCATCATTTTCCAACTTCACATATAATGAAATATCATTCAAGCTTTTTACAAAATCAAGTTTCATCAGATAAGCGTTTACTCTGCTATACCAGGCTCTTGGAGCCTATTTCAGTCCATATAAGGTCATCTTCAACAAATACACTTTCCTTTCATCTCCTTTTTTCACAAACCCAGGAGCCTATTCTATGTACACTTCTTCGTTCAAGTCACTATTGAGAAAAGCTGACTTAACATCTAATTGATAAAGAAACCAACCTTTTTAAGCAACCAATGTAATAAGAAGTTTAATAGTATCAAACCTTGCAATTGTGCAAAGGTTTCAAAACAGTCTTCACCCTCTTTCTGTGCATAGCCTTTCACTACAAGCCTTGCCTTTAACTTGTTTATAGAACCATTAGCATTTAGTTTTGTCTTGTAAATCCACTTGACAGTAATAACATGTTTATCAAGTGGTCTATCAACCAATTTCTAGGTCTCATTTTTCTGTATCATTTTTATCTCCTCTTACATAACTACCCTCCAATTAGAAAACTTTGAAGCTTCTTTATAATTACTAGGTTCAATCACTATCAAATTACACCTACTATAAATATCAGCAAGTGATTTCATCTTGACTGTTTTATCTTCATCATCACTACTATTTTGCTCCTCACAATCTGTTGTTATTTCTTTATGCACAATTGGCTCCTCCTTTATCTTCCTTTGACTTGCATTTATTTCCCAATTCCACATTGACTCTTCATCAAACTTTAAGTCTCTGTGAATGCCAATTTTACCATTTAAAGGATGATATATTCTATATGCCTTGGACTTGTCACTATAACCCACCAATATACCCAATTAGTTTTCTTGCTCAAATTTTCTCTCTTCATTTCTAGAATAAAAGTCTAGCAAAAACAACCAAATATTCACACATAACTTATATTTGGTTTCAAATCAAACCAAGCCTCATAAGGTGTCTTATCCTTTAAGGCTCTTGTTGGTAGCCTATTGAGCAAATGAACTATTGTATTCACTGTTTCTACCCAAAATTTCTTTGGCGAATTATCTTCAAGCAAAAGACATTTTCCCATCTCCATAACTGTTTTATTTTTCTTTTTACTTACCCCATTTTGCTGAGGAGTATATAAGACAGTAAGTTGGTGTTTGATGTCATTTTCCTTGCAAAATTTCTCAAAATTTTCATTAGTATGTTCTCTTCCATTGTCACTTCTTATCATTCTTAATTTGTATCTACATTTATTCTTTACAAACTTCTTGAAGTTCACAAGCATAATAGTAACTTCATATTTTTGTTTGATGAAATACACCTAACATATCCTACTAAAATTATCTATGAACAATATAAAATACTTACTACCATTTAAGGAATTTTCTATCCTAGGGCCACACACATTAGTGTGTGCTAATTGCAGCTTCTCCTTGGCCTTCCATGCTTCATTCTTTGGAAAAACAAGCCTTATTTGCTTTCCCAATTGACAAGCTTCACAAATTTTCCTTATCATTGCCACCTTTGGCCTTCCAACAACTTCTTTCTCATTCATCAATTTGAGTCCATGTTCATGAAAATGGCCTAATCTTTTATGCCATTTAACTGATTCATCATCACTACTGACAAATGCTTGAGCATTCAAATCACTTAGCTCTAAGCAAAAACTTCTATGTATCATATTTACTATCATTACTTTTACTCTTTTTGAGTCATACACATGACTTTTTTTATTGTCAAATTTTACAGAATAATTTTTTTCTAACATTTGAACAATACTCAATAGATTAAGAGCAATACTAGGAATAAGTAACACATCATTAATCAATCTTGTACCTAAAATTGTTTTAAAAGCCACTATGCCCACTCTTTTTATTTGTAATAGCTTTCTATTTCCAATTTTGACATTGGAAATTCTGCTCTTTCTAAGGTTGATAAAAAGGCTTTTATCAAAAGTCATATGATTGGTGCATCCGTTGTTTAGTAGCCAATTTCGAGAATGAAACTAAGCATTATAGCAGTTTACAGTGAACAATTGGTCTTTAAAGTGCTCCTCTTTCTCTTGTAAATTTTTAGCAACTTGAGTTTGCTGCTGAGTTGTTTTTCCTTTGTTCTTACACACCTTTTCCATATGACCAAACTTCTTATATCCTCTACACTGAATCTCAAGTCTATACCAACAATACTTTTTTATATAACTGGTTTTTTTGCAGTGCAAACAAGGTGAAAATCTACCTTTCTTTCCTTTTTGCCTCTTCTCATATCCATCCTTTTTCCTCTTTTCTTTCTTGTTAGCATACTACTTATTCAAACTGAAACCAGCTTGTGTTTTTTATAACCGACCTATAGTAAATGCTCCTTCAAAGACTATAACACTATATCTAAAAGTTTTTCTCAATTCCACAACTTGCAATGAACTGGACAATTCTGAAATGGTCATAGTGCTTATATCCTTTGAATCTTCCAAGAAGGAAACCTTTGCTTCAAATTTTTCTGGTATACTTACTAACACTTACTTCATAACCTTACTTTCAAAAATGATTTCTACAATAAGAGTGAGTTGGTTCACTATCTTCATCAATCTATTAATGAAACTTTTGACTGATTTTTCATCTTTCATTCTAAACAAAGCAAATTCTCTTTTCAAGTTGAAAATCTATATTTGCTTTGATTTTTCACTACCATGGAACTCTAATTTTAACTTATCCCATGCCTTCTTTGTTGTTTCACAAGCCATCATTTTTACAAACATAATTTCTGAAACAGCAGAATAGATACAAGACAAAACTTTGTACCTCTTTGTTATCTCCTCAGAGTGATGTTTAATCTGGTTCGATGTTGGATTCTCAGGCAATGGATTTGGCTGCTTATCCACTTTAACTACATTCTACAAATCAAAAGCTCTCAAATAGGCTTTCATTTTTACAACCCAGGTTACATAGTTTTCACTAGAAAAAACTAGTGCAATCACCCCTGTAAAGTCGCTTGAAGCCATGGTTACAATTTGAGTTCCTTCTTCCTAACATTTATACTAATCTTCCTTGACACAAGCCCTTACAAATATGGAAAGCTTTGATACCAATTATAGTTTTTTTGAGTAGGAAGATTATATGCAAAGATAAAGAAATAGAAAGAAAAGACAGAAAAACAGAGAAAAGAGAAGAAAGTTCTTGATAGCTGCAATAATCATTCATCCTTTCATTACTTCAATAAAACATCTATATGTACAACCTATCTTACTTAATACATGTACACAATAGCTCAAATTAAGCTAAACCATATAGTTTCTTACAAACAAACCAAAAGTAACCAAAAACTTACCTACTCTAACAACTCCAAGCTATATTAGTTACATTCCAACTAAAAACAAACTAAAACAACTCAAAATGGATAAGAAAGTTTGTCAACGTATTAAACAAGAAAATCAAACTTATATTGGCTTTGTTTCAATGCACCCAAGCACATCTTCAATATATCAAAAAAACCTAACAGCTACATACTTCACTCAACTTTATTAGGTTGAAGATTAATTGGAAGCGATTTCCTATAATAGAATCGTGATTTGACCAATAAGCAAAATCTGGATTATCTTATGGGAAATTTGTGGTGAGTAATAGAAGATTTCCATCAGTTTGTAGGTGGAACATAAATCTCTGGGTTGAAAAATTTGAATCTAAGATAGAAGCATAAAGTTTCATGTCAACATTCATTATTTGAATGGAAAGAATTGTGTCAGTTGGAGTATCAAAACTCTCTCACAAATTTGTAGATTCTCGGCTTGCCAGCACAAAGTTTCTAGTGTCAAGCATGGTTGCATAGACAATTGCATTACCACATAGTTCAACAATTGGCGTCTGTTTTCCAGTGGAATCAGTGAGAATAAAGTCACCATTCATACTTTAACCTTTGATCCTCTTTACACATAGTCATTTCTATTGGCTGATTAGACAATGGTTTTTTCAAGTATGTTGTTAAACCAAATGGCTAGTAAAAAGCCCTTATTCTTAATTTTTCAAAAACCAAAAACAAAATCACCAGACAACGATACCTAGGAAGGTAAAGTAAAGTTATCATCAGACGTTATGAGAGATGAGCCCAACGAAACATTTCTATATCTTTGGGCATACAACAAATTGGCAATAATAGAAGAAGAATCAATATATAGAAATGATATACAAGCACCTAAGCCATATAAGCAACCTCTTTCTTTTTCCCAGTATCTAGAGATGTTTAATAATAGTTTCAGTTTCACAACACCACAATTATAATCCTGAAACTGGCCAGTTCAATCTAAGCGAGTAGTATTAACATGTCATTATATAACTGAGTGTTATTTTATTTCTAATTCAAAATCACAAAATCACATGCAGACATGTCATCATTTATGTATAAATTTATACTCATTATTTGTACACAAAATTTTATTAATAAAGTAAATTAATAAAAGAGTAAATAACATTTTCCCACCCAAGGTTTGGCCTAAAAACAGTTTTCCACCCTTAAATGGCATGAAGAATACATTTTCACCTAAACTCAAACACTGTTAAAAAAAAAAAAACCTATTGGCGTTTTTCACTCCTAATTGGTATAAATAATACTTTTTTATCTAATCTCAAACTCAATTAAAAAAACTATTGACATAAGAGTAAAATATTAATGTTACTATCCATTAATCGTTACAATTTTAAACATTACATTTTAACCCTTAAATACTTTGTTGCATTTTATTCAATTCTTTGAGAGTGTAACTACGGGTGTGCGCAGTTCGATTTGGTGTGGCATGAGATCTTTTTCAAACCAAACTGAAAAAAACAGTTTAAAAAATTTTCAAACTAAACCAAATTAAAAAAATACGGTTTGAACCTATTAAAATTATTCACTTTTAAATATATATTATTTAATAAAAATAACTGAATTATAGTTTTCTAAAATATATGTAAAATAAATAAAAAATATATATATAAAATATAAAGAAAATGTTAAAATAAATATTAAAAAAAAGTTGTACACCTAATTGTTTATTGAAAAATTTTGTCAAATATAGTTGTATATATGTATTTTGGAAAAATAAAGTTAATAGTTTGGTTCAGTTTGAAAATCGCCTAAACCACAACTAAAACTGAAAACTGTTTTCTAAAAATTTATCAATTTAAATCAAACTATTTTACGAATCAAACTAAAAAAAACCATAATTTTTAGATGGTTTGGTATAGTTTTACGATTTAAACTAAATTATGTGCATCTCTAGGTGTAACTATCATTTTTTAAATTATTAGGGGGTAAACTGATATATCAAAAATTTCCAAAAAATTCCTAAACTTTTTTAAACTTTCAGTACCCCTAAAAATTCCTATAAAGACTCAATATTTTTAAAAATTATAGTTTACCTTTGATATACAATTATACAACAAAGACAACTTTATTTTTAAGAAGAGAGAAAAAAGGCATGAGGGTGTCTTCGTAAGATAGAGGTGTCTTCATGTTAAGCTTGGAAAGTGTTAGATGGTTGGAGAGATAACTCTACTAGAAAGACATTAAGTTTGGAACCCAACCATCCAATACCACATAGATGACTCTACCCTTAGGTACAATTCCAACACAAATAAAATCAAGGGAAATTAATTAAATTACCTAAAATATAAGGGCAAAATGAAATTGCCTAACTTTTTGAATTTTAAATGAAAATACCCTATTTCATTGTAAAGACGAAAATGCCCCTCATTTCAAAAACAAAGAAAATGAGGCATCGTCGTTCCTAGGTACATGAAAACAAACTCTCCACCACACGTTCTCACGTACTCTATCCGATCGATTTTCTTAGATGATTTTTGCAACATTTTCAAAGACAAAAATGGATGAAAAGGTTAGTAAAACAATCTTTGTCATGTCTTTATATATTTCGGTTCAAGATTTAGTCGATTTGATGTGAAATTTAACTGTTTAGAGTTAGGGTTACGATTTGAAAGATTTGATGAAATTGCTTGATTTGTTGGTGATTTTGATAAATTTCCTTAGGGCTTTGTGCTAGATTAGTTGTAGAGTTGATTATTGTTGAAATGACATTTGAAAAACGAAGTTTGGGAGGTGAAATCTCACCACACGAATTTGATAGTAACCACGTGAATGTTGTGTTGACCATATGAATTCATGTGGTGAGATTTCACGGAGATGGGTAGGTTTTTTGCATATTTCAAACTTTCTGGACCACATGACTTCATGTGATTGGGGCCCAATATGCGAGTTTTTAAACAATAAATCGTGTGGTGGGGAAGAATTACAAATTTGAAAAATTGGTTGACATAAGAGGTCATAGGTCAACCTCACAAATTCGTGCAGTTGACACACAAATTCACGTGGTGGGGGCAAAATGCATTTTTTTGAACTTATCAACCATGCAAATTCACGTGGTGGGTTTTTGATATTTTTCATATAAGGGGCAAATTGTAATTTTTGTATTTTTAAGGCTTTTTGGCATGTAGAATTTGAATTTGATATCTGTTTTTATGAGTAATGCATCTATGTTCATAATTGAATCATTTATAATATAAAATTAATATAATTGTGATTTAATTTTGTTACAAGGAGCTCGACAAAAGAGAAAAAGGGATAAGGGCAAGGATGAAATGAGATTTCCCATGGAAAAACACTTCAAGACTCAAGTTATTATACGTAGATATAAAGATGTGAGAGCCATGATTAAAAAAATATTAACAGAGGGGTAATTGCAAATTTTTTGACATACCTATTTTAGACACTTCCTAGACCTCAAGGATAGTCAATTTAATGTGGTTTTAATACACTTCATCCTCAAAGCGGTAAATAAGACGATCTTGAGAAAGGAGTTATGGTTTTGAGTTAATAAGGTTGACGTGAGATTCAGTCCATACGAGTTTGCTATTATGATAGGCCTTCGATTTAGTCATATGTTAGATATTTGTTAGTGTGTGAAATTCCATATTTTTCAACATTTAATTTCCTTGATTTGTGATATTTAATTCATTAATTATTTGATTAATTGTTTGTTTTAGGAAATTGGGCATTAATTGCATTATTCTGAGAAAAGGTGCAAAATAAAAGGAATTTAGAGTTGTCACGTATCAAGATAGAATGACGGCAAAATACATAGGAGATGGCTGATTGTGGAAAGGAGAGAATCGCGCTATTTATTGAGAAATTCACAGTTGAAGATTTAATTAACAATTGGAGGAAGTTCAAGTCCTTTGGATGATATTTGGCACAAAAATATCTCTCAATGACTGAAGCAGACTTGGCACTATAAAAAGGACAATTGCTTTCTGTTTTAGGGTTTTTTTTCTGTTTTTCAGCATCCTTTTCTTTCAGAAAGAAACACAGCCGCAACCTTTCGCTGGTTCTTCTTCAATTAGGATAGGATTTTTATTTTAATTTTCTGTGAAGCCATGAACATAAACATGAGTGGCTAACTCTTTTCTTTAGTCGAGTAATCAGGATCATGGTTCTACGATGATTGTGAGATCTTCTTTACCCGTTCTTTTCTTTTAAATATTTAATTTATTCCTGATTTTATTTATTGTTGTCTTGTTCAATTAAATAGGAGACGTCTTATTTATTTTGGATTAAAAACAACTTTGCTAGATTAAATTATTGAATCCGTATTTGTTTGATGGTTTAATCATAAGTGGCTGACTAGCATGCTTGATGAAGTAGAATAATTATTGTATGTTAGTGGAATAGGTTAATCTAATTTAAACAAAAACAGCGTCTGTGTTTTGTTGATTAGAATCGGTGGCTTTTTTAATTCTTAATTCTGTTTTCAATTTAAATTCTAAGATCGTATCTAGAACTGATTGAAAAACAAGAGAAGTAATTAAAGAACGTTTCTTAATTACCAACACCTAAGGAAAAGCAGAACAACGAGCGTCTCGATGTTTCATAACCGGTTTTTTTAAAAGGAAAAATTAATCTTTTTATCGATGATCAATTGAATTGAACTATACCTGAATTACTTGGCTAGAACTCGTCTTATTATTGTTTCAATCCAGTTTTCTGATTACTTTGACTATTTAATTCTGAATTAATTTATTTTTGTTTGCTCGTACGATTCGAAACAACAAAATCCCTCTTGCTTTATTTTGTTATATTTCAGATAAATAACCCAATCTTTGTGGATACGACTCTACTTGCACTATCTACAAGTTTTCATTGAGAGAGTAGAAAATTTTATTTTTAGTGGATTCGACACCCACCAATATTGATATGTATATTCCATCGAAAGCCACCAATCAGATCCACCGGACATATTTTCACAGTTATAAGTCCGTTACAGATGCTGATTTGAGTTATGTTTTTCAATAAAGGCTGTGGGGAGAAGACGACACTGATGTAATAAAGTTAGCGCTATTGTTTTATCATCACATGGGGTTATTAGGGAGTGATTTGATGAAAACAATCCCCTAGAAGATATTACAATTGATAAATCATCTTGATGGGTTTAATAGATACCTATGGGGCGTACGGGTGTGGTAGATGACATATTGCTCAATTTGTGATAATATCTCTCCAATTTCTATGGATTCCAACCCAATAAAGAAGAAGGAAAACCAACTGAAACAATATGATATCATAAGATTTTCATTAATATTCTAGGTAATTGTGACATTTATTTATTTTAAAAAAATTGTGATTAAAATGGAATTGATTTAATACGATTGTAAATTTATAGAGTAACCGATTTAAGTTGAAATTACAGTTTTGGATATACGAGACAGTGGACATACTACATCAATGGGTGAATATCTCGTCAATTTCAGGAGCTATCTAGATGTTGAGATGACACACAAAAGATATCTCAAGATGAGATTCTATCTCAACTATCTTCACTGGAGATGCTATAAGTAATATTTTGTTATTGATTAACATATGTATAAGGTATAATAACAAAGTTCAGTTAAACAAAAATTTGTAGGATGATGTTAATTTTTTGCTAGTTTTATCTTCGGTGGAAAAAATTGCAAATTGGTATGATGACATCGTCCGATACACAGGGATATTGGATAGTCATTCTTCTTTTTCCACATCATCCCTGTCCTCGTCAAAAGATGCATCATCAGGTCCTCATGATGTTACTTCTACGATCGTTGGCTTTACTTATATTGAGGCTTCTATCTAGCCTCTTGTCACTAAGCCCTATCCTATTGATGACCTTGTTACGACCCCTATCGATGAGTGCATATCACCAGAGTCTTCTATTCTGTCGCCTATCACCGAGTGCACATCAGATAATCCTCTCGTTAGTGGACGTGATTTTTCCATTCATTACTTTGATATTGTATTGGCTTGATAGAGAAATCTTATCTTAAATCAGTTCACTGGAATAGAGGATAAGATGAGTCGTATCAAAGATAGGATGAGTCATATGAAGGATAGGATAAGTCATACAAAGGAGACATGATCTCATCACCGCACAGATACTGTCCGATAAGTAAAAAAGTTAATAATTTACTAGATATTCCAGTTATTTACATATGCAAATATATAAACCTTATAATAATTGTATATGTTGTTACAGTCTCTTCATGACAATAGTGACAGACTATCTAATTATTACCATCCAGTGCAATAGTGATAAATAATTGACTCAGATATGTACCCTTTAAGAAGACAGTGTCAATACAAATGACTGATCGAATATGTTGTTAGAATGCACTGATATTACAACCCAATGTCATTTTTTACACACAACTCTAATTTATTATATAAAACACCATATATAATTGTATTATTAATAAAATAATAATGATTGAAGTTATAGCAAGTATAAATATCTTGATATCACGAACTTTTTTCTTCTCACTTGAAATCCCGTTCATTAACTTTTTTTCTCTCTCTAGAAATCTCTCTTAGATAATGAATAAAATTGTATATGTTAAAGATAAAGAAAGAGATATAGTTTACATAGAAATAAAGGAATGGTAGTTTTAATAATTTTTTTGGGCATTTTTGTTTAAATCCTTTAAAATATGGGTATTTTATTTAAACCCCAAAATTTGGGGTAAATTTGTTGATTACCCTTAAAAAAAGGGTAATTTAATTAATTTCTCTAAATGTAGAATAAAAGAATGGTAGTTTTGGTATTTTATTGGATATTTAGGATATTTTCGTTTAAATATTTTAAAGTATGGGTATTTTTGTTTAAACCCCAAAATTAGGAGTAAATTTGTTTATTACTTAAAAAAAAGGTAATTATTTTAATTTCCCTAAAATAAATCTTAACATGGCACTTGAAAAAAGATAAAAGTTTGAATTTAAAGGGTTATTTTTACTAAGGTTTCATGTAGCTTTGTTATTGATGAAGGCAAGAAATAATCTCATGATTATCTCCTTCCGATAATTTTTGAAGGTTACATATAAAATTTCTTAACTTCTTCTTTTATTTGATTTAATTTTCTTTATTAAATAAATCTTCCGATCATTTTTTTTTAACAATATAATATGAATATTACAATTTTAAGATATTTACATGTAAGTTTCCTGTTAAAGAAAATTAGTTTTCATAGTTTGAATTTTCCCCGGTCAATCATTCAAACATAGACTCCACCAAAGGACTCAACTTTCTTAATCTTCCATAGAGAAAAATATTATGTCCAATCTTTTCAGACCCCACAAATTCATTGAATTATTTGAAGGAAGAAATTTCCTGCAGGGAAGTTTCTAACCATACTTGATCTTTCTGCTAGTCTGCATTTGTTAGCGAAGAAAATGCAGCATTCCCATTCCGTATGATTTACTCAGAAACTAAATCTTAATATATCAAAGTTTACATCAAGAAAAGTATAATAAATTACCTAGTGATGAGATACTCTACAAGGAACGCCTAGTGTCCTTGGCTGTTTGACATTCCAACGGAGAGGAAGCTGCAAAGTCCTTTCAGCTTCCCCCTAACAGCTTGGAAACGCATGGGGATAATTTGATGCAAAACAAGCAATGGAGCTTTTATTGGAACTAGAAATTGCTTTTAACTTCAACTTCGAGTGCAACCAACCAATACCCAGAAGACTTCAAGGAACAATTATCATAACTGATTAGAAAGGAGTTATTCTTCCTGTGGGTCTTACTAGGTGGAGAAATCCCGATTTATTTTATGTGAGAGTAGACGAAAAGAGTTGTGCTTTCTTCAGCATGTATCTGTGTGAGATTTACTTTTTTCTCTCAATTTTATGTTTGGATTACCCTATATTTTGGACTGGTAGTAGAAGACATCTGGTTCTTTATTCTAAATAGTGAAGATTGTGTGTTGTTTCTCAAATAATTTGTTACCTTTGTTAGAACATAAGTTTGTTGCAGTCTGGTTTAAACAGTTCCTTCGTCTATAATTGAATTGCTCTCAAACTTTGAAATCATTTTAGACACTTTTAGTTCTAGATTTTAAATGATGGAGATGTGCATTTGATGTCTAGAATATAAGATATAATCTTATGAGTTTTCGGGTGTGATTTTTTATTTTCCACAATTATGTTATCATTGTGTTTTATATTGTCTTTGGAGGGTTGTGTACCCATTTGTAGGCTGACAAACTATGTACTCTTATTATTGATATAATTGATTGGTTCTAGACAATACTTCATGATTTTACTCTTTATAACGAAGAGATTTCCATGACAAATTATGGTGTCTATCTCTATTATACTTGCTCTTTTGATTGTTTAGTGTAAAAGAATCATTTTGGTTAACCCTTTGATGTCACATAGTTCAATCAAGAGGAGGAGAGTTTGGTTTCGGTCTTGTTAGTTTGTTTGCTTTCCCCCAAACACTTCCTTCATACAAGTGGTCACATTTTCTACTATTCATTCAAAGACAGAACGGTTTTCCTCACTATTTACAGCGATTTTGAAAATCACCACACATGAACAATGAGGCATCGTTATTATAATTTAACTCATGAACTAGCACTCATCACTGATATTTGTAGGCAGCCAAAAGCATAGTTATTGCTACCTATCACCTGTTTTGAAGATCTGGCATCTCATTTAGACTTTGATGTTTCTACTAGAAACATAGGCATATATTGTTTTAAGACCTGAACGCTTTCAATTTTCAGAAATATTAATTTATAGCAACTAATACATTTATTTATTGAATTAGCAGTGACACAAAACTAAAACAATTAACAAACAATTATTCTAGCAGAAAAGAGTACAACATTAACAACGGGTAATTTACCTCAAGGAAAATTGTGCAATGGATACTCTATTATATTGAGTAACTGATTGAAAGTGCTGCAGAAAAGCTAATTTTAGCTTGTGATGTTGAGTGCCCGATTGAAAGTGCTCCAGAATGTGATGTTGAATTGATAAAAGTTAGTTTCAGCTTGTGATGTTGGATGGCCATGGACATGGTGGAAAAGGTACTTCAACAACTCCCTCAAGCATCTGTATAACCTTCCTCATCGTGGGGCGATAAGAGGGATCTTCTTGGATGCACCAAATGGCAACCATCACAAACCTCTGCAGCTTATTAATGTCATCGATGGCATCAGGATCATCTTCAACGAGAATATCCAATCGTCTTTCCTGATAACAACCATAAGCCCAATCAGTTAGAATTGCTTTATCAACTGTGCTCGCTTCCTGTTTGACACTTCTTCGAAGGCAAATGATCTCTAGAAGCAGCACTCCGAAACTGTAAACATCAACTTTTACAGTGACTGGTGTGTTTCTAAACCATTCAGGTGCAACATACCCTTTAGTTCCTCTGATGGCAGTGCTAGTATGACTCTGATCCAATGTCAAAAGCTTTGCCAATCCGAAATCAGATATCCGAGCATTGTAATAATCGTCAAGAAGTATGTTTTGAGGCTTTATATCACAATGGATGATCTGGGTGCAGCATTCCTCATGAAGATACAATAGGCCTCTGGCAATCCCCATGGCTATATCGGTCCTCAGTTTCCAATTCGGTTTACAGTCTCCAAAGAGGAAGCTGGCTAATGTGCCACTCAATAACTCATATACAATTAACCGATTTTTGCCCTCGTCGCAGAATCCAAGAAGTTGAACCAGATTCCTGTGATGTGTCTGCCCAATTACATTCACTTCAGCTTTGAATTCTTTCTCACAATCATGAAATACTCTATCCAACTTCTTCACTGCAACAAGATTATTAGGAGCAATATCCATGAATCCTTTGTAAACAGTACCAAAGGCCCCCCTTCCTAATTCTTCCTTGAATCCATGTGTGGCCTCTACAAGCTCCTTATAGGTAAAACAGCGCAGATTCATGTGTGAAACACCTTCATGAGGTTGAGTCCTCGTGAGTTTTTTCTGATTGACAATTAGAAGGCCAAGGCAAGTAGCAGCACCTAAAATCAAGTTGACAAACATAGAGCTGCCTAAAAGTACAGATCCCACCAGGATAATTATATTCCTCTTCTTTTTTCCATTGGCCTCACCTTTCCTAATTTTGATGAAAGCTGTCCCACCATCATCAGGGTCCATTTTCCCATAGGAGAGTGGTAATTTCTTCTTCCAACAGGTATCAATTCTAAAGACAGATGCAGAACACAGGCAGTCCTTTAAGCAAGATGATTCACAGTCCTCTCTACTAGAAGGTGTAAGCCGCTCAAAATCAGATGTAGGCCAATCAGTACTTTTTAGCTCTTCAATATAGTATAGATCTTCTCCAGATTTCCCCTCATCTTCTTCACAGCCTTGGATGAAATCCGGCTTGCAGTTTCCGTATGGATCATCTGGATCGAGTAAAGAAAACCCCTTTGGGCATGTGCAGTTTGGCCTTCGCAATGAATTGAGAGTGCAGATGCTGTTATGCCCACAAATTCCACCGCCTAATCCTTCACGAATATCGTTGTTTACACAGATATTATCAGGCATAGTGCGAATAACAGACCAGATACCATTATTTCCATTGGTATTCTTGGGGTGGGTATAAAGCACAAAAGAACCATCAAAATTGAGAGTTGCTCTGTGATAATTTTCTTGGGAAGGGACTATTGTTTCTGGTGTGAGAAGAACTCTTTGATTGTTTTCCCTCACAACGTACAAGTAGCCTGATTCATTAAACACTACTCGGAGACCAGCATTTGATCTGTTTTGATCGTATGTATTGCTCCAAAAATAGGCATCATATGCAGTCCCACTAGGCAGGTTTATAGTATTAAGCACAGCATTTCCATCCTGGAGCAAACGAAATTGGAACCTTCCTCGAGAGAAATCAGTCTGCGATCGTTTGGAAGAAACTACTCCATCCCTTTCCATTATCTGTGAAGGGAGCAAAGTATCAGCAGGTTCATCAAAACTCTGCCATAACATTTCAGAATTTGCATCTGCCACCAGGAAGTTGCCTTCATCATAAAGAAAACCAGAAGCAGCTGCACTCATAGTGATACCAGATTTCCATAGCTCTTGGCCATCGGGGCCATCAAGCACCAATCCGCGGTCAGCAGTTAGCTGTAATCTTGATCCTCTTGGTGCAGGATTATCAGCTGAAGCATACCAAACTATGGTTTTGCTTGGAATCTTGTAATACCAAATGGCAGGCAAGAAGAGATCCTTATTGTCAAGTTTGTGAAAACCAAAAGCAAAGTCTCTGGAAGGTGAAAACCATGGTTGTGAATTATCAGCTGCAGAAATATATTGACCTACACGTACAGTTCCATTGTTTTGTGCAGTTGCTAAACATGGTTGCAGAAGCAAGGAAAGAACACAAAGCAGATGCCACTTGAAGAACATAATTGTCTTATGGTGGAAACACGGCATCTGTATCAGTTAATAGGTGGGAAACTTTGAATATTCTACCAAACAAAAATGGTAGAATATTCAAAGTTTGAGAGTGAGGAAAAAGATTTCAAGCAAAGTGAAAAATATTCAAAGTGACAACTAAATCATTAAGACCAAACAATTAATTAAAAATTATATTGTCCTCGTCCCTAATCTTCCAACAAAAGTTGTATGTCCTTAATTACCATTTTTAACGACAAATTCATATCCGAAATCTCACACAAGAAACACAAATTCAAGCAAGTAAAATCATTAAATCTAGATAATAAGATCAATATTTATAAGTTTTTCATATTGTTATATTGTAAGAAAAAAAGACAAAATTGAAAAATTTTCACAAGTTTTGGGCATTTCTTTGAATTGGTACATAATCTTTGATTAGTTTTGGGAGGTAAGTGCAAAGTTTTAAGATATAGAGGGATTAGGAAAATTTTACTAGTGTTTTTAGGGGTGTAGCAAAAATTATAGAAGCTAAACATTTTAATGTTTAGCATTCCAGCAAAACTTTATATTGGAACACTAATCGCATGATGACCATACACTCTTCGACATGGACATTCATCACATCTTGTCCTATGCATCTTATTTCATCAAGAACATATACATACATACATACTACTATACACAATTATTGTAAACACATTTAATAGATTTAGCGACACTGTCACACGCACTCACTGATTTAATAACACAACACGTCTAGCCTTATTCTCAATGACTTAAACATACATTAACACTCATATTAATGCCTAAAACACACTCACAATAACTACATGAACTGGCACACAAATGCCCTTATCTGACCCCCTCCCCCTTTTATATATAAAGTTGGCAATTACATTCGATTTGGGTAGTTTACAATTTGAATTCAAACATTTAAACTAGTAGTTCAGACACACCTAACTACCCTAAGACAAATCATATAATTTGTCCATAGAACTCCAATATTATAACTTCTCATGCAATTGCTTATCGGGCCTCCTTTTCACAATCATTGCTCACCTTTCAACACTTAACACATATCAGTCACATTGTTTATTCTTGGTCTATCACACTCTACAATGTTGTTAGCTCATTAATTGACTAACATTAATGCTACATTTTCCAGTCTTTCCCAACTACACAATCATAGTTGCTCCTGTGCACCCATTTTTATGCCCCCATGCATAAGTCTACTTGCACACTTAGTCAATATCACCCCACATGTCTTGTTTTGGCTTCCCCCTTGCTAAACATATCAAATGACATTTCAAATAGCTTTTGTAGCTCCTTAGATCCTCGATTGCCTCTGCCCGTAACAATTCTCATACGTTATCCAAGCATGTCCAACCATGCCACTCTTAGGCCTGTCATAGAGTCCAACGTGCCAACTTGAGACACTTGCTTTCTTTTGATCATCAGGGATGTGACAAACCTCCCCCATTAGAAGGACTAAAAGTCCTTATTGAGAGATCTTGTATCTTCTCACAATTTTCCTACTTTGGGTCTACGTCATTCTCATGCACTCATGCAAAATCAAACTCTAACAAAAACTAAAGCCAATGATAAAGTCTTGACTTAAGAAATCTCCTCTCAATAAAGAAATCATTGCCAACCACCCAATTATCACCATAAAGTGTTCAACCTATAGCATGCGCTTCTTTTACATTAAATAGAGCATAATAGCCAACATTTATTTTTCTTCTCATGAATAGACTATCTCAACACCTCCAAATACCCAAAAAAAAAAAATAATTTCAAGTTGCTATCCATCGTAAATAAGCTCCTTTTTAACCTTGCCAATATTCACATTAACATGAACCAACAAAACAACATCTTACTGTAAGTTCGATTCAAGAAACACAACCAATGAATTCAACCTTCTCATGTTAACCTCTGTAGTGTTTAGAGTAGATTTCAAACCTTTGCTTCGTTTGTCGAACCGATGTAGCACCAATATGAATGATGAATGCTCCTCTTGCATCATCATAGCCCCATTAAGATTTAACATGGTAGCATCAGTGCTAAATATATATTTCTTGGAACAATCTTAGTTAACGTAATCCAAAAGATTTAACATGTGCTAAATATATATTTCTTGGAAAAATCTTAGTTAAAGGATCAGGAACCATACAATACATAGAATTATATTGTACACTCATTCATTCTTGGAAATGAAGTCTCTTACAATATTATGTCTAGTGCCAATATGTTTGGTTGTCCTATAAAAATTTAGGATATTTTATTTTAACAGACAACTATTGTTTCGATAATATCGTCTTATTTACTCAAATTTACGAAGAATTTTCTTAACAAAATAGTTTCTTGAACAATCACTGAACATATTATATACTTGGTTACCATTGTGGATAAGGCTACACATCTCTGTTTTTTATCACTTCAAGATATGAACCCTTTTAGAGTAAGAAAAAATAGCCTTAATTTAATTTGTGTTGGTCTAAACACTTCCCAAATTAGCATCTCAGTAGTCAATTAAACACAAATTCGATCCTTAATCATATAAACAATAATTCATAGAGCCTTTAAGATATCAATATTCTATAGACAACCTTTTAGTGCTTTTTTCAACATTGACTTATATCGACTAACTAGCCTAACAATAAAAAGAAATGTCTAGGCATGTACACATTATTGCATACATAATACATCTAATGACATTTGTATAGGTAACTATTGACATTTTTCTGCCTCTATCTTAAGTTTTGGGACATATTTCTCGACTCAATCATTCGTCATTTGACACAGGATTATCAATAGGTTTACAACTTATCATTTTGGATAATTCCTAATATGTAATTTGCTTTCTTATATCCTGCAGGTCAAAAGTATGGACAACCATCATTTGATAATCATCACTTACTTTAAATCATTTCTAGCTATTTACACATCATTACACTTATTGATAAAATTACAAATTTGTCATCAGATTGTGTCACATAGACATGGTAATCTTGATAAATCATTTTAAAGTTATAAGATATTAACTCTTATGAAATTTCAAGTACTAGTATTTGAATAACAGTTTTAGGTCATTCAACGTTCTTGAAGCTTGCACACTCTATGCTTTAGACTTATAACAACGAGATTTATATCTCATTTCATGCAGATTTCTTTGTCAAGTTTTCCATTAAGGAAAATTGTCTTGACATTCATCTGGTATAATTCTAAATTCAAATGTATTACTATAACTAAAATTAAACATGTTAAAATAAATCTTATAAATGACAAAAAATATTTTTTTACACAATCTATACATTTTCATCGGGTATAGTTTTTCACTATAAAGCAAAATTATATTTATTTATTAAGTTATCCGTCTCACGATTGATTCGGGGAATCCACTTGTTCCCAATGGATTTTTAATCGAAGGTGAGTCAATCAAAACCTAGAATTTGTTTGTTTTCTATGTATTTCATCTTTTTTTTCAATACATCTTAACATTTTTCTTATCCAAGGATGAGACAACTTCTTTTACAATTTTAGGTTCTTCATCATATTAGGGAGTGGTTATGAAAACCTCATTTTTATTTAAAATGTCGTTAGAGCACTTTCGGACGTCCACTCCTATGCAATTGAGAATTAACGCTCCTACTATCTGAAATAGATTAAAACTTAATCTCAATGCTTTCACTAGGTTGATTTGAATAAGGCAAGCAATTGAAGATCATTACTCCCACTATCCAAAATAGGTTGGAGCTCAATTGCATTTACTCCCACTATTTGAAATAAGTATAGGTATTATCTCTTAGGACTCAACTAATGGTCACTAAAATGTATCTATCCTCATTCTTCTCTCATCTCATTCAGATGAAACATTTTATCAACCTTATCTCTATTAAGAAAAATATCCTTTACAAATGTAGCATCTTATGATACAATTTTGGTTAATCTTTCAGTGGAATCCTCCCTAATAAATACGTACACTTTGGAGTGTTCAGAACATCTGATAAAGATATATTCATTTTTTTTTATCCTAGTTTTTCAAACTTATGGAAAAGGTCGTGGATAAACATTGTTAACCATTAAAGTTGCAATTAATTGACTTAGGTTTTCGACTTGATCATAGCTTATAGGGAGTGGAAGCAACTGATTTAGTAGGCACTCAATTAAGTACACAAATAACAATTAATGTCATATCATCACAAAATGACGTTAATGTTTTGCTTGTGCTAATATTGACCTAACCAAATCTAATAGAATTTAATCACTCTCCCTCGTTACACCAGTTTGTTATGAAGTTATTGAAATTATTAGTTATCATACAATTTCTTTTTCATTGCTTCGTTCCTCAAATTTTTTTGGACAAATGCTCAAGACTTTAATCAGTTTTTAAACCTTTTATCCATTTTTTGTCTAATTGATTTTCAACCTCAATTATATATACATTGTCTAAAACAATCTATTATTTATAACTCAAGGGAGATCAAGTAAACAAGACCGAATCAAGTATTGTCATCAGTAGAAGTAATGAGATATGAGATTCCTTCTCATGCTTGACATCCATAGGAAAACATATACCTAAGTATATAAATTACAAAGAAAGTCAAGCTCTTACAACTTTGTTGAATGGTTTTCTAGAATTTTTTTTTAGCTTTTTCATATGTGGGCAGTTCTATTTATGTAAAAATTTCTAATAAACTTTCATAAACTAATTTATTCAACCCATCTTAGCCAATATGCCCTAATCTAGCATGTCATATATTTGCTTTCATATCCATATATATAAGAGAAGTAAATAATGAAAAAAACTTTACATTATTAGAATATAAGGTGACAAACACTATACAACCATTCAACCAATAAACCAAATTTATAGAAGTCAATTCTATAACATTTTGATAAAACACCTAGAGAAATTCAAATTATATTTTAGTTTAAGAAGAACAAGTACTTTAACCAAGATTCGTCGAATATTTGGAGTATATTGATTTTTATATAGGTATAAGATTCGACCATCTCACAAAACTCATTTGCTCATGTTCATCTCTCTTACTATAACTCTTGTATTGTTGCCTACATACATTCAATTCACCTTCTTCAAAATTTCACTAAAATCTACTAAAGATTCTCTATCATAAGCTATTTGGTTGGTGGCTTCTGAGTCCATAATCTACATAGGATAATACTCAGTAAATATCATAGTACTAGAAAATAATGTTTTATCACTTTATGCACAACAATACTATCATTTTTCACCTCCGTTCATTCATAGGCGATATGAACCTTATTGTTTCTATTGTAACTATTCATCTTGTTTTTGTCTCTTCTTCTAGTACTTTTGCCACTCTCTCATTTCAATTCCTTGTTCTTGTTCTTTTTGAGCATTATACGATCTCCTTCTTGTATTTGGACTTAAGTCACTTACTTTTGAAACTCGACTCTATAACGTATGCATAAGTATCAAGTATAGCTGTCTCAAGGGCATTTGTCTTCTAGTTCTTTGTGGCAAGAACAACTAACAAAAGTCATTCAATTCTCATTATGGATCATATGCACCTTCATACACTCTTACTTTTGGGAAGAGATTGTTTTATTAAATGAATCTACTATTCATTTGTCAGGGTACACCTAATTGACTTTTGTTCAATTACCACATTTGACATTTAATCAAATTTAACAATCAACTATCTTTATTTGAGGATTGCAATTCCTCCAAACTTTTTAATAAAAACTATACTTATGACATATGCAGTTGAACATTGCTAACACTCATATAATAGAGCATTATATATGGAATGAGTCAAGATATCAGACAAAGTGAGTTTCACATCTTACATGTGTGATGTACGCCCATATCACATTTGTGTAAGGCATCATTTGGATTTCTATCCCTTAATTAGCCACGACTCTATCTTAACTAGATCTATGCCCTTCAAAGCCTTTTGCTCATCCAGGATATTGTATATTTTAAATGCCACATGTTGGAATTATCTCTATTCAGTATTATTCTCATTCAAATAAGCCATTATTTCCTAAGATGTTATAGTTAACTAGATAACAGAGACATATATTAGACATAACTCAATATAATCAAATATACATCAATTATCGTAATTATGCATTAAAATTTAAAATATCTCACCTAAGGCATAAAATCGAAAGTTCACTATGTCCCCAATCATCTTTTGTAACACAAATTCTTGACATTTTAAAATTCAATCTAACTGCATTAATATAAATTCTAGATGAGAATTTTATTAAATTTTACTAATCTTAGAATTCCCACATTTAACAAATATATGATACAACGAATACATCATCTATTATGACTAAGACCATTTCATCAACCCGTATCATTTTCTGAATCACTTTTTCCATAATAGAGTCTTTATAAAATTTACAATAGGTCAAATACCTCGCATGTCGTTAATTTAGGACGTAACATGTAACATCTCTCCCTAGAAATACTACCCACCGAAGAAGAAATTTTAGAATTAATATCTGAAGCGTCTATTTTTTTCTTTTAAAATACTTTAAAATAAACACATCACTAAAAGTGTTTAGAAAGTATTCCAAAAAAACTGAAAATCTGGAAGAGAACAAAAGATGTATATACTTATATGAAAACTCATCTGAAAACAAGGAGTAATCATATATAACTGTATAATCATTTTAAAAAGGTCAAAAGTCGACAAGAACATGCCACTGTATGCATGTAATATAAACCAGAGATAACCTGCTCCAATCAGATCTATCTTCGATGACCTGACCCAACCTCGCAGCTACCTCGATAACCTGTACCTGCAATCAGGAAAGAAAAGGAAGTGAGAGATAAGAACACTTAGTAAGGGGAGAGGAGTAAGTAAACTATCTCATTTCCTGTTCTAACTCACTCTCAAGACTCAACCCCACATCATAACCTCTATAAGAAATTGAAGGGATAATCTAGTTCATTTTTTACAATTTGGGCTATACTTTGTCCCATCTGGTGTCTATTTGATACTTTCTGGAAGCTGACTATAGGGATTTGACACTTTTCTAAGCTCGAGCTCTCTTCCTTTCTCTCACTACACCATTTTTGAATCTGAATTGAGCTCTACTACGAGCATGCTCTACTGCGAGCGGACCCTACTGTGAGTCTATGTCCTACTATGGATGTACCCTATTGCTGGCGATGTAGTGTAAAGTGCCCCCTCATAGTTCATAGCATGCATGCGTGCCTTATATCTTACTAATCTTGCTTTCATCTAAATTTATTCATAACTCACCAGACCATACTCTTGGGATGACCCCTGAATCTTGAGCCCCCAAATTCCTTTTTCTTGTTTTTTTTCTCTCTCCTTTCTTTCCTTTCCTTTTCTTTCTTTCTTTCTTTCTTTCCTTTTTCTCTTTTTCTTTCTTTCCCAAAATCTGTGAAATACTGTTCATTTGGTAGGGCAACCTTCTTTTTCATACAATTTAACAACACAAACAGTCTCTAATCCATACAAACTATATATTGTTGAAAATAGGATTCAAAGAGCTTTCCAACAAGCTAAAATAGCACTCATAATTCATTAGATAAGATAATCAAAAGGTGAGATGAAATCAATGGCAAAAAACCTTTCCCCTGTTTATTTGGTAAAGTAGTCATTTTGGTTCATATAATATTTAATAGTCTAAATGATCTCTAATTCATACAAGCTATATATCATTGGAAAGAGGAGTTAAAGAGCTTTCCAGAAAGCTATAATAGAACGCATAATTCATTAGATAAGGTAGCCAAAACATGAGATGAAATCAGTGGCAAAAACTCTCCCCTGTTTATTTGGTAAAACAGTCCTTTTGGTTTAGACAATATTTAACAGTTCAAATGATCTCTAATTCATACAAGCTATATATAGCTTTTCAACAAGCTATAATAACACTCATGATTCATCAGATAAGACAACCAAAACATGGGACGAAATCAGTGGCAAAACTATAAATATTATGTAACTCTTTGCCATAAACAAAATCACACACATAGATATCCCAAATGGCAAAACAACATTTCTCAACTTCAAAATCATCATTTATAACATAGATCTAAGGAACCAAAAGCCTAAAACATGCAACATATCAAGGACGATACCCCTTACCTTGTTTCAAGCTAAATCTTTGTAAGTTGACTTCATTCTCTTTGTTTTGCTTCCTTTATCACCAAAACCACTTTAAATCAATACCAAAACACACTAACATATTCACATAACATGCATATAAACATAGATAAAGGGAAAGGAAGGAGATCTTTTGGTTACCAAGGCTTCCAAAGTGCTTCTTTGTTTTCTTTTCTTATTTGTCTTCCAAAACTCCCTCAATTCCTTTCTTTATCTTCATAAAACAAAAGAAAATGGCATGAAGAGGGCTGGCTGCTAGATGAGGTGGAGAAGATGATGGAAGAAGGGTAAAAGTTTCCTTTTTGACTTTTTCTCTCTTTATATAATCCTTATCTCATTTTCTTTTTCTTTTTTTTTTTTAAATTTCTTTATGTATATCTATATATTTATGTAGATATATATATAAAAACACACACATATGCATATGAACATATATATTTAAAACTGAAAATATCTCGAAATAGGGTCAAAAGACATAAATGCCCCTGAAATGTACCTCAGGGTATTACAACTTTTCCCCCTTCACAAGAATTCTGTTCTCGGAATTCATAAAAACAACTTTGGATACTTCTCTTTCATGGTCTGCTCAATTTCTTAAGTGGCCTTCTCTACCTTTTGGTTTCTCCATAAGACTTTTAATAGAGGAATCTATCGATTCCTTAGTTGCTTAATTCTTCTGTCAAGTATCTGAATCGGTCTTTCTTCATAACTAAGGTCTTCTGATAACTTAATATCATCTGTATTCACGACTTGGGAATGATCACCAAGGCATTTCCTTAACGATGAGACATGAAATACATTATGAATCCGATCCATACTCGTTTGTAAAACCAATCTGTAAGCCACTTTACCAACTCTTTCAATTATCTCATATGGACCAATAAATCTGGGAGCTAGCTTTCCTTTCTTTCTAAATCTCATCAAATGCTTGAATGGAGCAACCTTTACAAATACAAATTCACCTACATTGAATTCCAAGTCTCGGCATCGATGGTCTGTATAACTTTTCTATCAATCCTGGGCCTGTTTTATTCTCTGCCTGATTAGTTGGACATCATCAATCATTTTTTGGGTCAATTCGGGCCCAAGGGATCTAGATAACACATCTTTCTCTCCTATCTTATCCCAGTGAAGAGGAAAACGACACTTCCTACCATATAATGCCTCATAAGGTGTCATCTGAATAATCGTCTGGTAGCTATTATTATAAGCAAACTCCACCAAGGGTAACATTTCTACCAATGTAGCTTTATGATCTAAGCAACAAGCTCTCAACATGTCCTCCAAAATCTGATTAACCTTCTCCATCTGACCATCTGTCTGAGGATGATAGGTTGTACTAAATACCAAATTAGTACCCAAAGATCTTTGGAGACTCTTCTAGAAAGCTGATACAAATCTTGTATCACGACCAGATACTATTGTCTTGGGTACCCCATGTAATCTAATAATCTCCCTAGCTGATTTGTGGTAGTAGTATCTTTGATGGGCAGGAAATAAGCTGACTTGGTTAATCTATCAATAATCACCCAGATAACATTACATCCATTCTAAACTCTAGGGAGTCCACTGATAAAGTCCATAAAGATATGCTCCTATTTCCATTCTGGAATAGGCAGAGGCTGAAGCAACCCTGAAGGTCTTTGGTGTTCGGCCTTAATTTGTTGACAGATAAGACATCTAGTAACAAACTCACCTATATCGCTTTTCATGCCTGACTACCAAAAATGTCTTTTTAAATCCTGATACATCTTTACACCTTCAGGGTGGGCAGTGTAAAGAGTACTATGAGCCTCTGTAAGAATTCTCTGTCTCAATTCAGTTATCTGAAGAACATATACTCGATCTCTGAATTTGAGAATTCCATTTGATACTTGAAAATTTGTCTCGAGACACTCTTTAACTTTCTGAATTTTTTGTTGACACCACTTATCTCTTGTTTGAGCCTCTCGAATCTTATTTATGAGAGTGGACTGAATCTCTAATCTGGCGAGGGCTCCAATCACAAACTCAATCTACTCTTAGTCCATATCTCTTTGAATTTCTCTCTAGACCGTCAATTATGATATCATTACTTTTCTACTGAAGGCATCTACAACCACATTAGTCTTGCCTGGATGGTATTTAATATCACAGTCATAGTCTTTTACTAACTCTAGCCATCCCCTCTGTCTCATATTTGACTATTTTTGAGTGAAGAAATATTTTATAGTTAGTATAAATATTACATCTTACCTTATACAAATAGTATCTTCAGATTTTCAAAGCAAAAATTACCACTGCTAACTCCAAATCATACGTAGGGTATCAAGTTTCAAATTCTTCCAACTGTCTTGAGGCATATGTTATCACCTTGTCTTGTTGTATCAATATTGCTTCTAAACCACCGTGTGAGACATTAGTGTATCAATCATACTTAACTCCCTCATCTGGGAGTGCTAACACAAGAGCAGTAGTTAATCTTCTTTTCAATTCTTGGAAGCTTGTCTCACAAGCATCTAACCACTGAAATAGCGTTGCTTTCTTTGTGAGGGTTGTAAGAGGTCGAGCTAGTCTGGTAAATCCCTCTACAAACCTCTGGTAATACCCCGCCAAACCCAGGAAACTACGAATCTCCTTGACTTTCTTTGGTCTTTGCTATTCAACTATTACCTCAATCTTACTAGGATCGACAGATATACCCTATGCTGAAATCACATGCCCCAAAAAGGTAACTCTATCTAGCCAAAGTTCATACTTTGAGAATTTGGCATACAATTGTTTCTCTCTCAACCTTTGGAGGGTAAACCTCAATTACTGCTCATGCTTATCTCGACTATAAGAATATACTAAGATATCATCAATGAATACCACAATAAATTTATCTAGGTAGTCGTGGAATACCTTGTTCATCAAATCCATAAATACTGCAGGGGTATTTGTCAATTCGAACGACTTCACTACAAACTCAAAGTAGTCATACCTCGTTCGAAAAGTTATCTTGGGTATATCCTTCTCTACCACTCTCACCTGGTGATAACCAGATCTCAAATCTATTTTGGAGAAGACCACAAATCCCTTCAACTGATCAAATAAATCATCAATCCTGGGTAACAGGTACTTGTTCTTAATTATGACTTTATTTAGCTCTCTATAATCAATGCACATCTTCATGGACCCATATTTCTTTTTCACAAATAGGTGGGAGCTCCCTAAGGAGAATGGCTCGGTCTGATAAAACCATGATCTAATAACTCTTGAAGCTACTTTTTCAATTCTTGTAACTCGACAAGGCTCTTGAAATAGGTGTTGTGCCAAGTGCCAACTCTATACTAAACTTAACCTCTAGCTTAGGAGCTAATCCCGATGGCTCACTTGGAAACACATCTGGAAACTCACATACCATTAGCGTCTCATCAATAGTTGGGCTTAACTCAACCTTACTCACTATATGAGCCAAATATCCTATACACCCCTTTTTCAACATTTTACTAGCTTTCAACATACTGATCATTAAGCTCCAGATATGACCCTCATCGAACTCGAATTGATCTCTAGAGTCCAGGTTAAATCTCTTTTTCTTCTTTTTACAATCAATCTCAGCTTCGTATCTCCCCAAAAAGTTCATCCCTAAAATCATATCAAAATCTAGCATTTCAAACACAATCAGGTCCACTAGTAACTGTCGACCCTGAATCATAATACTCTATCCTAGCAGTATCATCTCACTAATGACTGACCCCCTATCAGGCAATTCGATCATAATCCTTTAGGCTATTTTAATGGGTTGCAACTTTAACCTCTTAAGCAAACTTTTGGCTACAAAATAATGAATAGCCCCACAATCAACTAAAACATAAATAGGAGTATCAAGATAGAGAATCTGAGTCATGACTACTGATGGGTTAGCCTCTGATGGTCCCTAGGTGATCGTATAAACTTTGTTTATATCCCTTCTAACAGGTTGTTGCTCTCTACTCTCACTGGGGCAGCTATACAAAAACGAGCAATATGTCTAGGCTGACGACATCTGAAACAAACTGTCTAGTCTGTCAAACACTCTCTTTTATGTTGCTTCCCATATTTCTGGCAAGCTAGTATCTCAAGTCCTCTTTGTTTCTTTTCACTCTTCTAGTTTTTTTTCATGCCTCTGAACTAGAAAGGTTATTTACCCTTCTTGTCTCATTCTGAAGGAGGGTCTCTCTGTGCTGAAACTGAACCACTACTCATCAGGGAAACTAGCATGGTAGTAGGGGGTGTAACCTTTTGCCCTATGGTCTGACCAAACCTCCTCTTCACAAAAACCTCTGTCCTTAAAGCTCTATCGAAGACCTGCTGTTATAACATCTTGAGCTATCTCTGGATCTAGCCTGTACATGAACTTCTGCATACACCCCATCTTTGTACTAGCTATCTTGAGGGCATATTGGGATAACTAATTAAACTTGGTAGAATATTCCTTTGTTGAATCTGTCCCCTGCACTAGATTAATGAACTCTTGCGCCTTAATGCAAGTAACATCAGCGCCCCTGTACTCTGCCTCAAATCGACACCTGAACTCAGACCATATCATCTCTAAGACATTGACCATCTCCCTGACTAAGTTCCACCATATTCTTGCCCCTAAAAAGACAGGTGGTATATCTTACTCTCTCTTGATCGGTCATATCAAATAGGGCCATTGCACTATCTACTGATTCCAACCACTCTTCGGCTACTATTGGGTCCTTTACACCATCAAACTTTTGAGGTTAGTACATACTAGGGAGGTTAAAAATATGATGCAACTAAGTCCTCACTGGGGTTACTGTAGATGCTGAAGTAACCTCCCTCATATTGTGTCCCTAGATTGGCGGCATATGCGCCATCTCACTTCCCTGTATAGGAGCACCTCTATGCTCTCTCATCATCTTTCTAAAAATTTCTCACACATCATGTGCACTGAGTGCCTCTTGGGGTACCTGAAAAGGATCTATTGGTGTTTGACTCATAGGTCCTGAAAATGAACACATCAGTTTCAGAAAACTCAGTAGGTATAAGTGAAAACTTAACTTACAGTGATCGGCTGCGAAGGTGATCAGCGTGGCTGGAAGGTATTTCATCTCTGTGTTACCTTGGATTACACCATTTTGTTTTAGAAAACATTTTTTGGGTTCCTAAAGTCATGCTCTGATACCAACTTGTAACATCCCTCTCTAGAAATACTACCCACCGAAGAAGAAATGTTATGAATTAATATCTGGAGTGTCTATTTTTTTCTTTTAAAATACTTTAAAATAAACGTATCACTAAAAGTATTTAGAAAGTATTCCAATAAAATTGAAAATCTGGAAGCAAACAAACAAAAGATGTAAATACTCATATGAAAACTCATCTGAAAGCGTATGAAAACAGGGAGTAATCATATACAACTATACAATCATCTCAAAAAGGTCAAAAGTCGACAAGAACATGCCACTGTATGCATGTAAAATAAACCAGAGATAACCTACTCCAACCGGATCTATCTTCGCTAACCTGAGCCTGCCTTGCAGCTACCTCGATCACTTGTACCTGCAATCAGGAAAGGAAAGGAAGTGAGAGATAATAACACTTAGTAAGGGGAGAAGAGTAAGTAAACTATCTTATTTCCTGTTCTAACTCACTCTCGAGACTCAACCCCACATTATAACCTCTATAAGAAATTAAGGGGAAAATCTAGTTCATTCTTTACTATTTGGGCCATACTTTGTCCCATCTGGTATCTATTTGATACTTTCTGAAAGCTGACTATAGGGATTTGACACTTTTCTAAGCTCGAGCTCTCTTCTTTTCTCTCACTACACCATTTTTGAATCTGAATTGAGCTCTACTACGAGCATGTTTTACTGCGAGCAGACCCTACTGTGGGTCTATGTCCTACTACAGACGTACCCTACTGTGAGCGGTGTAGTGTAAAGTGCCCCCTCATAGTTCATAGCATGCATGCGTGCATTATATCTTACTAATCTTGCTTCCATCTAAATCTATTCATAACTCACCAGACCATACTCTTGGGACAACCCTTGAATCTTGAGCGCCCAAATTCCTTTTTCTTGCTTTTCTTTTTCTCTCCTTTCTTTCCTTTCCTTTTCTTTCTTTCTTTCTTTCTTTCCTTTTTCTCATTTTCTTTCTTTCCCAAAATCTGTGAAATATTGTTCATTTGGTAGGGCAACCTTCTTTTTCATATAATTTAACAACCCAAATAGTCTCTAATTCATACAAACATTGTTGAAAAGAGGATTCAAAGAGCTTTCCAACAAGCTAAAATAGCACTCATAATTCATTAGATAAGGCAGTCAAAATGTGAGATGAAATTAGTGGCAAAAAACCTCTCCCCTGTTTATTTGGTAAAGTAGTCCTTTTGGTTTATACAATATTTAACAGTCCAAATGATATATAATTAATACAAGCTATATATCATTGGAAAGAGGATTCAAAGAGCTTTCCAACAAGCTATAATAGCACACTTAATGAATTAGATAAGGCAATCAAAATGTGAGATGAAATCAGTGACAAAAAACCTCTCCCCTGTTTATTTGGTAAATCAGTCTTTTTGGTTCATACAATATTTAATAGTCCAAATGATCTCTAATTAATACAAGCTATATATCTTTGGAAAGAGGATTCAAAGAGCTTTCCAACAAGCTATAATAACACTCATGATGCAGCAGATAAGATAGCCAAAACATGTGACAAAATCAGTGGTAAAACTGTAAATATTATGCAACTCTCTGCCATGAACAAAATCACACACACAGATATCCCAAATGGAAAAACAACATTTCTCAACTTCAAAATCATCATTTATAACATAGATCCAAGGAACCAAAAGCCTAAAACATGTAACATATCAAGGATGATACCCCTTACCTTGTTTCAAGTTAAATCTTTGCAAGTTGGCTTCCTTCTCTTTGTTTTGCTTCCTTTATCACTAAAACCACTTTAAATCAATACCAAAGCACACTAACATATTCACATAACATGCATATAAACATAGATAAAGGGAAAAAAATAAGATCTTTTGGTTACCAAGGCTTCCAAAGTGCTTCTTTGTTTTCTTTTCTTATTTGTCTTCCAAAACTCCTTCAATTCCTTTCTTTATCTTCACAAAACAAAAGAAAATCGCATGAAGAGGGCTGGCTGCTAGATGAGGTGGAGAAGATGATGGAAGAAGGGTAAAAGTTACCTTTTTGACTTTTTCTCTTTTTATATAATCCTTATCTCATTTTCTTTTTCTTTTCTCTTTTTTTTAAATTTCTTTATGTATATCTATATATTTATGTAGATATATATATATAAAAACACACACACATGCATGTGAACATATATATTTAAAACTGAAAATATCTCAAAATAGGGTCAAAAGACATAAATACCCCTAAAATGTACCTGAGGGTATTACATAACATCCCTAGTCCAATAACCTGATCCATTGTCAAGATATTGTCCACTTTAGACACACAGTCCATCATGGTTTTGCTTATGGGCTTTGTAATCCAAAATGCATCTTAACAGTTTAAGGAGCTCACAAGCTATTTAACCAATCAAATTCTTTCACCCTAACCGATGTAAGGTACATAAACAGAGTACAGACAGACCTAACATCTGTCTCATGCTTTATTGATGTAAGATTTGCCTAAGGGTATCACATAGGTAAATCCCACATTGGTAAAACACGGGAGAGAAGCTGGGTCTGTCTATGTATCCTACATCGGTTAGAGGTGAGAGAATTTGACTTATTAAGTAGCTTGTGAACTCCTTAAATTGTTGTGACACGTTTTAGGTTACAAAATCCAGAAACAAAACCATGATTAACTGTGTATCCAAAGTGGACAATATCTTAATAGTGGGTTGGGTTATTGGACTAGGGATATTACAAATGATATTAGAGTAGCTTCACGTGTTCTCTTGAACGATGGTGGGGCAAACCTCAACAAGGACACTGAGTCCCGTAATGGGGCTGTATGTGATACTTTTAGACAAATCCCATATCAGCAAAACACGAAAGAGATGCTAGGTCTGTCTGTACTCTATCAATGTATCCCACATCGATTAGGGGTGAGAGAATTTGACTACTTAAATAACCTGTAAGCTCTTTAAGTTGTTAAGACGCATTTTGGGTTGTAAAGCTCAAAAGCAAACCATGATAGATTGTGTATCCAAAGTGAACAATATTTTGATAGTGGGTCGGGTTATTGGACTAAGGATGTTACAAGGAATAACATCAAAACAATATATGTTCTCTCGTACATGACTAAGCGTCACTCTTTAGCAAGTTGTAATGAATCCACTCAGTCCCAAAAGTTTCAAATTCTTGTTCTGAACAAGATCAATGATTACGGGACACATATTCATGCGTGGATATTATTAGACTATTTACTATCTCTTTTTCAATTAAGAGAGTTCAATAGATTATAAATAGTCTCAACATACAATATTATGGTTTCTAGTCAACAAACTTGCATGAATTAGAAACATGTATTTTAAAACACCAATATGTGTTTTTGGGAGTTGGAATAAGGTATTACATGTCTTTACGCATCGTATGACTCACAGAACACATTTCGAGTATAGATTCGAGCATCACACAATTGCTAAGATTTGGTAAATAGTTTCACGCACCAAAACACGCTAGAAAGATGTGATCACACACTGTGACATGCCAAGACATGGTCTTATGTGCATTCACATATTGAGTTGACATCGTACGCACTTTCATACATCGTAATAGAGTCTACATACGCTTTCACACACCAAGAATAAGCCAAACATGTTGGGGAAAGACTATCAAACGGTTACGTGTGCTCGCACAAGCTAAAAGCAGGTTATCACGTGCCTTCATGCATCGGTCAATAGTGATGGTCAACTTTTGACCATTGACTAGTCAATTGACCTGGGTGTGCATTAATTGATTTGGTCTAACCTGATTGATCAGGTGGGTTATCGATTGATCAATGGGTTTTAACTAACCTATTGACCAATGTGTTGGACAATTGGGTTTTCCTAACCCCATTACGATCCGAAATCATGCGATGAACCTAATGTTTTGTCTTTTTGATTAGTCGACTTTCGATGATTTTTTTATGATAGCACCATAGGGCTTTTATAGCCTATAGGTCGGTGGTTCTTCTTATACCAACAACGACCTCTGAAGTCGTCGAATTTCGATGATATAGCTGCTAGAAAAACAAGCCTTTAGGTTTTGATTTTTGGCTCCATTATTATCAATTCTGGTGTTAATTTGACTCAATTTTCATTTCAATGCATGCAATACAATTCCAATCAATCATCTAACATGTTTCTCGTCACTAATTTCATGCATTTTCGAAAGACTTGAATTCATGCCCAAAATCCGAATTTAAAAATAATTCAATCATAAAATCATCATTCAGAATCTAATTTCCTACATAATATGCAATACAATTCACAGAAAATATGACATATATATAACCTATGCTCTGATACCAATGTTGGGGACAATCATGCCAAAAATAAATTCTGTGAAATTTAGTAAATAGTAAATTTTGCATATCTGGACTCATGTTCCGAAGAAGTCCACTCGAATACAACATGAGGCATTGATATTAGTCATTTTCAAGACCCAATTTGCTTCACGTATTGCATTTCTATGAGAGATAGGATCTTTGTGATTTGGTTTTCAGGAAGAAGTAGAAAACTCACCTTTTTTATTTTTTATTTTGCGTAAAGATTATTGTTATTGTTAGAAGGAGGTAGTTTTTTGACAATTTATAAGTGTTCAACTATCCTCCAACTCTTTTTTCATAATTGCCCTTAACAATTAAATCAAATCGAGTTAAGTCAACTTATCATGGGTAGACTCGGACCCAATATATATATTATTTAATAAAAATAATTAAATTATAGTTTTCTAAAATATATGTAAAATAAATATGAAATATATATGTATACAATATAAATAAAATACTAAAATAAATATAAAAAAAAGTTATATATCTAATTGTTTATTGAAAAATTTTGTCAAATATAATTGTATATATGTATTTTAAAAAAATATACTTAACAGTTTGGTTTAGTTTGAAAATCGTCTAAACTGTAACCCAAACTGAAAACTGTTTTTAAAAAATTATCAACTTAAACCAAACAATTTTACGAATCAAACTAAAACAAACTATAATTTTTAGATGGTTTGGTTCAGTTTTACGATTTAAACTGAATTATATGCATCTCTAAGTGTAATTGTCATTTTTTAAATTATTAGGTGGCAAACAATATATAAAGAATTTCCAAAAGATCTCTAAACCTTTTTAAACTTTCAATAACCCCTAAAAATTCGTATGAAGACTCTCAATATTTTTAAAAATTATAGTTTATCATTAATATACAATTACACAATCAAGACAACTCTATTTTTAAGAACAAAGAAAAAAAGCACGACAGTGTCTTCTTAAGCTAGAGGTGTCTTTTGGAGAGACAACTCTACTAGAAAGACACATTAAGTTTGGAATCCAACCATCCAATACCACACAAACAACTCTACCCGTAGGTACAATTCCAACACAAATAAAATCAATCTTAACATGGCACTTGAAAAAGGATAAAAGTTTGAATTTAGAGGGTTACTTTTACTAAGGTTTCATGTAGCTTTGTTGTTGATGAAGGCAAGAAATAATCCCATGATTATCTCCTTCCGATAATTTTTGAAGGTTACATATAAAATTTCTTAACTTCTTCTTTTATTTGATTTAATTTTCTTTATTAAATAAATCTTCCGATCATTTTTTTTTAACAGTATAAACATGAATATTACAATTTTAAGATATTTACATGTGAGTTTCCTATTAAAGAAAATTAGTTGTCATAGTTTGAATTTTCCCCGGTGAATCATTCAAACATAGACTCCACCAAAGGACTCAACTTTCTTAATCTTCCATAGAGAAAAATATCATGTCCAATATTTTCAGACCCCACAAATTCATTGAATTATTTGAATGAAGAAATTTCCTGCAGGGAAGTTTCTAACCATACCTGATCTTTCTGGTAGTCTGCATCTGTCAGCGAAGAAAATGCAGCATTCCCATTCCGTATTATTTACTCAGAAACTAAATCTTAATATATCAAAATTTACATCAAGAAAAGTATAATAAATTACCTAGTGATGAGATACTCTGCAAGGAACGCCTAGTGTCCTTGGCTGTTTGACATTCCAATGGAGAGGAAGCTGCAAAGTCCTTTCGGCTTCTCCCTAACGGCTTGGAAACGCATGGGGTTAATCTGATGCAAAACAAGCAATGGAGCTTTTATTGGAACTAGAAATTGCTTTTAACTTCAACTTCGAGTGCAACCAACCAATACCCAAGAGACTTCAAGGAACAATTATCATGACTAGTTAGAAAGGAGTTATTCTTCCTGTGGATCTTACAAGGTGGAAAAGACGAAAAGAGTTGTGTTTTTTTCAGTATGCATCTATGTGAGATTTACGTTTTTCGCTCAATTTTATGTTTGAATTACCCTAAAATTTGGATTGTTAGTAGAAGACATCTAGTTCTTCGTTCTGAATAGCAAAGATCGTGTGTTGTTTCTCAAGTAATTTGTTACTTTTGTTAGAACATAAGTTTGTTGTAGTCTTGTTTAGACCGTTCTTTCGTCTATCATTGAATTGCTCTCAAACTTTGAAATCATTTTAATCACCTTTTGTTCTAGATTTTAAATGGTGAAGACGTGCATTTGATGTCTAGAGCATAAGATGTAAACTTACGAGTTTTGGTGTGGGAATTTTTATTTTCTACAATTGTATTATCATTGTGTTTTTGATACGAACCTTAGGAGAACCACATCTCAAAAGCTAGCTATTGAGATGGGAGAGTCCAAGGTCATATAAACCCCACACTAGTTGTCTATACTTTCCAATATGAGATCCAAGTCTCATACCTTGCACTTAGGATCTTAACATACCATCACGCTCAGCAGCCCTGGTGCCCACGCGGGCTGGCTGTGCACTAGCTCTTTGCTAGCCCGCGGGCTGGCTATGCACTAGCTCTCTGCTAGCCCTAGGCGAACACTGCAATGCCAATGTCACCATCCGCGTCGCACGATTGCAACTGAGAGATATGGTGATGACTCTAATACCAAATAATACGAACCTTAAGAGAACCACACCGCAAAAGCTAACTATTGAGATAAGAGAGCCCAAAACCATATAAACCCCACATTAGTTGCCCATACTTTCCAATGTGGGATCTGAGTCTTATACCTTACACTTGGGATCTTAACAGTTTTATATTGTCTTTGGAGAGTTATGTACCCATTTATTGGCTGACAAACTATGTACTCTCATTGTTGATATAATTGATTGGTTTTGGCCAATACCTCATGATTTTACTCTTAATAACAAAGAGATTTTCGTGACAAATTACGGTGTCTATCTCTATTATACTTGCTCTTTTGATTGTTTAGTGTAAAAGAATCATTTTGGTTGACTCTTTGTTGCCACATAATTCAATCAAGAGGAGGGGAGTTTGATTTCGGTCTTGTTAGTTTGTTTGCTTTCTCCCAAACACTTATATAAGTGGTTACATTTTCTATTATTCATTCAAAGACAAAAAGGTTTTCCTCACTATTTACAGCGATTTTGAAAATCACCTCACATGAACAATGAGGCATCTTTATTATAATTTAACTCATGAACTAGCACTCATCACTGATATTTGTCGGCAGCCAAAAGCATAGTTATTGCTACCTATCACCTGTTTTAAAGATCTCGCATCTCATTTAGAGTTTGATATTTCAACTAGAAACATAGGCATATATCGTTTTAAGACCTGAACGCTTTGAATTTTCAGAAATATTAATTTATAGCAACTAATACATTTATTTATTGAATTAGCAGTGACACAAAACTATAACAATTAACAAACAATTAATCTAGCAGAAAAGAGTACAACATTAACGGATAATTCACCTCAAGGAAAATCGTGCAATGGATACTCTATTATATTGAGTACCTGACTGAAAGTGCTGCAGAAAAGCTAATTTTAGCTTATGATGTTGAGTGCCTAATTGAAAGTGCTTCAGTGATGTTGAATGACCATGGACATGGTGGAAAAGGTACTTCAACAACTCCTTCAAGCATCTGTATAACCTTCCTCATCGTAGGGCGAAGAGAGGGATCTTCTTGGATGCACCAAATGGCAACCATCACAAACCTCTGCAGCTTATTCATGTCATCAATGGCATCAGGATCATCTTCAACTAGAATATCCAATCGTCTTTCCTGATAACAGTCATAAGGCCAATCAGTTAGAATTGCTTTATCAACTGTGCTCACTTCCTTTTCGACGCATCTTCGAAGGCAAATGATCTCTAGAAGCAGCACTCCAAAACTATAAACATCAACTTTTACAGTGACTGGTGTGTTCCTGAACCATTCAGGTGCAACATACCCTCTGGTTCCTCTGATGGCAGTACTAGTATGGCTTTGATTCAATGTCAAAAGTTTTGCTAATCCAAAATCAGATATCCGAGCATTGTAATTATCATCAAGAAGTATGTTTTGAGGCTTTATATCACAATGGATGATCTGGGTGCAACATTCCTCATGGAGATACAATAGGCCTTTGGCAATCCCCATGGCAATATTGGTTCTCAGTTCCCAATTTGGTTTATAGTCTCCGAAGAGGAAGCTGGCCAATGTGCCATTACTCAAGAACTCATATACTATTAACCGATTTTCTCCCTCGTCACAGAATCCAAGAAGTTGAACCAGATTCTTGTGATGTGTCTGCCCAATTACATTCACTTCAGCTTTGAATTCTTTCTCAGAATCATGAAATACTCTATCCAACTTCTTCACTGCAACAAGATTATTAGGAACAATATCCATGAACCCTTTGTAAACAGTACCAAAGGCCCCCCTTCCTAATTCTTCCTTGAATCCTCGTGTGGCCTCTACAAGCTCCTTATAGGTAAAGCAACGCAGATTCATATGTGAAACAACTTCAGGCGGATGAGTCCTCGTGAGTTTTTTCTGATTAACAATTAGAAGGCCAAGGCAACTAGCAGCAACTAAAATCAAGTTGATAAACACAGAGCTGCCTAAAAGTACAGATCCCACCAGGACGAATATATCCCTTTTCTTTTTTCCATTCCCTTCGCCTTTCCTAATTTTGATGAAAGCTGTCCCATTATCAGCAGGGTCCATTTTCCCATAAGAGAGTGGTAATTTCTTCTTCCAACAGGTATCAAGTCTAAACACAGATGCAGAACACAGGCAGTCCTTTAAGCAAGATGATTCACAATCCTCTCTACTAGAAGGTTTAAGCTGCTCAAAATCAGATGTAGGCCAATCGGTACTTTTTAGCTCTTCAATGTGGTATAGATCTTCTTCAGATTTCCCCTCATCTTCTTCACAGCCTTGGATGAAATCCGGTTTGCAGTTTCCGTATGGATCATCTGGATCAACTAAAGAAAACCCCTTCGGGCATGTGCAGTTTGGCCTTCGCAAAGAATTGAGAGTGCAGATGCTGTTATGCCCACAAATTCCACTGCCTAATCCTTTACGAATATCGTTGTTTACACAGATATTATCAGGCATAGTGCGAATAACAGACCAGATACCATTATTTCCGTTGGTATTCCTGGGGTGGGTATAAAGCACAAAAGAACCATCAAAATTGAGAGTTGCTCTGTGATAATTTTCTTTGGAAGAGACTATTGTTCCTGGTGTGAGAAAAACTCTTTGATTGTTTTCCCTCACAACATACAAGTAGCCCGATTCATTAAACACTACTTGGAGACCAGCATTTGATCTGTTTTGATCAAATGTATTGCTCCAAAAATAGGCATCATATGCAAACCCACTAGGCAGGTTTATGGTATTAAGCACAGCATTTCCATCCTGGAGCAGACGAAATTGGAACCTTCCTCGAGAGAAATCAGTCTCCGATCGTTTGGAAGAAACTACTCCACCCCTTTCCATTATCTGTGAAGGGAGCAAAGTATCAGCAGGATCATCAAAACTCTGCCATAACTTTTCAGAATTTGCATCTGCCACCACAAAGTTGCCTGTATCATAAAGAAAACCAAAAGCAGCTGCACTCATAGTGATACCAGATTTCCATAGCTCCTGGCCATCAGGGCCATCAAGCACCAATCCGCGGTCAGCGGTTAGCTGTAATCTTGATCCTCTTGGTGCAGGATTATCAGCTGAAGCATACCAAACTATGGTTTTGCTTGGAATCTTGTAATACCATATGGCAGGCAAGAAGAGATCCTTATTGTCAAGTTTGTGAAAACCAAAAGCAAAGTCCCTGGAAGGAGAAAACCATGGTTGTGAATTATCAGCTGCAGTAATGTATTGACCTACACTCACAGTTCCGTTGTTTTGTGCAGTCGCTAAACATGGAAGCAGAAGCAAGGAAAGAACAGAAAGTAGGTTAAAAGACATCATCGAATAGTGTTTTGGTTCTGATACATGCTACTAGAGGATCATAATTGTCTTATGGTGAAAACATGGCATCTGTATTAGTCAATATGTTGGAAAGATGCCAAACAAAAATGGTAAAATATTCAAAGTTTGAGACTCTGAGCGAAAAATATTTCAAGCAAAGTGAAAAATATTCAAAGTGACTCGACTAAATCATTAAAACCAAACGACTTAATTAAATATTATATTGTTGCCGTCCCCAATCTTCCAACAAAAGTCCTATGTCCTTAAACCTTAATTACCATTTGTTAACAACAAATTCATGTCAGAAATCTCACACAGGAAAACAAATTCAAGCAAGGAAAATCATCAAATCTAGATAATAAGACCAATACTTATAAGTTTTTCATAATGTTGTATTGTAAGAAAAATAGGCAAAATTGAAAAATTTTCACAAAATTTTGGGCATGTCTTTGAACTGGTACACTAATCTTCGATCAATTTTGGGAGGTAAGTACAAAATTTTAAGATTTAGAGGGATTAGGAAAATTTTACTAGTGTTTTTAGAGGTGTAGCAACAAATTATAGTAGCTAAACATTTTCCAAATTTCAGCATTCCTACAAAACTTTATGTTGGAACACTTATTGCATGAATGACCATATACTCTTCTACATGGACATTCATCGCATCTTATCCTATGCGTCTTATTTCATCAAGAACATATACATACATACATACATACTACTATACACAATTACCATAAACACATTTTGGTAGATTTAGTGACACTGTCACACACATTCACTGTCTTAATAACACAACATGTCCAACCTTATTTTCAATGACTTAAACATACAAATACTCATATTAATGCCTAAAACACACTCATAATAACTAACACGAACTAGCACAAAAATGCCCCTATCTAACCCCCTCCCCCCTTCATATATAAAGTTGGTAGTGACATTCAATTTGGGTAGTTTACAATTTGAATTCAAACATTTAAACTAGCAATTCAGACACAACTAACTACCCTAAGACAAATCATATATTTTGTCCAAATAATTCCCATATCATAACTTCTCATGCAACCGCTTATCAGACCTCATTTTCGTAATCATTGCTCACCTTTTAGCGCTGATCACATATCAGACGCAATGTTTATTCTATGGTCTAGCACACTTTGCAGTGTTGTTAGCTCATCAATTGAGCAACATCAATACCTTATTTTCTAGTCTTTCCCAACTGTACAATCATAGTCGCTCCTGTGCACTCATTTTTACGCCCCCGTGCGTATGTCTAATTGCCCACTTCTCAATATCACGCCATATGTCTTGTTCTAGCTTCTCTTTTCGCTAAACATATCAAATGACATTTCAAATAGCTTTTGTTGTTCCTTAGATCCTCAATTGCCTCTGCCTGCAAAAAGTCTTGCACACTATCCAGACATGTCCAACCATGTCACTCTTGGGCCTGTCATTGAGCCCAACGTGCTAACTTGAGACTCCTACTTACTTTTGATCATTGGGGATGTGACAAACCTCCCCCAACAGAAGGACTAAAAGTCCTTATTGAGAGATCTCATATCTTCTCACAATCTTCCTACTTTGGGTCTATGTCATTCTCATGCACTCATGCAAAATCAAACTTTAATAAAAACTAAAGCCAATAATAAATTCTTGGCTTAAGAAATCTCCTCTCAATAAAGAAATCATTGCCAACTCACTCAATTATCACCATAAAGTGTTCAGCCTATAGCATGCGCTTCTTTTACATTAAACAATGCACAATAGCCAACATCTGTTTTCCCTTTCCTGAATAGCTTATGTCAACACTTCCAAGTACCAAAAAAAAAATTTCAAGTTGTTGTCCCTCGTAAATAAGCTTCCCATTAACCTTGTCGATATTCACATTGACATGAACCAATAAAAGAACATCTTATTTTAAGTTTGGTTCGAGAACCATAGCCAATGAATTCAACCTTCTCATGTTAACCTCCGTAGTGTTTAGATTAGATTTTAAACCGCTTCCTTTGTCTAACCGATGGAAGCACCAATATGAATGATGATGCTCCTCTTGCATCACCATAGCCCTGTTAAGATGTGGCATTAGTGTTAGCTTTTCCTTCTTGTGCAATCTACACCAAGAGTCAAATCATAATCCTCCAAGTTAATCACCATTATGTTCAACTAGCAAGTGGAGCCCCCACTGTCACCTCAACTCCTAAGCAATGCAACTTCATTATAACAGTCATTAAGTAGCTTAGACATTTGCTCATTTTTAACCCTTATTGATACACCATTATTCTTGAAGAAAAAAAGGTATGCGTGGTACCAATGTCTACCATTGCCAAAATGTTAACTTTCACTACAATGTGCATTAGTTAAACTATTGTCATTACACCATTAGTTATATTTGCTAACACCAAAACTGTGTTCAACAATTGGGTAAGGTTGATGATTGCAACTTTTTCTGTTTATTGGCCTAGCCTCTACTCTATTGAAATGTCATTTATTTTTTTTCCCTATTTGGACACTCTGCTACCTAGTAAAGACCATAAAAATGAAACATGCCCTATATCTCCTAGAATTTTCACCTTATTTGAAAACAACCTTCTTGCCATACTTTCTCTTTCTATAGTCAAAGTTCTAACTATCTTTCATATATTTATCAAACTTGCCTATGTTCATTTCATTAGTCTCATGTCATTGGGACTTTATCACATTCCTATCCCTATAGTCCTTATAATCGAGCAAACCATCAATAGCAACAATCGCACTTTGTTGGTTACGCACACTCTGCCTCCTTAGCTTGGCATATGCCCAATTTTGCAGTCCTATTATAAAATTGAAAAGCTTGTCATCCTCAGACGTATTATGAATATCCAATAACAATGAACTAAACTCTTTCATATATTCATGCACTAATCCCATTTGATTCAATCGTTTCAGTACGTCATGCACAAACTTGCTCGTGTTGTATGATAAAAATTGCTATTTCAGTTTTTTCTTAAAAGTTTGCTTCATTTCAATTTTGTTTTCCCAACATTCTCTTCTTTCCTAGATTGTGTGCGCCACCAAAGCTTAGCATCACCAATCAAGTACATATTAGTCATTTCTACTTTTTTTATTTCAGCTATGTGCATGGCTATAAAACATGGTTCCATGTCCTATACAAAAGTTTCTAATTCCCTGGTACTTTAGATTCCATTGAATGTTTTTAGCTTTGGAATTTTCATAGAATGGCTCCTCTAAACTCGGTCATCTGTGATGTCAATTACTTTACACAACACTATCATTTTCAGGTCTATATCATAATTCTCCCTATGCAAGTTATTGATTTCATCAACCATGGACTGTCAATGGAAAACACTTTTAAATCTAGTTGTGTTATACACCCAATAACATCAGAAGACTCTCCTCCCTCAATAGATTTATATGGAGCACCTAACAACATTTCTAACTTCGACACCTGCTCATTAAGTACAGTATTTCCTCTAACAATCACCTTATCTCTTGAATTCTCGCAAACCTGATTTTCCTTTGCAATGACTCTAATACCAGCTACATGAGGGTAATTTTTCCCAAGCAAAGTTAAGCAAAAGTGCTCCCTCATGATGCAACCAAGTTTGGTACTTGATTCAGCAAATTATCACACCTTGCAAAATGTTGTTATCTAATGCATACCTAGACTAAGAGTAGTGCCTTCTATAGGAATGTTACTATCTTCTAGAGCTGACTTAAGTGCCAACAAGCTGGAAATAAGAGTGATTATCTGTTCTTATGTGAATGTAATATAGGAATAATGATGTATGTAATAGACAAAATGATAATGACTGAATAAAAGCTATTTTTATTGAATTATAATGTGCAGATTACATTGCTTATTTAATTAAACCAGAAAGACCAAAACCAATATATTGGACTGCCAAGAATAGTAAACAATGTCCTTAGGCCTAAGCCCGCAAACCCCTATTAATTATGTTTCCTATGATGCTCTCCTTCATTGCCTTCTTTTCCTTTTATAATTAAGCAACCCTATGGATGTGTCTTATAGCTTTGTTGATGTGCATTAATTATTTCTTTTGAGTTATCTTAATGAGTCTCATCTAGTTTCTTTGCTTTATCTTAGTGATGCTTATTTTGGATCGTTGCTATCTCAGCTACTAGAGAGGAATTTCTTTTCCTGCCCTTCCTGTGATAAGTCTTGATAATTAGAGGTCTATCACTATCTAAGCAAAGTAACTCTTTAGCAAGTCTAAAAACAAAAACTTTTTCTTAAACCAAATGCAATCCCTATCAAGCAAATATAGCAAGGAGTGTTTAAGGAACAATTTGGAGACTTTATTTCATCAAGAACATATACATAGACTACTACATACAGTTATCGTAGACACTTCACACATTTAACAACATTATCACACACATTGTTTTAACGACACAACACATCCAGCCTTATTATTAATAACTTAAACATATATTAACACTCATATTAATGTTTAAAAATCACTTATTATTACTAACAAGAAATTGCACACAAACCTACCCCTTTTATATATAAAGTCGACAATTACATTCGGTTTGGCCAGTTTACAATTTGAATTCAAACATTTAAACTAGAAGTTTAGACAAATCCAACTACCCTAAGAAAAATTCTATCATTTGTCCAAATAACTTCCATGTCATAACTTTTCATGCAACCACTTATTGAGCCTCATTTTCGTAACCATTGCTCACCCTCCAATGCTTATTACATATCAACCACATTGCTTGTTCTTTAGTCTAACACATTCTCCAGTGTTGTGAGCTCATCAATTGACCAGTATCATGTCTCATTTTTCTAACCTTTCCCAACTATATTGTCATAGCCAAACATTCCCTGCTTATGTCTCATGCTTATTTTACCTCACTTGCACGTACACAATAGTGACGTATCTACATGCAAAGTCTTCTTTTTGTGTCATGCTACTGACTTTCCTTGTCACTTGAGCTTCCTAGATCTTTTTGCCTTCTTCAAAGCTTGTTGCAACAATTTGGCACTTGTCTCTCACATTTGTGTCGTTCCTTTAGGTTGTGTATTGTTTCTATTCCACTTGCTTTTACACCCCTACACGTGTGCTTATTCACACACTTATTCAATGTCACCTTACATGTTTTTGCCTGGCTTCCCTCACTACCAGTCATATCAAATGACATTCCAAGAAACTTCTATCGCTCCTTAAATCCTCGGTTGTCTATACTGGCAACAATTTTGGCACACTATCTAAGGATGTCTAGCCATGCCACTTCTAGGCTTGTCTTTGAGTCTAGTGTGCCAACCTAATGCACCTACTCAACTTTGATCATTATAGGTGTGAAATAAGTATTTGATACCTTGAAACTACTAGCTTATATTTTCATTCATCTGATAGGCTATGCAATACAACATATCATAGAACTTTTAACATGTTCATGCATATTTCTCTATTTATACATGATTATATCCACAATTAAATCATATCTTCTAACACATTCTTTGTAATTGCAAAACATAATCTATAGATATGATCTATCAACAAATTTAGAATGATTATTCATAAAATTTTCAGCCAAACATAAACCAAAATCACCTAGCTACTTACTTGGTTTCTGCTTGAAAGGTTTGATGTTGAAACTTTGCCTCTTACTAGCCAAAAAATGCCTCTGGACATTGGAAAATCAAGAATCAATGTTTCTGTGTTTAAAGATCATAGGAAAATCTCTATCATTTGTAATGTAACTCCTTATACAGATTTTAAAATATGACAAATGCCACAATGATTATTCATTTATTAAATAATCTTACATAACATGTTATCCATTCTATCAAATTGGCACAACCTGAATAGACACCCTCTATGGACAATCGTTTAGTAACTTAAATTTCTATACATAAATACTTAGCCAATTTATAAACTTATTCAAAATCAACATAACCTCAAAATAACATAAAAAGACAAAAATAATCTTGCTATGCACTTGTGGGTATTACACCTATATTTAAAGTTTTTTATATATGTCAAACTTTCATCGAAATTTAGTGCGAAATATTGGGTTTTTTTTATTTGTTTTTTTGGTTAATTACAATATAAAAAATTTCATTTAGCTCCCTTAGTTTATAATATTTTCAGATACACCAAAATTTATACATTCTAACATTACATGAAAAATCATTATAAAACCTTTGAGCTTTTATTTATAACACTAACCTCCTCATTTCAGAGTTTGGCATAAATGTCAAACGTTCTTCAAAGTTTAGTGTATACTCTAAACTTCAATTTCCAAACCAAAAATCAAATTAATCTATTCATTTCAAATCAACTTAAACTATTTTAAACTCCAAGAAACCAAAACAAACTCACCACTCAGTCATTTAAACAATCATAAAAGTCATAATTTTCATCTTGAAACCCAAAAGAAATCTTTCAAACATAAACCCAAAATAATCATTAACACATTATTTTAGCATAAATATGTAAGATGATTGCAATAGGATATTAATGCCAACCTTTTTTTCCGTTTTAACTAAAAACTTCGAAAAGCATACTAAACGACGAAAACAAAAGGTAAAAATGGTGACAAAGTGCAATGACAAACTAATATGACTAAGAAGATGAAGAAAATGGTTGTGAAACTCTCCTTGTAAGGTTTAGAGGGTGAATGTAATGGGTTTGCTATCAAATTTTTGGCTAGATAGTCAACGGAAACTAAGTTGAAATTTTGAAAATGACGGATAAAAAATTCAATTTCCATATGGGAGTTTATTAGTCATTTTGCAATTTGTTGACTATAAGGTTTGGTTCTTAGATTTTTTCCTTGCGCCAAGTTTGACTTTGAAGCTATCTCCTTGGTGTTTTTGAGCTCCTTTACAGGCCAACTGAAACCTAGGCAAAAGGAAGAAGATGACTCAATAGTGGAAAAAAATTAATTAAAACGAACCTAATCCAGAAGCATAAAAATAATCACCAATTAAACATTAAAAATCCTAAAGCTAAAATTTAGGTACGTAAACTGAAATTTAAAAACAAATACCTATAAAAATCAAAATTGAGATATTAAATCAAATAAGATTGAAAGTTTGGGTTGCCTCCCAAGTAGCGCCTTTGTTTTCTATCGTTGGCTTGACGTACTGCCTCCGTTTATTAATCAATGTAGATGGGAACTCTCAACTCAAATTCTTCTATATTTTCTACTAGTAATCCTTCATAAAAAGGTTTGAGTCTGTGACCATTAACTCTGAACACTTTCAAAGTTGTTGAGCTCTGAATTTCTATTGCACTATGAAGAGAAACATTATAACAACAAAAGGTCTAATCCAATGGGATCGTAATTTACCTATAAACAACTGAAGTTTTAAATGATAAGAGAGAACTTTTTGGCTAATTGAAAATTCTTTTCTAGAAATCATTATGTCACGAAATGTTTTTGTTTTCTCCTTATAAATTCTCGAGCTTTTGTATATATCATTGCAAATATGCTTCTAATTCTTGTAGTTGTAATCTCCTATGTTCGCCACTCTCATCTAAGTTCATATTACATTGCTTAACAGCCCAATATGTTTTATACTCTAATTCAATTGGAAGATGGTAGGGCTTTCTAAATACAAGCCTATACAACGACATACTGATTAGTGTTTTGTACGCTATTTTATATGCCCATAATTCATAATCTAAGTGCAAACTCCAATCTTTTCTAGTTGGGCCAATAGTTTTCTCAATGATGGATCTAATCTCTCGGTTTGAAACCTCAACTTGTCTGCTAGTTTGCAGATGATAAGATGTAGCAACCTTATGTGTTATACCATATTTTTTCAACAATGCCTCTACTGTTTGGTTATAAAAATGCTTCCTTTGATTGCTAATTAGAGCTTTCGAAATGTCAAACCTATTAAATATATCAGATTTAAGGAAACCTGAAACAACTTTAGAGTTATCAATTTGGGTAGCGATTGCTTCTACCCATTTTGAGACATAATCAATAGCTAATAAAATGTAAATGTAACCAAAAAAGGCTGGAAAAGGTCTTATGAAATCAATAACCCAAACATAAAAAATTTCGTAAACTAAAATTGGAGTTTGAAGCGTCTCATTTTTCTATGAAATATTTCCTATTTCCTGGTAACGTTCACAAGATTTGCAAAAATAATATGAGTCTCAAATAAAGATAGCCAAAAAAACCTATAATCTAGAATTTTTCATGTTGTCCTTCTAGCTCCAAAATGGCCTCCACAGGCATATGAATGGTAGAAGGTAATAATAGAAGAAATTTTAGTTTTGGGTATACACCTTCTTATAACCTGATTAGCACATGCTTCCATAAATACAGGTCATCCTATACGTAATACTTTGTGTCATTTTTCAGTTTGTCTCTTTAAGCCTTAGACAACCCAACTGGCAATATGTTAGTAGCTAAATAATTCACAATATTCACATATCAGGGCAACCTGCAACTTGCTAAAAATAAATGTTCATAAAGGAATTGCGATTACAAATTTTGCTCGTTTTTCACATGAACCAGGTGACTTAAATGATCAGCAACACGATTCTCTACTCTATTTTTATCTTTGATCTCCAAGTCAAATTCACTTGGTAGAAGAATCCACCTTGAAAGCCTTAGTTTCGGCTCTTTCTTTGTTATCAAATATCTAAGGGTTGTATGATCAGAGTAAATAACAACCTTGGTACTCAATAAATAAGAACGAAAATTTTCCAATGCAATAACAATAACTAGGAGTTCTTTTTTAGTGGTCAAATAATTTTTCTGTGCATCATTCAATGTCATTGAGGTATAATATATACCATGTGGTGCCCTTCCAATTCATTGGCTTAAAACGGCTCTTACAACATGATCATTCGTGTCACATATTATCTCAAATGGAAGATTCCAATCAAGTGGCTAGATAATTGGAGCCGAGGTCAGCAGCTACTTCAACTTGTCAAATGCATTCTTACACCCTTCATCAAACTCAAAAGCCACATCTTGTTACAACAACTTACATAATGGCAATGCAATATGAGAAAAATCTTTAATAAAGTGTCAGTAAAAACTTGCATGGTCGAGAAAAGAACGAACTTCCTGCATACTAGCGGGGTAAGGCAGAGATTGAATAATATCAATTTTAGCCTTATCTACCTTTATACCCCTAGTTGAAACTACATGTCCCAAAACTATACCTTGCTCAACCATAAAATGACATTTTTCAAAATTTAAAACAAGGTTAGTTTCAATGCATCTTTGCAAAACAAGTGCTAGATTATGTAAATAATTATTGAATAAATCCTCATGAACGGTAAAATCATCCATGAAAATTTCTATAATGTGTTCAACATAATTTGAAAATATACTAACCATATATCTTTGAAAAATGGTTGGCATGTTATATCCTCTGAATGGCATTCGTCGATATGCAAAGGTTTCAAATAGGTATGTGAAAGTCGTCTTTTCTTTATCTTTCAAAGCAATTGCAATATGAAAATAACTTTCAAAGTCATCTAGAAAACAGTAGTAAGTTCGGCCAATTAGCCTTTCCAACATCTGATCAATAAACAGTAAAGGAAAATTATTTTTATAGGTTACAATATTTAATTTCCTATAATCTATACAAACCCACCACTTATTTTGTACTCGGGTGGTTACCAATTCATTGTTTTAATATTTTACCACTGTGATACCAGTCTTCTTCTATACAACTTGAACGAGTTGACCCATTCACTGTCTGAAATTAGATAAATCACTCCAGCTTGAAGCAACTTAAGAATCTCCTTCTTTACCACTTCCATCATGGGCGGGTTCAGCCTCTTTTGTGTTTATCGAATTGGTCTAGCTCTTTCTTCAAGTAAAATATGATACATACAGGTAGAGGGGTTGATTCTTTTAATATTAGTAATGGTTCATCCTATGGTTATTTTGTGCCTCTTCAGAATTTGTACTAATTTTTCTTCTTGCTCTTTATTTAACTTACTTAAAATGATCATTGGTTATGGTTCCCCATCTCCAAGGCACACGTATTTGAGGTGATTTGGATAAGATTTCAGTTCTAACACTAGTGTCTACAATATAAAAGGTATAAGTCTTTCGTTAGACGCTGGTAGCTCAATATAAGACACATTACCTGAATTTTTCAATTCCATAAACTCATTCATTTCTACTACTATATCCTAAAAATCAAAATTTAATTTAAGTTCATCACTTTTTTTTTAAAAATGCTCACAGTTGACCATTTCTAGTTCACCTTCGTTATCAAGTTCAAAAACATCATGCACTAAAGAGTCAGTTAAATCAACTGAATAAATAGGAAAATCAACATTAGGATATTTCATCATATCATAAATGTTGAATTGAATAGCATCACCATCAAACTCCATGGTTAGTGTGTCTTTATAAACATCAATTTTTGTTTTAGCATTTTTAAGAAAAGGTCTCGCTAACAGAATAGGTGTTGATTGATCATTATTTTTCATGTCAAGAACATAAAAGTTAGTAGGAAAAATAAGTTTGTCATTAACTTGAACAAGAATATCTTCAATCAACCCCTTAGGGTAGGTATTTGATCTGTCAGCTAACTGAATCATTATACCATTTTTTTCCAACGGTCCAAGATTAAGAGTAGAATATATTGAATATGGCATGACATTAATAGACGCTCCTAAATCTAACGTGGCCTTGTCAATTCTAGTGCCACATATTGTGCAAAAGATGTAAAACATACCTAGGTCATTGCATTTTTCTGGAAGACTTTTTTGAATTATAACTGAAACATTCTCTCTTACCTTTATTTTTTCACACCTTTTGAGCCTTTGCTTTCTCTTTGTTGTATATAGCTCCTTCAAAAATTTAGCATAACAAGGCACTTATTTGATTGCATCAAAAAATGGGATATTGACTTTGTATTTTTGAAAGGTTTCATATAAATCTGCATTGTGTTTATACTTTCGATTATCTGTAAAGCTTCAAGGAAAAGAGGAATAGGTTTATATTTACCTGAAGAAGGATATTTACCTGTCACTGCATTCTTGTCTAGAGAACTATTTTCTGCCACTTTATCTTTTTCTTCTTGCTGTGTTGGTGTAGGTGGTGCCTTAATTGGCATCTCTAACTCTTTTCCACTCTTCAACACTATTACACTAGCATTCTCCTTTGGGTTCACCATAGTTTAGGATAACAACTTACTCAAATTTTATGCCTCTAACTAGCTGATTGCAGTAACCATTTGACTCATTTGATTTTCCAAACTTTGAATATCGGTTCTCATCTCTTGCTAAAATTTCACAGTGTTAGTAGCTAAAGTTTTAACAATGTTTTCAAGAGACGTACTTGAATCAAAATTTTGAGCTAGTTGCTATCTAGGAATGTAAGGTTACTAGTATAGCTAAAAGTTGCTCGAAGGCTGATTTGCATATGTATTCCTATAACAGAGATTAGGATGGTCCTTCCAACCTAGGTTATAGGTATTTGAATAAGGATTATAATATTGTTATGGCTGTCCCAAAAATCCACTTAGTGCATTAGCTTGTTCAAAAGATTCCTCTTGAAACATTGGGCACATATCAGTTGAATGCCCCACAACTGAATAAATTCTACAAACCTTTGTTACCCCTATTTTTCCTACAACCATCTGACGTATAAGAAAAGTTAGATCATCAAGTCATCTTTCAATAAAAGAGACATCTGCCTCATTAACATGCCAAGATGAATGGTCTAATCTGATCCCGAATTGTTGCAAATTCAATGTCATGTTTACAATTAAATTTCGAGCTGCCTCAGGTGTTTTGTTAGTTAATGCTCCACCACTAGCTGTATCAATTATATTCCTATCAGTTGATAGAAGTCTTTCGTAGAAGTATTGAATTAAAAGTTGGTCACTAATTTAGTAGTACAGATAGCTTACACAGAGTTTTTTAAAACACTCTTAATACTCGTGTCAAGACTCTCTACTACGCTACCTCATGCCACAAATTTCTTTCCTAATGCTAATAGCTCTTAAGGTTGGAAAACACTTATCCAAAAACAGTTTTTCATCTCATGCCAAGTGGCGATGCTTCCAGCAGGCAGGTAATAAAACCAGTCTTGCATATTATCTTTCAAAGAAAACAGGAAGACATGTATCTTAATTTGTTCTTTAGTCACTTCATTTGGTCTCATGCCTGTGCACACTACATGGAATTCTTTAAGATGTTTATGAGGATCTTCACCTACAGATCCATGAAATGTTGGAAAAACATGGATCAGTCTAGATTTTAACTCAAAAATAGTATTAGCATCTAAGTTAGGAAAATAAATGTAATGAGGTTGCTGGTTCAAATCTGGAGCGACAAGCTCTCTTAAAGTTCGATTCTCAGCCATGTATTATTTTGTTTCGTGAGCAGATATGTGTACTTGCAATCTCCTTTTTACTTCTTTTCTTAACCTTTTTGCAATTTTTTCAATCTCTAAATCAAATTGTAAATCAACTTACTTCGAAGATCGCATAAAAAAATACAACCTAAAAACTCCCCAGCAAGAGTGCCAAAATTTGACAGTTTTGTCATCTACACCCAAATTAAAATCCTAAATTTCTATAACAAAAATATAGTATAGGAAAGTAGGGATCGTTCCCTCGAAGAGTTTAGTAAGTCGTTACTTATCTCACAAAGCAATGAAACTAGGGGGCTTTTGAATTGAATACGAATTGTAGTTAAAAGCAATAAATGAGATTCAGTAAAATAATCTAAAATAAATAATCAATTAAATAAACCTTGGTCTACAATTACATCCACCATTGAATCTACGATTGATCATCAACACCCAAGAGTATCAAATTAATTATTCAAATATTCGTTGTGGTTTTAATTACCTGTCTTTCTTTATGATTAGTTAACCAAAAACATGTATTTCAGTTACCTTTATTGATTAACAACTTAGATACGATCTCGAATTTAATCAGTCAACAGCATTAAGATTTAAAAAGACCAATGAAACAAGACATTAATCTAACTGAATATTTTCCCTAGGAATTACAGTTCTTGATGCAGCAAACAATAAATCTCAGTTGCCACTTCGATTAGATGGATTGAACAATTAGGGATTCAACACCTAAACAAGCAGTAGATTATGTTAATCGATAAACTAATCGCACACTTTAGCAATCAACCAATACAATTATAATAAATAATTCAAAAAAATAATCAATACTTGAATAATTAAAAAAATGTATTAAAGAATAAAAATCTCACAATCCTTGTAGTTCAGTGGGTTCAAATCCCTCCAACCAAGAGAAAATATTCAGCCACTGTAAGTCATGCTCAGATCTCCCCTTTTTTAAGATAAGATAAAACCAGAAATTAAAATTCAATTCCCTCTACCTAATAAAAGAAATATATATATATATATATATATCCCCCCACAAATTCAGTCTCTCCCTTGTATATATCCTTTATTTATCAAAAAATAATATTTCCCTTTTTCTAGCTAACAATCACCCCCTTTCTAAAAAATAAAGTTTGACTTTTTAAGAATATTTTAGCTGATTTGGAATTCAAAATTTAAATTTCAAAATATGTTCTTGTTATTTCATGTGTCCACCCCTAGTCAGCATCACGAATTTTATTGACTGGTAAATTTGCTACACTTTAAGTCTTTTTGGCCTAAACTTAGCTTTGAATATGTTCCAAGCTTCCTAAGCATAGAAAGATAAATAATTTCATTAGATTGAATTAAATTTTCATGCAACATAAAGGAATTAAAAATCAACATAATAACAATTAGCAACGCTATCAAATAGTTATTGTAATCAAACTCTATCAACACTAAGTGGTCTTGCAAAAACCACCCAACAATATCATTCTTTATGTTTCTCCACCAAAATTTATTATTTAAAACAAAATACCTTGTAGTACTCATTAGCCTAGTTAGTAAATACAGGACAAAATACCTTGTAGTACTCATTAGCCTAGTTAGTAAATACAGGACAAAATACCTTGTAGTACTTTTTAGCCTAGTTAGTAAACACAAGAATGAGAAAAAAAGAGTGCATGAACTATACGGGTATAATTAGGCAAATAATGAAAAATGCATTTGTAAAAAAGGATTTTTAAAATTTGCATATGGAAAGAGTACTAAACATGTATATACAAGTTTAATACGACACACTTCAATAATATGTTTATAAAAATACGATAATATCATAATAATTTTAATACTTTTTCTGAATCTCCTATTGAAAATCAATATAACAATTCAAATATAAAATATTTAATTAACTATTAAACCTAATATAACATAATACATGATCAAAATTTTTTATATAATAACTAACGTACCAGTCAGTTAGAAAAAACAAACAAATTAATCAACTTGGATTTTAGACTTTAGATCAGAATGAATCTTTGTACAAGTCACAAGAGAGGAAAATGCAAAATTAGGGTGGGAATTATGAAAAAAATGTTGATAGGTTTTTTTTAAATGGTAGTAGTATTTTTGTAAATAATTAAAAATAAAAGGAACAATTTTATACTTTAAGTTTAGCCAAAAATTCAAAAAAGGGCAAAATACATTGTATAATTAATGTTTAATACAGGAATGGCATAAAATACGTGTTTAATACATTTTGGGTTCAAAAACTTTTTTGAATGTGTTTAATACATGAATAATACGAGAACGAAAATAAAACGCGTATTTATTAACTAGGCTCCTTAGATGAACGCTATAAGTAGACACATAAGCATCATTCAAAATTTCTCTTCTCAAGTTATCATTATTAGGCACATATATCCATTTTCCAAACCTCAAAATATCATCATCGGGAAAACTGAATTTCAGTTTATTACCTTTCTTTACTTCTTCAATAATTTCTAATAATAATTTATCTTTCTTTTGAGCCACCTTAAACCTTCCAATTAGTGTCCTTTGTACCTTCATATTCACCAATAGACCACTTTATCTAGGAAATAATACCTTAATACCATACTTCCTTAAATCATCCAAAGTATGCTTTTGAGTAGAAGTTAAATGCACTATACCTTCATATGACTCTCTACTAAGCGCATTAGCTACCACATTCACCTTTCCGATGTGATAATTAATATGACAATAATAATCCTTCACAAGTTCTAGCTATCTCCATCATCTTAAATCACTTTTTGTGGGTGAGCAAACGCTTCAAAAATTTATGACCAATGTAAATCTTACAAGTCTTTCAATAAAAGGTAATATCTCCAAATTTTTAAGGCAAGTACATGACACCTAATTCCAAATCATGAGTCTGATGATTCCATTCATAGTCTTTCAATTACATAAAAGCATACACCACCACCTTACCATGTTTTTTTTTTTTTGTCTAAGCGTAGCTCCTAGGATATGCAAGACCATCTTACCATGTTATGTTAACAAACATCCTAAGTCTTTCATAAATGTATTACTATAAATAACAAAACCACTACTACCAGAAAAAATAGTTAAAGCTGATTAAAAACCAATCATTTTTTTAGTTCTTGAAAACTCCTCTCCTACTTCTCATCCCACATAAATTTGACATCCTTTCTTAATAGTTAAGTCAATCGTGATGCAAGACTAGATAAATGATACGTGTCAAGTGCAATCAAAAATTAAATTTTTCTACCTACAATTAGTAGTAACAGCAAATAAAGATTGATCCACAAAGACTAATCAATCAAATTCACAAATAACCAACAAAAAAGGAAGAGAGTTTTACTTCTGAAAGTTGATAGCAAAAAAAAAAAAAAATCTAAAAACTAAATTGAGTAATAAAAATTCAATCAAAGACAATCTTAATTCCAATATTTAACCTTAGATTACCAAAAGCCAAACAATCTGTATTTTCCCTAATTTCATTAATCTAAGCCCACACACAAGTTAATTCTTATCAATAAACTAGTTGGTATTAAGTAATCTTCTTGAATTTACTAATAGTATTATGAACCAGCATGGAGTTAAAGATGAATAAAAATCTAACAAGCATCAAATTATTTAATTCATTATATGTCTCTTTTAAACAAGCACAAAAAGTTGGATCATAATTGTTCTAGCTTAATTGCTACTCCAACTAAACATCAGAACAATTACAGATTATGGATTCAGTTTAGCTATAGACCAAACTATTCAATCAATTAATAAGCCTCTTAATTAAATAAATTATGCAATCATTAACATGTAAAATAAGGAAACATAGATATTTGACTAGAAAAGTAAATAAGATTACGAACAAAGTCCCATAGTTTTGACAATCGGAATGAAGTTCTCTTGAATCAAACTAAAGAACTTAGCCAGACATAATGAAGAGCACAAAAGAAAATTATGTTCTTTTTTTTTTTTTTCAACCTAGCCGCTTCAGTTATATTTATAAGCCAAAGGAACATACAAGGGTTTCTCACCAACTCCTAAAATTAGGGCAAATAAATTTCTAGCTAAGGCACACATATTTCCAGCCTTCCAGAGCTATCTTTGACTCCCTCTTGAAGTTGGACCAAGTCTTTATGTGAGCCATGTAGAAATAATCCAATTCAGCTGAGGATTAGGGCTCTTAGATTTTAACAATAATTTCCAATCCAATTTTAGATAGGAAAACGATCTTTCTAGACTCTGACCCCCTTATACAAATTGTAGCTTAGGATGTGTAGATGAATTTGGGATTTTGAATTACCTCCATTGGATATCGGAAGCCATAGATATGCCCTTTTAAAGATTTAGTGTTTGGATAGAAATCCTACTATGATTAGGATATCCAAATATGCATTTGAAACAATGTTTAGTAACTCAAATGAATTACGATTTTGGCCCATAATACTATTCTAAAAAGCTCAAGACATCCTTTACAAAAACTCTGAAGGTCTCTTCCTTATTCTAGAATTCTAAGTTGGTTAAACACTTGTAAGAAGCATAGAAGGTTAATATCACTAAAATGCTAGAATTTTCTAATTAAAAGTTCAATTCATTCTAACCTATCCAACCACGTCTTAACCATAAAAATAAACATAAACTAACACAATAGGGCAAAAAACACTCCCAAAAGATCAAATGCAAGAGGAATATATATATGAAAATATGCACTCATCAATAAACCTTCCACAAATCGTCTATTGTAAGTAACTAAGCCTAGAAAAAAGAAACAATTTCTAACTTCTAAGACATTAGTAGGTTGTTGCCAAATCACCACAGTTTCAACCTTAAAATGATCAACACTAATTCTATCTTTAGTAACCAAATGACCTAAAAACACCACCCTGTATGATCAATTCGAGGAGAGGAATAATTACTCTTAATAGTGATCCTATTTAATTGTCTCTGGTCAATACATACTCATATAGTACCATCATTCTTTTTCACAAATAACACCAAAGAACTTCAAGATGGTATACTTAGGCGAACAAAACTCTCATCTAAAAAATCTAGTAATTGAATCTTTACTTCATTCTAGTCTAAAGGTGTCATTTTATATGGAGCCTTTGAAATAAGAGAAGTCTCTAACACTAAGTCAATTCCAAACTCATCTTCTTTGTAAAGGGTAAGCCAAGCAAATAATTTAGGAACACATTAGAAAACTTCTTAAATATAGAGATATCTTCAAGACAAGTCCCAACATCCCCATTTGTGATTACACTAGCTAATAATCCTTTACAAACCTTCATAAATATTTTCTTGGTTTAATGGTATAAAGATTAAGGCAGTATTAGAATTTCACTTTCCATGGAATCAAAATTCCACTTCCCTAGGCAGTTGAAACACAACCGCTTTTGTAAAACAATTCATACTAGAATGATACATTGCTCACACATTTATCCTTATTATCAATTTTTATCATATAAAAAATTTCATTAACTCCTTTAGTTTACGCACTATAAAGTTATTTTTCCTCCACAATTGTTAACTGATAGAAAAGTTTTGACATCAAACCTTTCAACCTGTAAAGTATTCTTGATTTTCTAACCATCAGAGGCATTTTCTTACTAGTATAAGCAAAATTTTGACATCAAACCCTTCAACCTATCCTAGTATGTAAGAAGATGATTTTGGTTTACAATATGGCTGAAAATTTATATGTAATCATTTCAGATTTGTTGATCGCATATGTAGAATATGCTTTGTTATTATAATGAATGTGTTAGAAGATATGATTTAATCGACAATGTAATCATGCATAAATAGAGGACTATGCATGAATATGTTAAGAGTTTTATAAGTTGTTGTATTTTATGGCCTACTAGATAAATGAAAATATGATCGATCAGTCAACTAGTTTCAAGGTATGAAATACTTGAATTCTGGGTTGGAAACATGTTAGGATGGTAATATGGTCATTTATTCTTGAGTGATGTGGAAATCAAGCAAAAACAATTGAGATTATTTGTTTCAGACATGTAGGAACAACCGTTCTTAGGACAAGAATGGTTGTGCAATATCATAATTTACAAATGATTATGCAAAGGACATGCACGATAGTTAATACACGATAGTCAATCGTAAAATGAACATGTATGACCGTCATGACACGTAAGATAAGACACAATGAACGCCTATATAGAAAAGTGTACAATTGTTTATAAAAATGAAAAGACCAAACTACCCTTAGAGCAACATATGATCATGAATGTGATATTGGAGGATATTCATGATGTAAGTATGAATGACCGTTCAAGGTCATGTACAATCATGCATGTTGACTAAGATATGAATGATCATGAACGAAGGAAGAAGTCATTCATGCTAAGTAAGAAGTGAACGCCCATTCATAGAAGAAAAACACTCATGCAACAATGAAATAATGAATGAGCGTTCATAAAAGATGAGCAATCATTCATAAGATTGTCATATTTAGGGATGTTAGGGAATGTTGTAGTATTGAATCATCCCAAGAGTATATCTAAAAGTTAGGGCATGAATAAGACATGATTTAAAGGGTAAAAGCAAGATGTGAGCCTATGTTTATGATTAAGGGGTTTGGGTACATGCACATGTTTTTCATGGAAACATATTACGAGTTATTTATTGTATGAGAGCAATTTTTTAATTACATCTTTTCCCAGATTTAAGGTGTAGAATCATATTTTGGAACTAATCGTATTGTACACATGTGGGACTATGGTACTGTAGTATATGTATGGGACTTGATCTCATAGTACACGAAGACCTACCAATAGTACATGTGTGGGATATGTTTCATAGTTTACAATTTTTCATGAAACCTACAAAAACATACTTTTCTTGTGTTAGTTTTATTGATGTGTTTTCAGAAGGATTGTTATGAGGGGCACCTATGAGATAATTCTTACACACATTCACAATAATACACAAATATTGATATTGCAGTTTAATAATGGGGGGAAGGGGATTGCATACTTATGTTTAGACACGTCAATTGGGCCGGGTTGAATGGAGGCACGGCACGAAGCACGAAAAAAAAGCACGGCACGAGAAAGCCCGGCCCGGTACTGTAGCGTGCCGGGCTAGGCCCATGGGCCTACTGGGCCGGGTCTCGGGCTTTAATATTAAGCCCGTGGGCTGGCCCGGCCCGATACTGTTTAAATTTATTTATTTTTTTTAATTTTAGCTGGCAGATTCTGCCTTTGCGTTGTGTTTCTTGCGGCAGAAGCCTTTGGCTTCTGCTATGTTTCTGGCTTCTGCCTCTGCCTTTGCGTTGTGTTTCTTGCGGCAGAAGCCAAACAAGGCTTCTGCTATGTTTCTGGCTTCTGCCCGGCAGAAGCCAAACAAGGCTTCTGCTGGCCTTTATTTATTTATTTTAATTAATTTATTTTTTTTATATAAACCTATTTAATTTTTTTTTATTTTCATTTTCATTTACAAATTTCTAATCTCAATTATTTTATTATATTTTCAATCTCATTTTCTCTCATTAATTATCTTTCAGAAAATATCTAAATTCATAAATAATAATTCTTTGTGTTTATAATTTTATTTTTATTTTAATTTTATCATTACAAAATATTACAAATAGATCAAGTATCAAATGAATTCAATCAATTTGAATATTATTATAATATATATTTATTTATGTTTTATAATTTGAAAAATAATTTGTTTAAACATTTTAAATAATTTTTAAAAAATATTCAAAGCCCGGCCCGGCCCATTTAAGGCCCATTTATATATGGGCCGGGCCTTGGGCCTTCATATATTAATGGGCCGGCCCGGCCCGAAAGCCCATCACTGTTTGGGCTTTAGGCCCGGCCCGTTAGCCCGATGGGCCGAGCTTGAGCCAGCCCGACCCGGCCCATCGACACCTCTACTTATGTTACTCGTGTGGTCAAAATGTCTAATTGCAAACTAGTCCAATCAACAAAGAGAAAATGTTTTTAAGAATACATGCTTTAAAAAAAATGGTAATTAGGGTGAAAGCATTTAAGGCTTTATTGATAGATTAATGATAAAAATAAAAGTGTAATTATTATGCACAAGGTGACTTCCCACCACAAGAACACATTGGCATGGATAAGCCTCCATATATGAATTTGAGTGTGAATTAGACACGTCAATTGGGCCGGGTTGAATGGAGGCACGGCACGAAGCACGGAAAAAAAGCACGGCACGAGAAAGCCCGGCCCGGTACTGTAGCATGCCGGGCTAGGCCCATGGGCCTACTGGGCCGGGTCTCGGGCTTTAATATTAAGCCCGTGGGCTGGCCCGGCCCGATACTGTTTAAATTTATTTATTTTTTTTAATTTTAGCTGGCAGATTCTGCCTTTGCGTTGTGTTTCTTGCGGCAGAAGCCTTTGGCTTCTGCTATGTTTCTGGCTTCTGCCTCTGCCTTTGCGTTGTGTTTCTTGCGGCAGAAGCCAAACAAGGCTTCTGCTATGTTTCTGGCTTCTGCCCGGCAGAAGCCAAACAAGGCTTCTGCTGGCCTTTATTTATTTATTTTAATTTATTTATTTTTTTTATATAAACCTATTTAATTTTTTTTTATTTTCATTTTCATTTACAAATTTCTAATCTCAATTATTTTATTATATTTTCAATCTCATTTTCTCTCATTAATTATCTTTCAGAAAATATCTAAATTCATAAATAATAATTCTTTGTGTTTATAATTTTATTTTTATTTTAATTTTATCATTACAAAATATTACAAATAGATCAAGTATCAAATGAATTCAATCAATTTGAATATTATTATAATATATATTTATTTATGTTTTATAATTTGAAAAATAATTTGTTTAAACATTTTAAATAATTTTTAAAAAATATTCAAAGTCCGGCCCGGCCCATTTAAGGCCCATTTATATATGGGCCGGGCCTTGGGCCTTCATATATTAATGGGCCGACCCGGCCCGAAAGCCCATCACTGTTTGGGCTTTAGGCCCGGCCCGTTAGCCCGATGGGCCGAGCTTGAGCCAGCCCGGCCCGGCCCATCGACACCTCTAGTGTGAATACATTTAATGCAATATGGAGAAAGTCCAAAATTTGGGCTCAGCTGATAAATACCCTTTTTCTCTTTGTATTTGTATGATCGAGAAAAAGAATTTATATACATATTTCTCAGCTTCCCTTCAATTATCTTCTCTAAATTTCTCCCTTCATACCATTGGTCTCTCAACTGTTCTTCTTCTATTATTATTATAATTATAACCGTAATTAATTTATTTGGTCGGCTATACTGATTTAGTTTTTAGGTACTTAATTAGACCCTTCTTATTTTGACTAATAATTTTTATCTTCATACTTTGAATATTCTACCATTTTTGTTTGGTATCTGTCCCACATCTTAACTAAACAGATGCCATGTTTCCACCATAAGACAATTATGTTCTTCAAGTGGCATGTACCAGAACCAAAACAATATTCGATGATGTCTTTTAATCTACTTTGTGTTCTTTCCTTGCTTCTGCTACCATGTTTAGCAACTGCACAAAACAATGGAACTGTACGTGTAGGTCAATATATTACTGCAGCTGATAATTCACAACCATGGTTTTCACCTTCCAGAGACTTTGCTTTTGGTTTTCATAAACTTGACAATGAGGATCTCTTCTTGCCTGCCATTTGGTACTACAAGATTCCAAGCAAAACCATAGTTTGGTATGCTTCAGCTGATAATCCTGCACCAAGAGGATCAAGATTACAGCTAACTGCTGACCGCGGATTGGTGCTTGATGGCCCTGATGGCCAGGAGCTATGGAAATCTGGTATCACTATGAGTGCAGCTGCTTTTGGTTTTCTTTATGATACAGGCAACTTTGTGGTGGCAGATGCAAATTCTGAAAAGTTATGGCAGAGTTTTGATGATCCTGTTGATACTTTGCTCCCTTCGCAGATAATGGAAAGGGGTGGAGTAGTTTCTTCCAAACGATCGGAGACTGATTTCTCTCAAGGAAGGTTCCAATTTCGTTTGCTCCAGGATGGAAATGCTGTGCTTAATACCATAAACCTGCCTAGTGGGTTTGCATATGATGCCTATTTTTGGAGCAATACATTTGATCAAAACAGGTCAAATGCTGGTCTCCAAGTAGTGTTTAATGAATCGGGCTACTTGTATGTTGTGAGGGAAAACAATCAAAGAGTTTTTCTCACACCAGGAACGATAGTCTCTTCCAAAGAAAATTATCACAGAGCAACTCTCAATTTTGATGGTTCTTTTGTGCTTTATACCCACCCCAGGAATAGCAATGGAAATAATGGTATCTGGTCTGTTATTCGCACTATGCCTGATAATATCTGTGTAAACAACGATATTCGTAAAGGATTAGGCAGTGGAATTTGTGGGCATAACAGCATCTGCACTCTCAATTCTTTGCGAAGGCCAAACTGCACATGCCCGAAGGGGTTTTCTTTAGTTGATCCAGATGATCCATACGGAAACTGCAAACCGGATTTCATCCAAGGCTGTGAAGAAGATGAGGGGAAATCTGAAGAAGATCTATACCATATTGAAGAGCTAAAAAGTACCGATTGGCCTACATCTGATTTTGAGCAGCTTACACCTTCTAGTAGAGAGGATTGTGAATCATCGTGCTTAAAGGACTGCCTGTGTTCTGCATCTGTGTTTAGACTTGATACCTGTTGGAAGAAGAAATTACCACTCTCTTATGGGAAAATGGACCCTGCTGATAATGGGACAGCTTTCATCAAAATTAGGAAAGGCGAAGGGAATGGAAAAAAGAAAAGGGATATATTCGTCCTGGTGGGATCTGTACTTTTAGGCAGCTCTGTGTTTATCAACTTGATTTTAGTTGCTGCTAGTTGCCTTGGCCTTCTAATTGTTAATCAGAAAAAACTCACGAGGACTCATCCGCCTGAAGGTGTTTCACATATGAATCTGCGCTGCTTTACCTATAAGGAGCTTGTAGAGGCCACACGAGGATTCAAGGAAGAATTAGGAAGGGGGGCCTTTGGTACTGTTTACAAAGGTTTCATGGATATTGCTCCTAATAATCTTGTTGCAGTGAAGAAGCTGGATAGAGTATTTCATGATTCTGAGAAAGAGTTCAAAGCTGAAGTGAATGTAATTGGGCAGACACATCACAAGAACCTGGTTCGACTTCTTGGATTCTGCGACGAGGGAGAAAATCGGTTAATAGTATACGAGTTCTTGAGTAATGGCACATTGGCCAGCTTCCTCTTTGGAGACTATAAACCGAATTGGGAACTGAGGACCAATATTGCCATGGAGATTGCCAAAGGCCTATTGTATCTTCATGAGGAATGTTGCACCCAGATCATCCATTGTGATATAAAGCCTCAAAACATACTTCTTGATGATAATTACAATGCTCGGATATCTGATTTCGGATTGGCAAAGCTTTTGACATTGGATCAGAGCCATACTAGTACTGCCATCAGAGGAACTAAAGGGTATGTTGCGCCTGAATGGTTCAGGAACACACCAGTCACTGTAAAAGTTGATGTTTACAGTTTTGGAGTGCTGCTTCTAGAGATCATTTGCCTTCGAAGATGCGTTGAAAAGGAAGCAAGCACAATTGATAAAGCAATTCTAACTGATTGGGCTTATGACTGTTGTAAGGAAAAACGATTGGGTACTCTAGTTGAAGATGATCCAGATGTCATGGATGACATGAATAAGCTACAGAGGTTTGTGATGGTTGCCATTTGGTGCATCCAAGAAGATCCCTCTCTTCGCCCCACGATGAGCAAGGTTATAGAGATGCTTGAAGGAGTTGTTGAAGTACCTTTTCCTCCATGTCCATGGCCATTCAACATCACAAGCTGAAACTAGCTTTTTATTGCTTTTCAGAAGCACATTCAATCAGGCATTCAGTATCCGTTGTACAATCTTCCTAGAGATAAATTATCCATTGTTAATGTTCTCTTTTCCTCTAGATTAATTGTTTGTAGTAGTATTGTGTCACTATTAATTCGATAAATAAAGATTTAGAGATCTGGCTTTTCTTGATGTAAATTTTGATATATTAAGATTTAGTTTGTGAGTAAAGAATACGAAATGGGAATGCTGCGTAACCATAAGTTTCTCATCAACTTTATACACACACACACACACACACACATATATATACATACACACACATTATTAATTCGTAGGTTTGGGGTATGACTAATGAATTGTATATTATTAATTCGTAAGTTTTGTCATATGACCAATAAACTATACCGTATCAACTAGTTTTGGGGCAAAAAGAGATCAATGGGTTGAGACTTCTAAAAGTTTGAATAATAAAGGGGGGCACTCCAAGAGTAATAGTTTAAATTTTTTTTAATGATATATTAAAAGTAAACTTTTATCTTATTAGATGTAATCAATGTGGGGCTGGTTATTAATCTTAAAATTTTACTTATTAGATATAATTAGTTCAATTTCGTATAAGTGATTTGACTTAGACAAAATTCCTGTTATAAAAAATAATAATAATAATCAAAAGTTTCCAAAATGAATTGGCTAAGAAGATTTGCAAAGATTTATATTATATTTGGAAAAAAATGCATTTTTGACCATGTCAAAGATATAAGTTTCCATGCAACCAGTCTTATCTCTAGGGCCGGCAGAGAGGGAGAAATCAACGCAAAAGCACAAGTTGCCAAGTTGACTTGACTTAGAAGACTTGCAAGGTCACTGGCAACCTGGTTGGTTGGAAGTTGGAACCAATTATGAAGGGTTAATAAAATCACAAACTACTACTCAATTTTGGCCTAAGTTCACTGGGATCAGACACTCTCCTTTGTCCTTCCTGTTAAACCTTTATAGAAGTGTCTTAATCAGGAGGTTGCAGAACCCTTTAGCTCTCTTACTCGTCTCAGCAAATGGATACAAGGCATATTCAAATGCAATTCAGATAAAAGCTGTCACATTCCAATACACACAGATGAGAACAAATTCAATCAACAAAGTGATCAATGTGATATTGGAACATGCAACTCGGGCCAAGTTACCCTGAACAATGGAAAGGATTCAATACAATATGGCCTATATCATTCCAGGATTATATAGAGTGGCAATAAATGAAAGAAAATGAGGGTGGGGCGCACTTGAAGTCAATGGTGAGGTCCATTTCAATTAAAGATTTCCCATGTCAATGGGACCTCGTAGAAAATGAAAGGTACCAAGAAATTTGTACAAACAAATATAAGTTGAAACACAAGAAACAGAGACTCTTTCATGGTGTAATGTATGAAACATGAGAGATCAGGATTGAACCCATGACCATGAGAGATCCTTAAACTTCATCAACATCCAATGTTTTCAAATGTTACAAAGAAATCACTTAGCTTCTTTCTTTCTTAGTGGATGATCTATTCAGTTGTCGGTTAAAAATACACATGTAAATCCAAGCTCATACAAATCCTGTTTTGCCATTAAGTTTCTGCAGAAGACCATGAAAGGTTATTGGTATATAATAATGATTCTATGTTAGAAGGAACGTTTCATTCTTCTTATGATGCATATGACAAAAAGAACAAACTATTTTCCTTCATAGGCATAAGAACAATTTGAAGCAGACAAAATTAGTAACCAAACAAGCAAATAATTGTGAATATATATGGTGTGTTCAAGTTTCAAGTGTTAAATCCCTGGTATAATTTCTTTAAAGGATTACAGAAGGCAAATAAAGTTAAGCCCACAAAATCCATAAATGTCACCACACTACTCATCAAACTACTCAGAAAATCTTCCTCAATGTAATCAAAGTGAAGAAGCCTCTTCACTATACCAAATACCATCCATCACAAGTAATCAGTGATTTCCCTCATGACAAAACCTTCGTAATCAAACAAGATTTTTGTGATGACTATGGCCAATTATAATGACTTCATTTTAGAATTCCTTCTTTTCGTCTTGAAAGACTCCGTCTAACTTACTGACTGCAATTGTGTTGGTTGAACTTGTTTGAATTGCCCCTTTGTAGACAACACCAAAGATCCTCTTCACACTTCCTCCTGAAGTTTTCTATAGCTTCTGAGTTCCTCGCAAGTGAAGCAACATAAATTTGTTTGCATTGTTCTTTCAATTGGGAGAGCTCTTAGGAATTTCTTTTTCTAGAAGAAGAAACCAAGACAAAATGCACTAATGAGCGCAACATTTACAAATACCGAGCTACCTAAAAGCCTTGTGGCTGCTGCAGAAATTATATTCATGAGAGTTGAATCGCATATTGAATCATGTATCAAAAACCTAATTTTTTTTATCGTGTATAATAAATTATATTATATGATATACTTTTTTAAAATAAAATAATAATAGATAATAAATCATTCTAATAATTAAATTAAAGTTTTTTTTTATATTTTTCATTTTGTTTTTCAATTAAATTTAATATTACCAATGTTTCCAAAACATAAATGAAAGAGTAAAATCCTCTTGTCAAATCGTTACTAGCTTAATAAAAAAAAGAATATAGATTAAGAATTATAATTAAATTTAATCATACAAAATAAGTAATACAATGGAAAAATGAAAAGAAATATGTAATTATATATTAAATACTCAATTATAATAAAAAAAATCATTCTTGTTTTACAAAAAAAAATAGAATTAGTTGAGTAACTTAGTTTTTAGTTACATCTGAATTAGGTTGGCTCGCTCTAGAAAGCTAGCTCGATTCGGTTTGATTCGATTTGCATTTATTTAATTTGAATTCAAATCGAAAGATTCTATTCATTTTTGGAACCACACTGAACTCAAGCTATGGGATGTTTGGTTCCATTTGACTTAAGTTTAGCTCGAATTGAATATTTTGCCTATTATTTGATAAACAACGTCGTTTTGTTAATGAGTCATAAACTCAAACCATAAATTCGAATCACAAATTTGAGCCATCAATTGGAACCATAAATCCAAACCAAATCAAGTCACAAATTCAAACCATCAATTTGAGTCAAACTAAATCAAATTATGTTATATTTGAGCTAAACCAAGCCAAAGGATATTCAAGCTCGATTTGATTTGTATCAACCCCTAATTGCATGTGTAATTTATTTCAAAAAGTTGTATCAGTTTGTATCGTTAATTTTATCAATACGTATTATATAATACAATACACATTCCATATCATATCAATTTTCAATACCCCTTAAAATACTTATCACTTTTTATTTGTATCGTACCGCATCATATAATACATATTACGTATCATACAATACTAATAACTATGGTTATATTCTGTTTTTTGTTGGAATTCTTATCACTAGGGAATAATGGAGGAACATTAGCATCAAATTTCCAGTTTATGATAAAAGCCTTTATCGTTGACACTAGTAACAGCGCTTTCATTGGAGTGGAAGCTTCTTCCACCATTCTTCACCCTTGGAAATAGCAATTGCACATAGACAATCATACAAGCGATATCTTTTGCAGTCTTTCTTCCGTAGAATTCTTAAAATGCTCTTAAGTCCATATATCTGGAAGTGTTTCCAAATCTTAAAGATCTATAATGGAACTCTAGCTCCCTTTTCTGCAATCAAATCTTAGCCTTCTACCATCTAGGGAGTAGATACTGTTAAAACCACAAGCACCACTAGCTAAATCTCTAACAATAACAGTACATCTATGATAGGACCCTAAGTTACTATAAGCAAGTAGCCTGAAGAATTTTATTGAATGATAAGCAAATACAGGCAAAAGGTAAAAGGTAACATAACATAAACAAAGGTGCTTCACCTAATGTAACAGAGCTACTCTGTTGACAATGTTCTAAAATTAATTCATGTCCTCATCTACCAGCAGTACCTCTCCCCTTAGCAATTGTCCTGTCCTCGGGACAAAAAGAAGGAAATTGTTGCTTTGGTTTCCCAGGTAACCTCCTCTGGAGGAACCCCCTTCCATTGGCCATGGTGTGCAAAAAGTGTGTGGATCAGTGTTTTGATACCAATAGATAGGATCCTAAGTTGTGATAAGCAAATAATGTGAAGAATTTTGTTGATGAATAATAAACACATACAGCCAAAAAGTAAACAGTAATATAATATAAAACAAAATAACATAGACATTACGCCTAGATCAGAATAAAGGCAAGAACTATTTTATCAACAATGTTCTAAAATTAATATATGTCCTACCCTACCAAATATGGCTTGTTTAAATAGGTAAATCTCTTCCCTTATCCAATCCATAATCCTAATTTATTTAGCCTTTAGCTTCTAATCTAATGGGTAAATCCTTTGTTACCCTCATTCCTTATCTCCTCCTGATTTGAGTATGTGTTTGCTTTATCCGCAAAGTCCTCCTTATCCTCCCCTAGTAAACCTTCAGCTACTGATTTTCCCTGACTTTCTATAGTAGATTGCCACAATCAGAGGCCTAACAATACATCTTCTGATATGGACCAAAGACACCTTCAGTTAACTATACTGTGTAAAAACACCATCAAAATTGAGTACTGCTCTATGATAGAAATTTGATGTTGGAGTTGGCTTTACAACAATGAGATCAAACCTTTGGCCAATATTCTCAATTTGTACATGTAGTCTGACTCATTGAAGATCACTCAAACAACAAAATTTGATGAATTACTATCATCGAGTTCAAGTTTCAAAGTCAGCATATGGCAATTTCCTATCCTCATCAACAGCATTGGGACAAGATTTCCATCATCAAAATAATGTAGCTGAAACAGCTCAGTTTGCTTAGAAAAAAAAGTTCTCCTTCAGTATCCATTGTTTGTGCCGCTCGCAAGGTATTTGAAGGATGACTGAAGTTGTCACGTAAGTCATAAGATCCATTACTTCGAGCACAAAGTTGCCCGCATAATTCATAACACCATAGGAAACTGCACTTGGATTGTTACCATACCTCCAAATTTCATTGCTTTGAAGATCATTTAGCACCAGCCTTGATCGGCAGTAAGCTCTACTCATGATTCCCTTGGTGCAGGAGTATCTCCATTTGCATACTAGACTATAGTTTTTAGGCATCCTGTCATACCATATGGAAAGCAAGAAAAGATCACTGTTTTGAAGCTGTTGAAATCCAAATGCAAAATTACTAGAAACCTTAAAAGAGGCCTCAGCATCAGCCGTTAGTATCACCCACAAGTACTCTTCCATTATTTTTGAGCGATAGAATGATATGGCAGCACAAATAGTAGGAATATATAATAAAAACATAGCACAAGCTATAGCTATAATTGTTTGGAAGAACAGTGATTACAACTTGATATGATATGAGCTTGACATTTTATAAATCAAGAAGTAGAAATTTCGCCATTCAAAAAGTTGAATAATCTTGCAAGACTTTTAGCCATTATTAAATATTCTAGCCCCTTTTCTAATTTATCTGAAAAATGCACTAACTTATAAGTTTACTCATTTAGGAAGCTTCTAAGAACAGTTATATCACAATTCTGATCAAGTTTGAAACTTAAATTGATTTGTCAAACCCTAAAAAATCTCAATATAGCAAGTACAGGCCAATCTGCAAACATAAGCTTCAAAATTCTCAAATAATGCTTAAAATTCAACTTTATAATATAAAAAATTCAAACTGCATATTTCAGCTTTCAAGTTCATTATAAATAACAATTACCGCACTTTTGATACTCCCCGGTAACAAATCCTGTTCTTAGAATTTCATATGCATAATTTAATAAAGAATTTTCTTTACTTATGATCAATACCACAACCAAATTTTTATGTTGATAAATAATTGTCACCAATGTAATAATGATCATGTTCAGTTGAATGGTTTCTTCTCATAAGTGCAGAATTGAAATCTTCAAAAGCTTCATTTTTTCTTAATCTGAGACTCATCTTCAGCTGTATGATTATTCAGAAAAGGGTATCGATCTTACTCCTTGATGTACATTCATTCATTTAAGTTCAGAAATGAGACGTTCTAAAACCGTTGTAAATCATATAGTTGATGTTCTATGGTGTTTTTATGGAACATATTTAATTGCAGTAGCAGCTTCATTGATCTTAAACCTAACTACAAAAGCAGAAACAGATAATGTTCACCTCAATACTTACCAACTGAAAACAGGTTAAGGATAAACATGGTACAACAGGAACGTCTAAAATAAATGTGTTACCAGTCAGTATAACAAATCAACTTGTACTGGAAGCTCTTTCGGACAGTAATCAACATTGTAAAATTAGCAATCCTTCAAGCAATCTAATAATATTTCTGATATATTCCTACATACTTCTGTTAAGTACAATTCACTTCATTTCATCCTAAATCTTTTTGAGAAACCAAAGCCTGAACAGGAAAATAAAAAATGAATAAATACAGGGAAATATAGTGAGTAAAAAGACAAAAAAGGTATAGAGATCAGATTCTCCTACCTATCCAACCGTTACAGCAAGAAAACTGCCAAAATTCAGAAAGAGAGTTTTTTCTTTATAGTTAATATCTCTACAAAAAGGCTGATAAAACTTACTTGTTCTGGCTAGGATTTGATTCACTTGGTGGTGCCTTCTTAAGGCTCGTTTCCACAGCTTTCTGGGGATCACCAACAGCTTTATTCAGCTTGCTTAGATTTGAAGAAAGTGAAGTAATGGAACCCAGCAATCCTCTTGGTTCATTTATTTCTCTATGATGACTATGTTCCACATGATCAAGAGAAAATAGTGAAAACATGAGGACAAAAACCAGAATTATGGCAAAGACACTAACCAAAGCTCTATGAGTAGTTCTCATTGTGTTGCTTGCTTGAAAAGGAAGTGATAATAGAGAAGGTTTTGTAGCGTACACATTTGCAAGGAACTGTCCAGGGAAGTTAGAAATGCATGTTTCTTACAAATAGTTTGTGCTCAGGTCTAAGAGAGTGTAATATATAGTTGTCAATAACTGCATTGTCAAATGGAAGCCTGCAATGTTGTGAGGTTCTTATTCAATTCAGAGTAAAACGATAGCTGTAACCAACAAATGTGAACAATGTCCTACCAAATTCAGAAATGATTGGAGCAGGAATCAAAATATTTGATTATAGTATGAAATGAAGGAAACTAGGTCAAAGAAGCTTATAATAACCAAAAAGTTGCATGTTAAGATTCCCACTTTTAGCAAGCTTTCAATTTGGTAGAGGTATAATTTCACTGGACTAAGTCCCCAGTAAACATTTTCCATAGCAGATATGCTTTCAATTTGGTATTTTCCTTGTTTTGTTCTTTAATGGGTTGGAACTTGGAAGCAGCTCATCGTGTGATGATGAATTGAGTATTATATTTCCCTCACTTGTCTGCAATCCCCAGGTAGTTAAACAACATGTCTTATGTGACTTATCACATGAGAACAAATCAATCACTGTCCTCACTGCTCTATTATATCCTCATCAGTTTTGTACCCCTATTATGTATAATAAAACACAGCTAAAGTTAGTTGGGTATGCCTACTTTTCTAGAAATGAATCACCCTTCATCTTCCACTTTTTGCAAATTCTCTAATTTGACTTGGCTGTATCTAGACCTTCTAGTTTGATTTCTGTCTTAAAGCATCGAATTATACTAACAAGTTCCGGCACAGCAATGGCACCTATATCAACCTTCTGCCCCAACTAAATTTAGCTGGCTTGTCAGCAAAGACCAAATTTCTTAGGATTTGTATCTAAAACTGAAATTATAGATGTCCCTCATGCTAGCCTATCTTCCTGAGATTCAAGTGCTTGTGGAACATAGAACATTGATCTCAACAAGGCATTTTAAAAATGAAACAATTTCTTAAGCAAAATTAGAAACAGATCTAAATTATGCAGGCTTTCCTACATTTTAATTATAGGATATTCAATTTTGCATGAATGATTAGTCAGCAATGAGTTTCAGTAGTGACTGAAAGCTATCTATTTGTATAAATTGCAATGCCATTGCCTTAGCTGCCAAAAAAATGGTGAAAGATCTCTGCTTAAGATAATCATATGGCAAGATCTTCTCAAGTGACTCCTGAAAGTTAAAGAATAGAGATTTCAGTAATGTTTTCTTTGGATATTCAGAGGTTCATGTGTATCGAAGATTCTCATTGTCCCAGAAAACATGTAGTCTATTACCACTCAAATGAGAATAGAAGGATGCAATACTGACCTTGAAACCCTTTGAATGAAAGATCAGACTGTGTAGCATACTCAGCATTAGGGTATGAAAATATACTGACATATTCATGCATGTTATGCACATCAATGGTATGTCAGATTCTCAAGACACAAAACTTCGACAAGATTTCACTGATCAGAAACTGTTACCCGTCACTTAACAGTTATGAATCAACATAACTGGCAGAGGTCTATCAGGTTGATACATGACTTTAGCAGTCATATACCCACCAGTCCCCGAAGCTCTGATAAGAACCACTTTTGAAGCCCTAAATCTATTTTCAAAACCGAAATAAAATTTTATCAGGTACTAACCCCAAAATCCATTTTCCAAGACAACAGAAGCACACTTCAGGCTGAAGGTTTGAAAAAAAAGTCAAAAGAATATAATTAATGAATTAATTATGTGAGCACATAGTTGACATAGATGATCTGTTTGGTCTACAACCACCACAGTTCAACATAAATTCTCATTAGCAGACATTAGTACATTATCCTTCCTGAGAAGACTACCATAGTCAAACTGTCTAGCAAAACACGAAACCAACTGCTCATGAATTAAATCTTCAGCAGGAAGCAGATTGCCAGTCTCTCTTGTTAAAGAAGTGACTTCTTTATCTGGAATCCCACAAGGCACAATATGCTTAAAATAGTTTAAATCAGGATCAATGTTAAATGCCAATCCATGAGAAGTAACTCCATATTGTATCCGAACTCCAATCGCACCTATCTTTCTATCTCCAACCCAAACCCCAGTTTCACCCGTATTTCCGGCACGAGCTTTTACTCCATATAATGATGCTAATTCAATCATAGTTAACTCAAGTTTCTCCACATACTTCCGAGCACCAATTCCAATGTCACGTAGAGAAACAATGGGATATAATATTGCTTGATGTGGACCATGAAATGTAATGTCTCCTCCTCTCTGTGTGTAACAAAGTTCGGCTCCTATCTGTTTTAGTTCAGACTCAGGAATTAATAAATTGTGATCTGTCCGACGCTTTCCAAGGGTGTATGTGGGTGGATGCTGCAGGCACAAGAGCGTATCTGAGATCTTATTAATTTTCCTATCAGACACAAGTTTTTCTTGCAGCTTAAGTGCATCCAAGTAGCTGACAGTCCCCAATTTCCAGACCTCAAGACTTCGAGGAAGTCTCATTCCCTGTAGATCAACACAAGATTAATTTCATAGCATTTCTTCATCATCACATGGTGCAGCTTCAGATCATTAAGTTACAATCACATGGCACCCATGATCCACTAAGCACTAAAGATATGCTTTGCATGTGTCAAATCCATAGATACCAAAACCTAGAAGAAAGCAAGTACGCATGCATTTTTGCTAAGATTAGCTTTCTAAAATGTGAAAACATCTAGTGTATATAATGTCACATGGCCAAATAGAGTGGACCAAATCATTAAATCATATCACCTTTTTTCTGATAGGACAATCACATCATCATTTAATCACAGAGAAGAAATAGATAACAACAAAACCATGAGAACATGATAAGTACTCTTACACAAAAACAGTCGTTTTTCAAGTTCAAAAATATGTTAATACATATTCAGTAAATTTTGTGAAGAACAGCACTCAAAAAGCACAACAGTTCTCCCCTTCATGAAGGTTGAAAATGGAACTTTACTCCCTAACAAAAGGCTCCAATATCTCCATATTATCAATTGACAGTTAAATAATTTGATAAAAGTAACAGAAATTACTACTAGATGTGTATTCAGCTTTTTTTTTTAAAATTAAGATAATAAAACAAGATGTGCAACATGTTTTCATTGCTTTGTCATTTTCATATACTAGTTCAACAAGCATTACTACCATTCTTACTTTCAGAAATTTTATTTTCAAAATAAACCATCCACATCATTGCAGATCTAGAAGAAAAAACAATTTCTCCTTTCATTACATAGAACAGTGTTGCAAAATGAGTTATGCACAATGATCTACAAGATCTTAAAAAATGGGCATCTCACTATCTCCAAAACTTAACAAATAGCAAATGAGAAGCTAGTATCTTCCACTTCAATGACAAATAAAGCATAAGACAACTTCACTTCCTCCTCATCTGTATTCCCTCACATTCATCAACATCACCTATTTTAATTTTTCTTGCTTTTAAATTTCCTTTTTTATCTTTCAAACTTACATATTTAAACCAAACTCCTCACCCACCCGGTGTGAGCGAGATTCCATCCCAAGACCTGTTATACGACTCAAGAAAATGTAAACAACAAAAATTACTAGCCCTACACATCTCACATTAGCTAATTCGGTTTATTTGATCCCTTGTGGTTGCACAGGACACCTTGAGATTGAATTGCTTGAGAAAACTTAGTTTAAATTTGTAAATTAAAAAAAAAAAAAGATTATCCACAAAAATCTATATGTTGTCTATCAATCAAGGCTAACTAAGAATAAAGAAAAACTTGCACAAAACCCGGAAACAGAAATGCAAAAGACGCAATTAAAAATGTAAAACTCACCATGGCATTTCATCAAAAACTTGATAGACAAATTTCAACATTACACCTTTATACTTTTTTTATTTTAATGGAATTTATCTGAAAACAAAGCTTTGATGTCCAAATAACAATAAAAATTATCAGAATAAATTTTTTTTAAAATAGGATAAGCATAGGCTTACTGAATCAGTTGCAGGATGCTTCTGAAGATGAGAAAGGAGAATACTTTAAAAGGCCTTAATTTTATTTATGGAGCTTATTATAGCTTATCAAATACAATATCACACCCATAATGTTCATACACTTTAGCTTTGAAATACAACACCAACTGACTGATAATGATATTAACAACAAAAAAATCAATAAACATAAACAAATGACCCTCATTTAAACAAAAATTTCTAGCATCTTCTAGTTCACCAAACATCATGTCAAAACCATAGAGTCGTTAATTTTAAAATTCAAGTTCCAAACTTTCATTTCAAAATACAGCATCACACTAGTTATAATATTAACAACAAATCAATAAAAATGGCTCTCACTCTAACAGAAAATTTTAGATGTTTCAGCTCGCCAAAAACCATATCAAACCCATAAAGTTCATAACTTTAAAATCCAGGCTCCAAATTTTCGCTTCAAAATACAGCACCACACTAGATAATAAGACAAATAATCAATAAAATAAATAATGGCTATCATTCTAACCAAAAAATTATTGGATTTTCTAGCTCACAAAACACCATATCAGACCCATAAAATTCACAACTTTACAATTAGAGCTCCAAACTTTCACTTCATAATACAACAGCAACAAACTAATAATGATATTAACAACAAGAAATCAATAAAAATAAACAAATGGCTCTCGTTCTAACAAAAAAAAAAATAATCTTAGATTTTCTAACTCACCAAAAGCCATATCAACCCCATAAAATTCATGACTTTACAACTCAAATTCCAAACTTCAACTAAAAAATTTTTAAAAAATACACAACATTAATAATGATTATAACAATAAAAATTTTATAAAAAATAATGGCTTCCATTTTAACAGAAATTTTTAGATTTTCTAGATCACCAAACCCCTAAAGTTCATGAAGTTACCATTCAAGCTCCAAACTTATTGAAAAACCAATACCAATACAAGTAAAAACGTTACAAAAAGAAACTAATAAAATGTACAAAAACTATCAAAATACTTACACAAAAAATAAAAAATTCAAAAGCAAAACTAACCTCAGGAGGAATTATATCAGTCCTAGGATCACCAGGAAACTCTCTAACAAAAGAGTAATCCCAATTCAGATCTTCGAGTTTCAACTTATAGTCATTCAGTTTGGTGATTGGGGATGATAAATAGGAGTTTTGTTTTAACGGATACGTGAGAGGATAAGTTCCACACGTATCAATTGTGTGATGTTTAGTGAAATGACAATTTCCACACATTAACTTTCAAACATTTTCAATTCCCACTCTTTTATTAAAATTTATTGACAAAGGTGAGGGCGAAGGAAAAACTAAGAGGGAGAGAGAAGCCGATCGAGAGCAAAAACACCATGAAGGAAATGTTCATCAGATGAAAACTTGAGTATTTGTATTTAAATTTTTGAACGTTAAGGAATAAAAATTTATCATTTTACTAAACATTTGGTGGAAAATAGTCCTTTGGTTTTTATTTAATATTAAAATATTAAAGATGTATGTTGTATTTTTGTTTATAATAAAAATATAGAGTTATTATCATCTTAAAAAAATAAATATTTTCTTATGTAACCTAAATTTATTATCGATAAAATTATTTATACATATTTTTTAAGTAAATAAATAGATATATATTATATACCCATGATATGTCATCATATTAAATTATTTTGAATTAATAATAAATTAACATTTAATCATATGATGATACATTATGTATATACTTATTTACATATTCAAAAAAATGTATATATATAACATTACTCATTTATTAATCTTTAACTTTCAAAATATCAAAGGGTATATATAGAGGTGGTGATGGGTCGACTCTAACAAAGCCCACCATACCTGCAAGCCATGTCGAGTCAAGACTTACACAGTAACAAGTCTTGCAAGCAAGCTCAACCCGTAGATATATTAAGGCCTGTGACATAATCTGCACTTTAGTGGATTATACCAAATCAAACCCTTAACGGTTTGACCTATTAATTAATTAATAAAATATTATTTTTATTTAATTATTATATAAAATGAAATAAAATTCATTTTCAAATTATTAAAACTGAGAATAGTGCCTCAAAAATTTTGTTAATAATTTCTTATTTGTGACAAAAGAATATTATAATCACCTTTTTTATCCATAATTTTCAGAACAAGGAAACAAGTTTCTCTCTTTTAGAGTATTAGTCTGCGATAAGACTTGTTTTCTCTAACTACGTCTTTTTGAGTTACACAACATTTGATCCGAGACAGATGTTGCTCATACGCTTTGCCAACAAAAGCACCAAGAAACTCGCTCATATGGTTGTTAAATAATGTCACTTCTCACTTTTGCTTTATTTACTACTTCACCCTTTGTGTAATGTCTAACAACTTAGTTTCCATTTTTTTTTTATAATTCCATTAATTATTTTTCCTTTAAAATATTTTGATAATAAAAAAACTTAATATATTATAAATGAAAAAAGTGTTCAAATGATTGGAACGAATTCACTTTTATAGACTCAAATAGACAGAAATTGGTGCAATGAACATTGTAAAAAAAAGACATCGTATGGACAAGAGTGAAAATCGTACCTCTAATTCTAATACTTTATTACAAAGATGCAAAGATGTTGTAAGAGTGGAAATCATACCTTTAATTTTCATACTTTAGTATAAAGAAGCTCTAGTTTAATAAATCCAAATGGTTTGAAAATTTGTTTTTGTTTTATCTGTTGCTCCAGTTAGATTTTTCAAACTAGCGCATCTAAAGTATGAGAATTAAAAGGATTAGTTCACTCTTATTTATTTTTACATAATCTTTCATATAGTGTTTTTATTGTACTTATTCCTACTTATTTGATTATACAAAAATGAATTTGTCTCAATTATTTTAAATTTTTTTATTTAGAACATAATAAGCTTTTTTATTATTGAAGTATTTTAAAAGAAAAATGATTTTAAAAATATAAAATTGTTAAACAAATTAAAACTAAATTGTTAAATAGAATTAAATTTTGATTATAATTTAAGAGAATTTGAGGTTGAAATTAATGAAGAAAATATAGAAAGAGATTAAATAAAGAAAACGTAAAGAGTTTGAGAAATTATATTTTGGATTTGGTTTGAAGACTAGAGGGTAAAGGGTTAATATAGGGAAAAAAAAAAGGAAAAACAATTAAAAAAATTTTTCAAAAGGGCCAACGGCTTCTGCACCCGCAGAACTTGTGCTTTCTTCGTAAATTTTTTTTTTTATTTGTTAACAGTCCGCGATAGCAGCAAGTAGACCTGGCCACGGGCCGGTTTGGCCCGTGAACCGGACCGAAACCGGCCCGGATAAACCCGGAACCGGAACCGGCAGACCCGGAACCGGACTGAACCGGAACCGAAACCGTGGCTCTACGGTTCGGTTCCGGTTCACATAAAATGGAACCGTGGAACCGCCGGTTCACACCGGTTTATGAACCGGCGGTGTACTGTGATGAACTGAAAAAAATTTGAAATTTTTTTGAAATTTTTTTGATTTTCTTTTTAATTTTATTTAAAAAGGCAACGGTTCCCTGCGCAGGGAACCGTTGCCTTTTGAAGCAAAAATTGCAGGGGCCCAATCCCCTGCAATTTTCAGAGAAATTGCAGGGGACTTGGTCCCCTGCAATTTCTCTGAATCTCAATTCAACCCCCCTATTTTTTATTTTTTTCAAAAAAGTTTTTTCCTATATATACTCCTCCAAATTCCATTCTCTCAAATTTCAATCTTTCTACTCTCTCACTCAATCCTTCAAACTCTCATTCTCATTCTTTAAACTCTTAATACTCTCTCAATCTTTCAATTCAATCAAATTTTCTTAAATTTAATTAAATTCTTTCTTAATTTTTTATTAATTTCAATTTCAATTTTAATTTTTTTTATACAATTCATAATTAATTATAGAATTTATTTCTATAATTAATTTTATTTATTATTTATTTATTATCTTTAATAATTAATCATATAATTTATTTATATAATTAATTTTATTTATTGTAATTAAGTCCAAGCCTTTATTTTAATTTTCAATTATTGTAATTAATAATTTAAAAATTAAATCAAGATCATGTATTACTGTTCAATATCAGTTTCGAACCGAAACCGTCGGTTCCGAACCGGGGCCATGAACCGGAACCGGCGGTTCCGAACCGTGGACGAACCGTCCTGTTACGGTTTCGGTTCAGGGTCCTTATATTTTCGAACCGTGAACCGACGATTCCGAACCGAAACCGACGGTTCATGAACCGTGGCCAGGTCTAGCAGCAAGTTATGTCAAGTTGATCAATGGGTATGATGTTCAGACCCATGACACAACCCAAACAACTTACAAGTCATGTTGTTGCGAGCTGGCCTAAAACACACAGGCTCAGGCGAGGCCGCAGGCAAGCTCGATCCCCCTGTCATCTTTAGGTAATATATATACGTAAAATTTAACAATAAATCACATCACACTTAATAATTATTAATTAAAAAGAAATGGGTACGAAAATAGTGAGATTGCACTGCACTATCAAATCTAGAATTACAGCATGCATTAATTATATTCTCAATTCTCAAACCATATTGTTAAATAATTTATGGAGCTATTGAATATAATATAATAAATAATATTATATGTATTTATTTTATATTATTTATATGTATCATAATATAGTTAAATATTATTTTATTTTTAATTTAAATTTATTTAATTATATAATAATATATATCAAATGTATATTTATTTACATATTTAAAATGGATACTTATTTTTTTATTAAAATATAATTTATTGCTCCATTAAAGGTATAATTGATAAATCATTCAATGTTATGGCTAAATTTGTAATTTAAATAAATCCCAGACATCTTAGCAAGGTGTGACTATTAAATTAACTATGTGTTCAAACCTTGGTAGAAAAAAAAAAAACACTATTTTCATAAATTCATTGTTAAGATAATTAAGTTTTATTTTGAGAAAATAATAACTATCACTTTTTTCTATTAAATATACCAAATTTTTTTTTGTTATTAAAATGTTTAATTTTTTCTATTAAAAATATTGCTTTCAAATTTTTTTATTGAAAAGATTAAATATTCACTGTTTCATATTAAAGATACCAAATAATCCCTTTGTTTTAAAAACAATTTAAAAAATAAATAATTTTAATTGTATTTGTTCGACACATTTAATAGGAAAGTATTGAATATTTGGTTCATTTTAAAAGAAAATATGAAAATTCAGTTTTTTCAATAAAAAAAATTTTGAGAATTCAATCAATTCAATAAAAAACAAATGCCGATTTCTTAAATAAAAGAGTGATATATACACTTATAATTAATATCAATTTAGATATTAAAGATGATATGTCATAATATAATTAAATGATAGTCTATATTAAATTCAAAATTATTTAATCGTATGATAATACATCATCAATGATACCTAAATTGATACATATTATAAGTGTACATTATTTTATTGTTATGTTTGACCATTATATTAATTAACTAGGAATATACATAAAGGTGCATATGATTTTTTGAAATTTGTTTGTCATCATTGATATTATCTTGTTTGATTCATTAAATAATAAAATATTTTAATAATTTTTTGTTACTAATGTAATATAGTAGACAATCTAAAGTAACCTGACTATGACCTCCACTTTAGATACTAAAATATTACTAAAATAATTTTAATTTTGCATCATCTTTCGTTACAATGGAACCTCCACTTGTGTTCCTCAAAACCTTTTTCTTGAAAATTTGCATTTCTTCTCTTATGATCAATTGTCACATAAAAATGTGTCGTTTGTTTCAATTTCCTAGCTAATACTACAAGACATCCAATGACATAATCATCTTGATTCTTATAAGGTAATTCAGTGATTGAGTTTTTAACATTTATTGTAATATGGATACGTTTTTGTCTTATATTTATTTTCAAATAAGAGCTCAATGTCTTAACCAATTTTTCAAAAAACACTTTAAATATCTTAAGCAATGGAACCTCCACTTGTATTCCTCAAAACCCTTTTCTTGAAAATTTGCATTTCTTTTCTTATGATCAATTGTCACATAAAAATGTGTCGCTTGTTTCAATTTCCTAGCTAATGCTACAAGACATCCAATGACATAATCATCTTGATTCTTATGAAGGTAATTCAGTGAATGAGTTTTTAACATTTATTGTAATATGGATATGCTTTTGTCTTATATTTATTTTCAAATAGGAACTCAATGTCTTTACCAATCTTTCGAAAAACACTTGAAATATCTTAAACAATCCTAAAGGGAGTGAATACAATTTATGAAAATTTAAACACATTTTAAAACTTTCACATAGGTACAAGTAATCAAATTCAATCAACACAAGAAATAAACACTAAGAGAGAAGGTTAGAAATGATTAGGAATTTAAAATGGCTCAAAGCTTTTCAACCTAAGCCTCCTACATCCACTTTTTCAAACAAATAACTTAAAGGTCCACTAGTAAAAATATGTCCCTTTGTACACTAGTTCTCTACTATTGCTCCCAATACAATAGTTTATTTAGGATGCCACCCACAATGAATTGAAAATGTGTTTAAAGAGTAAGTATGTCTTACAAGGTTAATTTAAAAAGTTTGAGTACAAGGGTTCTCTCAAATACATGAGTTTATAGCTCAAAGAGAGACATAGAGATGATGACTTTAAGAGAAGAACATGAATGTAGCTTGATCAAATGTGTTTTCAAACATTTTCCAACTCAAAATGGCTTGAATTTATAAGCTTAATGTGTTGGAAAGCTTCGTGCAAACCGAGTGCACAGTCGTGATTGACCAAAAAATCTTTTTTTTAGAAAAAGTCAACCTCAGTCATACCTCCCAATAGTTGAATTTTTACTCATACCAAACGCGTGGACAAGCATGCATATATCATGTATAGTCATACAAGGCTTTATGAGATCAAATCCTTGATTGATTTTAGTAGCCACTACGCCTTCAATGTACGAGAGTATGTATGCTTGAAATTTGACTTGTGTATAGGGGTGTACATAATTTGGTTAAAACTATAAATCCAAACTGAACCACTTAACATTACAGTTTAGTTTGGATTAAAAATCTTTCAAACCGTTTTTTCAATTTAAGTTGTCGTTTGGGTGATTTTCATACTGAACTAAATCGTAAATCATATTGTCATTTTCTTTAAATGTATATTGTATATTGTATTAATATTTCATATTTATTTTACATGCTTATATTATGTGTTAGAAAACTATAATTCAATTAATGGGTGTTTATGAAAAATTTTCAAATGTTAGGAGTGTTTGTAATATTTTTTAAAATGATGGCGTGTCAATTATAATTTTTTATTGTTTTATTAATTTTTTATTTTTTAAATGGCACATTTTATCATTTTCTCTAAAAAAGTATATCAATCTATATCGGTAATATATATCGTATCGTAGAATATATTTATTATATCGTATTAATTCATACACCTTATGATATATATAATTTTTTATCTATATCGTATCGTATCGTACCATAAGATATTGATAACTATGGTTTAAATCGTAATCAAAAGTTGACCAAACAATATTTTTTCAATTTGGTTTGGTTTGAAAATTTTTTAAATCTTTTTTTTTTCAGGTTGGTTTAAAAAACTCTCAAACTGCACCAAACATGAGTGTGCATGCCTCCTATACACGCATGTATTCGATATTTCACTTTGCCTTGACTTAAACTTTCAATGCATGACTTATTGATGCACAAGAGAAACTAATCATGACTCCTTTGTAGGATTTTGGCAAGAAAATTAAAATTTTTAAATCATGTTCACATCATATATAACAATGATAATATAAAATTTACATATTGTTTCAAGAAATAAAACATAAAAATATGTAAACTACCTTATACCTTGTAATTTGATTTGAAGTTAGGAAGCTTGAATCACTAAAGTAAGTGATCTCTTGACTTGCACCCTTCAAGAAAAAAGAATGGAAGTTTTTCTCGACAAAAGGAAGAAGAAGAAAAATCTATATATTTTCTATGTTTTTCTCCCATTTATTAAACTTAAACTTGATATTTATCAAGTTAAATCATGTGTTTATTTCTCATTGGTTGATAATTAAGAGTAAATTATAATTTGACATATGTTAAATAATTTGTACCTAAAATTATTTATTCAACTTTCTAAACAATTTAAAAAGTGCAAAATAACAATTTTGCAATTTTTTCGAATCTGATTCGAAAAACACCATTTTATCCTCGAAAAATGCTAGCCAACTATAGATAAATATTTTCAGCTTCATAACATCATTTTCTTCCTTGAAATATGAGTGTGACCTTTAAGGTTCATAGTGATATAGTCGTATGTCCCATATCAGACGATACGTTTCATTATATCATTGTATAATTCAAAACTATCATTAACTGATATACTTCATTTTTCGCTACAAAACGAAACTCTCACTGATCATGTGGTGTCATCTAGCAATGTATCATGACCCCTACATCACAATGAAGTACAAGCTTCACATAATGTCAAATGAACATTTCTTACTCACACTTACCATGTAGTCCAATCTCTCCGTCGTTACATCCCCGATTAAACTTGGATTCATGGAATGTCAAAATCTAATATTTAATCTTTTCGAATATCAAGTCATACCTCAGAACTTATCACATCGAAACTCTTTTCATATGGACTTTTATCTACACTAGCCAATGTCTTAGATTTTCATGTTTCTCGATATTCGTATGAGAACTCGAGAGCAATCGAGCTGACGGATCCTTATATGATCATCATTTGTCCTCTCACTCAAGCAACATATGATTAAAGCGGCTTTTGAACGAGACATGATTAACCTCGTGGTATACACCATATAAACCATATATTCCGGAACGAAACATAACCGTGATATCTCAAGTCAAAGGATCTATACACTAGTATGATTTACGATGTATCATTGACTACATATTAATGCCCATGTGATTATCGTTCAATGATCACATTCGATAAACAATATAATATAATAACTTTTGATCAATTCTCTAAGCATCAAACGGTTCTATTGTTTACCTATATGTATATCCACAATGTCTAATATCATCCACTGATATACTGTGGTGATATAACACACACTTATTATGCAATATTGTTGCCCAAACATATTGTCTATGCAGGAAACGATTTGATGACGTTTATTAAAATTTATTGGGACCTTTCACATGTCATATGTATGTAGATAATATAGATGTAGTTAATATGGATGTAATATACAACTACAACATACATATAAAAGTGACGCAGAAAACATGTGAAGTATGATATAACTCTTCTTTTATTAATAATATATATGCAAAATATACAACCTTTGAAACCAACAAATCGATTAGTTTTAGCACATATTCTAACATCCTTTACATGGGATGCACGGGCATGCATGAAGAGTTGACTTTGATTGGGTTGACTCAACTTTGACGATGCACGAGATGCCTTGTATGAGATGTTTTGCTCATGGTTCCTTTACGTACCAATGCAAGTGCATGCATGCATCAAGTGCATAGGCACGCACCATGTGTTGACTAAATCTTGCATTGACCTTAACTTTATATGAACGGGAAAATGTGCACGAGAAAAGGGTTGCTCGTGGTTGGTCTTATACAAGCAATGTACAAGCATATGTCAAGCATGAACGATTGTACATGACATGTCTGATGCAACCTATAATTCTAGTAGATATAACGGGCATTGTACACAATCTTGTATTGTGGCATGTAAAATTGGAATTTACACTACACATGAGTGTGCATCTATCATGCAAGAGCATGCATATGCTTCGTACCTACATTTTTCAAGTGTGATTCAAATTGGTCATGATCAAAGTTATGTCTTAGACAAATTAGTTATTTTAATTTGGTTTTTATTATTATCAAAACATCTAGAAGCCAACACTTGTATATTGTTTCTTGTTCGATATCAACATTCTCTATTTCCGGCCAACGTAGCTTATCATGTTGTTATCAACGAACATGCACTACCCTTCATTTCTAACCATAAATATTATTTCAGGCATTTTTTAAAGATAAATTCATGTGATAGGCAAATCAAAATTGGCTATTAAATTTGTAAGAATACATGAATATGCAAACAGGATAATAATGTAATATATCATATGAAATTCCACGTGTTAATATATAATTAAAAAAAAACTTATAATATCATAAATTTTCAAATCACCCCCAAAAAGGTTTAAAAATTTTCACTCTAACCCTCTAAGTGTAACTACTCATGCCTCCCAAATCGTGCCTAGTCTACCCAAGTTACTCTCCCCACGGTTTTTTCTACTTTTACACAAATTCTAACTCAAAATCACATTCATGCTAATAAAAATGAAGGAATAAGATAAATAAAAAGTTAATTATCATATTTATAATTAAGATTCACTATATATATATATAAAATAAAAAAATTGATGAAAAAACAAGATTGATATTAGAATTATAAACACTATAAGCAGTTACCCCTACCTTATACACAATAAGCGTAATTACTCCTACCTAAGTTTTTTTTTTTTTTTTTTTCATATTTTGCATAATTTTTAATTGAAAATATACTTATAACTCATATTCATAATAAAATAGAGAATTGACGAAAAAAAAAAAAAAAGGTAAGCACAATTATTCGTACTTTCGCTCCTACTAACAATTTTTTTAAATTTAAAACAAATTCACAAAAACCCTTAATAAATTAGACATTTTATTATATCCTAAACTTAAATTCACAATAATAATGAAAAACTCATCAAAGAAGGAGATTAAAATTAGACTTATATATATATTATAAGCAAAAAACGCATGCCCTCAGAATTCTTCAAATTTCGGGTTCAAATTTACATCAATTCTTGAAAAATAAAAGCAATAACGTAATTAAATGTTTACTTACTTTGATTACGATGAATTTGGTAACTAAATTTTTTTATTTTTAAATGAATTTTAACAGAAATTATAAAATGAGATAAGAAGAAGCAAATATTATTTAGTTTTTTTCTACCCTATCAGTATAATCCATGAAACATGTTGTATAAACTCTCTCTAGATTAAAATTGTGCGTATGTAACATATATATTTATATAACCAGATTATACATATTTATTTTAATTATATAAATTAATATATATTTGATATATGTTATTAAATAATTAAATAATTTTAAATTAAAAATAAAATAATATTTAATTAATCATATAATAATATATATTTATTTATTTATATATATATTTGTATTCATATTTGTATACACAATTATTATGTAAATAATTGTTGTCACATTCATTATCAAATTAGATTTAAAAAAAAAAAAAAGAAAGAAAGAAAGACGATGTCTCATGGTTGAGTTGTGCTTGTGCGTCCTGCAGAGAAAAGACAAAAACACGTTCTAAAAACGATCACTCAATTCATGTGGCGGAACTCAAATTCAATTATTAACTGAAAAAAATAATTAAAACTATTTTCAAGTCCGCGCGTTCTTCCTCCCCTCAAATCAAGACATTTTATTTTTTTTCACCAAATCAATCAAAATCCCAAATTATATACCCAGTTCATGATAAACTTGAAAGGAAAAGATAGCATAATTCGAATTGATGTTAAAATTCGACCTAATTTTCACTTCCTTAGATCTATACTCGCTTCAATTGTGAAAATTAAAGGCGCTTATTGCTTGCATTTTTCGATAATTTGGGCCAAATATTTCCTCTTAAGTTGATTTGAAGTGTTTTTCTCGATGTTTTGTTGAAAGTAACAGCTATGGAGTATGATGCTTTCGATAGTAGCGGTGAGTGTTTTCTTTTCTTTTTTTTTTTTCGAAATAAATTCCTTTTTGAGTTTTTTGGTGATTTTCTAGGTCTTGTTTGGTTGAATTGTGAACTTCTAGCTTAATAAAGTGATTAAAAATTAAACTGAACGAAACTGTCAACGAAGGCGTGAATTAATTGGTTTTTTTGAATTGATTTCAGTTGTTTCTATCACGTGACACGTTGAAATTTTGATTTTCATCTACTTGCGTGGAGTTTACTGAAGATTTGATTTGAAGGGAAGAGATGAACTATGATATTTCTGATAGCAGTAGTGAGTTAAGCTAAATTTTATAAGTTTTTTTTTTTTTTTCTAAGTTCTAGTGTTTTCAGGTATTAGATTTGTAAAGTACTAACAATGCAGCGTAATTCATGAGTTTTGCGCTTTACGAAGATTTTAAGGGTAGGTGGAGAGCCTAGTTTCTAACTCAAGTTTGCAAAGTAGGGATTCATGGTTTTAGTTGGGTTTGATTACTGTAGTTTGACTTAAGGAAGAGTCGAGAGATTTTCTAGTTGTTTTTATGAACTTGTAATAGAAATTTGAATTTGCGTGAATTAGTTTTTATGTTAAGAATCAGGATTTGTCATTCACATTGCTGGGAAAATGTTTAATTTATGTTGGTATTTGGTTCATTTGAAGTCAGCTTTTAGGCTTTATTTTTTCAAGCGGCAAGTTGCTTTAAATGTTTTATTGATTGTCACCAGTCTTCAGATTCGGATAAATTATTTAATGAACTTTCATTAATGCCATTGGTCATCTCACGTTTTGTCAGGGTTAGTGTTGCAATGTTCTTCACAGATCCACCATACAGAGCTTCAAAATGATTTTTTTTGTGAAGTTCTAGAATTATTTTATATGCCTCTAGTTTTTCAATTGTTTTATCCTTTTATGTAATTATCTGGCCTACAGCTGTGCTAGTTGCTGCATATTAGATGCTTTCTAGTAGTTTAGATACATTTGAGATACTGAATCCTTTTGCAATAAAAGTATTTTCATTCAAGTTTTTTATGTTCCATCCTTGCAAGTAGATATTTGGAATTGGCATTTGTTGTAATTTGCATTAGTTTTTATTAGCTTGTTTTTCATTTCATTCTTGTCACATTGCTCTAGGTATCAACCTTTTAGATGTGCCTGTGAAGGTGGCTGAAGAATTTCTATTGAAATCTTTCTTTGTTTGGCAGCCACACATCAGAAACAAAGCCAATAATTGCTTCTTTATGAAATAATTGCAGGAACAGATGATGACCTCCCTCCACATCAAAATAGATTTCAAAGAGGGAGCTGCCCTGCTGGAAATGGAAGATCGGCAGTTGTAAGTTCTGCTATAATGCCTAGAATACCACAGAATGACATGGAAACTCAGATCCACAACATTGAGCAAGAAGCATACAGTTCAGTCCTTCGGGCCTTCAAAGCTCAATCTGATGCCATCACTTGGGTATCTATTAACCTCTTTTTACAAATTCATGCAGTTTATGTTGTGTAAGTAAAATTAAGAAGGTTTGAAGGTCCTCTATTTTATATTCCTTCAGGAGAAAGAAAGTTTAATTACTGAACTTAGAAAGGAGTTGAGAGTGTCAGATGAGGAACATAGGGAGCTTCTATCCAGGGTTAATGCTGATGACATCATTCAGAGATTAAGGTCTGGTTATATTATGACATACTCTCTGAGAAGCTTTTGTCATATACATAATCATTTACTGATCAGTTCTGGCTTTTAACACGGAAGTATAAATCAATCATGCTATTAGGGAATGGAGGAAGGCAAGTGGCCTCCAGCCTGGTATGCCAAGCATTCCCCCACCTGTTCATGACCCTGCACCAAGTCCAACTGTTTCAGCATCCCGCAAGAAACCAAAAACTTCGCAATCTATAGCTTCTTTGTCAATGGGTGCACCATCTCCTGCTTTGCATCCATCTATACAGCCATCTTCATCTGCTATGAAACCAGGTCCTCTGCCAGGCCCTAGGGGCAAGAAACCAAAACCTGTAAGTCATATATTTTAGAATATGAAAAACAAAAAAATTGAGAAATTGATGTTTCCTTTGTTTTCCATTGTTACTGTTCAGCTAACAGAGTACATTTCTGCTGCATCTCCATTGAAATCGATGCAGTTATCTACAGGTCTTACTGGAAGGGCCCATGTTGGTAATCGGGGCACTTCGGGTGTCTTTGCAGCTAATGAAACTGTTGAACCTGCAACCTATGATCCCTTAATTGGAAGAAAAGTCTGGACAAGGTGGCCCGAAGACAACCACTTCTATGAGGCCGTTATAACTGATTACAACCCTATTGAGGTATATTTTATTGATTATGGTGTTTGTATGATAACATTCTTCTTTTAATCCGACAATTTTCCCAACATTGGTAGGGGCGACATGCTTTGGTTTATGATATTAATACAGCAAATGAAACATGGGAATGGGTCAATCTCAAAGAGGTAAGATTGGGTCATACTCCTAGCTGCTAAATATATAATATGTACCTGCTTGTTTATTTGTGTGCAATTTTTAACACATTCATGTTAGTGTTTTGAGTAGATTTTTAGAACACTTTTTTTAACATCTGTTGGATGCTAAAGAAACATTTTCTCTGGGCTTTATCCAATAAGCTTTTTCTGCCTTTGTGATAAGAGATTATGGTATTCACATAGTTGTCTTGAACCATATCACAAAAAAGTTGTGTATAAATTATTTTAATTACACATACATTATAGCAACATAAAGAATAGTGTATTTACATCTTCCTCTGTTATATTATGATCATTAACATGCATTACATTCTTGGTCATACTAAATGAGAGGAAGTGAGTGGTAGATTATGCAGTTTAAAAACATGTACAATTTGACATATAGTTTTGTGTCCCAAGCTAGGGTCAATTGTAGGGTGGCTTTTAAGTAATTATTGCAGTTTTACTAGTTTGTGATAAAAAAATCTGACTTCAAATTTTATCATCTTTCTGAACTACAAATCCTACTCACTACTGATCTTCAGTCTTATGATGGTAGATATCACCAGAAGATATCAGATGGAATGCTGATGAACCGGGGATTTCTCGTAAAGGTGGTCGCCCAGGACCAGGACGTGGAATTAAGAAATCCATGGTGCGTGGTGGTGCAGTTCCTGGGGCAGGAAGAGGTAGAGGGACCATGAAGGGTCAGTTCAAGAAAGATCTTCCTTTATCAGTGAATGGTATTGGGAAGAAAGCTTTGGGTGATATTGAAATTCTTCACACAGATACTTTAATCAAGGAGGTAAAAGCAGCTGGTTTATTTAAATTCTTGCAACTGAAGTGACTTTTTTACCTAATTGTGGTGCATTTGAACAGGTTGAAAAAGTTTTTGGCTCTAATCATCCTGATCCCTTGGAAATTGAGAAAGCAATGAAAGTGCTAAAGGTATGAACCAAGACCCTCACTACAGTTTAGCTGTGTTTTAATCAATTCATGCAACTCTCATGATTTCTTTGAAATGAAGGATCATGAACAAGCCCTAGTCAACGCAATTGCAAGGCTCGAAGATGCATCTGATGGTGAGAGTGGTAATAACTGATTACATATAACCATGTTTTATAGTGTTAAGAAATAAAAGCACGCTGTCTTCTGTTGTATCATCTCATTGTAGTAGTTTTTTCGAAGATTGAGGCTTTGATCTGTATTATTTGTGTAAAAAAAGAAAAATCAGTTATTTATAAGTGAATTCTTTTGAAGATAAGTTTATCCCAATGCTTCCTTTGATAACTCTCCAATTATGTAATGGCCTTTTTCTGTAAATGAGAACTTGCGGCCATTTTGATCTGAGCTTATTATTTCTGTAATGGCATTTGTTCCCTTGCAGTGAATTCATTTGTTATTGATGATAAAAACAAATCCCATCTTTTTTCTTTTTTCCTTGACTGGAAAGCAGAGGAGGCAGAACATCCATTCTCTCAAGGGCAATCTATGGAGCAGGGTCAAGGATGGCAAAAACGACTGTACAGTGAGATGGGTGGAATGGTTGAAGATTCACAGGCGAATAATGGAGAGAAAGGGTAGAATTTCATCCGTTGATGCGTATTTAATCTGATGAAGGTTGCTGTGCCTGTGACTCAGTAGTTTATGTAGTTAGGCAGTTGGGTGTTTTCTTGTATTTACAGAGTTTGAAGCAGCCAGCTAAATGATGGTGGCTGGTTAGGTTTGAGTTCACTGTAAGTTAATTCATCTGAATTCAGATAGATGGTCTTATTAATGTAACAATTGTTTATCTTATGCTTTGATTGCTCTTCTTTCTTTCATATGTTTTAAAAGCTCAATTTATTTCCAAAACATTAAAAGAGTACTTTGGCATATATAATTGAGGGTTTTACAGCATGGGAGCAAATCATTTTTATAAAATGTAAATCAAAATAGACTGGTTAAATGCCTGTAGAGCAAAAATCATTTGAAAGTTATCCTTCTAAAATGGCTCTTCTTGTTAAATGCTTAATTCACATTCAAACTATTGAATCTTTTAAATTTATAATTGATATTCATTCTCTAGTGGAATGTCTTCCAAGCGTTTAATATACATACCAAAAGCTAAAGGTATGTGCCTAACTGTTAATATTACAAAGCACAAAAAGTTGAATGACTATTTTCCGCCTAACTTTGATGAATCAATGATTTTTTCATTCTTCAAGTTTGAAAAGTTTATTTATTCATCGACAATTTACCGTTGTTAATTATCATTGTCATGTGGAATTAGCCCAAAACCATTTACAACTCCTATCACCTGCACACCCCACCACAAATATTACCAACACAGTACCTTCACCACCACCCTCATACCTTGGACAAGCAATCTCTCCCCTACGCTCAGCATCTCTCAAATCTCCGTCACACACAACTTTTATGTCTTTCCTTTGTCTTCTTCCCTAGAACCTCAATACCAAAAACGCTAAAATGCCTTCACCTTTCGAAACAATCATCTATAATCGCCACTTGGGCTTTTTAATCTAGCAATCAATCTTTTCCTCTCTTATCTTTCTTATCTCAAACTCTTCTCTCTCGTTCAGGTTCTTCTTTCCTCACTTCCTTATCCCTTTTTACTCTCTTTCTCTTTTCCCATGGAACTTTCTCTTTTTCTCTCTCCTTTGCGATCTCCCTGGCCCCTCTCCCCCCTCTAGCTCATCCTTGCCTCCTTTTTCATGGAAATGGTCATCATGCCGAGGGTCATGTCAATGGCATGCATTTGCTGGGTGAAGAAGGCTTTATTCTTCCTTTTTCGTCACCTTACCTTATTGCCACTGGCAACCCCCGCTCTTCCCCTCACCTTCTCAATTCACCAACTAGCCTCAATAACAGTTCTGCTTTTTAACTACCCTCATTCTACCTTTTCTATCACCCACTCATCCTTTCAAAAGCAAAGTTCATTTTCCGTCCCCTTCCCTCACGGCCACAAGTAACCTCCATTCTTCTCACCTCTTCAACCCACCAACCAACCCCAAAAAGGGCTCTACTTTTTAGCTGGCCCCTGTCCTTCCATTTCCATCCCCCGCTCATCTTTTTAAGAGCAAAGACATTGAGGATTGTTTGATTTTAAATCTGTTGGGTTGAATCTATTGTATTTCTTTTTATTTTCCAGGGAATTGAATATCTTTTAGAAAAAAATGAGGTGACTGAAGAGATTTGAAAAATGGATCTGGTTTTGAAAAACAGAAGTATTTCAGATGGGAAATTGACAGTTAGCCAATTCAAAAATCAAAACCGATGACTAAGACGCAGGTCTTTGACTTCCACATTATAATTTTTATGATGTCTCCACCTAAAAATACTTATAGGCAAAATCATTTGCCGATGATCCTTCTAAAGGGGATTTTGAAGTGCTTTTTGTAAAAAAAAAAAAAAAGTGTTTTCTACTTGAAAGCTCTTTTGATAGAAATATTCTCTAATGCATTCTAAAACCAAAATAAGTGGGACTGCCCAAGATTTCATGGTGAAGAAGATGCAATCCAACCATTTAATTTCCTGCAAATCAAACAAAATGTGAAAATCAACATATACATAGAATGGACATACTAAGTTTATTGAATGGAAAAGTAATTTTAGGAAAAGCAATTCTGCACAAGTACTTCGTGAACTAGCTTATGAATACTACTACAATGATGCAATGAATTCAAGGATAAGAGTCACCATCTCAGCATCATATTCAGGGCCTTCCATCTGGAAGTGGCTTACTCCTTCAATTAGATGGGTTTCTACTCGCCCCTTTGCAGAATGCAGCTTGTTCTTCAGCTGTTTTACACTGGTAAACCCGTCCCGCGTTCCCATAACAAAGAGCTTCGGCTTTGGGGTTTCAAGGACGTTTTTATGGTGTCGCCCAAATAGGATTGAAGCTAGCATACCAAAAGGGTACCCCAAACTTACATAGCCCACAACTTGTGGAATCTCCTGAACCGCAGAACCTGCAATTGGTGCACCTGATAACAGATGGTAAGGAATAGATTAGTTACTCCGAGATCGAACATGCTTTCACCTTCATAATTAAAGTGGTACAAAACCCAAGTTTCATATATCATTTGATGCCAGAAAATACAATGTTATTATCATATTAATTGCAAGAGTTAATCAATACAGCAGAGAAGATATTGTAACTGTAAAACACATGAATCAAAGAGAAAAATTTGTGAAATGCTAATTGATTTCATCACCGAATAATCCATTTCTCGATATTCATTCAATTATCAACACCAAGATGAAAAAGGTCTGGCTTCACGCTTCATCAATAAATATGACACCAAACAAACCCTCAATAATGAAGATTAGTACTTCATTTGCATTTAAGGCAGTAAAGCATTGAGAGGAACTAATTTTACCGTGAATAGAAGTAATGTAATCCATTGAGGATCAACTTCAGTTACGAAAACTGTAGAGCCGAGAACTAAGAAAAGAATAAGATCATGCCCACACCAGAATGTGTTACAGTGTTACTAGATTATAATTCCAATTTCACCACTTAAACAAAAACATCAAAGGATATTGTCCCTATGCAATATCACCAATATAGATCCTTGAATTAGAAGTAAAATAACCAACTAATTATTGCATAACCACCTAAGCTTCAGTATATGACTTCAACCAAATCCAAAATGCTCCTGTCAGAAATTCTAGAATTCATGTAACCAAAACTAGGTATCACATGAAACTCTTGAAGAGCACCAACCAATTTACAAAAGCATAGATGCAAAAAACTGAACCTAGAACAATTTACATCAACAAGCAGAAGATTCAAGTCCCCAGTTCAAATCAAACTTCAAAAGTTAAAATATGACATATCTAACAAGCAAACGTAAACTCAAACAACTTGAAACCATAAAGCTTTCCAACATAATCTAATCAAAACTTCCCTGCGACCTAAAGCATAACAACGAATTTTCCCATATGTGCCAAAAGTTTCTTTTTCTGGTTATTTTTGTAATTGCTATACTCGAATCTCCAATCCGAAATCACAACTTCAAAAGTTAAACCAAGCGCACTTTTTATACTAAAAACTGAAAAATACAAACTTTATCCACTAAATCTAATCAAATTACACCTGTCCCCATTATATATCAAAAGTTTCCTTCTTTAATTTCGCAATTTTTTATCCTTACCTAGAATCTACACAGATCTAACCATTCATCAATCAAAACACATCCGTAACTTACCAAAACAAGAATCAAACATGATCACCAAGCCACAACAAAAATAGAAAGCAAATGAACAAAAACACGCAACAAAATCATACCTGCAGAAGAACCCACCAACAAGATCCTATCAGTGGAGAGATTTTCACAAACCCATTTGCAGACAGCAACCACATCCTTAACTTCAGCAAAGCCGGTAAGGGAAGCTCTTCCATTGGACTTCCCAACACCCCTCATGTCAAAAGTCACAGCCCTGTAACCCTTACCAGCCAGCCCTGAAGCTATGCCTCTCAGGAGGCCTTGGCAGCCGCCCAATACTGAGTAAGGGTGGACCAAAACAATCACCAAATGGTCATCTTTTAAGTCCTTTTCTTCTCTGGGTTTGAACACTCTGGCGTGGAGCTTCACCCCATCAGAAGTTTCGACTGTGCATGACTCAATTTTGAAGTTTGACATGGAGGAATGACATAAAAATGGAGGTCAATTATAAGATAATGGAAGTAGGTATTTGTTTTGCCAGCGAACAATCTCAACTTCATTTTGTTTAACTTCGGAAAATGAAATCACACATTTTACTGTTTATAAGGGAAAATACCATTTAGTCCCTAAGGTTTGCTAAGAGTCCCTGTTTAAATTTTGCAATAACATTTTAATCCGTGATAATAAGACACCTTTTATTGATTAATAGAACAGAATTTTATTGATTGATAAAAACTAAAATATTTAGGCCAAAGGATATTTTCATCCAACTTTTAGTCCAATCTCAAAAGTATATCTACAATAGTTGAAAAACTTAAATGCTCACCTATGCACTAACTGCTATTAAAATTTTTAGTTAAATATAAGGGTAAAATCGTTATTTTATCTTTCATGTTAAAAAATAATAATTTTATTTCATTTTCTCCCCAAGTATTGAAAAATAGCATTTCAACCCCATAAACCCTTAGGGTTTTTTACTCTTCAACAATAGTGATGGCGACAACCATCATTCTCCTCTCTTCTCTTTGTCACCGTCGACGATGTCCCACGATAGAGAAAAAAGATTCGGTGTGATGAATCGAACATAGTTGTTGTCTTTTTTGTGGCATTTTCCTCCAGCACCAACTTTGATTTATGTCGAATTGGCTCTATATGAAGCTTCTAACATGTGAATTGATGGAAAACAAGCGTCTTTGATTTGAGTTGTGATTCAAACTCTAATAACTTGTATCAAATCTAGCCTAAGTGCAATTCCAGTGACTTTGATAGTTGAAATCACACCCACAATTACACTCAAATTGAAATCACACTTGGTGGGATACGATCGAGAAAGATCATACTTTAGTTATGATCTAAACTTATATTACATCAAGTGATGAATAAGAATCACACCAAAAAGGTGTGATATGTTGAATCTAATAAAATCAAACATTGGCTTGTGTAATTCAACAATATCATAAATTTTTTGTGAGATTCCAACTAGATCACTGTGAAAGAGTTGTATTGCTTTCAGTATTAATGCTAGATATGACAGCCTAATAGTATTAATGATGTGGCCTAATAATAGTGGTGTTAAGTCTAAAATAGGTATTGAAGCTCAGAGTTGAATGTTATCAACTAGAAAGTGCGTTTTTGAATTTAAGTTACTAATATCAAAATGCATCGTTTTCAAATAGAAGAAAAGTGTGTATATTACGCTTTCAAGTACAAAGATAATCAGAATCTTCTTCAAAACTTTTTCTTTATTATTTTTTCTCTCTCTTCTAAAATATGGCATTGATTGTTACTCTACAATTGTTTGATTAGTTTTTTGTGTAAAATGAGTCAGGTAGTTCAATTGTTAGATTGGTTTAAGGTAGTTCCAGATCAACGGTGATGATGTAATTGACAGTTATGGTCAGTTATTGGCTTAGTTAATGTATAAATATAGTTGTAAACCTAATTAAAGCTTTAATGAAGATTTTGAGGAATTTCTAGTAAACTTGTGTCCTGTGTTCAATAGATTCATTCTGTGTGTTCACTGTTCTCTGTTTTGATTAGCTTTGCTTTCAATGTTTTGGAAAATTCTCATTGTCTTACATGGTATCAAAGCTAGTGATTCACGTCTCATGGCTCAAGATTTTGGTTTGTTTACTTCAGAGAATTTAATGACGCTTGAATAGAAGTTGATTGGTGGAGAGTCTAACTGTAATATACAGTTTTTGTATGCTTGTTGATAAGAAGATATGAAGAGATATTAAGGGTAAATAGATATGGTTGCAAAACAAAAATTAAGGAAATTATGTGTTGGAGGATTATAAATAAGGATTTTAGGATTTAATGGATTTTTTTTAAAATAGAAAGAAAGGATATGATTGGATTGATTGAGAGATAAGAAGATATTGATTGATTTTAATTGAAATAGTTTTTATCCCTTTGAATAGATTTTTATTGGCTATAAAATTATTTCTCTAAAAGTTTAGACCTCATAAGTAAATCAACAATATTAGTTTTTATTTTTATACTTGGCAATTGAAAAAGGGAGAGTGTAAAGTTATTTGGATCAACAAAAAGGGTTGGAGATTTGAGTAAGTTTAATCTTTCAATTTTATTTTATTTAGTTTAGTTAAATTTAGATTTAAATTATGTTAGCATCATAGTTAGGTCAATAATTGTGTTTGTGCATATTAGAAACTAAAAATTCTGGACAGTTTGTTATTTTATCTTTATTAAATGTTTTGATGAAGAAATTTATTTGATTTGCAATCGAAAAAAAAGTTTCTGGAAATTTTATAACATGTGTTTTCAATTATATCAAATTTTCGTGAATTTTTGATAATTACAGAATTTATTAAAAATCTTATAGCAATGACTGTTCAATAGAAAAAAAACAATCTGTATTCTGGCAATTTGATGATCTGGATTTCTTGAACATTTTGACAAAGTATTTGAACTCAATTTTATCTGAAAATTTTTCTGCAAATTGTATTATATGCCTATTCATACATGCCCAAATTTCATAAAGTTTCAATGCCTATAGAAATTTTTAAAAATCAAGAAATAAGGGCTGTCCAGTAAAGATCTGGTTTCTTTGACAGGGTTGATGTGCTCTCTTTATTGAACGTTTTGAAAACGAAATTTAACTTTGTTTCATTTGAAACTTTTTGTCAATATTTTACTACATGTCTACTTTAATTTGTCCGAATTTTGTGAATTTACCATGAGTGAGTAATTTATTAAAAATCTTGCAATCATAACTGTCCAGTAAGAAGTTTGTATATGCACAGTTGGTTTTAATGGAGTTTAGTATGATTTAACACTAGGGTGATGATTTGTAAGGTTTATAGATTATTAATGGATACTTCTAAGATTAAGATCTGATAGTATTAAGTTTGAATTATGATTGCTAGGACAACGTGAAGATATTGGTATCTCGTTGGTTGATTAAAGACATAGTTAGAAATTATTGAGGTAAGTAAAAGCTTACATAATACGTAATGATTTTTGTTCTGTATGAAAAATGTTTATATGGTTATTTATGTTATAAAATTCTTTTACTATGATTGATAAATTATGTTATGGTTTTATTTTAGAAGTATATGATCTTGTTATGTAAAATACTTTCGAAAAGTGTTTTGATATTTTTCTATAGAAGAAAACTTATGTTATATTATACTGTTGTTAAGATAAAAATATTTGAATGAATTCCTTGAATAAAGATTTTATGCTATTTTTCAAAGATAAAGATTTGTTAGAAAAACAAGTTTTATAAGATTATTTTGCCAAATGTCCATAGGATTTATGGATCGATAAATATGACCGGATCATAAAACATCCAGGGACATATGTTGAATGATGAAAGGTCTGCGGACCAATTATGAATACGAACACAATGAAGGGTCTGCGGACCAATTATGAAAACGATGAAAGGTCTGCGGACCTATTACGAATATGAATACGATGAAGGGTCTGCGGACCAATATGAATAAGAATATGAATTATGAAAAGTCTGCGGACTTATGATGAATATGAATAAGAATCGAACCAAGTCACCACGAATGTAGGTGACACTATGTGACAAAGGCTAAGTACAAATTTTATGTTTTATTTATTTATTTACGAGTAATGTTTATGAACTATTTTAAAATTATCCCTTATGATTGATATAAAATATTTATGTTTGTTTCTCATTAGGATAATGAATATGAACTTGTTTATATTGTTTTTTTTAATTTGTGGAAATGTTTTAGTTCCGTTATAGTTAAGAAATATCAAGGGTTTTTTATTTTGACTAATTATTTTGAAAATAAAGAAGTTTTATGATGTTTATTTATTAAAAAGTTATGTATTATGTTTGTTTTTATTTACCGAGTTGACGGCTCACTCCTCGTCTCCTTTATTTTGCAGAATAAGTTTTCTAGATTAGCTAGGAGGGGTGGAATAAAATGAACTCAAGCTGAGTTGGGAGATTGAAGAGTTTTGATGTCTAGATTTTATTGTTTATGAATATTGTAATTGTGGATTATTTATAAGGTGTGATTATGTTTAATTATTTTCTTTTTGGGGATTATTTTGGCAAAAATAAGATTATATTATGCTATAGAATTATTTTTTTTAGAATGAAGTCATGGATTAAATTCGTTTTGCATTTTCAAGTGAGGTTAGAATCTGGGGTGTTACACTAACAGTAGCAAAATAGCTTCGTTGAACTTTAGTTCATTTCCTATCTCAAGCTGCACACTATAAGTCCAAAGCTAAATGAGAACAACTACTGTTATTGGCGAGCACAAGCCTTATATATGGTAGGTGCTCATGGATTGCGTGAGCATCTCACAAGTTTGGTTACATGTCCTATTCCATTTGTGCATGTTGCTTCTGATATTACTTTGAATGAGTCAAAACAATCAAATCTTGGATATTTTCTATGGAGACGATATGATAAATTATTGATGAGTTGGTTACTTGCCTCAATTTCAGAGGATATGTTTATCAATGTTACAAACTGTCTAACTGTAAGTGAGGTGTGGAGTACTTTAGAGCATTATTTTGTTACAGAGTCTAAAGTGAAGGTTGTTAGCCTAAGGAACACTTTTCAGAATTTTAAGAAGGGTAATCAATCTGTGTAAGAATATATAAGAAAGATAAAAGAAATATATGATACTTTGTTGGCATATGGATAGAAGATAACTGAAAAAGAGTTAATCAATTTTGTCATAAATGGTATAAGTCCTGAATTTGAGCCCATAATTGCTATCATTATGACAAATTTAACATCTTCTAGTGAGAAAGTAAGTTTGGCAGATGTAAAACTAAGCCTACAGAAGAATGAGCAAAAGCTTAGTAAGATACCCATTTTTGGTTATGACTATGGAGGGAGTACAACCAATTTGATCAGTAGAGGCATGATGGGAAGCCATATGAATGCTTTGTACTCCAATGCTAATATAGGGCAAATTAATGGTTTAGAAAAGAATAGTTAAGCCTATGACAAATGAGGGTATGTCATACACTTAAGGAAAAGGTAAAGGAAGATATTCTAACAAAACAAAAGTTATTTGTCAACTATGTGGGAAGTCAGGCCATATGGGATTACAGTGTTATCATAGGTTCGATGTGACTTTCTTAGGTCAAATAGAAAGTTAATGTATAAATATAGTTGTAAACCTAATTAAAGCTTTAATAAAGATTTTGAGGAATTTCTAGTAAACTTGTGTCCTATGTTCAATATATTCATCCTATGTGTTCACTGTTCTCTATTTCGATTAGCTTTGCTTTCAATGTTTTGGAAAATTCTCATTGTCTTACATGGCATCAAAGCTAGCGACTCACGTGTCATGGCTCAAGATTTTGGTTTGTTCACTTCAGAGAATTTGATGACGCCTGAATAGAAGTTGATTGGTGGAGAGTCTAACAATAGCAAAATAGCTTCACTGAACTTTAATTCATTTCCTGTCTCAAGCTGCACACTATAAGTCCATAGCTAAATGAGAACAACTACCATTATTGGCGAGCACAAGCCTTATATACGGTAGGTGCTCATGGATTACGTGAGCATCTCACAGGTTTGGTTACATGTCCTATTCCATTTGTGCATGTTGCTTCTGATATTACTTTGAATGAGTCAAAACAATCAAATCCTGGATATTTTCTATGGAGACGATATGATGAATTATTGATGAGTTGGTTACTTGCCTTAATTTCAGAGGATATGTTTATCAATGTTATAAACTATCTAACTACAAGTGAGGTGTGGAGTACTTTAGAGCATTATTTTGTTACAGAGTCTAAAGTGAAGGTTGTTAGCCTAAAGAACACTTTTCAAAATTTTAAGAAGGGTATCAATCTGTGTAAGAATATATAAGAAAGATAAAATAAATGTATGATACTTTGTTGGCATATGAATAGAAGATAACTGAAAAAGAGTTAATCAATTTTGTCATAAATGGTATAAGTCCTGAATTTGAGCCCATAATTGCTATCATCATGACAAATTTAGCATCTTCTGGTGAGAAAGTAAGTTTGGCAGATGTAAAACTAAGCCTACAGAAGTATGAGCAAAAGCTTAGTAAGATACCCATTTTTGGTTATAACTATGGAGGGAGTACAACCAATTTGATCAGTAGAGGCATGATGAGAAACCATATGAATGCTTTGTACTCCAATGCTAATATAGGGCAAATTAATGGTTTAGAAAAGAATGGTCAAAAATTAGTTAAGCCTATGACAAATAAGGGTATGTCATACACTTAAGGAAGAGGTAGAGGAAGATGTTCTAACAAAGCAAAAGTTATTTGTCAACTATGTGGGAAGTCAGGCCATATGGGATTACAGTGTTATCATAGGTTCGATGTGACTTTCTTAGGTCAAATAGAAAGTCAAGAAGCTAATAACAATGGAATGTCTAGTTCTGTTTGTTTTATTGTCCCTACACAAGTCTCAGGAGTTTATCATCCTTATCAAGCAAGCCAACAGTCAATGTATCCTCAGTTTCATTCATTGCAAGCTGTTGTGTCAAATAATCAAAATAGGGAAAAAATACTACAAAGTCAATCATTGCCAAATTCTACTCAATCTATAGCTCAAGTGGTGCAGTCAACATGTGTGAAAGACAGTGTAGGCATAGTTGAAGGGACCTCAAAATCTTATTATGCATGCCCAAGTACTATTGAAGATTTGAGCTGGTACATGGACTCAGGGGCCTCAGATCATGTTATCTCCAAAGTTTACTAGCTAGCCATCAAAGAGGAATATGTAGGGGTTCAACAACTTCAAGTTGGTTATGGTGAGTGTCTCAAAATTACCCATACTAGTTTTGTGTCTTTGCCTACTACCTTCCTTAATAAATTTCTTCACCTAAAAAGCATCTTGTGTGTTCCCAAAATTACCAAAAACTTGTTGAGTATTTCTAATTTACTAAAGATAATGATAAAATGGTTGAGTTCTTAAATGATTGTTGCTTTGTGAAGGACAAGACCACCAGGATTATGTTGTTTCAATAAGCACTTAAAGATGGGTTATATCAACTCCAAATTCCTTATTTTGTCAATCTTTTAAACTACTGTTCTACAGAGTCTAATTCCCCAACATAAAGTCCATTTTTTCAACACACCAAAAATGTCAAGGTTGTTAGCATGAATGATAATAGTTACTTAGCTAATAAATGTGATGTTAATGTGTGGCACAAGAGACTTGGTCACCCATGTGAAAGAATTATGAGACATGTTTTCAAAAGTTTGAATTGGAATGGAAATTTTAATGATTTTTCTTTTTGTAAAGATTTTCATTTTGGAAAGCATCATCAAGGTCATTTTTCAAGTTCACAGTTAAGAGCTAGCAAACCTTTAGAGTTAGTCCATACTGATTTGTGGGGCCCTACACCTATTTTATCAAGAGAATGGTTTAGGTATTATGTACACTTTATCGATGACCATAGTAAGTACACCTAGATATTCCCTTTAAAGACTAAATTTGAAGTTTTGAGTGTTTTTAAATATTTTCGTAAAGTTATTGAGAGACATCTAGACACCAAATTGAAAACCCTTCAAATAGACTGGGGGGATAGTATAGGGCCTTATTACCTTATTTACAAGAGTATAGGATAAAACATATAGTGTCTTGCCTTTACACACATCAACATGGAAAGACTGAGAGAAAACATAGATACAGTGGAATTAGGTCTAGTTTTACTGTCTCAAGCCAGTATGCCCTTAAGTTTCTGGTGGGAAGCATTTCAAACCTTTGTTTTCTTGATCAACAAAATGCCTTTTATAGTTTTGTTGAATCATAATCCTTATTACTTGTTGTTTATGAAAAAACCTGACTATTTATGTTTGAAATCATTTGGATGTGTTTATTATCCTTTCATTCGACCTTATAGTCAGAAAAATTTCAGTTCCATACACAAAAATGTGTATTTTTGGGTTACCGCCTAAAACATTAAAGGGTATAAATGTCTTCGTAGTACAGGAAGACTGTATATCTCTGCTTCAGTAAAATTCAATGAAGAAGAGTTTCTTTTTAAGTCTGATCCAAACTTTAAAAGTCAGCTAGAAGTTATTCAACATTCTGAAATTTTTGTGTCACCTCTTGAGGTGTTTAATCTTTCACAGATGTGTTTTGAAAGTTTATGTCCTAAAGCTACTGATTTAGGTGATCCTAATACAGCAAATTCTAGTGAAATTATTGATGATCTAGTAACAATTTCTAATAAGAACTTTTCAACCACTCACTTATCTCATCTACCTTTTGAACCTTCTAAAACGCCTCATACCATTACAAGTTATAGAAATAGTCAATCACCTAACCATGATGACCTTATTAATAATTCATCTACTACCATTCAGACATATAAAGAGAGTCTATCAGAGAGGTCACCTTATGTTTCATCTTTAGAAACTAATCAATCTGACCACAGAAATATTGATCTCTCACATAATCCAAAGATGGTTATTGATACATCAATCAATAGGTATGTGTACCATATGTTAACAAGAGCGAAGACAAGACACTTACCACCACCAAGGAAGTTTTCTTATGTTTCTGAATCTGTCATTCAAGAGCCAACAACCACTGTAGAAGCTATGAGCAAACCAGAGTGGTTTAGAGCTATGCAAGTTGAGTATGAAATATTGATGAAAAATCGGACATAGGAGTTGGTTCCACCTAAACCTGATCAGCATTTAATTGGGCACAAATGGGTTGATAAAGTGAAGCTAAAGGCATATGGTACAATTCAAAAATTGAAAGCTAGACTAGTAGCTAAAGGTTTCTAGCAAACCCCAGGAATTGATTACTTTGACACTTCTAGTCTAGTTGTTAAAACTATGACTATTAGGATTATTTTAACATTAGCAGTCTCTTTTGGATGGCCAGTGCATCAAGTTGATATAAACAATGCATTTTTGAATGGAGAACTACAAGAAGAGGTTTACTTGAGTCTAAATAGTTAATTCTCTCTAAAAGATTTAGGAGAACTTAATTTCTTTTTAGGGATTGAAGCTCACAAAAACAATGAAGGCTTACATTTATGCCAAGCAAAATATGCAGATAAATTGTTAACTAAAATTGGAATGCAAGATTCTAGACCTTGCAGAAGTCCTATAACTATTAGAACCAAGTTATTTGTGGGGGATAATGAACTATATGAGGATTTAAAGTAGTATAGAAGTACAATGGGGGCTTTATAGTATCTTACACTTACTAGACCTGGCTTAGCCTTTATAGTTAATAGGTGAGTCAATTTTTAAAGCAGTCTATAGTCTTACAGTGGCAAGCCTGCAAAAGAGTCTTGAGGTATATTCAAGGCACCAAATTTATTGGTTTACTAATCAAACCAACTTTTGTATTTACAATTGAATCATATGCTGATGTAGATTAGGCTGGAATACCAAAAGATAAAAGATCTACCAGTGGATACACTATGTTATTTGGCTCAAATTTGGTGTAGTGGGCATCCAGGAAGCAAAGAGTTGTTGCCCTATTATCTATAGAAGTTGAGTATAGATCAATAAGTCTGGCAGCAACTGAAATTGCTTGGATTAAAAGTTTTTTGGCTAAGATCAAGTTTAATAATTTTTCAGTGCCCATTATCTAGTGTGATAACATAAGTGTAGGAGCTTTGGCCTCAAATACAATGTTCCATAGTCAAACCAAGCACATAGAAATAGATGTGCATTTTGTAAGGGAGCAGGTGGCTGCAAAAAATTTGAGAGTGCAATATGTTCCCACAGAACACCAGATAACTGATGTATTAACAAAGGCTTTACCTATTGCAAGGTTTGAGTTGCTTAGAACAAGGTTGAACATGATAGAACAGGAGAAATCTTATAAGGAATGTGAAAGAAGGGAAGAAGGTGGTCCACAAACACTAATGTGTATAACTAAAAGAGAAATTTTCAATTTGGAAAATAACAGGAAAAATAAATGATGGGATAATATGAATTGGCTTCAAAAGGACTTATTGATTTACTGGTCAAATATTAAATGTTGAATGAGTGTTATAGTTATCTGTGATGCTTAATTCTAGGGAGGAGTTACTGGTTATAACAGCAGTATTTTTGATTCAATATGGTATGTGAATTAAGGGAGAAATTCTCATTGTGACTTTGGTTTCAGCAAGGATGTTTAATCCTAGCAGTAACAATAGTAGTTTTTGTCTTTATTTAATTGAATCAGTGCAGTATTTTAATTTGTGCAGTATTTTAATTGAGAGAAGGGTTCCTAGCTTATTTTTTAGATTGCAGAAACTATTGAGATTATAGTCTTGATGCAATTGGAAATAGTTGGATAATTGTAGTGTTTGAATTAAGGGAGGAGTCTTCTTTTGATTCTCTTTTGGATATAATAAAGTTCAAATATGAATGAGTGCAGTTTTTTTAAAAACAAGTCTAATGCTACTTCCAGAAGCATTGCCTTGAGGGAAGATGTGAAGGAGTTGTATTGCTTTCAGTATTGATGCTAGATATGGCAACCTAATTGTATTGATGATGTGGCCCAATAGCAGCAATGTTAAGTCTAAAATAGGTAATGAAGCCTAAAGTTGAATGTTATCAACTAGAAAGTGCATTTTTGAATTGAAGTTACTAATATCAAAACGCATCATTTTCAAACAGAAGAAAATTGTGTCTATTACGTTTTCAGGTATAAAGATAATCAAAATCTCCTTTAGAACTTTTTCTTTATTATTTTTTTTCTTTTTCTTCTAAAATGTGGCATTGACTATTACTCTGCGATTGTTTGATTAGTTTTTTGTGTAAAGTGAGTTAGGTAGTTCAACTGTTAGATTGGTTTAAGGTAGTTTCAGATCAACAGTGATGATGTAATTGACGGTTATGGGTAGCTATTGGCTTAGTTAGTATATAAATACAGTTGTAAATCTAATTGAAGCTTTAATGAAGATTTTTAGGAATTTCCAATAAACTTGTGTCCTGTGTTCAATAGATTCATTCTGTGTGTTCGTTGTTCTCTGCTTTGATTAGCCTTGCTTTTAATGTTTTGGAAAATTCTTATTGTCTTACAATCGCTAGCGACCCTATAAAGTTAAAATAACAATTATAAAAGTAAAAATAATAAAGGGTAATATGATCTTTTAGTGGTGTAACACTGTGTCAAGACATTTTTTCGTCAGTGAAGTTAAATTTTGGATAAAAATTCTAGCATTTGAATTCAATGGAGAGGAATTACTTTCTCTAAACTAGGGGTGGAAAACTGTAATTTACTCTATAGAAAATTTGTGTAATTATTAATATTTTTAAGTAAAAATTCGGAAAATATTGGTTATTGTTAAAATACTACCTTGATCTTTTTTTTTTTTGGTCACATTAGACAACGTTTTATGCATAATTAATTACTTTTTTTTTAATTCTATTTAACTACCAAGATCAAATTATCATAACAAATTTTTTTAATGTCAATTTATTGCATATAATCTGTTATAAGAAAATGAAAATCTTCATTGATCGATTGAGCTTATCTTACTTAGTTAAGCATGGAAAGAGCAACCGAATAATAAATATTTATTTAAGAATTAATAATGATATATTATCATATAATTAGATAATATTTTATTTTTAATTTAAAAATATTTAATAATATAATATCACATTATTATTATTATCATCTAAATTAATACTCATTATAAATATATATAGTTTTATTAGAACTAACAATAATTAAAATAATAAAATTATGTGTATCTATTTTGAGTATATAAATAAATATATATTTTTAAATGATTGAATAATTTTGAATTAAGAATAAAATAATATATAATTATATGATGACATATTATACATATATTTATTTATATATAATAAATAAATATATATAATATTACTCTAATTAAAAATACGATATTAAATAGAGTTAATTACATTGTTACCATAGAGGTTCTCTCCCTTAAATAAGAAATTGATTACATTTAAGAATTTTAAAATTACAAGGTGATCAACTTTATTATCTAAATCCAAATTCAAATCACTTGATCAAAATTGTCCACCAATGAAAAACCAGAATGCCTGCGAGTTATTCAAAATGTTTTTTTAACCCTTGAATAGTTACTTTTAAGTAAAAAATATATAATTAAGAGATAGTAAAAAAATAAAAATAAAAAACTAGAGGAAAAATATTTTCATGCCAAACTTCCGGGGTAACATTGTCATAAACCAGTTTATTTCACGAGGGAATTTATTTTTATTAATTATGAAGCGTCTATTTTGCTATAAATTAAACATCCAATCCAACTAAAACTTTGGTGATATTAATCAACATAATTTAAATGAAAATCACTCATTTTGTATTATTAATGGGTTGGTAGTGTTTATATACAGATAAAGGAAATGATAAATTATGTATACATATTTTTGACACATAATTTGAGTACATAAATTATATGTTATTATATAATTGAATAATTTTAAATTGAAGATAAAATAACATTTAATTACATAATATGATAACATATTTATCTGTACATATGAATTATGGACAAAAAAAAAATATATATATATATATATATATACATAACATTGCTAAAAAAGAAAATGCCCATTTGAATCATCCAGTTACAAACATTATTTGATTATATAGACTTATGTGAAATGCTTTCTCAACTCCAATTTGATTCCAAAATTAAATAATGGATTTATTATATTAATGGAAATGAAATTTGGAGTTTGCCTTCACATCAAGAAGCAAGCAGCAAGACTAGGTAACAATTTCAGAAGGCACAGTAAATTACCGTTGACTCCATAATATTATCCAATGAACATCTTGGTCTTTTTGTTGATTTTTGATTAACAAAATACTTCAAAAATAAATAAAAAGCCTATAATTCATTTCTAACTCTACACCTGGCGGTGGTGTATATGCAATGGCTGCCACAAAAACATTCTACGAAACTCCAAAATACAAATTTCTTTCTCAAGCATTCTCCCCATTCCAATCCTTTCTCTTTTTTTCCTCCCAAGTAAAACACTAAACTGGAAAATAAATTTAAAAAAAAAAAACAAAATTCCTAATAATATACATTATACAATAATCACTTTCACCTCCTTGTTCTTTTCCTAGATCTGGTACTTCCACCGCCCACTCCAGCCTCACTCTCACCATTGTCTCTCCGTCTCTTTTCTGCCATCTCTGGCAGCCTCACCGCTACGAATTTTTTTGGCAGACTTTCCGACACCGATCTTTTCGATGGCCGGCCAACCCCTCTCTTCGTTCTTCTACTTTCTTCTCTCACCCCTCTTCCCATTGAACTCTTTATAACCCTATCTTTTCCTACATCTCTCTTCTTCCCCTTCCTCTTTTTTGCCTCCTCTTTTACTCTATTATCTTTGCTCTCCTTCTCCTCCTCCTCCCCCTCCTCCTCCTTGTCATTGTCATCGCCACTGTCGTTTTCCACCACTTCACTGGGTGAATTTTGCTTCATTCTTTTCAAGAAGCTTGCTGCCCCTTGCTTCTTTCTCAGGGCAATCTCTTTCTTCTCCATCTTAACCTCTAAGGAATCATGAGAGCTAAGCTCATTACCACCATATTGATGCTTAACCTCTCCTCCTCCCTTGCTGTTAGTTCTCAAATTTCTCTGCCCCGAAACCGATCTTTCATTACTCCTATTCTTCTTTATACCCTTCTCCTCAATACCAACAAAAGAACCATTGATCTTCTTCTCAGTCACCTTCGCTTTTTCCTCGATTTCCCTCTCCTTTTTATTGCCTTTTCTACAAGCAGCATTCTCCAAAGCTGCTTTTGCAGAGCTTCGCTTACCACACACCACCATGGTGGAAGCTCTGCTAGGTTTTGAAAGTGCGACAGGTAGTTCTTTTCGAGGTTTTTGCTGCTGTTGTTGTTCAGGCTCAGGTTTAACAGCAGGAGTTTGTGGTTTCCTTAACTTGGCAGTCATTTCCTTGGTGACAAGAGCCCGAAGTTGTTGTGCAGCAGCATGTTCTTGAGAGCTTTGTCTGACGAATATTAGGAAATTGTTGAACAAGAGTAAGAGATCCCTGAAGAATCTTTGAAAACAGTCAGAATAAAGTCCTCTGTCAAGCCTGGATTGAATTGTTTGAAGATCTATGTGTTGCCTTATCAACTTCTTGTACCTTTCAGATTCCTGCAATATATTTTACCCACATCTTATTCACATTCAAACAACTGATAATTGAATGAACACGCACTAACTTTACAATTAATAACTAATAATATCAAAAATAACAAGCTTTTGACAAAATTCGATATTGACACATAATCTACATTCTATCATGATGTAACTTATATTCTAACGTTAAATTCAAATAATTTAATCAATAACTAATAATAAAATAAAGCAATCAGCTACACAATCATACGTCCGGGACTTTTAAAACTCCATTGATCTTAAATAAGGAATCAAATTATGTTTGAAGTGTTAAAAGGGTAGCTTAGCCATTGACTCATGTTTAGTTGGAGCAGAAAAGGAGGCAATCGAAATGTCCCGCGTGAGGAAAGAAACCATGAACGAAACCTAAGAACCATTCAAAAGGAGTCACTCTGCCAGTCAGTCAGTAAGTAGTAATGTAGATATAACGCTTCCTCCCCGTTACAGTATCCGGACTCCGGATAGAATGAACAAACGAAAGTTTCTCTTTCATAAGTAGCAGTTAGATGTTATGTCATCAACTGCACACAATTGTTGTACATCTAATAGCGGACCCCACTTTTAAGCCCATGACCAACCGATTTTACCCCTTTTTCTTAGGTATTAGTTCAAATTAAAATAATAATTATTGATTAAACCTTTTTAAACAAATTTTTAGTGAATTCACCCTTTTAAGTAAATTTATTTTTTTATTCCAGTAATATTTCTCTATTAATTACCTTTTTATTCAGTATATTTTTCAAAATGATTTTTAGTTAGCAATCTTTTTTTCCAAACATACTCTTGTATCGTTATATTGATAATAAGTTTGATAACGTATAAATCAAATATTCGTAAAACTATTCAGAAACAGATTGATTTTTTGGTGTGATTGTTGATATGTACAAGTTGAAGCGAAAAAATAAGTATAAATGCAAAAAATGTGACTGTAAAAAATGTGAGGGCAAAAAGTGCGTGTGTGAAAAGTATAACTGTGAAAAGTACGAAAAATGCAAAAAATACAAGTACAAAAAATGCAAATGTGAAGAGTGTGTGAAAACATTTCTTGCACTCATATTTTACTATAAATATATTAAAATATATTTATATTTATATTTTTTAATAAAACATAAATATTTATATAAAAAATATATTCTTATATAAATATTATATTATATATAATATATTATAATATAAGATAATATTTATATTAAAATATAAGTGCAAGAAGTACATTCATACTTTTCGCATTACTTTTTGCTTTGATCAGAACATATCAACAATCAAACAAAAAATCGACTTATTTTCTAATAAGTTTATGAATGTTTTAATTTATAAATTATCAAATTTACAATCAATTTAATGATATTAAAGTATGCTACTAACAAAAACGCTACTTAAAAAAAACACAATTGAAGACAGATAATTCCCATAGATAGATATTATTAGAATAAATATTGAGTTTGCTTAAAAAGTAAATTCAATAAATGTTTGTCTAAAAAGATTTAAGTGCAAAATTTTATGTATATTTTAATTAATATCCCAATTTTTTTATAAATAGGATTTTCGCATAAAGAAATGATAAAGTATATAAAGTTTTTGTTAAGTTTCTAATTCAGATAACATTGCTAGTATGAATGATTTTTTTTATATTTAATTTAAAATTATATAATTATACAATTAAATATAGTCTCGTATAATTTTAACCTAGATCTACACCTCATACTCTCAATCCCGGAATTGAAAGTATATATTTGAAATTAATAAAGCAAAATAGATGGACAATTCATCGACAAATGTCAGTTCCTAACAATAGAATGTAAAATTTAGTCAAATTTTCTCCGACCCTAAATTTTCTTTTTAAAAATTTTAGTGCTTTCAAATAAAAATTTTGAATAAGTGAAATATGTATATAGAAATTTTAGTATACATATTAACTAACATTTTTCACTAAAATATTTTAACTTAATTTTTTTAAAAATTATTTTAAATAATGTTATATATATTTATAATGAATATTAATTTAAGTATCAACAATAATATAATAAAACTATATGTATATACTTTTAAGTATATAATTATATATATATAAATAATGTATTATTATATAATTGAATAATTTTAAATTAAAGATAAAATAACACTAATCATATAAAGACATATAATTTATATATAAAATTATATACTTAAAAAAGCATACATATAATATTATAAGTTATTTTAACTTAATTCAAAATTGATCATAATAATATGTTATAACTAATTAGATGCAGACACATAATAACGGATATTTAAATCAGTAGTTGTTATAAATGTTGTTACTTTTATTTTTTTCCAGATCTAATAATCACAATCAAAACCACACAAATGTTGAGTATACTCTACATGCATGGACGAAATGGTGATCCGACCTAAGAATTTTTTATCTTACATGCATGCACGAATCCGTGATACGACCCATGAATTTTTCAAGCCATTGGATTCCCCTAACTGGAACGTCAATCTAAGAGTCGGTACTTACCAAAGCAAACCATGCAAACAAGAGAAGGAATACGACGGCCTGTGGTTCCCACTGCTCCAAATCCTAAACAAAGTGTGCTTTTATCTGTTCTAATTTCTAAATATGGCAAACCCTGGCGGCCGAAGAGACCAAAAATACAAATATCACCCAAAGAGATGTAGAAAAGGCACAAGCTTCTTTGGCTTGAAAGTTACACATGCAAAAACACTTTTTTTCTTATTCATTTATTTTATATTTTATCTCATATTATTATATATTTGTAATTTCTAAATAAATGGCCAAAAGATTAAAGTAGGTGAAAATTGCATGCTAATTTTTATAAAATAAGATTTTTAATCGTAAATGTTTTAGAATAAGAAAATATTTTCATATATTATATCATCTTCTAAAACGGTGGCCTTTAATGTAACAAATTAAAAACAATTATTCTTATTTCTTTAATTTATTCAGGCCAAATGACTTCTTCTGATTCAAGATTTTATAAAAGGATAAATTACCACAATTTAAATTTCAAAAGACCAAGTTCTCACTTATCATCCAGTTATATAATGAATTCAATTTAATTTTCTCCTAAATGATTATTTTAACTTTTTTTTGAATTGCAAAAGTACATTAAAACTTAATATAAATGTAAAATTGTAATTTTATTCTTACCAATTAAAAAATTCATCACTTAAGACTAATTACACATATATTAAAATTTTCATAAACATTCCAATTTTTTTTTTTTGAATTTTCAAAAATCCCTTTGAAAGTATTTATTAATTCCTTTAATTTTTCAAAATTATATTTAATTTCAAACATACATTATTTTGAATAAAAAATAAAATAAATAAATCCATGTAAAATGATCTTATTGTCTTTTTGCGCTAATATGAGTGAGAATATGAAGTTTTAAAACTTAAAGAGACCTTTCAAAACTTAATGATAAGAATTTGTGAAATATCTTTTGGCCATTTATTTAAAAAATCAAAAGTTAATACTTCTTTTTTTTGTGTTAGTCAAAAGTTAATTCTTTACGCCTACTCCATATATCATTGTTTTCCAAATTCGTAGTTATTCGGGACCCACTTCCATATATTGAAATGCATCCCAGCCATAGCTTTTAAAACCGACCATTGCATTTGACAAAAAACTCCCCAATGATATTGGTCGTGTTCCGGTTATGCGTGTTCGTTAGTTGGAGTCTAGGCTGTAACATATGAATTTTCCTTGTTTTGAAAAAAAAAAAAAAAAAAGGGATTTAATTTAAATTGTTTTAATTCGAACTAGAATGTACCTGGCTCCGAAGCCGCCGCTCAAAGTGTAAGCCGAGCCATTGTGACCGTATGATATCAAGAAACCTAACTAATGGCTCAGATTTCACAGCCAACACCTTCTTCGTGGCGGGAGAAACCTCCACAGCATCGGGCTCCTCGACACTACTACTACGACGCCGTTTTTTATTCTTTGACAAACTAGCCGAGCTCTGTACATCACTTGTCTGCTGGGACTCCACCCCAACTTCTTTTCCCTCCCTGTTTGAATCGTCCCACAACTCGTTTGACTCACTGAGTCCACTCGTTTTACCATTTTTTTGAACAGTTTCCATTTTCTCCTCCGACACCCTTTTATCTTCATCCACCTCACCTTCTTCTTCATAGTCCTCGTAGACATTTCCGTTTGATTTACCGTTTGAGGACCAATCTCGATCCCGGTCTGGTTCACTTGCGGTTCGAAGCGGAACCGGATCGTTATCTCTGTCCGGTTCAGATTTTACTTTCGGTTCTTTCTTCTTCTCTCCTTCCGCGACGTCGTTTTTTTGTTGTTTCCTGCGCTTAGTTTCCCCTGCTTTTTGACTCATGGAATTGGATTCGTTGAAAGATCGGTTCTCGCGCTCGACGGATTCGTCGCCGTCCGCGGAGGAGAATTTACCAGCGGTGATCTCCAGCGAGGCTTTCCTTTCTCTCTCCAGATCTGCTTCCTCCGCCTTCAAGCTCTTCTCTCTCTCCTCCTCTAATCTTTTCACCTTCAATTCCAAAGACCTGCAAGAACCGATTATAAAATAACGACACATCCTTCCATAGATCTCAACGAAAACTGAAAATCTTTCACTCTCAGATCTAAGAAAAATGAATTACACAATCGACACGTTGTGTCGTTGAACCTCGTCGCGCAACTCCTGAACGCGAATTTGTCTGAGCTGGTCAACAAGCGGAACCAAACTAGTTGATTCGGCTTCGTTTGAAGCCATGAACCGTCGCTTAAGATCACGAAACTTGTCCTTACAGCTCTCTGGAGTGAGCGACGCCAGGCTCGAACTTCTGTTGGCTACTTCCGTGGCTACGGAGTCCCAACTCTTGATCCCGTGACGGTTCACGGCGCACGCTAACAATAACTCCTCCAACGTCCCCCACCGCTGCTGTTCTTGTTGCTGTTGCGAGGACGACGTCGTTTCGTGTTCTCTAGCCATGGAACGAAACTAATTCCACTACCACTAATGCCACGTCGACGACGGTGCTCATCTCATTTCATAGCGTCAGTTCAAACCCTCGTCTTCATCATCATATTAATCTAAATCGACTTTTGCTTCATCACCATATTGATTAATCGTTTTAGGGTTTTGGCCTTGCCGTTTTGATTGGGTTCTTCTATTCTTCTGTTGTTTTTAATTTTTAATTTTTGTTTGCATATATTTCTTTCGTTGTTGATGATTGTTTTATGTTTTTTTTTATTAAATGAAAAATGATATTTGGCGATTAATGTTTATATTTATAGATAGCGAGACTGTGTGTTGCGTTGTGAGTTGTGGCCTCTGTTTCGATTTTTCTTTCTCTTGGCTGCTCGGGTCTGGTCTGTTTTTCATTTCGTACCAGTTTATTGGGTTTCATGAAAGTGCTAAAATGCCCTTATGAGAGTACAGTTAACTTTAAGATCTTTGATAAAATTTTAGAGGGGGAAAAGAGTAAATTTCATTTGTTTCAATATATTTTTTACCAATTCCATTTGTTTATTTAAAAACTTTGACTACTGGTTTCATCTATTAGTAAACGTTAAAAAGATTTTGAAATCAGACTGTCATACCAACTATATCACAAATCACACATCTATATATAAATGTAAATTGTTCTATTTTTTAAATTAAAAAACTTTGGTTTATGGTGTCATTTTATTTTTATTTTTATTTTTAATGTGTACAAATTTTTAGTTTTAAATATAATATATAATGCAGCATTAAAGAAAATGATAAGCTTTTGTGTTAAAAGTAGTTTAGAGTAATATATTTTTAATAAATATATTTGTTTTTACTCGTTTTTATTGATTATTTGTCTACTCTCACTTGTAGAATATATGTAATTTTAAAAATAAAAGTGTTATTTAGATTTAGATTTTATCATTTTAAATCATTTTTGTTTATAAATTAGAGAAATAAAATGTCACAGCTGTGACATAACACATGCCACGTCGTCTAGTACATCAAGGGTTGGAGTTTTATATGGGACCCATTGTAATTTGATTTGATTATTTTAAATCTAACAAGGCCTTATGTGATCCGTTTATTCATTTTGCGACACTGATTTCGTCACAGACGTCTGAGATCGCATGTTGATCGTTGATATTCCTAATCGTATGTTTGAAAGATTAAATTATACATAAAACAAAGTTTTAATTTAAATAAAATAGACAGATAATATGATTAATATTAGGATCAATAAAAAGTACAAATCTCTATAATATATTATTAATATTTAAAGTGTAAAGAAACACATGTCAATTTTGTTGTTACTTGAATATTTGTAATACTCTGAGCACCATAAATTATTGAAGGGATATTATGTATATAAATAATATATATAATTTTATATATAAATAATAATATATTATTATATAATAAAATAATTTAAAATTAGAGATAAAATAATATTTAATTATAAAATGATATATCATTATTTATACATAAAATTATATATATTATTTGTATAAAGGGAAAATTACTATTTTCCACATATTTTTTAGGCCAATCTCAAACTTATATCCACGGGAGATCAAAAACTCTTTTTTCCACCCATGACCAAACTGCCGTCCAATTTTTCAGTTAGGGATAGGGGTAAAATCGTCATTTTACTGTTTATATTAAAAAGTTATAAAGTTTATTAGTTTTCACCCCCTTTAGGTTTTAAAAACTACCATTTCACTTTTACCTAAAGTTTTTAAACTTTAAAAACTAACATTTTCACCCCCAAACCTAGGGTTTTCATATTTTTCAAAACGCAGCCACCCCCATAACTTTCAAAACTAGTAGTTTCACCTCCATTCTTCAACTTCATCTTTCGACGTCTTCTCCGGCGTCGTCACCGGCCTTCTCCTTCTCTTGGTGCGACGGCGATGGTGCAATGAAAAGATCTTCATCTCCTCGTCGCACGGTGCTACGAAGAGACGGTGCGACGAAGAGACAGAGATCTCTTCATCGCACCACCGTGCGAAGAAGAGGTCTCTCTTTGTCGCTCCACCTAGACGACGAAGGATGACGCTTCATCGTCCTTTGTCGCGTTGTCCAGAAGCGACGATAAAGCGTCGTCCTTCGTTTGTTCTTTTAGATCTGGATGATGCTTCGTTGTCCAGATATGGATGATGAAGGATCATCCTTTGTCGTCCTTTGTAGTCAAAGATGAGAGATCGGTCAAATGCGTCGATCGTCAATGGTGGTAGGAGAAGAAAGCAAACCCTATAGGTTAAATCTAAACTTTTCAAACTTTAAGGATAGGTTAGTTGTTAGTTTTTAAAACTTGGAGGGGGGAAATAGTGAAATTTTAAAGTTTTAAGGTTTTAACTAATAAAATAATGATTTTGCCCCTGTCTCTAACTGAAAAATTGGACGGCAATTTGGTCATAAATGGGAAAAAGGGTTTTTGATCTCCCGTGAGTATAGGTTTGAGATTGGCCTAAAAAATGGATGGAAAATAGTCCTTTTCCCTTGTATAAATATCAGTACTCTTTTAGTAAACATTGGTGGATTGAGTTTTTGAGTTTTGTTTTTGTTTCTTAGTTGTGTTTTGCACTTGATAAAATGTGAGAAAATTTTATTTAGACTTTGAAGTAGTTCAAGTTCAAATTTTTGGTTTTGGATACTAAAAGATTATTGGTTTTGGATATTAAAAAATTATAAATCATGATTTTATTCTTGCATATGTGTACACACACAAAAAAAACTCGAAAATGTGATAAAAATAATATGTTGTTATAAATATAAGTTAAACAAAATAAAGGAGAATTAAAGTAAGGAAGATAAAGGAGAATTGTAGTGAGGAAGAATTGAGAGAAAAAAGTGAAAGAGAGGAAGAGTGTTGCTATACATGGATGCGGATGATTCGATTACAAAGGAAGAGGGGGGTATGATAATCAAAATCTACCACCCTATAAGACCAAAAATTTGACTAACTTTCAATCTCATTAAATGAATTCTCGTAACTTTTTAAGAAAATTATTTCACTCTCATCTTCCATATGGTGGAAAAATCCACCTTATATAATATTCTCTCTTAGATTTTTATCACTTACAGATAATTACATTAACTTTGCTAAGGAAAAATCCAATGGAATAAAAACCAAAGTAGAAGAACGTAATTATGTAATGTCTTATAAAGTGGGGTTAGATGTACTTAGATTGCCTCATTAAAAACTTTATTAGAAAAACCTAGTGGGATAAAACTTAGTAAAAGAAAAAAAGATTACAGTGCACATTTTGTCTAAAATATGATAAATTTAAAAAATTTGCTCCTTTTGATAAATGCTTCCCCTGATGAATACTCTCACTCTTTGTAAGGGATTAATTTGTTTGCTTGTTGAATTGTCGCATATTGATGTTATACACTGATTTTTCAAATATTGATGTCGGTAATATCTTAGTGAATAAATTTGCAAGATTCTCACTAGATCGTATTTGTTTGACATTAATCTTTTTGTTCTACTAGAGATCATGAGTGTGAGATATGTTTGGTTCTGTCTCCTTTAATGTATCTATCTCTAATTTGGGTAATATATGTTACATTGTCTTCATATAATATGGAAGAAGTGTTTGTTGTAGAAGGAAGACTGCACGTATTCTGGATATGATGGATGACAAACCATAACTATATGTATTCTCGGTTGGCTTCATGGAAAGCTAGAGTCTTTGAATGATTTGAAAACGTTAAAACCAAAGTCTGTTTGAAGACATAATGATATCGTTATGTCATTATAAGTAAAAACATATCTCGTCTGCAAGTAGTCTTATGAGGGTCAGAAAGATACCCAACATTTGCATATCCAATTAAATTATGATTTTTAGAAGATTTAACAAAATAGAATAATTCCAAATCTCTAGTCTCACATAAGTAATAAAGTATATGTCTGATTCTATTCCAATAACAATAAGTTGGTGTAGAGTTAAATCGGATAAATTAACTAAGAAAGATATATTCGATCTAATGCATTGGACCAAATATAATAAGACTCAAATAGCATTAAGATACAGTACGTCAAGATCAACTATTTTTTCATTTTCTTCTTTATGACGAAATGCGCCTTCTTTCAAACTGAGAGATCAAATAACCATTAGGGTGCTCAAAGAATAAACCTTATCCATATTAAAGTATTTTAATAATTTTTTCAATATATGTTGATTGATGGATTAGTATTTCATTTGAATTGTGCTCGATTTGTAGGCTGAGACAATATTTAGTTTTCCCCAAATCCTTTATGTCAAATTTCTTTTTTAGATATTCAGTAGTTTTTTAGAGTTCTTCAAAAGTCTCAATGAATGCATGTCATCAACATAAATTGTTGTAATGACAAATCCAAATTTTGACTTTTTTATAAAGACAAATTGATATATAAGGTCATTAACATAATATTCCTTTTTCAAATATTCACTGAAGTGATTGTACCACATTCATTCGGATTATTTTAATCCGTACAATGATCCTTATAATTTAATTGAGTATATACCTTTTAAATTGACCCTTTTTGCTTCAGGCAATTCATTTCCTTTAAGAAGTTTCATATAAATTTCAATATCTAAGTTTTTATACAAGTAAACAGTAACTACGTCGATTAGACACATATCCAGTCTTTCAAAGATTGTTAAACTTATTAAATATTTGAATGTGATTATATACATCAAATGTGTATATGTTTCATTAAAGTTTATACCTGGCATTTGAGAAAAATATTGGCCTACAAGTCTAACTTTATATTTAGCAATATCATTTTTTTATTTCTTTTTTTCATAAATACTCATTTATATCTAACAGGTTGTACGTCTTGAGATGTTGAAACTATAGACCTAAACACTTGACATTTTACTAGAGAAACTAATTCTGCTCGAATTGCTTTTTCTCATTTAAGATAATCATGTCTTTGGCTGCACTTTCTTGTATAAATATAATTTAAAGATATTTCAGTATTATCATTTTCTTATTCTTCAGGATTTTGTATCACTTCAAAGGTTTATGTCACTTCAGGAGTTTAAGTCTCTTCAAGGACTATAATCTCTTCTGGAGGAATATTAGATAGTGTGAATTTTTTTATTTATTTTTGAATCATCATGATTGATATATGTTTGATTATTTTTTTTCTTTTACGAGGGACAATGTCTTTCGATCTAACCAGTCCGCCACACTTTTGAAATGTAGTAGATTGATTAGTCATGATTTAAATGAATTTTTCAACAGTCACATTAATTCTTGTTGGTGCATTGGCAGCTGAAATATGTGATCTTGTCATTTTTATTGTATCTACAAATGTATTAGACATTTGGTTGACAATAATTTGCAAACGCACTATCCTCTGTGCTTCAGTTTCATTTTGGGATGTATGATGATCTAAATGAGACATAGTAGGTACGTACCAAGTAAGTTTATATCTACCTTTAAAAGGCGTTTTCTCTTTCTCTAAAGGTGGGAATGTTGTCTCATCAAAGTGATAATTTGTAAATTGTATAATAAAAAGATCACATGTTAATAGTTCAAAATATTTGATAATAGATAGTTAATTATATCCAATATAAATTTTCAAATGATGTTAGAGTCTCTTTTTTGTGTATTGAATAGATGCAATATGGACATATATATCACAACCAAATATCCTCAAATGAGATATATTAGGTTGGTGAATAAAAACCAATTGTAGAGGAGACTATTGATCATAAGAAGAAGGTCACAAATGAATTAATGTTGCAACATGTAATAGAGCATGTCCCTACATAGAAGTTGGTAATTGGATTTTTAGTAATAAAATACGTGTAATTACTTGGAGTCGTTTGATGAAAGACTCAGCTAATCTATTTTGAGTATGGACATATAGGACTGAATGTTCAACATCAATTCCTATAGACATGGAATAATCATCAAATGTCTTGGATATAAATTCATTAACATTATCTAGTCGTATTGACTTAATTGAATAATCTATGAAATATGTCTTTAATTTGATAATTTATGTTAATAATTTACCAAATACAATATTTCGAATTGACAATAAACAAACATAAGACTATTATGCAGATGCATTAATTAAGGTCATAAAATAATGAAATGACCCACTTAGTGGATGAATGAGTTCACATATATCCTTCTAAATCTTTTGTAAGAATGATGAAGATTCAATTCTAATTTTGGAGGGAAATAGTCTTATTACTATTTACCTTGAGAACTGACAGTACATAATTTTTCATCAGACAATAGAATCTTGTGATTATTTAATACATATCTATGTGAATTTTCAACAATCCTATACATCATTGTAGATCCTATTTGGGTTGAATGGTCATACCAAAACATAAATACTTTTGAATCGAAAAATTTTTGGCTTGATATTGCGTAGGTTTCAATTGCTTTTATGTTTGTATAATACAATTCAGATGATAAAACAAATAATTTTTCTAGTATAAGCCTTCTTCTGAAGGTATTACCAGTTATACAGATAAATTTTGTACCGTTTTCAGTCAAGGTTTTAATGTGATAACCATGATTTCTTATACCTTTAAAATTAAGTAGATTTCGTCTAGATTTACTTAAATATAATGCTTAATTTGGTCTCATTTTTCAACAAAATTATGATTTTTTTGGAGCCTTCAATCTAATTTATGGGTCCTACTATAGTAGTTACTTTAGCTTCAATCGGTGCTAAAGTTAAAAAAAAAAAATTTTCTTAAGAATTGTGTGCGTTGTTGCATTATCTACTAAACACATGTCTCTATCATCAATTTTTGAAGTCAACACTTCAATTCTGGAGTTTGTTTTCTTTTATTTAAAAATTTTGTTACTTATAACGTACACAAAATATTGAAAGAAAGGAGAATATAATAATAAAACACAAAATAATATTTATGACTCTAAAATAATTATATATGATGAATTTTAATTATGAAAATTTGGGACATTCACATTACTAGTCAAGTGACCCATATTTTATTTTTGAAAGAAGTTTTGAAATATCAAGATTCATTAAAGCGACATGATCTAAATCATTAAAAATTTAATTCTTATGGATACTTAATATAGATTCATCCAATGTTTGTGTGTACTATATGTCCACACCCAATGACATTTATGATCACGTCTATTATTTTGTGGGTTACTCTACGTTATTCTTTATTTTATTTCACTCTTAGTCCACTTTTGGTGGTGTAACTGAGATTTTATATTATAACCATCTTCAAATCAAAATTATTTCATCCATGATCTTACTCACACCTATGAAAATTACTTCTGGTAGTTACATTTACTTCATGAATCTATGTAATACTTGTGGGACGAGTTTGATGGTTTTTCATTAACGAAAAAATATTAATTTATAATTTCTTTTCCCAATATTACTATTACAAGAGCATATTATAAAAAAAATAAAAGGTGGAGAATATTTTCTCTTCCACATTATCTCAATCAGGGACAAATTTTAAACATCGCAGAGTTATACTAAATTATAGAGCCATTAAGAGTATTATTGAATATGATGTTCAAATTTATCTTTTAAATTTCTTCACAAATCTAGTGAATTTTTTATTATATCTACATATTCAGCTTGCAATTCTTTGGGTTGTGATGTTGGTAAAATAGTAGTTTCGGATTTATCCTTTTGGAACATTTTATTTAATTACTTTCTCAAAGCTCATAAATTCTACGTGGAAAATCATATGAAAAGAATATTTCATATTATCCATCTAATTTTAGGAACTTTAGGTTCAAATATTGTCATATTTATAAAACTTTTGGTTTTATAGACAATATATATGAGTTAATCTTTGAAACTTTAGGTTCAAATATTATCTCATATTTACAAAATAACTAATTTTGTAGGAAAATATTATGATTAATTTTTAAAAATTTCAGGTTCATATATTATCTCATATTTATAAAACTTTTGGTTTTATAATTAAATCCACAATATTATAATATGTAAACTTTAATTTTGATTCTATTTTGGACTTCAAGTCCATTTTTTTATAATATATGCGAACTTCAGGTTGCAAATGTGATATAATTAATATAAAATAAATACTTTGATGAAACTTAGGACTTCGGGCCCATACACACACACACACACACACACACACATATATATATATATATATATATATATATCTCACGATTTTACAAACTTCAGGTTACAAAATAGATATAATTACTATAACAAAAATGAATATTCAAATAATATTCAAGACTTCTGGCCCAGATTTATATTTTTGTGAACTTTAGGTTATAAATTATATTCATGATTTTGTAAACTTTAGATTACAAATGATATTCAGAACTTTAGATCTAGTTTCATGATATTCAGGACTTCAGGTTTAAATTTATAATTTGTAAACTTCGAATTGTAAATATGATACAATTATAAATGAAAAATTAAATAGAAGAACAACATAAATTAAAAGGTAACTAAAATATTATAATTGAGATATTCGTATTTGTAATATACAAATAAAATAATAATATAATTAAAAGATAATTAATATTAAAATATACCTGAACTGATTATGCTAATAACGTGTTATAAATATAAATTAAACAAAATAAAAAAGAATTGAAGTAAGGAAGAATTGAGAGAAAGAAGTTGAAAGAAAGGAAGAGCGTTTTTATACATGGATCCAAATGATTCAATTAAAAAGGGAGATGTAATCAAAATCTACCACCTTATAAGCCAAAAATTTGACTAAGTTTTAATCTCATTAAATGCATTCTCACAACTTTTCAAAAAAGTTCTTTCATCCTTATCTTCCATATGGTGGGAAAATCCACCTCATGTACCATATGTCACTAATATGAGTTTTTGAGTGTTACTAAGAAACAAAAACAAAACTCAAAAACTCAATCCAGCAATATTTACTAGAAGAGTACTAATATTTGTATAAATAATATATATAATTTTATGTATAAATAATGATAAATTATTATATAATTAAATAATTTTAAATTAAAAATAAAGTAACATTTAATCATATAGTGATATATTATTGTTTATATATTAAATTATGCATATAATTTTATTGTTAGAAATAATTTTAATCTTAATTTTAACTAAAATTTTTATTAGAATTTATTTATTGATAAATATTTAAAATTTTTAAAATAAAATAAAAAAGAAGTTTGAAATTTCATTGTATCTGAATTGGATAAGTCTTTGGCTTATAAGATATCATGTCCTCATCATCGTTACCTATCAAGATCAACCATATTTGGACACGTATACAATTTATTTCGGCCGTACCCACACTTTTGCCAACTGCAGTAATAAGGTTGCCTTCACTACTGGCTATAGCTTTATCAAAGGGTAAACAGTTGATCCATACTAGTGTGGCATAAAACGAACAAGGGAGACACTGAAACACGAATATGATTGTCAAGATTCTTAAGTAATATTTAATGCTTTTGCCCGATAAATAGAATCAATCACCCCATAAAAAGCCCAATTTCCCACCCGGGTTGAAACCAAAGCCCTGGCCCATTAACAAATCCAATTGCATAAATTCACCGCGCGGGAAAATCATCTCCAATTTTTTTTAGGAAAACCCTAAACTTGTAAAAATTTTAAAAGCTCAAAAATTTCCCTCTATTTGCATCTTCATAAATCCCTCTCAAAATTTGAATTCTACCTATCACATTTTCTCTCTTGAATTTCTCAACAATTTTCTTTAGTTTTCTTTCTTGATTTTCTTGGAGAAATTCGGAGGCCAAGTTATGAGAAAAGCAGCGAAGCGAGAGCCGGCCAACACTAGTGGTAGTAGTAGAGAACGAGTTAGCGACAATGCGGAGCAACTCAGGTCCGTGAAGCGCGAGAAAGTGAGTCATAGCCGAGTCGATTTGGGCGCCGATGATGAGTCGACTCAGGCGAGTCAACAAGATGCGGTCCAGCGTAGAGTTCTTCGGTCGAAGTACCTCGCTGTAATGAACAAGATCAACGGTAGTGTTCTACGTTTCAAAATTTAAATCACTCTTTTTAAGATTTGTACTCATTGATTTTTGAATTTCTTTTACTTTTTTAATATTTATCTGTGTTATTATATATATATTCATATATATTTGCAGATCAACGGGATGATTTGTCGAGAATAGATTCTCAGAAGTTCAACACAATCATTAACGAAGTTGAGAATTTGCATCAATTAGGTAATTGTCGATTTACATGTTAATAGATTTAATTTCAATGAAATCCAAAGTGGCGAAAATAAGAATAAATTTGTGAAAAAATTACTGCTTTGGTGTTATATGTTACTGGTTATTATATTTATTATTATTTTACCATGAAAGGAAAATCTATACTGTAATTATTATAGTTTATCCTGCCATCGGAATTCATTTACTTGAACTGAGACGGCTTTGCCGAAGCATTTCTCTGAGAATGTATTGTCTCTCTCTCTCTCTCTCTCTCTTTTTTTCCTTTTTTCAACATTTATGTTTTGAATAATGTTATAATGTTAGTAAAGTAATGGTACATAGTATTGAAATAAAATTGTTTATTGAAATCCATTAATTTAAATGGTGGAGGGATTCTCCTTAACATGTCTCTTTGAGTATATAGGTTTTTTTAAAAAAATTAAATTAAGATTTTTTTTTGTGATGCCCAAACGGGATGCAGTGCAGAAGCCAAGGGAACAGGTAGCAGATGCAGAAGCACTGTTGGATATTGCTAATACATTGGTGTCTTCTGTCCAGTCACAATCCAATGCGGGAGTAACACCAACTGATTTTGTCAGTTGTTTGATATCTGAGTTTGGGCAATCCAATGGTAGGAGATTAGCCTCCCAAGAAAATACCCAAATATCAATCAATTGGAAAGATATTGGTCTTGCTATTTCGCCGTTTTTATCAACATGCCATGGTTGTTGCACCATGTGAGTTTTATCTTACTCTTTATAGATAATGCTAATAATGTGTTTTGGGGTCTCACTGGTTGGAGTTTTGTAATGTGAAATGTGATATTTGGCACATGGAATACTAGATTAGTAACCAAACTTAAATTCATTACTATAAACTACAACTAATATACCTTTATTTTTGTTTTCTTCTAATCTTGTTCTCTTTGAAGTATGTTGACAGGCTGTGGTTTTGCTTTACTTTGTGTTGTTTGGTGAAGGATTGGGCCTATGAATAGTGAGGTTAAACAAAGGAAGAAGATTGCTGATCGCAGAAAGCATGAAAAGCCTACTCAAGCTGCAAGACCCGAGGAGGTGAAATTGCTTTCCCCCACCCTTTTGTGCTCATCTATGGAATATTTCTATTGTGATGAGCTGTGTAATGCTGTAGCCATGAAGAGTTCTTTCATTAATGAGGTGAATGCTGGTGATCTGGGTAACAAGGGTAACAGTAGTTTCTTCTGGGAATTTGTTGGGCAGAAGTGTTAGAGGTTCAGTCGGGCTTTAGTGATGTATAGTGGCATATTTTCATCTTTCTCTTTTCAAAATGCATGATCTGTTTGTATTACTTTAAAAAAATTAATAGACATAGAAAAGATGAAGAAGTCATGAAGTTCAGATGGTTTAGTATGAAATACCATTTTCTTTGGAAGAGGTTTTTAGCTTTGGTTTTTATGTATATGATTGCATATATCTATCTGGTTTACCAGTCTTTTGCATAATTGTTTGTATTAAGCTGCATTTTCATCTCATGAGAACACCAAAATACTTAAGTTCAAGGTCACCTTTGTTGAACATTTTTTGCTACTTTAAATGGTCACAGCTTGAGTGCAGTTGTCTGAAATATACTAGCATGGTGCTTATGTTCAAAGTGCTCTTCTCTCTATTCTCAATTTTTACATTTAGTTTTATGTGTAATTTGCCAACTTGAATGGTTTATGAGTTTCTTAAATGTAGAGTTGGACATTTATCCTTGAAGTTATTCTCTGTGATGCTTTCACAACTGTGGTGATTTTTGTGACTTCTGGTTGTGTACAACAGGTTGATAGCACTGAGGCAGAGAAGAAAACAGATACAGATAAGAATATGTCAATAATGTTTGAGATCTTAAGAAGGAAAAAACGTGTTAGACTTGAAAGTTTAATTCTAAATAGAATGTCATTTGCTCAGACTGTTGAGAACATGTTTGCCCTGTCATTCTTAGTTAAAGATGGTCGCATTGAAATAACTGTTGATGAAAATGGCTCTCATATAGTTGGTAAGACATTTTATGCAATCAGTTTAAAAATTTAGTCGTTTAAAGTTTATATCATCTGTGCTACTGAACTTATTTATTTTTTCCTTTTCAGCACCTAGGAATGCGCCAAGTGCCAATGCTGTCATGTCTGGCGATGTTACATATAAGCATTTTGTCTTCAGATTTGATTATAAGGATTGGAAGGTATGCTATAGGAGCCTGTTTTGCTTAGTGATAATGCCATATTAGATGTTTCTATTGGTGGTCTCAGTTCTAAAATATAAGTTGCGTGGCCTCTAATAATTATAATTTCATGGAATCAATTAACTGTGCAGTTCTGATTACATCACTACATAGGTTCAGTCTAAATTTTGCTTAGTTAAAAGTATAATGGATCATGTAACCTATGATTAAGTGTTTTGAAGTGTCCTCCAATTTAATTATGGGTTAATGTAAGATGAATATTAAAAATTTTTCATCGATAACTTTGGTTAATTCTTTAAAGGTGAAATTTATGGTTAATGGAGCAATGCTATAACTTATCTTTCTAGCATATGCATCATTATTAAATAATATGCTTAATTTCATTTTTTTTTTTTGGTTTTTCATGTTTACTAATTGTTTCCCCTAAACCCAAACATAATATAACTTGTTAAATAGTTAATGATGGATGCGGTACCTGCTGGGGAGGAGCTGATGCCGCATAGGGAAAAATCAAACTCTTATGGTGTTCCTCAGGCAGAACCAGCAGCATTAATCTCTCAAGCAGCAGCATTACGCACAACCCCAATCAAGAAATTATCCAGGAACCGTGGCTTGGTAATAAGAGAAGAATCAGTTGTCGAAGATTCGCCTGAACTTGAAGATGCAGTTGCTGGTAGAAGAGCCACCAATATGCTAAGGTGTAAGCGTAAACTCATCTGAAGAAGAGGCTTGTTTTGATGCTATAAACTGGTACTGGTGGCTGCATTTTTTGTTCAGAGTAATGTCATGTACATATGGTCAGGTAAAACCCAAAATTGATAATCTTATTTTGTAGATATTTAAACTCTGATTCCGTGCCATAGCTTTAAACTTATAAGAAACCATCTTGAAGAATGCTCTTTCGTGAAACAAGTATGGTACAACTAATTTTGTACACCAACTAGGGACAAATTTCAATTCTAATGATTGAAATTTGTTACATTTTTGTATAAAGGTTGGTTTTATTGTGTCAAAATTGTGTATTGCCAAAACAATTAGCATTTTCCTTGTGCATTATCTCAGATTGTTGTGCTGTCAAAATTGTTATGAAATGAAGTCGATGAAGCTCATCTTTCAAGCCTATCATATTATCAATAGGTTGTGTTATTGATTTAATAATATATGTATATATATTTTCCATAGTGTGAATAAACATTCATCATTCCTGGACACTAACAATTTTATTGTAGCTAAAAAATTTAATAAGATCCTTTCAAGTTACATTTTCTAACTGGCACTAACATTTAACACATTATTGAAATTTGTTCATTTAACAATGAATTCGGCCAGCAAGAAAGTCATCATAATGACACAATCCCTATTCTAAAAATCCTGTTCGTCCTAGGGAAGAAAATGTATGTTGCCATTGTTACACTAGTGATTGCTTTTTGATATGTCAAGCTCCTTGAATATTGGACTGTTGACACCCACTCCCATTGCATTAAGACCATTGTCGACATATATAACAGCCCCGGTAATTGCGGTTGCCAAAGGTGATGCTAAGAAGGCTGCTGTGTTCCCCACCTCATCTGTTTTCATCGTTTTGTTAAACTTAGACAAATGAAAATCATGTTCAACAAATAGCACCAACTGAAATCGAAACTATGATGGGACGGGGATTAAGTTGTAGCTTTTACCTGCAGATAGTTCTTTCTGCAAGGGCGCATTCTCTAATGAATATTCAATCATTGTGTCTATGAATCCAATTGCTTTTGCAGCACGGCTTCTTAGTGGTCCTGCAGACGAACAAAATTATCTGCACGCTCTCGGAAAAAAAAAAAAAAGGTGAAAGTCTGGTAACCAAAGGTGTAGGAGAGATACCAGCAGATATGGTATTGACCCTGATTTTGTGCTTTCTTCCTGCTTCAAAAGCAAGCACCTGTATGATCAAGTAAAGCACAAAAATGAATCAACATTAAATAAGAATTTTGGCGTAGTGATATTAGAATGAACGCGAATAGCAAAACATGAGTAGAGAAGAAATAAGAGCTCACTCTTGTGTCACTCTCTAGCGCAGCTTTAGCAGAACTCATACCTCCACCGTATCTGTTATGACAGTTAAAAATTTCATCACACAAGAAATTATAATAACACAAACTGGATGGTTGTATGATATCAACGTACATCAAGCATACCCTGGAATGATCCTCTCCGAAGCAATGTATGTTAGAGAAATTGATGAACCACCTGCATTGATGAAACCGAATTTAGATTCTAGAAACGTGTCTTGTTGCAATATATTATGTACTCAGATGATTTGATTAGGAAGAATCATGGCAGATTATAGAAAGGAGAAACATGCCTGGATTCATTATTGGAACAAAATGCTTGAGTAAGGAAACATAAGAGTAACTTGAAGCAGACACAGCCGCAAGATATCCGTTCCTCGATGTCTCTAGCAGAGGTTTACTCACCTGTTGAGAAGATCATTTCTCATCAAGTACAAAAAATAACAGTTTCAAGAGATTCTGTATACAGAAACTTTAGTACCTCTGGCCCATTGGCAAGTGAATGCACAAGGATGTCGATGCTGCCAAAATCCTGTTTAACAGATTCAGCAACTTCCTGCAACACATTCAAAAGCAACCAAACACTTAAAAAAAAGAAAAAGCTAAGCAATGGCATCAACAATAACAATCATAGAAAGAAAAATATGCTAATTCTAAAAGTTTGAGTGGTTAATCACTGAATGACTTATGGGAAACAAAATAAAGCAATATGTGATCATAACATTAGATGTGAAACTAAATTACATATCAAATTCATCTTTCTGTCTGAAAATGGTCAATGAATTATTCAAAAAAATAAATTCACAAAATTGTTGACTATAGAAGATCAGGAATGAAACAATTTTTTGTTATATACCTTAACAGTCCACTTAGAGGACCCTGCATAACGCTTATTTGCTTTCACCTGCACAAAATCACAGGATGAGAAAATGTTTACTGTAGAAGAATTTGAACATTCTTCACATATTTTAGAATAACTGCACATCCTTACATCTTCCGGCACATCCTCAGGGCTGTCATAGACTGCATCTAGGGGATACACTTTGGTGATTTCCATCAAAGAACCATCTGGCAACCTGAATCATAAAAATCCTTTCAGCTGAACCATTCATCAAGAACTGACCATTATAAAGTCATATAAACCAAGACTAACAACTTACACACGTGATTCATCAAACTTTCCACGTCGCAAACTGGTTTCAAAAATGTTCAAAGCCTAAACAAGAGATGTAAGTAAATGAACATCTTTCTTACACAGCTTGAAAGACATAAGATTATTTGAAAATAAGGAGAAAATAAGAATAGAGGTTCAGAGTCTTACAGGCACCCACGTTCCCACCAAAATTTCTGCACCAGCAGTAGCAAGAGATTTTGCTATAGCCCAACCGTATCCGTTGTCATCAGCAACACCAGCAATAAATGCCTTCTTACCTGAAGACATCAGTATCAGAGTTTATGAACTTGTATGGTAAAAAAAAGTTTTTCATATATTTTGATCTGTATTGGTACAGATATATATAACTATACAAGAGGCTAAATCTGGTAAGAATCCTAGAGAATAAAAAATAATTGACAGCTTTAATTGACAACTATTCATTAGCTATTTTAGAAAACTAAAATACGAACAAATCACACTAATTCAGCCTAATTAACCTGTGAATCTTGCAACACTCCCCCTCAAGCTGGCTTGAAGATGTTTTCCATAGCTAGCTTGCTAACTAGAAGTTCAAATTGTCCCTTGTGTAGCCCTTTGGTGAGTATGTCTGCTATTTGATCTGTAGTTGGTACATAGGAGAGACAAATTAACCCACTTTCAATCTTCTCTTTGATGAAGTGCTTGTCAACCTCAATGTGTTTCGTTCTGTTGTGTAAAACCGGGTTGTGAGTGATTGAAATGGCTGCCTTGTTATCACAATATACTTTCATAGGATAAGACACCGAGATCTTCAAGTCTTCAAACAATCTTTTCAACCAAATTGCCTCGCTAATCCCATGAGCAAGAGACCTGAACTCAACCTCGACACTACTTCAAGCCACAACATTTTGCTTTTTACTCCGCCATGTAACAAGATTTCCTCCAATAAAGGTGCAGTAGCCTGAAGTAGAACGTCTGTCAGTAGTACAACCGACCCAATCTGCATCAGCGTAGACTTCTATTTGTAGGTTGTTATTCTTCCGAAACATAAGGCCTTTTCCAGGAGTTCCTTTTAGGTATCTTAGTATTCTATACGCTGCATTAAAATGTTCTCGTCCAGGTGAGTGCATATATTGGCTAACCATACTCACAGCAAAAGCTATATCAGGACAGGTATGTGACAGATAGATTAACTTCCCTACAAGTCTTTGAAATTTTTCCTTATCAATCACATCTTTAGCTTTAGCTGGATCAAGTTTCAAATTAGCGTCAAGTGGAGTATCTGCAGCTTTACAACCTAAGAGACCTGTTTCACTGAGAAGATCAAGGATATATTTCCTTTGGTTTACAAAGATACCCTTTCTTGATCTAGCGAACTCCATACCAAGGAAATATTTTAATAATCCCAGATCTTTAATCTCAAAATCTCGTGCCAACTTCTTCTTTATGTTTACTAATTCTTCAGAATCATCACCTGTCAAGATTATATCATCTATATAGACGATTAAGATAGAGATTTTACCTTTCTCCGATCGCTTATAAAACATTGTGTTGTCAGCCTGGCTTTGATGATAACCATGGCTTTTCACGGCTTTTCCAAAACGTTCAAACCAAGCTCTCGGAGATTGTTTAAGGTCATATAGGATTTTTTAAGTCTACAGACTTTATCCTGTCCCATCATCTCAAATCCTGGAGGTGGGCTCATAAACACCTCTTCTTCTAAATCCCCATTCAAGAACACATTCTTGACATCTAACTGGTGTAATGGCCAATCATAATTAGCAGCTAAAGACAATAATACCCGGATGGAATTGATTTTTGCAACAGGGGCGAAGGTTTCCTGATAATCAATTCCGTATGTTTGAGTAAACCCTTTAGCAACTAATCTCGCCTTGTATCTCTCAATACTTCCATCTGCCTTACATTTCACTATAAACACCCATTTACACCCGACGGTTTTTTTATGTTTGGGTAAATCAACAACTTCCCACGTTCCACTTCTCTTCAGAGCATTAATCTCTTCCATTACTGTTGATTTCCAATCAGGATCATCGAGTGCTTCTTGTATGTTTCTTGGGATAAATAAGTTAGATAACTTAGATATAAAGACATTATGTTTCTTTGAGAGTTTAGCATAGGAAAGATATCGGGATGTAGGATGAGAGGTACGTTTAGCTTTCCTAATAGCTATAGGAATATCTAGATCACTAGACTCAGTATTAGGTACTGGATAAGGAATAAAATCAACATTTGGGTCATTAGGGACATGAGTATGAATAAGAGGAATGTTACCTGGAATAGTTTCAGGTTCTGTTCTCGGAGCAGCTGATTGAACTGGTGCTAAAGGAACCATGACCCTTTTTTTATGACCTTTCTTCCTTGAATAAGTTAGGAGCTTTTTACCATGTTCTGTGAGAACTATGGGTTGTATTTCTCCCCCTGTTGAGGATTCAGAAATGTTTGGCAAAACAGATTCAGGATCACTTGTTTCCTCAGTATTATTAGTTTCCTCTTTATTTAAAAGTTTATTTTTAGATGTGGGACTAGGTATAGAACCGGTAATAGGTGTAATAAGATCAGTAGAATCAATGATTTTAGGTAAAGGAATAGCAGAAATATCCCAAAAATTTCCTTCTTCTCCTATCTCCCCCTAAAGAGAAATTTTTTGAAAGAAAGGTTGACTTTCAAGAAATGTAACATCCATAGAGACAACTATTTTTTTAGTTTGTGGATTAAAACACTTGTATCCTTTTTTGTTTGGAGCATAATCAATAAAAATACATTTTTCTGCCCTCGGATCAAGTTTAGATCTTCCTTTACTATTTATGTGGACATATGCTGTGCACCCAAATATTTTAATAGGAAGATTTGAAGGTATTCGTGATTCAGGAAAAAAAATTTTTAAACAATCAAACGGAGTAATATAGTTCAAAACACGAGTAGGCATTCTATTAATAAGATAAGATGCAGTTAAGACAACTTCTCCCCATAAATATTTAGGAACATTCATTGAAAACATAATAACTCGAGAAACTTCAAGAAGATATTTATTTTTGCGCTCAGCAATACCATTTTGCTGAGGTGTATCGACACAAGTAGTTTGATGATGAATCCCAAACTTCCAAGAATTCCTTTAAAGTATTCAGTTCCATTATCTGTGTGAAGAATCCCAATTTTGGTTTCAAAATGGTTTTCAATCATTGAGTAAAATATTTTAAATAGTTTTTCAACCTCAGATTTTTCCGACATTAGGTAAACCCAACATAAACGGGTATGATCATCAATAAACGTCACAAATCATTTTTTATTAGAGGGTGTATTAATCCTTGACGGGCCCAAATGTCACTATGGATTAAGTAAAATGGTTTTGAAGCTTGATAAGTTTTAGGATTATAAACAGTCTTATGACTCTTAGATAAAATGCAATTCTCACAATATAGTTTAGAACAATCTAATCCTTTAAATAAACTAGGAAATAGTTTTTTAAGATAAGGAAAACTAGGATGCCCTAGTCTATAATGCCAAAGCATAATTTTATCCTTAACTAGAGTAGAACTAATACCACTTAAGCCTTGAGCTTCTTTATTCTTGGAATCTTGATCTTCAAAATAATAGAGGCCATTGATTAATTTAGCATTGCCAATCATCTTCTCCGAGTTCAGTTCCTGGAAAACACAACATGATTCAAAGAAAATAACACGACAATTAGAGTCTCTGGATAATTTGCTAACCGATAATAGATTACAAGTAAGTTTAGGAACATGTAAGACGTTCTTTAAGGAAATATTTTTTGAAAGATTTACCAAACCTTTGCCGGCTATAGAGGAATAAGATCCATTTGCTATACGAATTTTTTCATGGCCAGAACAAGGATAGTAAGAATGAAACAAACTAGACAAACTCGTCATGTGATTAGAGGCTCCCAAATCTATGATCCAAGGAGTAGAATAATTTAGTGAGTGACAAGATAATGCCTTAAAATCATTACCTACTTGAGCCACTGAAGCATTAGGAGCACTAGATGAACCTGAGTTGAACTTCAGCAATTTCAGGATTTGATCAATTTGCTCTTTGTTGAAGGAGGCCGAATCTGCCTCATGTGCAGCAGGAGTCTTATTAAACCGTCCTTCATGAGAGCCCCTCCAATTTGCTGGCTTTCCATGAAGTTTCCAACATGTCTCACGTGTATGACGTGGTTTGTTGCAATAGTCACACCAAACACGAGGCTTGTCATTGGATTTCTTGTTAGTATTTCGGCTAGCATTCACCCCAACCGCAAGAGCAAAGTTTTCAATAGGACTGCCAGGGTTTTTCTTGCCGAGCATAACAAGACGGTGACTCTCCTCACGGCGGACTTCAGAGAACACTTCACCAATAGATGGAAGCGGTTGTCTACCGATGATCCTGCCTCTAACTTCATCAAACTCCATATTAAGTCCAATAAGAAACTTAAAAATACGATTATCCTCCACCATTTTTTTATAATGGTTACAATCATGAGTACATTTCCATTCATAATCATTGAAGAGGTCCAAGTCTTGCTAAAGACGTTTCAAGGAATTAAAATACCTAGTGATAGTATCCTCACCTCGGCGGATTTTTTCCAACTTCAAAGTCAACTTATATACCTGAGATTGATTTCCCAAGTCTGAGTACATTTGGTTGACATTGTCCCAAAGCTCCTTAGCCGTATGATAGCACATATAATTGGAGCTTATGTCTTCCTCCATCGAATTCACCAACCATGTCATCACCATCAAGTTCTCCGCGTCCCACGTAGCATAGCTAGAATCATCAGATGCAGGTTCCTTCTTTTCTCCAATCAAATATCCCATCTTGCCCCTACCACGGATATACATGCACACAGATTGAGACCAGCGCAAGAAATTCTCTCCATTTAGTTTAATCGTGGTAATTTGAATAGAGTGGGATTCCAAGGTGGGAACCTGAGTGGTAGTCGTGGATGTAGGTAGGTCTGTAATGTTGGTTGTCTCTGAAATCTCAGACATGATGATGAAAAAGAATAGAGAGGAAGGAGATAGGTTGATACAGATGAAGGCTAGGAATTCAGGAAATAGAGTTCCTGCTCTAATACCATATGAACTTGTATGGTATAAAAAAGTTTTTTATATATTTTGATCTGTATTGGTACAGATATATATAACTATACAAGAGACTAAATCTGGTAAGAATCCTAGAGAATAAAAAATAATTGACAACTATTCATTAGCTATTTTAGGAAACTAAAATACAAACAAATCACACTAATTCAGCCTAATTAACCCGTGAATCTTGCAACAGAGTTAGTTTGAGAGGTTAAACTTTTTAATGATTAAAAGAACATCATTGTTAAAGTGGATAAACAATGAATAATTCAACTTCAACATCATACCGGTTGAACAACTTGAAAAGGTTCTGTTCCAACATTGATATACAATACCTCCATCTAAAGACATCAACTAGCCACAACAAGAGCTAACTTATCATTCTTTCACTAGTTTGTACCTATATAGATCCATTGATTGTTTTCAGGGTGAAAAAAGTTTAAGCACATAATTAGCATAGGGATGTCATTTTAATGGTTTCTCTTTGCACTTTTGAAAGATCATATAAGCATGCAGGGTTTAGTTAAAATAAAATGTCCTAGCAACAACTAAAAAAGATAGCAAAATCATTCTCAATAAAAGACATTAAAACTGCACATAATGAAGTAATAACAGAAATTTTTTTGAGTGATAAAAAATTCAAGGAAGATGAAAAAGAACAAACCTCTCAAATCAATTGATAAACCTGATACAGGCTTGCTATCACTAAATTCAGCCATTGCTTTTGTAACAAACTTGTCAAGTTTTACCGATGATGACATAAAACTCCGGTGGAGAGGTTGAGCAGATGATAGGTGACCAGCGCTTGCAAGCTTGGCCAAGGAAGCTTTCTTAGAAACTCCAGAAACAAAGGCAACACCTGCCTTGAAGGCTCTATGAGAAGTTGAAATGCAAGGCCTCACTCTTGCCATCTGAAGGCTGGAAGCCGCTTTTGCTGCCATTTCCAACAAACCAACTCTTTCAGAGGAAAATAAATACCTGCAAAATAAAAGGCTTTGAACCACAACAACTATGATGGAAAAACAATTCTATATTCAAGTCATAGATTGCTCATCATCAATGTTTGAGGCATAAATCCAACCATTTGGCTTTGAAAACATGCCTTAATTGCAAAAAGATGAGCCCAGATAAACTAACTCCACAAACTAAATTACCTATCACATTAAACTTCAATGTCATTTAAGTTAAAACAACAAATCACACAACACTCAAAGATTCGAAATTTCCACAATTTCCCTCCAACTCTCTAATAAAATATAACACAAATCCTCTTAAAAAAAATCTAATAGCACACTACATTAGCCAAAAAACCAATAACTGAATCATTCAATGTCCTTGCATTACAAAATAAACATGTTTTTTTTTTTATTTTTAAATTTTCCATTGAACTCCCTTAGATTCAAATAAAAACATACATAAATGTGAAAACTTCCAACTAAAATTTCAACCTGCCATTACCAAAAGGATTAACTAAAACCTTAAATCTACCAAGAAAAAAAAAACACGATTAGCCCAAAAAAGACCCACCTCCGCATTTACAATAAATCTTCAAAGGAAAAAAAGACCCACATCAGAGAGGGAAAAATATATGAAATTAATAAGTATAGAAGCTTAAAGAGATCTATTTAGAAAGAAATGCAATACCTTTGAAAGAAAGAGAGAGCCAATGTGAGTGAAAGAAGAAGAAAAGAGAAAGGATTTTGAATGTGGAAAAACAAAGAGAGGTGACGAACGTTTCAAGAGATGAAGTGGGAAAGAGTCGGATGAGATCGAGAATTGAATTTGATGGTGTCTAAAAGTGAATGGAGTTGGTTGGGGTTAATGGAGGCTTCGAAAGTGCAGAATGCAAGGATTTAGAGTGGGGGTTAAGTGATAGCTTTCCCGTCAGTGGAAAGTTCCGTATGAGAGATGGCCTTTTTGTTGCTAAGAATAATGTGGAGTTTTTCATTGGGCTTTTTTAAGTCAAAGTGGACTTCGTGAGAGATAATTAAATAATAAAAAAAAATCTTTTTATAGCTATAATAATAACATGAACTCTTTTAAAAATTAAGAATTTGGAGTTAAAATACCGGTAGAGGGAAAATATTAGTCATTTTTTATATTATCAAGTGATATATGAATGGTAAATGTAATGGATAATTTTTTGATATAGATTATGTATATTAATAATGAGTATTAAAAACAATATGTTATTATATAATTAAATATTATTTTATTTTTTCTAATTATATAAGAATATGTTAATGATAATACTTAGATATGATAATAGATCGTATCAATTCGGTCTTAATGTGACTTATTGTATTTGTGACTTGTGTTGGGTTAAAACTTGTTATAATGTGGGCTTTGTGGGTTGGATAGGTTCACAAAAATTATAAAACCTACATTAATAATAAATTATGTCAGAATAAAGAGATTTAGTACGCTCTATCAAAATAAAGAACCTAAGGCGTGTTGTGAGTAACCCGGAGGTGCTTGACATATTTAATAATCCTAATTATTATAGGTTTTATTGTAATTTTATTATTTAAGTCAAAAGGATAGAAAAAAACCCTATTTTTATAATCCAAATTAACTTTTCAAAATTCAACCTACAAACCCAAAATGTGGGAAAGAAGAAAACAATAACCAAGTACATTCAAGAGGGAATTTGAACTTGTGCATAATACAAACTGGTTTTATTTTCCTCATTTTATACTAATAAAATAAAAATTTGTTTTGTTGTAAAAAATCTTGCTTTTATGAATTTTGATCAACAATGTTTCGTATTTTTATGTGTCCAAAGCAATATGCATAAGATTTCTCTTCAATCATTATAAGCAAGAATGTTGCATAAATATTTTCCACCAATCATAATAGTGAATATTATTAAATACATAAACTTATCATTTAGACCTTTTTGTCAGTGATCGTTTGTTCAATTCTGATGTATGATGAAAATTTTCGTGATTTGATTATATTCTGATGAAAAAAAACTGGTCTAGAATTGTAATGAACCCGTTGGGAAGTAGAACCTCAATTTCTGAGGCCAAACACCGGTGAATAAAACTCGTGCTAACACATGCAATGTGGAGAGGAACCAATTCTGGGGCTCATAATTGATCACAAGCCTGAACTTTTCCACGTAACTGCTTGGATCTTTTATTCACCTAGAGGGCTTGGTATGCCATATGGCGTTGATTGGTTGGACTAGGCCTTACACTCTTGCAGCTCTGTCTATGCTAACTGTAGGATTTCTGGTGGCATTCCTGGATGGGATGCCTTGGTAGGGTTAATGTCCTCATTCTTCTTAAATGGGAGGGAGATATACAAGTTGGGGTTCAGCCTTAGAGGATTTGCAGATTTTTTTTATAAATTCTGCATGAGAGGCGATTGAACATTCTGTCACTAACTTCTCTTTGATGTCGTGGAGAACAAGTTCCTCATAAGCTTAGACGGGAGAAAGCAAGATTTGTACTTTACTCCGCCGGGTAGTAGTTGCAATCGATTCCCGAAGAGTTGAGATAAAAGATCCCAACCAATGACAAGATCTTTCTGTATACGGACTGGCTTGTTGATAACCTTGGTACAGAAAGCAATGAACATTGGGTATGATGAATCTAGTAATTGTCTGGCAGGACACCACTCCCCTCTAATTAAAATATATCAATCTCTCCATGCAACAAAACAAATCTTCTTCGCCTCTTACTCCTCCATCCTTCTATATTCCTCCTCCGGCACCACCACCACCGCCTCACGTGACTCCATTAGCAGCGATGACCTAGTTGAGTCACTGTGGAGGACGAATTCAGAAGACCAAATGACATCCAGAGTTTTAAAACTCAAGACAGCTACTCTTTATCTACATTAACATCCATACTCAAAAAGGCTACGAAAATTAGATGGTGGCCCATTTCGCACTATCCATCCCATGAAGAAAAGGATGAGCCTTACCCTAGCATCTTAGATAAGGTTTTTCATTCATCAATAACTAAAATGCTGACAAAATGTCAGCATTGATGGTTCAAACAACACCATCCACAAAATACCAAAGAAAAAACAAATCATAACATTTATTGAATGACAATTAAAAATATTCCTGTCTTTAAAGCTTTGCTTGGCTGGGGGAAACAATCAAAGCGGTGGCTACAATTCCAAGTGGGCTCTTGGAATTGTAACTATTAGAATTTAGACAATTAGTCATTCAAACAAGCTTGTAAGTGTCACATGAACAATTATTTCTTAGGCTCCCTTCAAGATTTTTGAGGGTAATATGAATGGATTGATTTCATTTGATTTGGTTTGAAATATTGTGATATAATGTCTCTTGCCATTTTCCTAGAAAATTTTGTACAAGACCAATAAAATTTATGATGAACTATATATTCTATGATGGTTTAATCTATTATTTGAAAATATATGTTGTTCGTATGTGAATTTAGCAAAGTAATACTAATGACTACAAATTGTTGTCCCCAAGCTTTATACAAAAGTTATAGAACAAAAGATAGGTTTGAATGTGTAATTACAAATATGATTGGACACATTAAGTCCTAAAAAATTAATCTATACATTTGATCCAATTTCATTTTTATGAAAATTGAATTATTGTATTTTCCTAAAAAGGAGGAAAAAGATTGTTATCCTATAAAAATACAAGATAGAGATGAAAAATGCTCTTGTGATCGATGTTAGATACTAAAATGACATTAAAGAAAACGTGAGAATATTCGAAACTATCAAGTTTTTCTTTTCTTATTGTTTATAGATTAGAGAAGTTCTATTCGAATTTGGAGTCTACCGATATGTAAGTAACGTGAATAATTATTGTTTGTATAGTCAATCACTTTTTTAGTAACAGCCTCCTATATTTATGTAAGGTGAAATTTAAGATTGATGTTAGATACTAAAATGACATTAAAGAAAATCTGAGAATATTCGAAACTATCAAGTTTTTCTTTTCTTGTTGTTTATAGATTAGAGAAGTTCTATTCGAATTTGGAGTCTACCGACATGTAACTAACATGAATAATTATTGTTTGTATAGTCAATCACTTTTTTAGTGACAGCCTCCTATATTTATATAAGGTGAAATTTAAGATCGATGTTAGATACTAAAATAACATTAAAGAAAACGTGAAAATATTCGAAACTATCAAGTTTTTCTTTTCTTATTGCTTATAGATTAGAGAAGTTATATTCGAATTTGGAGTCTACCGACATGTAACTAACATGAATAATTATTGTTTGTATAGTCAATCACTTTTTTAGTGACAGCCTCCTATATTTATATAAGGTGAAATTTAAGATCGATGTTAGATATTAAAATGACATTAAAGAAAACGTGAGAATATTCGAAATTATCAAGTTTTTCTTTTCTTGTTGTTTATAGATTAGAGAAGTTATATTCGAATTTGGAGTCTACCGACATGTAAGTAACGTGAATAATTATTGTTTGTATAGTCAATCACTTTTTTTGTGACAGCCTCCTATATTTATGTAAGGTGAAATTTAAGATCGATGTTAGATACTAAAATGACATTAAAGAAAATGTGAGAATATTCGAAACTATCAAGTTTTTCTTTTTTTGTTGTTTATAGATTAGAGAAGTTCTATTCGAATTTGGAGTCTACCGACGTGTAAGTAACGTGAATAATTATTGTTTGTATAATCACTCACTTTTTTAGTGGCAGCCTCCTATATTTATGTAAGGTGAAATTTAAACCATTAACATTAATCATTTTTTCTAGTTTGAATATATTAAAATTATATATATATATTTTTATTTGTAGTGGATGAGACCATTATTAAATATTAATTTAGGTTAAATTTTTTTAAAAAAATTTAATTTTTGATACAATTATAAACCAGAAATGTGATGGTGATTGTGAGCTGTTATTTTTTGTTAGATTTAAAGATTATAAACTAATTTTTTAATAATTAAAAAAATATTGCATAGTACTTTACAAATAAGTTTCTAATTTTTCCATCCCATGTAATTATTTATTTAATAAAATTATTTGTATTTATTTTTAATATATAAATAAATATTAATTTGATATATATTATCATATAATTAAATTATTTTAAATTAAAAATATAATAATATTTAATTACATAATAATATATATATTTATTTATATATGAATAAATATAATATTATCTTTATTTATTTATTCTTGTATTTTCTTTTTCAAATGAAGTGTGCTGGCTCGTATTTCATGAATCACGGGGCATCTAAAATATCTGGAATAAGGCCCCCGTTCCTTTCAAAACGAAGCTTTTTATTAATTAGGTGATTTCATAGTCAATTGATTTGTAATTTTGTTGACCTAATTTTATCTTCCAAAATACCCATAAATATTCCACAATTTTATCAGGAAAAAAATTTACGATGATATCACTTTATGAATTGATGAATGCTTCTTGTTTGCAATTTCAAACCCTAAAATATCTAATCAACATAATTCTAACAATAACAACAAAAACTACCACATCAACAATCACAACAACAATAATAATAATAATAATAATAATAATAAATCATTCACAAGTATAGTTTAATTGATAAAAGATGAATATCTATATGTAAAAGAATAAAAGTTTAAACCTCCTCCGATAATATATTAAGATTAAATTTTTTGATTTATATAATTTAATGATTATAAGATTAGCTATTAGATTCGGTATTTGTCTTATTCAACTTATAAGGGTTAATTCAATTATGATGAAACAATATTGCAAAAAAAAAAAAAATTCTTTTTAAATAAAACCTGTTTCACGTCAGGGTTTGAGGGATTCAAATCATAGTTGTAAGTCCAAATTTGACCATTAATTGAGTTGAAGCCGCCAAATCAATTAATCTATAATTCTGCAATTTATGAAAATCAAATATCATAAAAATATTATTGTAAGATCGTAGAAGAAGTTTCACTATTAATTATTAATTTTTAAATAATTAAAATTTTTTAAAATTTAAAATTTTAGAAGTAATTAAAATTATTAATTTTTAAAATTTAAAAAATATAATAAATTATATATATTTTAAATAATTTTATTAAAATAATAATTTTATTTTTAACTTTAATTAATTAAAAATTTTAACAAATTTAACTTATTAATGATTGTTTAAATTTTTAAAAATTGTAAGATAAGACTTTTAAATGTCAACATACCTTATATGAGAATAAGTCTTTTGGCCTATAAAAAGATTTCTTGCTAGCAATAAATATTGTCTCTCAAAGTCCATCGCCTAAAATAATTCTTAGGCCATCTTCACTTAATGGCTTCTTATAGGGAATTTCTCTCAAAAAACAAGTGACCGATGTGAATCTAAGGGGGGGGAATATCATCTATACAATGCAATGAGAGATAAGAAAATTTCCCGCCAGCAATAATTGTTGCCTTCCAAAGTTCATTTAATGGCTTTTCAGAGTTAAAAAATTTTAGATATTAGTAAAATTATTAAATTTTAAAATTTTAAAAAAATAATAAATTATATATATTTCTAATAATTTTATTAAAATAATGATTTTATTCTTAACTTTAACTAAAATTTTTAACAAATTTAACTTGTCAATGGGTGTTTAGATTTTTAAAAATTGAAAGAGAAGACTTTTAAACTTCAATGTGCCTTGAGTGGGAGCAAGTCTTTTGGCCTATACAAAAAATTTCTTGCTAGCAATAAATGATAATGTCTCTCAAAGTCCACTGCCTAAGGTTCTTAGGCCATCTTCATTTGATGGCTTCTTATAGGGAATTTTTCTCTCACGTGGTGGAAAAAACACCACTCATAACATAACCAAAGTTTTTGTTTTAGTGGTAATATTAAGTTGATAAGAACAAGAGACTTTTAGTGACGAGGAAAGGAGCGAGCAGGTGCACAATAAAGTGGGAGACAATTTTACCGTGAGCAAATTAATGTGAGTGGAAGCAACTTGCATCAAAATTGAAAAAGGTTCATCAACATTTTATCTGTTTTTCTTTTCAATTTAATTACCTTATAATTTTGTTGACTTTAAATTAATTCATTTATGTATGCCTATCCTAATCACCTTTCTTTTGATTTATATAAACAAAATCACTATTTTTCATGTGAGGTTTGATGAAAAGGTAGGTTTTTATCCTTTATATTTGAAAAAAAATAATTATTAAATTTTTTTAACATAAAATTGCTGAGAAAAAAAAACCTCCAAACTAAAAAACCTTTTATCCAGTACCAAATATTTTAAAAAATAATTTTTGTATCCTAAATTATATCAATTTGAATTAAAAATAATAAAAAAATTTAAGCACAAATATAGATAAAAGTGTTAATGACTACAACCGCATATTTAGAGATAAATTGTGATTTTTTAAAAAAATTAGGGGTGGCAATGAAATTTGATAAAATTTGAGGGTGTTTTAAAAATGTTAAAATTTTAATTTGCCCTCAATAGTTCAAAAAATTATTGTTATATCTAAAAGAACAAAATAGATACATAAGTGTGTGTATGGTTTGGTTGGTGCAAAATAAGAACTTTTTTGAAGCAGGTAAGAAAATGATTTTTTCAAATTTAAAAAGTGAAAATTTGTTATTTTATTAAACCTTGGGTAAAAATAGTAATTTGGCTTTTTTGTATTTAAAAAAATTATGATTTACAATTTGATTTGATTTGAAAACCACATAAACTGTAAATTCTTTTTTTAAAAATTTATCAATCTAAACCAAACTAAATCGTAATTATTTATTATATTAGGATCAATATTTTACTTATGCCTAGACTAAAACAATTCATAGTTCATTGTAAAGGAGGTTTGTTTCTTATTCAACTTAGAAATAGAAAGCAACTATTATGAATGAATTAATTACAATATATAAGTTTAAAATGATAACAAAATATAATAAAATATATGATATTAATTAAAATAGACATAAAAATTTCTGTTTAAACCTTTTTAGTTAAACTTTGAATAAATTTAATTTTTTAAGCAAATTTAATTTAGTTTTTATTTTAATAATATCTCTCTTTGCTAATTACCTCAAATTCAATATAGTTTTTCGTTAATAACTTTTTTTTTTAGAGCATACCCTTGCATCATTATATTAATGATACATTTGATAACTTATGAATTGAATATTCAAAAACTTATTTAGAAACAAATCAATTTTTGGGGTAATTGTTGATATATACAGATTAGAATGAAAAGATGAACATAAGTGCAAAGAGTGTGTAAAGACTGCGAATGCACAAAGAATACGTGTAGGATGCAAAAATATTATAATATATATATATATATATATATATATATATATATATAAAGCAGGTGCGAAAAGTGTATACAGGTGCACAAAGAGTATGAGTGTGCGAAGAATACGTGTACAGTACGAAAATATTATAATATATATATAAAACAAATTATATAATATATATATATTTTTAGTGTGCACTCGCAAGCATTTTTAGCATCCACACGCACTCTTCGCACCTATACACACATGCACGCACCTACACACACTCTTTGCACTTATGTTTATTTTTTCATTTTAATCTGTACATATTAACAATTATACTAAAAATTGATTTATTTTCGAATAAATTTTTGAATAATTAATTCATAAATTATCAAACGTATTATCATTATAATGATATAACTCTAAAAGAAAAAGTTGTTGACGGAAAACTATATTGAATCTGAGATATTTCGTAGAGAGAGATATTATTAGAATAAAATTAAATTTACTTAATAAAGTAAATTTATTCAAAGTTTGCGTTAAAAAATTTAAACAAAAATTTTTATGTTTATTTTAATTAATATTTTATAAAACCTGAGTTAATTACATTCATCAAATTAATTAAAATTCCTAGTTATAAAAATCAACAAGTACAACTAAGATCAGCTGTAATCATTTAGAACAAAATCCTAACTCTTGTCGGTTTAGTTAATTAGCCACATAATGAAAAAACAATCAAATACTTAAATAATCACAATGATTATAATAACTCAAACTTCTTGTTAACCCCAAATATGTAATAAACAAATAAACAAAACCCATTAACCTTGAACTTCTTCATGGATTGGCATGCATGACTGTATACTATATAAAGCTATAAAAATATTTAGGCAACAAACACTAATTAAATCAATAATTAGCTAAGATTAATTTATTGATTAACAAAATTTGATTAATCATTTCCTAATCTTTATACCAAAAAGCCTAAACCCTTTACTCTCATGAACATCCAAATTTGAAACTTTATTCTCCTTCTTCTTCTTCTTCTTCTTCTTCTCATGATGATCATCTCTCAGTTCTATCTTCGAATTATAGCTGACATTATTATTTTGCTCCAATTGTAGTTGAGTTTCAAGCCCTAATTCACTGTGTTTTATCACATCAATTAACAAGAAATACTGCCCTTCTTTTTCCTTTGTATTATTTGTGCATTCACAATGATAAAATGTAATTATATCTTTTTCCTTCACAAATCTATTCCACCCTTTGTAAATACAACTCTTGCTGCTCCTCCAAAAACAATACCTGAAATTCCATGGCCTCATCTGTTTATCAAAAACCATAATTCCACATCATCAACTCCTCCATTTAGGGCATTATTTTCTTCTAAATTTTCATTAATATATGGGAAATATTTCACTGCATATTGCTTTGGAATCACCAGTCTATTTAGCTTACCAACATCACTTGGAGTCAATTCCTTCTGAAATAATTTTCTACAAGAGAATTGTTCATCTCCATGTGCCATTATTTGGCTGAGACTTGTATTTCCACCAGCACTGTAATTTTTATCTTCTCTTTGAGATTGAATTAGGAGAGAATCCGAAAATTTCTGCTGGTATGTTCCATCTTTAATCATGTTTAAAACTTCTTCAGTGGTGAACTGGTTTTGGAAATTCGTCTCCTGATTGTTGCTCTCTGCCCACGGGAAATTTCGGTGCGAATCGCCGCCGTGGATCTTGATTACTGCACTATCATATGCCATTGCTGCTTCTGTCTCTGATTTGTATGTTCCTAGCCAAATTCTTTGGTTTTTCGCATATATTTGTGCTCCCCAATTTCCATTTTGCTGTGGCACAACTCCTTTAAATTTCACCATTGATACTCTATTATTATTATTATTATTATTCCTGTCAGGGTCATACTTCATGCGCTTGCAAGGAGGCAAAGTTACATATGAGGTGCTGTTTGAATCCGAAGTTTCACCATTTATGTACATTTTTGCGTTTGAAACCATGCTCGATGCATCTTCTTCCATCGAAAAATATTTAAATTTATGTAAGAATAGTAGAGAGATGCAGAGTTGAAGTGAAGCGAAGGACAAGACGATTTTATATGAAGAGGAAGAAATTGAAAGAAATATAAAACTATTTGAAATCTGGTTATTAGAAGATTGATTTTTGTTGCATGAAAATGGTAATGTGTTTCTTTTTGGGAGGTGGAGAGTTCAATGCAACAAAGAAAATTAATTAAACTGACAACAAAAATTGAAACGAAAAATTAGTATTCAAAATTGCTTTCATTCAGTTAATAAGAGAAAAAAGTTCAGAAATGTTGTCGTATCGTTAACGGAAAATTACAAATCCTTTTTTTAATAAATAAAAATTTCTCATATAACTCCTAAAATTTTCTTTTAATAAAAAAGGGGATTTATGCATAAAAAAAATATAAGTTTAAATATTTTCTAAAGACATATTATGATCAAACTTTTGATTTACCTATTCAATAGTTATGGAGTTGGTTACTTAATCTAGAATTTGTCTTACGCGGTGTTGGCTTGGCCTAATGTGGCGGTCCGACTTAGATGAAGTTTCCCATTAATTTTTTTTCTCATATATTTTTACAGTTAAGTGTATAAAATTGTAATTTTATAAATTTCTTTTATTTATTTTCTTCTTTAAATTAGGTATTTTTTTCTTTTGGTTTAAGAAAATTTTAAATATAATCTAGTACATGTTAGGGATACAGGGAATAGAGTGGCATTTATAAGTTCAAAACTTTATTAAATTGAAATAAATTAGTCTATATTATAAAAAAAAGTCTATAATAATTGAACGAGATTTGGATAACCAAATCTAGGATTTGAACGAAAGTCAAAAAGGGAGAAGGGAGGAGACAAACGGAGAGAATTATGAGAAAACTATTTAGGATAATTTTCAGGCTAAAGGACTTATTCCCACCCAAGTTTTGATGTGTCCTCAAAGTCATACTCACGGGAGTTTGAAAAACCCAAAGTGCAACCTATAGGCCAACTGTCATTAAAATTTTTGGTTAGAGATAAAAGTAAAATCATCATTTTACTAATAATATTAAAAATATAAAATTTATTACATTTTTCCTATAATTTTTAAAAATTAACAACTTCACTTATGCCTAAAGTTTTTTAGCTTTGGAAAGTCACAATTTCTCCCCTAAATCTTAGGTTTTTTCCTTTACCCCTTCGACCACCATCTCCGACATTGATAACCTCCCCTCTCCACCCTAAAACATTGGCTAATGTATGATGGGACACGAAGACCTCACCTTCCCAGATCTCTTCATCTCGACAAAGTCTCTTCGTCTCTTTATCGAGATAAAGAGACTAGTTTCTTTATTGGAGATGAAAAGATCTCCAGATCTCTTCGTCTTTGATAAAGAGACTGTCTCTTCGTCGAAACAAAGACATGAAGAGACTGTCTTTTTGTTAGAGATAAAGAGATCTAGAGAGGAGAGACATTGACCAATATTTTAGGGTAGAGAGAAAAGGTCGTTGGTGTCCGAGGGGAAAAGAAAAAACCGTCGATTTGAGAGAGAAAGTGTGACTTTTCAAAATTAGAAAACTTTAAAAGAAAAATGTAATGAAATTTATATTTTTTTAATATTATTAATAAAATAACGATTTTACCTCTATCTATAATAGAAAATTTTAACCTTAGTTGACCCATGGATATAACTTTGGGAACGCATCAAAACTTGGGGTGAGAGATAGTCCTTTGGCCTATTTTTTATTGAAATTGAATGAATGGAATACACGTGTGGCAAGGCTTCTTTGTATAGTTAGCGGAACTGTTACAAGCTGTTAAATGAATACGAAAAACTAACGGAATAAGCAAAGTACAATAGTTTCCGTTAATGTCATCTTAACATCTCCTCTCCTATTAAGCCAAACACTGTCTGCTTCCATTAATTTCATCTCAACATCTCCCGTTAAGTGAACCCGGGCTCAGACATTATCAACTCTTATTTTTTACCCCAAAAAAAAAGATATCTCACTCTGTGGTCATCACTTGCTATATTGCTTAGCATTTGCATAATCCACAAATTAACAAATTAACACTTTAGCAAGTTGTTCTAAAACTCCTACAATTACGTTCCAAGAGCATTTTGGTCTTTTTGCATGTATTTTAGTTTATGTTTAATTGTGAAATGAGTTAGGATTTGAATTGGATTAATGATTAAATTTTTAAGTAAATGTATGATTATGCGTAAAATGTACATGCTCGACATATGTGTCATGTTACCTGAGACAATTCTTTTAATGCTGATCCATCGATTGGACAGAGATGAGTTGTCTTTGTCAAGCTGAAGAGACAAAGAGACTCTTCGTCTTTTTGTTGAATGAAGATAGTTCGTCTTTGTTCAAGAAACCTACTTCGGTGGAAAGGTCGACAATTGGAGAAGAAGATGTTAGGGTGGTTGGCCGGCAATGGTGGTTGATTTCTATCACTAGAGAATGAAGAAAAAACTTTAGGGAGAAGTGAATTTTTCAAACTTTTTGGTGAAAAAAAGTATTAGTTTTTTAAACTATTGGGGGAAAATGATATAAAATTTTAAGTTTTAGGATTTAGTAATAAAATGATGATTTTACCCTCTGTTTTGGTTAAGGTTAATAGCCTATGAATGAGTATTTAAGTTTTTGAAATCCTATAAATAAGACTTTAAAAACGCATCAAAACTTGGGTGGGAGTAAATCCTTTGGCCTTAAAAAATAAGAAGCTTGAAAGAATGCTTGGAAAGAGTGACAAAAAAATTCAACAGAAGGAGATATTTTAGTTTGTTAAACAGAACTAAATTATGTAGATAGAAGAACTTAATTCCTAATTAACTAATATTATTAATTGGCTATTCTTGTAGCAATTCCTAAAAATTGATATCCTAAATAATCAAGAAATAAATTCAATACTGAAGTATATCATAAAACATGAGGATTGGGTTGATTTTAAATAATCAAATCAGGATGCTAACTTTAAGTTTAAATTTAAAATTAAAAAAATGTTCTTTAATTCATCAAATCATTGGCTCTTCGAGAAATGACAATCTGGGCCCTAGTCATTAAGGAAAAAGGGTAGTAACAATTTCAATCATCATCTCTCCGAAATCAGGTGCTTATTGAATAATTTTTCTAACATTAGGGGTGACCGTGATTAATTAGAACTCAAATTAGGGTCTAAATAAAACTTTTTATTTGTTAACCTGACGGAACCCTTATGGTACATCCTCGAGAGTCTTAGACCCACAACTATGAATTGGATAAATTAAAGGGATAAACTTTATTGTGGTATATCACGTTGAGGTTATTCAAATCCTGAATATTTTACAAATGACCCTCGTAACCCTTCACCACTTAGGGTGGCCAACCCCTGGGGTCTACATAAACTTTCTAAAAACAATAGGTTACACTTATTCAATGATAATTATCAATAACATTAATAAAAAGAGTACAATAAAAGTATATGTACATATTTTTAATACACAATTTATATGTATAAATGATATGTCATCATGTGATTGTATAATTTTGAATGAAAGATAAACTAACATTTAATCATATGATGACATATTATTTGTATACCTAAATTGTGCATAAAAAATATGTATCTATAATATTACTCAAAAGAATAAAACTAAATACAATTAAAAAATAATTATATGTATTAATTATATAAATAATTAATACATATAATTATTTTTTAATTATAAAAGTAATCCCCTGCCTTTTGGTTAATTATATAAATAATTTTGTGAGTTAAAATAAAGACCAAATAAATGGTCAAAATCCCCCACTTTTCGGTGGAGTAAGACTAGCCTGGCGACTTTCACTGGTGTGGAGCTTATCATCGTAACAAACTGCTTATAATGCTCACCATCTTTATATATATATATATATATAAAATCCATGCAACTTACTTTTTCTCAAGCTCTATTTTTCACTTACCCTTGTTCTCTCAATCAAATCTATTTTCTGAAATTTTCACAATTATATTTTCAGAAGTTTATTGTGTTTCATATATTTGAGTGATGAGATCGCTTGTTTTTATCAGCTTCTTGCAGTGAGAATTTAGGGCACATTCTTTACTTGCTGTTTAGGGCGAATTTCTTGACCAAATTTTCAACAATAAATGACAAAAGTATTTCATTTGTTTTCTTGTCATTTTCCGGCGACGCTAGAGATTCTCGGGCCTAGTTTGCCTATTGAAATCGCTAACACTTGGTCTTCGCCTTCCCCAGAGACTCAAAACCCTAGTTTTGCCGTCACCAAGCTTTATCAAAGGCTAGTAACACTTGCAAATCAGTTCGCGTTTTGTTTAATTTGCTTTCACAATTTTCTTCACTGTTCGTTGTTACTATATATCTGTTTTTTGTTAGTTTAGTTTGTATTATTTTTGTGCATTTTTTGTGGGGGTTCAGTTTCTATTGATACTTTCGGGTTCAGTGATTGCAATTTCTTTTGACTGAATAAAAGGATGAAATGAAGACACTAATTTCTTCACTGTTTGAACAAATACTGTTTCATACTGTTCATAATGCTTAGTGATGAAATTGTAAGAGCTTGCAAAAGGGTGATATTTAAGAGAGATTATCAGAATCAGAAAAAGGTGCCAAATTTGGGTCAAGGGAGAGAGAAATTATAATATTAGAAAAAAAGGCATTATTTTCATATGAAAGGTAGCCCCACTCCACTTCCACTAAGATAAATGCAAGAAATGACGGAATTTGTGGTTAGAAAATTTTCTTCAATGACCAGTATACAATTTTTTTGAAAATGACCCCCCTTCCCTCTCCTATATATTTGAACTCTCACTCTCCATTTTTCATCACCCACAAAGCAAAACTCATATTATTCATCTCTTTGTAAGTTTATTTCTTAATAATTTCCTCGCTCTGACGAGGTTATTAAAAAATTACATAAGCCTAGTATTTGTCCTTTTGATCTAATTTAGTTATTTGTCATCTTGGTTATTAATATGCTTTATGTTATGTTCCCTTTCTTATTTTCTTATATTATTTTAACCTCTTTTATTTTTTTTTAAATAAAGAGCTAAATGTTATTGCAGCTATAATTTGTTTGGATTTTGATTGATTTTAGCAGATTTTCTGCTATTTGAATGTGATGGTTAATTTAAAGTTGTATTGGCTATTTCTATTTAAATCAACAAAACTAGATAGTTTTTTGACATTGGTTAATTAATATTTAATTTATTTGCAGAAAACAACTCCAATGGCTTCTATGGATTCCACCGGTGTCGCCAACCTTCAAGATGCCCTAAGGGTTAGTAATTAATTAATTTATTACTAATCAGAAAATTAGCAAAAAATTGTTTAAAATTTAATTATCTTCCAAATTAGTGAACTATTTTTTTAATTATTTTTAGCTGATAAAAATAGGTGACAGAAGAAAAAGTTGACTTTGTGGACGTAACTTCTGGCACAAGTAAGGAAACCCTTATCAAGAAGAGAAGAGGAGGGTGGAAATACGCAATCCTTTTGCTTGGTAAGCACTTGAAAGATAAGCACTTTCCCATTAGAATCGCTTAATTTCTTCATGTTCGCACTGTAGAAACTCATTTCATTTGATTGAATTTTACTTTGTGCAGCTAATCAAGGCTTGGCAACTCTAGCCTTCTTTGGCGTTGGTGTCAACTTGGTCCTCTTCTTGACCAGAGTTCTCGGGCAAGATAATGCTGATGCTGCAAATAATGTCAGCAAATGGACTGGAACTGTTTATATGTGCTCCCTTATTGGTGCATTTTTAAGCGATTCTTATTGGGGTCGTTACTTAACTTGCACAATCTTTCAGATCATTTTTGTTTTGGTATGTTTGCATCTAGAATTGTGAAGCTTTATCGTTTAAAATGAATATCTGTTCATTTACAAATAAATTTATATGTATCTTAATCAGGGTCTTGCTTTGCTATCGGCATCCTCTTTTTTCTTGCTCAAGCCACGCGGTTGCGGCGACGGCAAGATAGCTTGCGAGCCAGTTTCATCAATCTTTGCTGGTGTTTTCTATTTTTCAATATATATGGTGGCTTTTGGCTATGGTGGACATCAACCCACAATAGCAACTTTCGGTGCTGACCAATTTGATGAATCAAGCCCTAAAGGAAAGGAATCAAAGGCCGTTTTCTTTTGCTACTTTTACTTTGCATTGAATGTTGGCTCTTTATTTTCAAACACTATTTTGGTGTATTATGAAGATTCAGGGAAGTGGACTCTTGGGTTCATTGCTTCCTCGGCTTCTGCAGTCATAGGCCTTGTTTCATACTTGATGGGGAGTTCCGGTTACCGGTATCTCAAGGCCTGTGGCAATCCATTGCCACGTGTCGCACAGGTGTTCGTCGCTGCGGCGAGGAAATGGCATCTTCCTGCTGCTAATCCTAGTGAATTGTATGAACTTGAAGGATCAGAATCCGCCATCCAAGGAAGTAGAAAAATTCTTCACAGTGAAGACTTTGAGTAAGTACAAAAATTTCACTTTGCATAAATGCTTAGATTGTATTTTCGTGATTTTAACCAACAATTATTTGTATTCTTTTAAAACTAAATAATTTATGATTTTAAGGAAGGATGGTCCTCAAAATCATGTTCATCTCTATCAATTTGTTCAAAAGATCTTCGATCGAATTAATGTTAATGTTTGTTTGTGAAAACTGTGGTCAGGTTTTTAGACAGGGCAGCAACAAGAACAGAGAATGATCTCCAAGGACCACACAATCCATGGAGACTCTGCACTGTAACTCAAGTTGAAGAAGCCAAATGTATATTGAAGATGTTACCTATTTGGCTTTGCACCATAATTTACTCTGTAGTTTTCACCCAAATGGCTTCCCTCTTTGTTGAACAAGGAGATGTGATGAAATCCAACATCGGAAACTTCCACCTCCCTGCTGCTAGCATGTCTGCCTTTGATATCTGTAGTGTCCTCATCTGCACCGGGATCTACCGCCATATTTTAGTCCCCGTCGCCGGAAAACTCAGCGGAAACCCTCGAGGACTCACCGAGCTTCAAAGAATGGGAATAGGACTCGTCATTGGGATGTTGGCGATGCTTGCAGCCGGCGTCACCGAAATGCGAAGGCTCAAATATGTGACTCCTGGAGAAAGAACAAGTTCATTGAGCATTTTCTGGCAAATTCCTCAGTATATTCTTGTTGGTGCATCAGAAGTTTTCATGTATGTGGGGCAGTTGGAATTCTTCAATGGACAAGCCCCAGATGGGATCAAATCCTTCGGGAGTTCGCTGTGCATGGCATCGATTTCGCTCGGGAATTTCGTAAGCAGCCTGCTGGTGAACATGGTGATGGGGATCACCGCCAGGGGCAGCAACCCCGGGTGGATTCCGGATGATTTGAACTCCGGCCATATGGATAGATTTTACTTCCTCATTGCGGCGCTTACGGCTGTTGATTTTGTGATTTACTTGTTCTCTGCTAGATGGTACAAGCCAATAAATCTTGAAGGGGATGAGAAGGAATTGATTCAGATGAAGGAAGCTCAAGAGGATGATGTGATCGGGAAAGTTTAGAATAATTAATGTTTGCTTGTTTAATTACTTGGTTTTAATTATTTCTAGAAGTACGGCTAATAGTAAAAAGCTTTAGAATATGATCGAGAAAGCCAGACCTGTTCTTTGTGAGAGTTGCAGTTCAGGGAAATAATTAACGTAAAAAGGGATGACTGCTTTCTTGTAATGAAGTTTTCAAGATTTGGTAGTTTCTTCTCTTCTTAATTTAAGCGTCCAGTAATTGTTCGTTATCAAGATATTTCATATGAATAATATTATATATATAATTAAGTTGTGTAAATTTGTACAGATGAAATTAATAATTTAGTGATTCGGTAATTTGATTTTTCTTTTTTCACTTCAAAATTTCCTCATGGCCAAACGACTATTTCCCACTTAAACTATGTTAAACTCTCAAAATTCCCCCCATTAATTATGAAAATATCGTTTACCCATCTATGAGCAGTTAAAATTAACGGTGGTAAGGGTAAAATTATTATTTTTTCTATAATATTAAAAATAAACTAAAATATAATCTATTTTTACCCTCCTAAACTTTAAAAACTAAAATTTTCCCCCAGCTTAAGTTTTAAAAAATGGTAGTTTCATCCTAGGGTTTCGTTTTGAAATCTCTGACGACATCTTCGGCTCCATTGCGGACGACCTCTCCCTCCCGAAGCATCCTCTCCTTCCGACGATCTTTTTCCTCCCATTTAGATGCCCAATCGACGTCAGAGAACCCTTAGGAAATGAAGTTCTTCGTCTTCCCAGACGAAGACGAAGCTGTCATTTTCCTAGAAGAAGACGAAGTTTTCGTCTTCCTAGAAGAAGACCTCTGGGAAGACGATCGTCTTCCCAGACGAAGACGACAACTTCGTCTTCGTCTCCCAAGACTTCTCCAACACCAATCGGACGTCCAAATGGGAGGAAAGAGATCGCTGGAATGAGAGGATGTTTCGAGAGAGAGAGGCCGTCGGCAATAGAGCTGAAGATGTCGTCAGAGATTTCAAAACAAAACCCTAGAGTGAAACTGTCATTTTTTAAAACTTAGGCTGGGAAAAATTTTTAGTTTTTAAAGTTTAGGGGGGCAAAAAGAGATAAAATTTTTAAGCTTTAGGGTTCTATAAAATTTAACCAGTCATGGGTGGGTAAACAGTATTTTCATAGTTAATGAGGAGAATTTTGAGAATTCAGTATAGTTTGGGTGGGAAATAGTCCTTTGGCCTTTCCTCATCTATAGTTTTTAGGAGGATGTTGTAATCTTCCCCACCTAAATTTTATAACCATGCATCCACTTGCTTATTAACCTAGTTAACAAAAGTACAGATTATTCGTGTTCCTAATTAATTCACATTTTAAATATATTATTCTGAATTTTTGAATCTAACACATATTAATCATATATTTTTGTCTTTTTTATATTTTATGTTCTTTTATGAAATTTTAAAATATAAAAATATCTCTAATAATTTTAATTAATTATTGTAATACCGTAACAACATAAAATAAAAAACCCAGTTTTTTGTCATCTAAAACCTGAACACATATTTTATATTTTCAATGGCTTATGAATGTATTCTATGAATCTCTTATACACATTTAATTTTCTTAACTCAAACATCAATAAATCATAATATTTTAATAATAATTTGATAAAAAAATTCATAAAATGATAATTTAAAGTCTGCGTAATAGTCAATTAGATACTTTATATTTGATAAAAAAATTCATGGACAGATGATTTTTTGTAATGATTGAATCTTGATTATATATTATATTAGGTTTAATAATCAATTGTATACTTTACATTTAAACTATTATATTGATTTTAACCAAGCGATCTATGAAAAATGTTAAAATTATTATTGATATTTTCGTATTTTTAGAAACGTATTATTGATAATATGTTATATTAAACTCGTATATACATGTTTCATATATTTTTAGTATCTGAATTTTTTGATTATTTTTTTACAAATGTATTTTTCACCATTTGTCACATTATACTCGTATAATTCTCATATTATTTTTTTCGTTTCTGTATTTACTAATTAAGTTTATTAATTCATAATTTTTTTAGGAGGCGTTTTGTTAAAGATTATCAAAAATTACTTCATTAATCAATAAAATAGGGGTTAACCAAACATACTCTTAAAGGGTAATCTTGATTTTATTATAATTATATTTTTATTTATCAATTTTTTAAATAAAAATATTATCATTTTAGTTAATGTAACAAAAATATATTAAATAATTATATCTAAAAATATTTTAATAAAATAATATATTAATAATTTTATTATTATTTTTAATTAATTATAATAATTATTTATATAATTTTTTAAAATATAATAATAATTTTTTTTTATGATTTTTTTTTTAAATAAAACACGAGTCAAACCAAATGCAGCCTTAATGTATTAACATCAATGGGTAGCCTTACAAACAAAAAGTGGCGAAAAAAGTGGTAAGATACATCAACCCTCCCGAAATTCTGAGCAAAAGATCGTCATAAGTCAGTGTCCTTCTCAAAGGGCCTTTCAGATTCCACATCAACAGTGTTCGTTGTCGATATGCTGGCACTAATAGAGTCCAGTAAAATATTTTCATGTTTTGATCCAAAAATATTGGTCGTTTTATTAATCATTAATTTCGTGATTTCCACCATTACATAATTAACTATTTATTTTCAATATTATCATCTGGCGATGGGTCATATTTTTCTTCTTAGTGTTTTCATATCAATGGGGAACCTTGTACACAAACAGTGAAGAAGAGAGCCATAAGACACAACAACCCACTTGAAATTCAAAGCAAAAGGTCATGGTAATTGAGTCACCTTTTAAATGAGCCTTCAAGATTCACATCAACAATGTTTGTTGCTGATATGCTGGCGCTAATTGAGTCCCCCACATAATTAATTGTTTTCTTATAATACGAAAGTCTTTGCATTTGTCTAAAACAATCCTTAAAATTCTAATATAATGACGTCTATGGTATAAAATAAGCCATTGAAGGAGTTCTAAATTATCCAAAGCAAGTAAACCTTAGGTTTTGCATATTTTATCTGGACAGGTAACAATATATTTTTTTTTTTTGTTAATTGGAGAACTTGTCTGGTGTCATCGAATAAATAAACTCTGGGATATAGTAATCAGACCCATAATTACTATACTAGAGAAGTTAGAGTTTCACAAATACGATAAATGTTCAAATTCAAATATTTTTCTTAAAAGTTTTAATGTTTTTCAAATTGTGCTAACCCTTGGAGTTAGCAACTGTATATCCTGACCGGATGAGAACAAGTGTTTGGTGCAAAAGGTCCCAAGGAATTTTAGATTACATAGCTCAAGTTGGCAAATCAAGTAATGATATCCGGTTGGCTACATATAAGCCTCCTTATCCCACAAATGAATGGCTTCCCTCTTTGTGGAGAAGGGAGTTGACACGTAAATTCCAAGTAACACTGTTATTTATGCTAACTTTTCAGTTTTTGGTATGCAGTACTACTGTTATTGCAATGGAATATATGCCACCAATTCTTGGTTGCTTAGCTTGGACCCAATTGAATAAATATTTTCTGATTCCATTAAGGCGGATTCCATTTCCATGAATTAAATCAACACTATTCTTTTTCTACTTTGTCGGCCTTAATTTTTGGCGGTATGCAGGAGTTCTAATAATTTGCATTGCAATATACTAAGAATTTAGACGTGATCTAAATCTACATGTGATACTTAATGGGTTTTGAATGGAGCTGCCAAGAATGCAAATTAACACCGTAGTTTGTCCACCTTTTGTACTACTTGTCTTAGAATGCGTCATTTAATTTAGACCCAAACCCAAGTGAATCAACCCATGACACTGAAAAATTTCGAAAAGACTTGTCTACCTTTGATATGCTTGATAGTACTAATTATTTTGCACTAGAATATTCTTACTAATTTTAAGGCCATTTACTTTAACCCAAATCAATCCAACACTGACACTTAAATGATTCAAATTTTAAGACATTTCGTTATGATACCATGTGTTAAAGAAATTAATTAACTCAAAAGCTTAAACTAGTTTCATAACAGGAATAATAAAATATGAAGGTATTCAATTATCACTTTTTTTTTTTTTTTAATTGAAGAGATTAAATATATATTTTTATTAAAGAGACAAATTATTTAATTTTCTTATAAAAAGAACCGAAATTTCAAATTTTATTATAAAAAAGATTATACTTTCAATATTTTTTTTAAAGAGCCGAACACAAATATGATTATTTGTTTTGTTTTATTTTGAAAACAAAATGATTAATTTAATATATTTAATAAAAATATAATAAAAGTTTAGTTTCTTTAAGTAAAAAAAATATGAAAGTTTAGTAAAAAATTTTGAAAGTTTAATCTCTTTAATAAAAAAATAAAATAAAATTTCTTTCTTCAAATATAATAAAAATAATAGTTTGATGCGTTAAGTGTTGTTATCAATTATTTTAAAATCAAAATTCTCCTTCTAGTTTTTACTTCCCCCCATTTACATATATATTGCAAAATAGATTCTAATCAAATTAAATAGTGGTCAAGTCTTTTCTCTTGATATAATCAATTCAAGAATGAACGAATATTATGTGACAACACTGACAAATTTAGTCAATTTCTACCTTTGAAATCGTCACCATCATCTCTCATTTTACTAGGAAAAAATAGCACAACATACTTTAACATGAAATAATTCAAACCAGAAGATTGTAAATTAGAGGTTTTCAAGCACGAGACGGCTTTTCCAAAAGCAACGAGAAGTCTCAGTTTGCATATCAAATTATCATGAAAACTTGGTAGCAGATCTTTATTGACTTAATGTTTGGTACTATTTTCATTGCGCTGTAGGGACTCAAAATATTCCTATTTCTAAGTAGTCCAAAACCATGATGTGAGATAAGAGATTTGTTTCATGTATTTTTTTTTTATCACAGGCCAGCTAGCTACCTTAGAAAGTTGACCAATTGGCTTATCAATCATGAATTAACACATATAAACCCACCTAGCCAAGACAGAATATTACTGCTGTATGATTCTAATTCTCTAGTGATCAGGCTATGAATTTGGTCAATGAAGCTCTTGGCTGGAAATTCAGTGGACTTGTGATGCACTTTGGAAGGTGTTTTATCCACTGTGTATCTAATCCTAGATATCTTATCGGTAAGATGATCTTATCGTATTATTGAAAAGAAAAAAAAAAAAAAAAAACAGAAAAACTTCCGTCTATCTGATACACGCATGATCAACTTGTGAAGATGCATGTGCATGTTATATGCTTCAAAGTAATATATCCTCATAGACTAGCTAGTTGTAAGTGCAATGGATGTCAGATCCATTTACATGAACAAACAAAATCAATTCCAATCCATAAGATTTATGCACATGTTATAAAATATAAATTGAAAACTTTTGGGTTATAGGTGAATAATTATTATTAACAAAATGTTATATAATATATAGTATTTACAATATAGTCTAAAGAGAAATCTCAATCCTATAAGGAATCATAATCTTATGAAATAGAAAAAATAATGTACAATAAATCATGTGCATATCAAATCAGAGTTAGATCGAATCAAATCAATTAGAATTGGATCAAATCAGAATTAGACTTAATAGGGAATTAAAATTTATTGACACTCGCCCACAATTGTAGTAAGAGCTCTCAGAGTTGCAATTGGAGGCAAAAGTTGATAAGTCAATGACATTATAGTATTAGCAAGAGATGATGTCATTACCGAAAAACCAAGAGGAGGGTTCCCAGAAGTAGAGGTAGTGGTGATGACAACAGTGGAGAAAGAATCAACGGTACATAAGGAAAACCATTGACGAGAGAGAGACGAAAGTAGGTGCTCAATCTTGTGATAGACGAGATAAAAGGTTCAATTATGTGAGAAACGAGAGTAGGGGCTCAATTGTGTAAGAGACGATAGCAATGGCTTAATTGTGTGAGAGACAAAAGCAATGACTCAATCGTGTGAGAGAGAGTGCTAAAAAGAAAAAATATACAGAGGCCATTATTGCTGCGATTAGAGAGAAGAGTCTGTCCCATTTGTTTGGCCAGTATCAAGTTGGGGAGATAACAATATGCAGGCATTAGGTGGCATACAAAGTGTAGCACCAGAGTTTAAAACCCAATTCACGTCAAATGGAGCATACACGAGCATAACAACAAAAGAAGTGGTTACGACATCTACTGTATAGGCAAGAATGCTTTGTTGTGGACAAACATGAGTGAAGTGCCAATGGTTATCACAAATTTGACAAGCAATTGGAGGAAGAACACCAATTGGAGAGGGGAGCAGAAGAGGCTGGTGTGAGAGTTCTGGTTGTTGTCGATGAGTAGATTGTAGTGAGGATCGAGTGGCTACCATAGTAGTAACTACAAAATACATACCCAAGTGTTTTTGTTGAAAGTGATCCTTTCGAAGGAGAAAAATCATACAATTCATTTAAGGTAATGGATGGGTGAAAATGCAAGGAAGTGATGAAAGACTGATACTCTGGACCTAAACCATCAATGACATACTCCACAAAATTAGCATATGAATTGGAAAGTGGTTCCAACAAGGGAGTCAGATATAGACTTGACATCAATGAGGTAATAAACCATTGTCTAATCAGAAGCATTTCATAGAGTGCACAATTTATCATAGATAGATCGAGGTTGAATACTAGAAATTGGATTTAGATGTCGATCAAGAAAAGACCATGCTTCAGTAGCGGTAACACAAGGCAACATGAAAGATTGAACAATTATGGGCGGTACTATCAGTTTAATCCAAATCAAGACAAAATTGTCAGCTCACAATCAATGAGAATGAGTTGGATTAGGAGTACAATCAGGAAGGAAAGATAGTGGAGGTCACACATCACTGATAATGAAATTTTGTATATTGTTAATGGCGAGAACATTAAGAAATATTGATTTTCATGCAGGATAAGTATTGCGTACTATGAAAGGAGAAAAATAGCTTACAATGTTAACTATTGTAAGCAGTGGGGGCAATGGTAGTAAAACTAGTAGTAGTGGAATTAGCGACAACAGATGGAAAATAAAGTTGTCATATTAGGGTTTCGAAAAGGTAACCTAACCAATTTATAGTAGGTTATTGGAAATCTTCTCTCCCTCCCCCTCAAAGGTCTAATAAGTCTTAAAGTACGCACTGATGTTCTATACTTAGATAATAACTTTTAAGTTTATTGAGTTTATCTTAATTGATCACTTAAATTTATTTATAAATTGTTATTGAATTATTTAGTTACCTGATTTTATTAAACCAAAATTATAATTAATGTTAGACAACATTAGAAAAATTTCTAACAATGGATGCATTGAAGTATGTCTCCAATCCATGTAGTTATCAAGTAAATGCAAAAGAAGGCAAGCCAATCTATCCAAATATTAAATGGAGTTATATATATGATCCACATTGTTATGTCAAGAAAGCATTATGTTAACATACATCCTAAAGAGAATTACCAAAAAAACAAAAAAATCCTAAAGACATATTAAAAAGGAATTTTAGTTGGAAAATTGTATTAAGGAGAAGAGTTGTCCATAAAGCACCTTGGAGTGAATATTCTCTCACTCTTATAAGAGAGAAACGAAATTCTTTGTATTAATTTGGGAGGTTAAGGTTCATCTAAATTGGGAAAAAAAAAAAAGTGCATTTCAAAGAATCAAGTCGGACCTATTGGGCCAGGACTATGGTTTAGGATTGGCTCATGAAGCACAATCTTTTGAGGCCCTAAGGAGTTGGAATGAAAATGATGGCTTGAATTGTGCTTCAGTTTGTTTTATATCTTGAAGTAAGTCGGTAAGAAATAAACACTTGGACAATATGACCCATCAAATATAAAATGACCTGTTCGATGATAGAGTTGGACCTTTTTTCCAGACTGACCGTGGGCCAATTTTAGGCCTAGATCAGCTAAATGTGAAACATTTATGCAAACCCATCGGTAAAGGTTGACCACCTTGTAGATGGGCGGGTGAAGTCTCGGACCATATGTAGCAGGCTCAAAATATTAAGAATTTAGGCCTCTATTGACTTTTTTGTCCAAGGAATTTGACCCAAATAAGCAAGCTCTACCGGGTTTAGAGTAGCCTCTAATTGAATTTAAACAAAAACTAATTTAAGTTTTTCTCGAATCTACTGGTTTGAATATTTTTGTAACTTTTTAATTTATTAATAAATAAAATCATGAGTAAATAAAACACAAATAAACAAAAAAAGATATTATAATCATATTTGTAGTCATAATTATGATCCCAACAACTTCTCTTAAAAATTAATGGTAATTCAATAAATTGTGACCATAAAATAGTACATAACACACCTTTCATGATGCCATTGAATTATAAATGAATGCACACACAAGTTACAACAATATTCAATAACCATATATCAAATTATTTCAATCAATTAAAGATATCTTTATTTATTTATATTTATAATATAGATAATAATATACTTTTAAAATTGAATTACAATTTTATTTTTCTCCTTTTATATATTAAAACCTTTTAAATTATTTTTGCTTCTAGTATTACTAAAAATTGTCATCACTCTTTTCACCACAATAAACTATTTTCACAATATAAAGTTATTAATTAAAATGATTTTGAGAGATTATAATAAATGAAATTCTTGAAGTAATAAATAATTACGATCAAACAGCTTCAATAAATATCATTTTACCCTTATTCTTAAGGTCTCTTAAAAAACCTTAGAAACAAAAAACTTTCAATCCTAGCTATAATTTTTTTTTCAATTTATTTCAAAATATATTATAATTTAATTCTATGTTAAATTTTTCGGGAGAAATCTTTTCATAAAAAAACATTCAAAAATTTATAATATGCAAACCGAAAATTAGTTAATATCACTAGTCTAATAATTTTGTAGAAATCACCGTCCGCCTTAATCCATAGATTAAAAGAAAAAAAAATCATTTACTGGATCAATTAAAAAAAGAAAAATCTTGAACCTCCTTTGATGATAATGAACGTTGTCTTGCACTTTGTGATGGGAATGACAGGGTATGGATGAATATCTTGTCCCCGTTCTCCTCCCATTCTCAAATAATTAAACATTTCCCTATCATAGATTTATCCCCACGTTGAAGATGATATGAAATTCTTTTTTCGTCCTGTGAGGAAATAATCATTCACTTCTTTCTTTGTCCTTTTTACATTGCTCGCCCTTAATACATAAAACCAATCATCCCATAACTAACATAATTTTGCTTAAACAAAAATAAAATTCATTGGGGATGCAATACTCAGTGGAGATTGTGTGTTACTTTAACATCACTCGATGCAATTTTAATGTTACAACTGATAAGCCTGACTCTAAGAGATGATTTGGATAAAAATAAACAACTTAGAAGAATCTAAAAACTTCTCAACTCAAAACTATTAACAACAATAATAACTACATATAAAATCTTTTATACATTCTTAGGAAGATCATTTGGGTATGTTCCTAAAAAGCTGACTAATGTGAAAATTAAAGATTTTACTATTGATTTTTCAACCGTTATATGTAAAAAAAGAAAGTTTGGTTATGTTTTGATCTTTTGGTGGGTTGTTTTGACTGCTTAGGGGTTATAGTTAGTCTTTGGTCTCGTTGAACTTTAAAAAATGGAGGGATGATGGGAGAGAGGTGTGAAGGATTTTATGCCTGCTTATAGTTATTATGGGTAAATTTTATATATTAATCTCATTTTTGATAATTATTTAAAAATACAATAAATAATTTAGTAAATTTAGTAGGGTAATTGGTACCTGATGAGATGAGGAGATCTATATCTCTGATCATATTTACGTAGGTTTTGTTTATCTTTATCCATACATATTTTCGGGTGGGATTCGTCTAGACAATTAGATATAATATAATTGCCATCCTTACTTTGTGACGTTACATTATAGGACTTACATTATAATAAATATTTCTTGAGGGTCTTTATAATGTAGACATTAAGGAAGGAAAATGAATTCACTAATCACACGCTCACACGTGACGTGGCCTCGAATATCCCTCAGCATTTAACAGTAGCCAGCAGACACAACATCCAAAAATTGCTGACATCGCCAATAGCCACACAATCACAGACTCGCGCACACTTAAATATGACGTGGCTTACAATATCCCTACTCAACATTCGACACCAGCAAATAAAAGGTAAACTGGCGTTACCGCCCTAAAAATATTCATCGAAAGTATGACACAACAGCCACCAACTCACACCAGCACACGTGACGTTGCCTTGATTATAGCTCACATTATCAACCGCATTTAAACCTCAGTTTCGATTCCGACTCTCTCTTTCAATTTACCGAAATTTAATTTAAAAAATGTTCTCTCTCTTCTTCATTCGAGCCCTACCTTTCTCTCTCTAGGGTTCTTCTTCGTCGCCTGCGATATTTTCCCTCCTTCGATTCTTTTCTCTCAGCCTTCGGATCTAGGCGCGTCCCACACGTGCGTTGATAATGGACCTCGGTGGTGGCCGTAAGCGAGGAAGGCAAGACCATGCGCTGAACGGCAATGGTGGGATCAAGAAATTTAAGCAAGGTTAGGGTTCGTTGCGTTTTTTTTTTTTTTGTTTCCGTTAGTTTTACGTCCTCGTTTTGTGGATTTATTTTTGAATTTCGTTGTGCGAAGTTTTGCTGTACTTAGTAAGTGTCCGGTTAAGTAGAAAAGGGGTGAAATTATTAAAGTTTAAAACCTTTTTATTTGCCGAGATAGTGAATTGAAGGTTGAAGTTGAAGTCTGGATTTGTTAGTTCGGTTGAGAATGTAGGGGGTTGGATTGTATTTTTGAATTGTTAGATTGATTTGATTGTTAGATCTTGGTAATGTCATGGATGCCTTTTTTGTAATGCGCAACGTCATATTTCTAGCACTCTTGGCATTTGTTAGGTTTAGTATTCGTTGTGACAAAATCATTTAGAAGCTGCTCGCGATACATATTATTCTAAGCTTATTTTAAAAACTTACCTTTCTGTTGTATGACCAAAGATTTAATGGCTTGAGTTTTGACTAAGAAATTATATTTTTCTCAAATGAACCTATGGGGTACGCTATGTTTTATGCAAGTGCTGTGGTTAGCACTTTGTGCTGACATATATGGGGGATAGGTTCTGTTTATAATGCATACATGGTCTGAGTCTTGCCCTTTTGAGTTAGTGACTGAGCACTTTAATGATTGAAGCCTAATTTTGTAATCCATGGAAATTTTTATGTAGATGGTCTGAGTCCTGTCCTTTGAGTGAGTGATCGAGTACGTAAATGATTAAAGGCAAATTTTGTAATGGGAGAATGACTATGAGCCACCCGAACTATGTCAAAATGACAAGTTTCCACCCTTAAAATTAAAGAAAGACTAATTACCACCTCCCGTTAGATTCTAATAATAAATAATGTTACATTTTAGGGTAAAAACAAGAAAAATATGAAAATACCCTTATGATAATTAATAATAATATCAAAATGTCAAAATTATTCTTTTGTTATTTATTTCACAAATCTGCATCTTCTTCCTTCCAATACACTTTTTATAAAAATTTAATTAATTTCTTTTACATTTTCTTTCCATTCCAACATTTTTCATCAGACATTACCAACAAACTCCATAAAATCTTAACACAAACCTATAGAAATTCAATATATTTCTTTTAAATTTTCTTTCAATTGCAGCAGTTTTCATGGCCAACGCTTCCAACAATGCATCACCGACAAACTCCATAAAATCTCCTCCTCAATGGAAAACCTTTGTCTTCTACAAATCCATTTTCTTTTCTACTTCTATGTAGAAATATCAATCAATTCCCTTCAAAGTCACTAACAACCTTAACCTTATTGCTTTCAAATTCAATCTTTTTAGGGAAAAAAATTGGAATAAGAGATGCCGGTGTTGGTGTTGGTGTAGGTGTAGGTGTAGGTGTAGGTGTTGGTGACTTTGATGGTTGTGGCACTAGAGTTGGTGGTTTTACTGTTTCCGGTAAACATGTGGTTTTGCTGTTTCCAATGAAGATGTGATTTTACTGTTTTCGGTTCGTGCTGATGTTGGTGTAGGTGTAGGTGTTGGTGACTTTGATGGTTGTGGCCCCTGGAGCTGGCAATTTTATTGTTATCGGTGAAGATGAGATTTTACTTTTTCTGATTGGTGCCAGTGTTGGCGACTTTGATGGTTGTTGCAGTGACATTGGCACTGGCTGTTTTAATGATGTAGGTGCCAAAGGTTTTGATGGATTTAGTGTTGCTGGTGCCTGTGAAGAGGAAGAAGGGAGAGAGGAAAAAAAAATAAGAAAAAAAGAAAATTTTGAATGGAGGGTGGTATTCTGTTGTTTTTCGACTTTAAGGGTGGAAACTTCTTATTTTGATATGGCGCTGATGGGAAATAGTCATTCTTCTCTTTGTAATCTATGGAATTATTATGGTAGATGTTCCAAGTCTTGTCATTTTGAGTGATTGGCTGAGCAAGTAAACGATTAAAACCTAATTTTGTAATCCATGGAAATTGAGACCATGGGAAACTGGGTTCTTAATATGCTGTCTTTGTTTTGTTTAAAAAAAATGTGGGGACAAAGCTCTTTCTTTGGAGTAATTTCATTCACCTGAAAAAATGTAGCTAGTGCAACCTTTCTGTGATGGAATAGAGTAACTAAATGTTTTTTGTGTTATTTGAAATTTATATGCTTACTGTTTGTGAGTTTAAGCAAGAAGAAACATAAGATTTGAAAGGTCTTTTGTCTTCACTTTTTTTCCTTGAAATCTGTTCTTTGCCATGTTCCATCACTGTTGCTATATGGTTTATATCACTGTGAGATGCTAATTTTGCTGAAGGTAAATTTTAGGTATCATCACATGGCAGAAGTGTCTTGTTTGTGATCGATTATGGTCGATTTCTTTCCTTTGGTATTTCAATTTTCTGTACTTATCTCATCTTCTAGGTTGCAAGCTTTGAGTTCTCAATACTATGCTTACTTTTAAGTTGAGTGGGAAGCTAAGTCTTTTAGTTGCATCCTTTCTAGGTGAACTTTTAGCAGTGTTAATGGTGTGTGGTTTCTCTGGCTTTTAGTTGGATTGTTTTCTTCCTTATCTTGTTCTTCTTATTCTCATGGTTTTCTCTGTTAATGTTGGAATTCATTTCTTAAATGTTGAAATCATTGATGTTCAATTTTATTTGATATCCTGTAATCTATGGTACTATATTGTACTTTATGTTACTTGTTGAAGTTTGATACTGTAGTTTGCACGGAGATGATGTAAACCGATTTTACTCTGAGCAGATTATTGAGAAGTAAAAGAATGTGCAATTTTTTAACCACCTGCAATTAGTTTCTTTGAAAGCTGAAAACTTAACACAGCCAAGTTACTATGTATAAGTTAGTTGGGTGGTTTTAAATTTGTTTCCTTGGGAACCAAAAGAATAAAAAACATATAATTTAAATATTCTTTTTTATTAGTCCCTTAAACTACCTGCAGTGAAACACAGGCAATTTGTAAGAGGCCCATAATCTCTTAAAAAGCTCATTCCCTCTAGGACTTATTATGTAATTGTTCTTTTAATCTTTTAATTCTAATGAAATCAGTGGTATATTTAATATAATATTGACTGATTATTAAATTTTAGAGAGCATTACTTTGTCAGTAAGTTTGAGAAATTTTGACATGATATTAGATATTTATTAAATTCCAAGATTAATAACTCACTGAAATTGTAACTGAGAGAATTAATTAATGTTCTGCAACAGAAATGGAGTCCACTCCAACTGGTATAGGAAGCAAATCGAAGCCATGCACAAAGTTTTTCAGGTTCAAATCTTAACCTATCTAAAATGAGTAATGCGAATGCAGTTCTGTTTGTAATATTTATAATTTGTAAAGAAAAATTTCTTACACAATCTTTGCAAGTAAAATTAATGTGATTTGGACTAATGAATTGGGAACTCAAGTTGTGGTACAGGTCATACTTTTGTTCTAATCACGAAAACAAAGACTATTGAACACAGAAATGGTTGATTTCCGAGACTACCATTGGATTAACTACTTGCAGGGCTTTATGTAAACTGAAAGCTGTTGTTTGGGATGCTAAATTTGCCCACTGTATCATGATAATATATGGTTTATTGCAATCTTTTGCAAGTAAAAGCCATGAGATCTGGACCAATGAATTGGCATCTAGAGTTCAGGAAAAAGGCTATTAAATTTGTTTGTGGTAACACTTTTTGAGTGAATGTGGTTATTGTTGTTACTGTGTCTTCATTTTTTTTTTTTACAAGGGCTTGATTGACTTGCTTGGCGCACAGAGTTTGTTTGCCATGCTTTTTGGGTCACTGTGTATTGTTTTTGTATTTTTCTTCTCTTTTTGTCTTTCTCTCAATTACTTTGCGTGTTTTTACTCTTTCTCAGCCACACTATGCTGCAAAACTTGATATAAATCACAATGTTTGGACTACATTGAAACTGTGTATCAAACAAAGATTTATTTCATATCTTGTTTTCAGTTGGAATAGTTCATTTGTAAAATTGCTCTGCCCGTTGAAACGTATTCAGGTTCTATTTATTGGGTCATGAGATTATTGTTATGATGCAATCACAATTCCATTTGGAAAATTTGTACCCTATTGATTACTATAATATCATCTTGTTTTTGTTTTTGAATTTAAGATAATCTTCATGTACAATGATCCAGGGTAGTGTTAATGAAATATTCACATCTCTTGCCTTAGCTACTATGATAATTTTTAGCCCTTTATAATATGTGTACATTTTAAGGTTTTCTCCTATAAATATATTCCTTGTTCAGTACCTCTTTATTTGAAAATTCTATACCTTATCATTGATTAATGGATTCCCTTGTGAAGAGCAAAAGTTATGGTTTGATTTGTCAATTGCCTTTCAAGGTTTTGCCAGCACTTTTTGTGATGAAAACCCGTTTTAGCACAATTTCTTTTTTTCCTTAGTCTTGGCTGAATCTTTTCTTAATCTGTGCTTATATGATCATTTGTTTTGAGCAATGTCATGAGATATGGATTTCATTACTTTTGGGCTGTCTAGGGAGAATTATTCTTTGCCTTCTATAAAAAAAACCCAAAAAAATTAAAAATGTTTGCCTTGTCTCTATTCACCCTTGGAGATCATTTAGACAAGAGGGGATGAATTGATAGGTTTTCATTTGTGGTTTGATGATTTTTCAAACTGAAGGAAGTTTCTTTCATTTGTTTGGCTAATATTCTGTTAGTCTACTTATATTATGGACGGTATATTCCAGCTAAAAAGAAAATGTGACTGCTTCATTGTTTCACTTTTTATTCCAACAAGGTTCTCTATGCCATCAATGTAAAAGCTTTAGTAGTAAATTGTTGATGGCTTACAGGTTCCACAAGGTGTAGAGTGAAGTTTGGCATTGGATTAATATCAGTGTATTGGCTGTCTGGAGTTTTGAGTTTATTTATATTTTGTTTCTTTCTTGGGAATTTCTATATGCATCTGTCTCATATGGGCTCTAATGCACTGCTTTTGTATGTTTTGCAGTACTTCTGGGTGCCCTTTTGGAGAGGGATGCCATTTCTTGCATTATGTTCCAGGTGGTTTCAAAGCTGTGTCTCAAATGCTGAACGTAGGTGGAACTCCTGCTCGTCCTCCAGCTGCTAGAAATTCTCAAGTCCCACCATCCTTTCCGGATGGCTCATCGCCTCCAGCTGTGAAAACTCGATTGTGCAACAAATACAAAACGGCTGAAGGTTGCAAGTTTGGTGATAAATGCCATTTTGCCCATGGTGAGTGGGAGCTTGGCAGGCCAACTGTTCCATCCCATGAAGATCCTCGTGCCACAGGACCAATGGGCGCCAGGATGGGAGGTCGGGCTGAGCCTCCTCCACAAAGTCTTGGAGCTGCAGCTAGTTTTGGAGCCTCAGCCACCGCTAAGATTAGCATTGATGCAAAGCTTGCTGGAGCTATCATCGGCAAAAATGGTGTGAACTCCAAACAAATCTGTCGCCTTACAGGAGCCAAACTTTCAATCAGAGACCATGAAGCTGATACCAGCTTGAGGAACATTGAGCTTGAGGGAACATTTGACCAGATCAAGCAAGCCAGTGCCATGGTTCGTGAGCTAATTGTAAATATTGGTTCTGGCTCTGGACTTCCAATGAAGTCGAACTCCTCGTCTCAATCAAACAACTTCAAAACAAAGCTGTGTGAGAACTTCGCGAAAGGTTCCTGTACCTTTGGCTACAGATGCCACTTTGCTCATGGAGCGGAAGAATTACGCAAATCAGTGATATGAATGGTTTAGGGTTGGATGATGGGCATGGCCGGTTTTCTCCTTGTTCCCTCTTAGGACCATTAATTGTTGTTATAGCTTTTGTATTCGGCGTGTTTATTATTAAGTTCTTTTTATTATTATTATTATTATTATTTTTTTTTTCGGGTGCAGAGAGACAAAATTGCATATGCATGGGAGTTAGATTTTTCATTTAAATTTATTAGCGAGGTCATATTTATGGCTATGGTTCTGGGCTTATCTATTCAGAACCTTTTGAAATGGCTGCCTTTGTTAGTGAGACCTGTACAACCTTTATAATGTCCAATATTTCATATTTGGGAAATTATAGGAATATTATGGTTGATTCAAGTGGCAGAAAATAGTAGCATACCAAGTAACATGATATATATTCTTAGAGTGTATGGAATCAATAAAACTGTATATTTATTTTTAGTATAATTTAAATATATAGATAATATGTAAAATAATATTTAATTATATAATGATATTATTTGTGTATAAAAAATACATCAAAGGATTTATTTTCACTCATGGTTTGATGCTTTTTTAAAATTTTACCTGGGAAGCTTGTAAAACCTAAAATCCCACACTTTGTGTTATATTAGGCGAAAATTGTTAGTAAAAAGGGGGTAATTAATTAAAATAAGCAAAATTTTAAACGTTTATACGTTTTTAGGCCATCCTAGAAAAGTTTTACCAAAATAAGCAAATCATATTTTTTTTACCCTTTTTACCCTTATATTGAAAAACCAAGTAAAAATATTTTTTTCTGAGAATGTGCGTCGGTTTATGATGGTTAGGGGTTTTACAGTGAAACCCTAAATATGTCGAATTATTTATATGAATGTTTTTGAATGTTTTTGAATGTTTCGAACGCTTAAAATGATGTAGTTTCGGTGTTAATGGATGTTTGGAAGTGTAGCCGTTGAGAGACAAAAGCGCATAAATTTACAGTGTCGCGCAAACTGCGTAAATGTACAGTGCTGCGCAAACACTGTTCACACCGTGCAAATACTGTTCATACCGCGCAAAAGTAGATATTATAATCTGTGAACAGGATTTTTGCGCGATTTTGGAAGCGGTTTGCTCAGTTGAACAGTGTTTGAGAGGCATTGTAAATTTGCGCAGTTTGCGCGACACTGTAAATTTGTGTGCTTTTGTCTTTCAACGGCTATACTTCCAAACATCCATTAACATCGAAACTACATCATTTTAAGCGTTTTAAACATTCAAAAACATCCATATACATAATTCAACATATTTAGGATTTCACTATAAAATCCCTGCCCACCATCGTAACCATCATAAACCGATGCACATTCTCAAAAAAAATATTTTTATTTGATTTTTCAACATAAGGGTAAAAAAAGTAAAAAAAATACGATTTGCTTATTATAGTAAAACTTTTCTAGAGTGACTTAAAAACGTATAAACACTTAAAATTTTACTTATTTTAATTAATTACCCGTAAAAAGGATAATAAAGTAATTACATTTCTTGTAGAAAGTTTAAAACGACTAAAGAAGTTGTTGGACTTACAAAGTGCAGATAGTGCTTTTCAGAGAGTTTATTTACGTAATTTTTTGGCCGTCAGACACCTGGGCGTTTGTTTTAAGAAACTATTTTTTTGGCACTTTGTGATGAATGGGTCGGCGATTAATGGGAAAATCTTGGCGTGGTTGAATGTGTTTTTGAATATGTGTATCGCAAAACTTTCACAAAAACTCGTTTAAAAAAAATGGTGGTGCCAAATTTCCCCCAGATGCAGTTTATGTCAGGTGGCTTTAATGCGACATAATGTATGTGATCAATGGCTGGAAAATTTTAGCGAAAATCAACGGTTGTGGATCATTTATGAATGCTTTAGCTAATAGAGTTGTGACATCTGAAGTGTTCTTTTCTCATTTAACGCTCAAATTTCAAAAATTTGGACGAATTTTTAATTGGTTATTGATTTGATAACAAATGAGAATGTGCCACGTATTCCGAAAATTTAAACGAAGGGTGAAACAATAAGAAAGTATTTGGCCTTCATTATCGTTTCAATAGCCGAAAATGAGAGAGCTTTTTCCGTAATTTTTTCTTCATAAAGTTATGCAAAAATCAGTGAATCATCTGTGGCAATAACAATGACGATGAAGACAATAGTATTGACAACGTTGGAGAATTTTTTAATGTGCTTCATTTGTTGTTTAAACAGTTTATATAAACTTTAAAAGCATTGACGACAATGATAATAGTTTCATTGTGTGGGTTTTAATAACAACGATAACGAATTTTTTTTTTTTTTGGATGATATGATGGAGTTGGGTTTACATGAATGAATTTTTTGGAGTTTGCCTTACATAAATGTTTTGGGGTTGCATGTTGTCCGTTTGAGATTTAATATTTATACTGTTTTAGTTTCAATTTTTCAGATTATTTATTGGAGTTAATTGACATGTATAAATTTGTTGGAATTGGTTTACATGTATAAATAATTATAATTATACAAAGATATAATTATATACAATCAATTAAAATTTTAAATTCTTACTATAAAAATATAACATATAATTATAATATTAGTAAAAACTTTAAAAAAAGTTTATAATTTAATTAATCAAATCAAATTCTTATTACTTAACAATAAAATAAAATATTTAAATTAAAAAAATAATAATTAAAATAATTATAATTATATAAAAATATAATTATATACAATTTATAAAAATTTTAATTACTATTGATATTGTCTTTTAACATTTCTCAAATAAATTCTATTAAAATTAAATTTTCAAAAATATTCGAATCGATTCGAATTATATCAGGTTACTTTTGTATGGACCCTAACACTATCTGATTTAATTTCAAGTCATATCGGATTACCCTAAAATAAATTTTATGTTAACAAACTCAACTTTAACCTAATATTTTTGTGTCATATGTTAAGAGGTGGTGTTGAAAATTATCAACTCTCTAAATAGAGAATGTTGTTGGAATATTTTGCTGTCTAAGCAGCTATGCAACATTTACCACCTCAAACTCACGGCAAATTCTGAGAGGTGATTGAGTTGAAACTGGCCTCTCTTCGGACCACAGCTCCAAATTAACTGTTCCCGTTGCCCAGTCAATGAAACACTTGTAAACCTCCTCGGTGTTGAACTGATTCACAAGCCCCACAACAGCGCACTCATCAACAAGAATTCATTGCCTGGAATAAAACCAAATGAATCAACAAGGACATAAATGGATCCGGTTTAGTGCCAGTTTCAAATTTCTCCAAGGTATGTCTAAAATATCTTGAGAAGCACATCCTAATCCTAACACACAGGGAAAACAAGAATTTTCAATGTTGATCCTTCTGTGGTCTCAGTTAATCCAAATATATTTTCTTCTAGCTGATTATTTACGCAAATTATGTTAATGAAAACAATGATAATAATAATTATAATAGGTATAGGTGAAAAAAAAATATCAGCACTAGGCAGAAGGTCTCCAAAAAACTGCTCCCCGGATTCTGGCCAAACCTCATGCTTTGACTCATCGACGGAGGTGAATGAGACAAAAGATTCTGTGGGATGCAGAAGGCTGAATGTTGGAAGGACTCTTATGCAAATCCGCCTGTAAAGTAAATACATCCAAATGAGTCAAAAATACATTGAAAACCCACCAGAACCGGCACCAGCTTTGTTAGCTTTAAAACTAGAATCAATTTGAAAGATCTTCGGATTATTTTTAGGGATGGTTAGCTTCAGCTCAAGAACCAACTCACCACCAATATCAAGTTCTAACCGAAGTACTTCCTCCTCTCCAGGAAAATGCGCAAGATCCCGCCTATATAAACATATAACAATAGAAAAACAAACATTGGAGAAAGTATCTACTGCTATTGGTTTAACTTTCTCCATTGCCAATCTAAAACAAAATCAACACGCCTTAGATCTACATGTTAACAACTGATACAAGTGTAAGATTTAATTTCGTATAAAGTAAGTAAAATCATGCAAGCTTAATTTAATAGGATCTATATACAAACTATAAAATATTGAATTAAACTACTTTAGGGTTGTAGGAATACCTAGATCACTATGTAATTTCAATCCGTAAAGCTGCCAAAATAACTTGTCAAGATTACCTCTCGATGTGAGACCCGACTTGTCTTCCACTTCAAAGTGCTCCTTGAATGATAGTTTTCAATGGGGCAATTTATACTTCAGGTTTTGAAGTGAGGACTAGCCAATATATATTAAGTTAATTAACTCTCATCAAAGGTCTAATAAATCTTAAGACCCACACTAATATTGTCCACTAGATTATAATCTTTATATGTATCAGATTTATCTTTATTGATTTTTTTAAAGTGCATCTGTAAACTGTCATTACACTATTTCATTATCCAATTTTATTAAATTAAAATTGTAATTAATGTTAATTCACATAAACAAATTTTCTAACATTTTTCTACTTGGGAAATATTAATTATTTTTATTTTATTTTATTAAAAAAAGAAAACAATTTTTGACTTCCAAGTAATCAACTTTTTAACTTTAAGTGGTTAATATTTTAGAAAATAAACTAGTTTAAAGATAAATTATATTATAATAATCAATCAGTTAATATGATCATCAATAATAAACTAAGACATTACTTATGTTCTTTAGCGACATAGGATTGTCATGATCACAATTACTAATAATTAAATCAATATGGATCAGATTTGGAAGTGTGACAGAAATAACACCTAACAAAGTGATCACAAACAGTGTTATATCTCTGTTAGCTCTCTTTATATTTCAAAAGAAATAAAAAAAATTCTTTCACTTCCAATGAAGCTTGTATGTTTTAACCTTATTGGACACTTATAAAACGTACATATACAACTTTCATATTCAAGAGAAACCTTATCTTGAGACACATATTGTACCATAACTCTCTCTCTCTCTCTATATATTATAATATAAACTAACACTAACCTTAAATATCAAAAGACCCTAAACACCTCATGTTTTCAATATGACGTCATGGATTATAGGTCTTATTCTTTTGATTTGGTGCTAAAATTTATATCATCTTTGTATTTATGTGTTTTACCTTAATGTTTTATTTCTTTATGAGGTGATAAGAGGCGTATGTGAAGAAGATAAGTCAAACTGATAATGCAACAATATGACATGCTTGACTGGGACATGTAGGCTATCAAATGCTACAAGTAGTTTCATCAAAAAATTGTTAGATGACTTAGCAATTATGAAAAATGTTCATAACAATGAGATTTGTCAAGGGTGCTAATATGACAAATACCATCATCTTCCTGTCAAGAGCTCATTAAACCACATATTAACGTTGTTCAAATTGGTTGATATGAATCTGATAAGATCTAAAGAACAACAATTAACAGTGGTTATCACTTTGATATGGTGTTGGTGGATGACCATTCTAGGTACACTTGGGTTTACTTTTGAAAAAGAAGGGTAAAACATTATCCAAGCTTATTGAGTTAAAAATTTTTATAAAAACAAAGTTCAAACAAAAAGTTAAATGCTTGAGCAATGACAATGACGGTAAATTCATGTCAAACGATTTCTATTAATATTTTGATAGTAAGGTATTCAATGACAAATGACCTATCCTATCACCTTTCAACAAAATAGGATTTCGGAAGGAAAGTTGACACATCTCACATCAACAAGTCTTTCATGGCTTCATGAGAAGAACCTTCATTGAGAACTTTAAGTGGAAACAATGCATAAGACGTGATAAATAAGTTACCTTCTTGAGTAGGTAAAGAAAAGTCTCCATTTGAGATTGTTTATAATGTAAAACCAAATGGAAACTAGTTTTGGTTGTTTGGTTCTATTTGTTATGTTCATATTTAAAACTAATGGAACCATTAAGTATGTCTTTGTTGGCTATGATTCATGCAAGAAAGGATGGATATGCATGGATCCAAAAACAAAGATATTTGTCGCATCTAGAAATGTTGTATTTGATGAGGTGTCATCTTGGTATTTTGCTAAAATTTAATTGTAAAAAATGTAACTTATGATGATGATCAAGGAAATTTGAGCAATTTCCTCAAACCAATTCACAAGCATCTTGTAATAATGATTCTACAAGAATCGATGAATATCCATCCCCGACGGACAAAAGACAACTATATTACCTTAAAGATTTTGAAATTCAACTTAATAACTGCACTATGATTGTATGCTTCTTTACTAGAATTTTTATTAAAAAAGAACCTACATGTTTTGAAAAAGCTAGGGGCAATCGAGAATGGAAAACAGTAATGTAAGAAGAAATTGAAGCTTGTGCCATAACCAAAAAATTGCAAGTTAGATACCTACAAGTGGATTTATTGACTGAAGAAAAAATTAGGTGGCTCAATTGGTAGACATAAAGCTCATTTAAATGTATGTGGTTTCTCTCAAAGATATGGATTAGATTATGAGGAGACTTTCAGTCTAGTGGTAAAATGGTAACTTTAAGAGCAATTTTTTCACTTGTTGCCTTTAAAGGTTGAAAGTTATGACAATTTGACGTAAAGAACACATTTCTTTATAGTGAGCTAGGTTGTTAAGTATTTACTGAACAACCTCAAAGATTCATCTTCGAGCAATTTCCCTAACATGTATGTAAGTTAAAAAAAGCATTATATGGTCTCAAAAAAACACCGCGTGCTTGGTATGTTTTATTATATGTGGATGATAGGATAATCATAAGAAAGATAAAGACAAAATTTTTGAGTTGCGATCTGATTTCTCCATTTGGTTTGAAATGAAAATTTTGGGTGAAATTGAATGTTTCATTGCTCTCAAACTAGAGAAATTAGATCAAAGATATTTTATATCTAAAAAAAGATTTGCTTGTGGCCTTTTGGAGACTTTTGAAATAGAAGAGTCAAGAAATGTCTTCTCTTATTAAGTCTTATCTCAAGTTGAAAAAAAAGGAAGAGGAGTTGTTAAAGGATGCAAAAAGGTTTTAAAAACTTGTTGGTAGTTTAATTTATTTAACTATTACAAGACTAAACATTGCCTACTAAGTTGGTGTTATCTTTCAGTTTATGCTAAGTCTAAGAACTCCTTTTTTAAATGTAGCAAAAAGAATCTTACACTAAAGATGACAATTTCTTATTGAGAGAATTTATTATTATAGATTAGACAGGTGATGCAATTGATCATTGTTCAACTTTAGGGTATTATTTCAATATTGGTTCAACTATTGTTTCATGGTGCAACAAGAAGCAATCTATAGCAATCTATTGTTACTTTATCCAATACTAAAGCCGAATACACGGTGACAACAATGGCTACACAAGAGTGCATTGGTAAAGTGCTTTATGAAGGACATCTTCTATAAAGTTGATTATATTGTGCAGATTTATTGTGATAATGCAAGTGCAATCGAACTTGCTTCATATCCAGTCTTTCATTGGCAGACAAAACATATTGAAGTTCATTATCACTTTATTTGAGAGAAGGTGTTGAACTAAGAAATTAAGTTGAAATGAGTTTCTACTAGTGATTAAAGTGTAGATATATTTACAAAAGCTTTATCAAAGGCTAGATTGAGAAATTTAGAGCTCTTACTAGTGATCAAATTGCAAATATATTTACAAAAACTTTAGCAAAGGTTAAATTGAGAATTTTAGAGTTGTTCTTAGAGATATTGATAGTAAGCGTGAACTAAAAGGGAGTATTACAAATTAATGCAACTTAATTGCTATCACTGTTTACTTTCTACTAAGTCAACTTTTTGTTTGTATTATTTTGGGTTTGGCCAAGTCAATAGTGAGGTGTAAATTAATAGAATATTTTACTCAGTTATGGTAGAATTTATGCAAATAGTTGGTGTCTTTTTAGGAGAGTCTATTATATTGAGTTAATAAATTCAAAACATTTTATGTATTTTTTTGGTATAATTAAGATATTCGACTTATTCTCCAAATATTAATTGTCTCCAGAAATTAATTAGTGTCTTTTCTTTATTTTAGGTTTGTAATTTAGGAGGGCCTTGGCATAGACTTGGCCATGGGCCGGTTTGGCCTATGAACTTGACTGAAACCAGCCCGTATTAACCCGAAACCGGAACCGGTATGAATCGGAACCAAAACCGAAATTTGAGGGTTTGGTTCCGGTTTCTCTATTTTTAAACCGTCGAACCGCCAGTTCATAAACCGGCTGTTGAATCGACGGTTCAAAACCTTGTGAACCGGAAATATTAAAATTTTAATTTTTTTTTATTTTTAAAAATTTAATAAAACCAAACGGTCCTTGCATTCCTTGCAAAGCAAAATGCAGGGACAACCCCTGCATTTTTAGAATTTGCAGGGGACGTCCCCTGCATAATTATACCATTTTATTTCCCCACCATTTTTTTTAATTTTTTCAAAATTTCTCCTATAAATATTCCCTTAATCTCTCAACTCTCTCTTTCAATCTTTCAAACTCTCTCATTTATTCTCATTTCTTATCCTCTCAATTCTCAATACTCTCTCAATCTTTCAAAGTCTTTTTCTCAAATTTAATTAAATTCTTTATTTATTTTTTATTAATTACAATTTTAATTTCTATTATACAATTTATAATTAATTATAGAATTTATCTCTATAATTAATTTTATTTATTATTTATTTTTTTCATTATCTTTCATAATTAATTATATAATTAATTTTATTTATTATCAAAAAATGACAAGTAGTGAAAATTTTTCAAGTAATAGGAGATTCAATCAATATTCATATATATCAAATGTGAATGAAAATCAATTTGTAGAAGATTTTTCAATACAAAAAAGTGGAAACCAATATGTAGAGGTGGAGCAATAGTTAAGATAGCGGAGGTGAATGATAAAGTAAGGGGGTACTGTCGGCTATCGGATACGTAAAGATAAGAGAATTACGTACGCTTTGATTCTTCTAAATCTCAAGAAGATACGTAGGAAACTTAATTGAAAAATTAAATCCAAGCTTTTTTTTTAATTTTTAATTATTATAATTAATAATTTAAAAAATAAATTAGGGTCGTGTATTAGAATTGACTGTTCAATATCGGTTTCGAATCGGGGTCATGAACCAAAACCGTCGATTCTAAACCGATGGTTCAACCAGGGTCATGAAACAGAACCGTCGGTTTCGAACCGGTTACAAACCGTCCTGTGACGGTTTCGATTTCGGGTTCTTATTTTTTTGAACTGTGAACAGGTGGTTTCGAACCAAAACCACCGGTTCATGAACCGTGACCAAGTCTACCTTGGCATGTCTTGAACGATTTTTATATTTCAGGACAAATGACTATTTCCCACCTTGAACTTTGATGAAATGACGATTGCTTATCATTATAGTTTGAAAAATCCTTTTTTTTTTTTTACCATTTTGTCAAAATTAGACATTAGTTTAACAATTAAAAGCTAGTTTTTTTTTCCTATTTTTTTATTTTTCAGTTGTCAGATAACACCTAGGGGAAGTAAACAAATTTGAACATGCTTAAGGCTTGTGTGGGTGGCAAGATGACCTGGAGTTGGTGCAAATGGTAAAATCTGAGCAAAACAAAGCTCATCACTCATAGAACTGGGTGAGAAGTGACAAATTTAAGTGAGATCTAACATATTTAAATCAAGTTAATAGTGAGCAAGAGTGATAAGGCTAGAGAGTTATAAATATGATTGTAGTGGGAGAGGAGTAATCCCACCGAATACTTATAATAATTTTTAGTTTTTATAATTTTTAATCAAGGGTGGATAAAATGTATATGAATTGTTGGCAGAAAAATTGTTATTTATATTCAATAAAAATGGATGTTATTTTTATCTTTTTATCAACTTTAAAATTAAAAAATTAAAATATTAACAAATTTACGACAGAGGAAAATTTAACTTTTCAAGCTTAAAAGATAGAAAATATTGTTTCATCAAAAGTTTGGTGGTAAATAGTCATTTGACCTAAATTTTATACATAAAATGTTAATTTTGTACTTTTGTACTCAAAAATTCAATTGAAGTTTACAATTTTTGACCCTTTAAATTCAATTTTCTAAACACATTTTATACTTTGGCCATCTTCAAATTACAATTTCATCTTCCAAATGTGATGTTTGGGTTTTATTGCCAGATATTTTATTTATGTGTTATAGGTAGAGAAAGACCTTGATAATCGGTTGGATATATTTTGAAGTGTTTGGTTTAGGGTAATATTTAATTACCCTATTAATTTATTTATTGTCATTGACATTGTCTAGTTTGATTTGATAGATGATAAAATATTTTAGTAATTTTTATTAGTAAAGTTATGTGTTAGATAATATATGAAATAATCTAAAAGATTATCGAAGTAATTTTAATTTTGTTACAATCTTATTTTTAGAATAAAATGTTCTTGTTTTTAATTAAAATAACAAATAATATAAATGATATTTTAGAAAAAAATAATATATACTTGCGATAGGATGTCAACTTAAAAATAATTTAATTAATTAATTTCATAATATGATAATACAAAAATATCTCAATATATTATTAATATAGAGAATATTTTAGAATATACACAAAGCAAATACTTTTAACATATGACATATTAATTTAACCAAACAAAATGCTAATTTACATGCAATCATCTTTTAAGGGTACTAATGTAAAATAATATTTTAATATATTGTTATTACTTTTAATCAAATGTAAGAATTATTTATATAAACAATTTTATCAAACATTATACTAATCTTTTATTTTTTGTAATAAAAAAATTATTGAATCAAATGCACCCTTCATTTGATAATGATCAAAACTAATCAATTAACTAAATGCACCCCAATGTCATCATCCATCTAATTCAACAAAATTATTAGGAGTACACATATCACTTTGATTGTATTTTATTTTTACAATTTCATAAAAAAAAAAAAATTAAGATTCAACCTAAATTATTGTTTGACTTTCGATTACTTGCCTCTTCTTTAGCTTTTCTTTTCTCCTCTTCTTTTCTATACTTAATGCCGCAAGCATTACAAAGTGTCTAATTAACAACAAAGAAGAGAAAAATTAATTAATATACTAAGTTAAAAAAATGATTTGATTTTTAAATAAAAATAATATATTTTATCTTAGTTACATACCTTGTGACCAAGGGGACCTTTGCGCCACATCGGGGTGTCATTGGTGTTGCAGTTGTAGTTGGTGCATCGTTTAAACGGATTGTTATAATTTCCAACATATTGTTGATGTTGCAAACCATACCTTCGAGAGCTTGAGGACCTTTCAAGTTCATTCATTGTTGCTCGCCTTGTTGGGATGTCAAGAAGTGTGTAGTTGTTCATGGTTGGTGGTGGTGGAAGCATTAAATTGGGGTAAGGGTTCATGTTGGAGTTGTTGTAATAATAAGTGTTTGGGTACATGGAAAATGTTGAGGGCATTGATGAAGAAGAAGAAGCAGCAGCTGAAAATTGGCCGAATCCACACCCATTTGGCCGCATATATTGTGGATGGAATTGGTTTTCCCGATTGGATTGCCATGCAAAATTATTGGCATTTAAGCTTTGTCCACTTGTAATGTTATTAGAATTGGCAATTTCATTTTGTTTTTGGCCCTGTGTAATTAACCAATAAAGATGTTACATAATTGCATATTCATATGATATAATTCAAGTAGAGGATTTAAAAAATAAGAACATATTTCGAAATTAATGTCTATCTGTTTGAAATATTGAAGAATAAATATAAGAGTTTAAAAGACAAAAATCTTATTTAAATTGTCTAGAAATGAGGGCAAATGTCAATTGATGGACAACACTTTCAGAAAGGGAGACAAAATTATAAAATTTATTGAAAATAAATGAACTCAGTAACAACAACAACAATAATACAATCGTGGAAAATGATAATAAGAATAAACAGAAAAATATTTGATGTATTATATTCAAGAAATTTTAACAAGGGAATAACCAAATTAATAAAATTAAAAACATTAAAAATTATTTTTTTCAAAATAATAATTTTTAATGAGATTATTTGTTACTCTTAAATTCATTAATCACAAAACGCGTATATGCACACATATCTATATCATCAGCTTTTTCTGTCATTACCAACTTTGGTAACGAATTACCGATAACACAATTAATTATGTACCTTAATTTCACATATAAAAAAATCAAGGCGTAAAACTACCAAAATAATAATCTTGAATTAAACGTTATTTAATAAAAAAATTGAAGTAAAGTGAAGTGATTAATATAAGAATAACGTGGAAATTAAGATCAACCATCAATAAATCTTCATTTCTCAACAAAAAATTTGAAGAAAAACGAAGATTAATCCTCTATCGTGAAAATAAATTAACCATAATTACTTTAACGTAAATTTCAAACCTTAACAAAAACAAAATAAATACCCATATTTATAAGAAAGATTTATACCTGAGGAGGCTGAGTAGTAAGATTTGGAGCCAAAGGAGCAAAATCAAATTGGATTTGTTTATTTTTCTCAGAATTATTAATTTTGTTTGGTAACCCTAATTTCAGAGTGAGGTCAACTGTGTCTTCAGCAATGTTGTTGGGAAGATCTTGATTATTCATTTGCTGATTGAACCACTGAGAACCCATAATAGGTACTGCGAGCAATATGAGATCTCGATGTGTGCTTGTTTCTCTACAGGAGTCAACACAATAAAGTAAAAATAATAATATTTATAAAATACAAAAAATTATAAAAATCCAAAATAATTTAGACATGCATGAAAAGTATTAAAGTGGAGCTGTAATCAATATAAAAGACAAAATTAAATGACCTGGAATACTGACACATTTCTAGCAAATTATAATGACTTAAACGCGTTGTTTTTGTGATGAGATTACGAAAATCATCGCTGAAAGAAGAAGAAATTAAGGTATTTGGATCCATTAAAAATTATAGTATCATCTGGGTTAATTTTTATCATTATGCTTATCTGATCATAGATCTAAGAGAAATTAAATAAGCTCTTTAATGATAAACGAAAATATATTTGTTTAACTAATGAAAAATGGAACATTTTTAACCATCGAGATCTGTTTAAAAATAAATGAACAAATAATAAAATAATATTTATGGGTTATATGTCAGTTCATTCTGTCTGTGAACATCTACTTCATATATACATCTCTGTAAATATCATCATTTACTGTTTCAAAAAAAAAAAACAGTTTGTAGGATTTCGATTTAAAATATTTATATTACAAGTATTCACGCATAAGAATTCATAGGATGGTAAATACATGAATATAGAATCAGTCTATAATCGTATATGAAGAACAAATTAGATATTAAAATGAGAAATAATAAATAAAAATGTATTGAAGCTATTGCTGGAGAAATCGAAGAATATTACCGTGGAGAGGGAGAGGGAGAGGGAGGGGAAGAGGGAGAGGAAATTAACAAGAGAGAAATTAAAGGAGACTTACTTCTTTCAACTGTATTGAAGGGATGATATGAATCACAGAGAGATGTTCAATTTATAGAGTTTTGAGAGTCAAGAGATTTCTTATATGGAAGTTTTGGAATTTAAGACAATGTTGCTGTACCAATTGTATAATTTGTGAGAATTAATTGTTTTATTTACACAATTTATAAGAACAGTTTGTATAAATTTTAAATTCTTTTGTAAAAAGTAATTTTGAACCTGAAAATAGGGTTGGCAACTATAATTGGCAGCTTTAGACAATTGGATAAACTCTAAATCATAAATCTTACTAAACGAAAAATCTAGCCAACTCCTAGGGTTGGGAGTAAGGCTAAGGGTATCTCTTCCCTTGATATTGAGGGCGAATGTGGTTGTTGGTCGAGGTGTACCTCTACGAAACCCTCAACCATCCTAATTTCAGTTTGAAAAATTGTTTGACTTACAAAACTATTTTACATCAATATATATACCTCAAATCTACATCTAAAAAATAGTCTTTCATTTATTATAAGACCCTTGTTTTTGTAAGGTCAAATTTTGCTCACACCAAAACTTGATTTTTTGGAATTTATATTGACAAATAAAATTATATAAGTTATAAAATATTTTTCTGAATTTATATTTTATTTAAAAAAACCTTTATTATTTCATGCATCTTATGTTTTTAATACAGAGAGATCAAAAATTAAATCCATCATCTGAAGATCAATCTATTAGTAAGATGAATATTTCTAAAATCCAAGTATTTTATTAAACTCAACATTTTTAAATAAAATAAAATGTACCATATTGGCTCAAATACTTTCTTAAAATGATTTATTTTTATGTTTGGCAATTTTATGATAAGAATTTGTCTTTTTTCTTTAAAAAATTGGGCTATGATATAAATAATTTTCCATAAATGTAAAAGATTATAATGTTCATTTAAGAATAAATGGCAAGTGAATTTGTACAGTAATGCTCTACAATGGCTTTGGCTTATGTGAAATCAATTTGTGTTTAATCTCTATTGGCCTATAAATTTCCTTTTAAGGTAAAATAGATGCATTATAAATATAGGGATAGGATTGAATTCATCTATCTTGTCCAAAAAATTATCAAAAGAGCAATGCTATAAGTACCTATTTTGAGTATATAAATAAATATATATTTGATGTGTGTTATTATGTGTTGGGTATTATTTTATTTTTAATTAAAAATCACTCAATTATTTACAAAAGAATTTGATGTGAGTACCTATTTCATCATCACTTTGTTTGAGAAAAAATATTGAAACAAGAACTTGACTTAAAAAGATCAAATTGTAGATATATTTACAAAAGTTTTAGCAAAAGCTAAATTTGAAATTTTAGAGTTGTTCTTGAAGTTATTGGTCATAACTATGCACTAAGGGAGAGTATTACAAATTAGTGTAATTTAGTTGCTGTCATTGTTTACTGCTACTATGTCATCTTTTTATTTCTATTATTTTGGGTTTGACCAAGTCAATAGTAAAGTGTAAAATAAGAGAGTATTTTACTTTATTTTGATAGAATTTTATGTAAAGAGTTGTGTCTTTTTAACAGAGTTTGTTATATTGAGTCTATAAATTCAAAATATTTAATGCATTTTTATGTTTCAACATGTTTTTTAGCTTATTCTTTAGATTTGGATTGTCTTCATAAATTAATTATTGTTCTTTATTTATTTTATGCTCATAGTTTAGGTATGGGAAGGCCTTGGCATGTCCTTTTACAATTTTATAGATTTTAGGCAAATGACTATTACCCTCCCCAAACTTCAATGAAACAAAAATTTCTTACCATTATAGTTTGAAAAGTTTATTTTTTTAATCACTCTGTGAAAGTTATCAAGCATTAGTTTAACAATTAAAAGACAATTTTATCACTTTATATGATATATAATAAAATTAATATCACTTACCTCCATAATAATAAAAACAAATTATATATTAACTCTTAACTACTTTATTTTTCTTTTCTTTTTTCCTTCTCATCTTCCATTTTTGTTCTATTTTCTTATTTCTCAAATGTTAGATATATGACATCTAGGGAAATCCAACAAACGTGAATATGCTTAGAGCTTGTGCGGGCTACAAGATGATTTGGAGTTGGTGGAACCGATAAAATCCAATCAAAATAGAGCTCATCACTCATTGGACTGGGGAAGAAGTGACATATGTGAGTGAGATCTAACGGATATAAATAACGTTAGCGGTGAGCAAGGGTGATAAGGTTGAAAGTTTTGCATATGATTGAAAATATGACTAGTGGGAGAGGAGCAATCCCATTGAAAACTTTTTATAATTTTTAGTTTCTATAATTTATAATCAAGGGTGGATAAAATTTTTATGAATCGTTGGGATGCAAATTGTTCTTTAGATTCAGTAAAGATAAACAATATAATCTTTTCATCAACTTTATAAAAAAAAATTATTAGGTTTTATTAACAAATTTAAGATTGATAGAAATTTTGACTTTTTAAATTTAAATGATAGAAAATCATCGTTTCATCAAAAGTTTGGGTGGAAAACAATCATTCCACCTAATTTTTATACATAAATTTCTAATATTTTGTTCCCTAAAATTCATTGAAATTTACACATTTTAATCCTTTAAATTCAACTGTTGTAGGAGAGGAGTAAGTAGAGCTGGATTTGAGTCGAACTGAGCTCAAGCTCGGCTCGGTTCACATAGAGTTGGCTTGAGTTTGAGCTCGAGCTTGACTTGTTTTTTGTTATCAAAATAACGTTGTTTTAATACATATTTATCAAAATGACATTATTTTGTATCCAAAATTTTAATTAGAAAATTTGACGAGTAGCTCAAGCTCGAGCTTGAGCTCGGCTAAGGTCGGCTCGTTTTAGGCTCAACCGGGCCAAGTTCAAATTCGAGCTGGCTTGGCTTAAATCCAGCCCTAGGAGTAAGCCCACTGGAAACTTTTTATAATTTTTAATAAAGGGTGGATAAAATGCTTATGAATTGTTGGGAGGCAAATTGTTATTTAGATTCAATAAAGATAGATAAAGGTTTTGTCGTTTTATCAACTTTATAAAAAAAAATAACAGATAACAAATTTAAGATCAATGAAATTTGACCTTTCAAACTTAAAGTGTAGATAATCATTGTTTCATCAAATGTTTGGGTGAGAAACAGTCATTCAACCTAAATTTTATACATAAAATGTTAATTATATGTACTTTTGTTTTTTAAATTTTAATGAAGTTTTCACTTTTTAACTATATAAGTTCAAAATTTTAAATACATTTTATACTTTGGTCTTCTTCACATTACACTTTTGTCCTCCAAATGTGATTTTCAGTTTCTATTATTGGATATTTTGTTCATGTAGAGAGAGAGACACTGATAACTAGTAAATATATTTAGAAGCATTTGGTTTGGGATAATATTTGATTACTATAGTAATCTATTTATTCTAGCTAACATTATCTTATTTGATTTGTTATATAATAAAAAATTTTAATGATTTTTTATTACTAAATCTAATGTACGTATTCGATAATATAAAAATAATTTGATTATTACATTTATTTTCGATATCAAAAGATTATTGAGATAATCTTAATTTTGTTATAATCTTATTCTTACTTATTAAAATTTTCAGACAAAATAACATAATTTTCAATTAAAACAACAAATAGTATGAAAAATAATTTAGAAAAAGAATATATTTGCAATAAAATGTCAATTTGAAAAAATAATTTAATTTATTAATTCATAATTTGACTACACATAAAAAATCTTAATACATTATTAGTACAGAGAATATTTTAGAATATACAAAAAAACAAATACTTTTAATATAAGATATATTAGTTTAATCAAACATAATACTATTTAATGTACAGTAATTTTAAGAGCATTTATATAAAATAGTATCTCAATACTTTTATTATTGTCAATCAAATATAATAATTATTTATACAATTAATTTTACCAAAAAATAGTTATAATTTATAATAAATAATATTCTATGAATCTATTTTTGTAGTAATATATCATTTTTGATAATGAAGAAATTACTTAAACTAAACACACCCTTTATTCGACAATAATCAAAGCTCCTCAATTAACTAAATACACCTCTCATCATCTATTTAATTCAAAAAAAAAGGAGTATACATATCACTTTGATTTGATTTTTTTATTTTGTACAATTTCATAAAAAAATAAGATTCAACCAGAAGCATTGTTTGAGTTTTGATTGCTTGGGGCGCCTTTAGCTTTCCTTTCCTCTTCTTTTCTATACTTGATCCCACAAGCATTGCAGAGTGTCTAATTAATAACAAAGAAGAGAAAATTCAATTAATATATTTAGTTAAAAAAATGATTTGATTTTAAATAAAAAGTAAAATATTTTATCTTTGTTACATATATACGTGAGACCAAGGGGACCTTTGCACCACATTTCAGTGTTAGTGGTTTTGCAGTTGTAGTTTGCGCATCGTTTATATAGGCCATACCTTCGAGAGTTTGAGGACCTTTTAATTTCGTTCATTGTTGCTTGCCTTGTCGGGACCATAAGAAATGTATAGTTGTTCATGGTTGGTGGTGGTGGATGCATGAAATTAGGGTAAACGTTCATGTAATAAGAAGGGTTTGGGTACATGGAAAATGTTGACGGTGGCTGTGGCCCCGGCATTGATGAAGCAGCAGCAGCAGCTGAAAATTGGCCAAATCCATACCCATATGGCCGCATGTATTGTGCATGGAATTGGTTTTCCAGATTGGATTGCCATGCAAAATTATTTGCATTTAAGCTTTGTCCACGAGTAATGTTATTAGAATTGGCAATTTCATTTTGTTTTAGGCCCTGTGTAATTAAACGATAAAGATGTTAGATTATTGCAAATTCATGTGATATAATTCAAGTAAAGGATTTGAAAACAACAGAATATTTCGAAATTAATGTCTGTGTGTTTGAAATTATTGAAGAATAAATATAAGAATTTAAAAGTTAAAAATCTTATTTAAATTGTTTAGAAGTGAGGGTAAATATCAATTGATGGACAACAATTTCAGAAAGGATACCAACTTTGGTAACGATTTATTGATAACACAATTAATTATGTACCTTAGTTTCACATGTAAAAAAAATCAAGGCATAAAACTACCAAAATAATAAAATCAAACATTACTAAAAAAGAAAGGATATTTGAGGAAAATTGATTAATATAAGAATAACATTAAAATTAAGATTACCATCAATAAATCTTAATTTCTCAACCAAATATTTGAAGTTTAATCCTCTAGTATAAGCATATTAAAATATTATGCATATTATTTATACACATAACCCTCATGAAAATAAATTAACCATAATTATAAGATTTATACCTGAGGAGGCAGAATGGTAAGATTTAGAGCCAAAGGAGCAAAACCAAATTGGATTTGAAGAGGCTGAATGGTAAGATCTGGAGCCTAAGGAACAAAATCAAATTGGATTTGAATAGGCTGAGTGGTAAGATTTGGTGCCAAAGGAGCAAAATCAAATTGGATTTGAGGAGATTTGAGTGGTAAGATTTGGAGCCAAAGGAGCAAAATTAAATTGGATTTGCTTTTTTTATTTTTCTCAGAATTATTACTTTTATTGGGTAACCCTAATTTCAGAGTGAGATCAATTGTGTCTCCAACAATGTTGTTGGGAAGACATTGATCATTCATTTGCTGATCGAACCACTGAGAATCCATGATCGATGGTGATCAAACTGCGAGCAGTATTGAGATCTCGATGCACTTGTTTCTCTATAGGAATCAACAAAATAAAGTTACAATATTAATATTTTTATATAGTCCAAAATTTTTTAAAAAACAATAATAATTTAGACATGCATAAAACTATGAAACTAGAGCCATAACCAGTATAAAAGGCAAAATTGAATGACCTGGAATACTGACACATTTCTTACAAATTATAATAATTTACAAAAATCATCGTTGGAATAAGAAAAATTAAGGTGTTTGGATCTATGGAAAAGTACACTCATCTGGGTTGATTTTTATCGCTATACTTGATCTGATCATAGATCTGCCAAAAATTAAGCTCTTCAATGATAAACAAAAATATATTTGTGTAACTCAAGAAAAATGTGAACATTTTAACCATTCAGATAAGTTAAAAATAAATTAAAAAAATAATAACTATAATAATAAAATATTATTTATACGTGACATCTCAGTTCATTTTTTCTGTGAGCGTCTACTTCATACATACATCTGTAAATATCATCATTTACTCTTTCAAAAAAAAAAAAAAAACAGTTCGTAGGATTTCGATTTAATATATATATATATATTCACACATAAGAATTCATTGGAATGGTAAATAAATGAATATGAATCAGTCTATAATCTTATATGAAGAACGAAACAGATATTAAAATGAGACTTCTTGAAAAGATTCAGCAATACAGAAAGAACCTTATATCTTTTATGTTGCAAATCTATATTAACCTCATTTCTCACTAATAGATGCCATTTTAAAGCTTAATCATATAGCTTTAAGAAAATAATGATTTCTTTGTGATTGTGAATTCATCTATATCATTGAAGAATACAAAAAAATTAAAATAAAATAATCATCATGCAAGTAGACTAATCAATCAACCCCATTTCATTTCTCACTTTAGATGTTATTCTTAAAAAGCTTAATTTTATCGATATCGGTTCATGCAGTTAAGTATTGTACATGAACCCTGATAATGAGAAACCAATATAGCCTTAAAAAATAAATGTTATCCCTTAAGAGTGAGAAAAAATAAGTAAAAAAGTATTGATGCTATTGCTAGAGAAATGGAAGAATATTATTGTAGACAGGGAGAGGGAGGGGGGTAGAGAGAGGAAATTAACAAAAGAGAAAAATTAGAAGAGACTTACTACTTTCTATTGTATTGAAGGGATGCTATGAATCACAAAGAGAGGCTCAATTTATAGAGTTTTGAGAAGCAAGAGATTTCTTATATGAAAGTTTTGGAATTTAAAACAATGTTGCTGTACCAATTGTACATTTTGTGAGAATTAATTTTTTTTATTTACAAAATTTATAAGAATAATTTGAAATTCTTTTAACGATCTCAGCTCTAGATCTTTGTTTTTTCTTCAATTTCTCAGTGAAACTCATCTCTAAAATGAGTTTCTAGATTGGTATTCAGTTTGGTTTTCTTTATTTTTCCCATTGTTTTCAATTTGAATAGAACATGTAATTTTTGACTTGAATAATGTGTTTTAAAGTTTGAAATTCGTTGCTAGTTGATGAAAATTGCTTATTCAATTAGCCTAGGGTGTGATTTAAGTGAAAAAAACTAATAGTGTTGCCAGAAAATATCGATTTTCCATTGGTAGGGCTTAAATTTTGAATTTTTATTAGCACATCAATGCTTTTTCTTAGTTAAAATTAGTTGTTAAATTTGAAGCACTGTTTATGGTTAATTTTTTGACTGAAACGATGGTTTTTGTCATAAATAAAATGGTTTTTTCTTGGTCTATAATGAATAACCAAAAAGGTGTGATCGTGCATACCTATTGTTTAGGAGACAAATTGATAGGTGAGGATGCCTAGTTTGGGACAAAGTGACATTTGTCACTATGCCTAATTATTGTATAGGGGTAAAATTGATAGGTGTGATGCTTAGTTTCTGTTAAGGGTTCTTAGAAACATTTTTTTCTTCAAATTTTTTTCATTTATTTTACTTTAACTTTTAGTTTTATTTGTTTTATATTCATTCCATATTTTTAGTTTGTTAGATTTATTTTTTGAAAGATTTCCCATAAATTATAGGAAAGTGGAATATAAATTCAACAAAATACATCAATTATCTGGTTGTACATGTTTTGGTAACTAGTACATGCATTGTTCCATATCATCAATATGCCTTTAAGCTTAAATGACACTATTTTAACTTAAAAACAAGAATATCTATGGATCAAAATAATTTTGATATCATTTGTTGTTTTTATGGTTGAAAATGGTTGAGAAAAAGACATGCATCAACTTATTCAATCATGCAAACTCATATGGATGAAGACAAGTATAATTGAAAGAAAAAGTCTAGTTTTTGTTCTTTCTTCTCTGCAAAAATTACTTAGTTTGATGAAGTAGAATACTTAAACACACAATCTCCAAAGCATTGACCCACCCTAGAGAGATATGAGAGCTTTTGCCTTTTAAAGGTTTAGAGAGAGAGAGCTTTTGTTTCAAATGACAAAACTTAGCTAAATGTGATATATTGTTGATATATATAGTTGTGGGCTAAAAGTAATTATTAATTTTGTGTGGAACCACACTAAATGATACACCTTAAGCACCTATATTATATCACATGACACTTTAACCTTTTAAAAGGTCAAGAATACATCCATGCAACTCTTTACATGATGTTGCTTTTATTATTCTTTGGAAAGTGTTAGTTATCCTTGAATAATCATTTCTCTCTTTCATATCTCTTAAACTTCTTAGGCTTATGGATGTGACCTTCTAGGTTCACTGTGGCCTAACCAAGAACCAATTTCAAATAAATCAAAAAACAATTTCAGAGACTTTTCAGCCATGGTAGTCATTTAGTAATGGTTTATAGCCCCTAAACCAAAATAAAGACATACTTCATTGAACCTATTTTTGATTTTACATACCATGTAGTAAAATCCCTCTGTTGTCGAATCTCGATCATAGACGGGTTCATGGCATGTCAAACCATAACCTTAATCATATATCGAATGTTGATAAGTATATTCAAAACACATCATCACGAACAACTTTCGTATGATTATCTTATACTTTAGTCAAAGATAACATTCATTCGGGACCTTGGATCTAGACAAATCCAAGTCAACAAATTTTATCTTGACTATCACTATTTCTACATACGAACAATGTATGATCAAATCGACTTATTGCACATGATATGATTTGTCTTGTACTTACATACCATATGAGAAACATGCATTCGTACCAAACACAATCATAACATCTTAGGTCTTAAGGATTAATAGTACACGAGTATGATCCTACAATGAATTATTGATCACTTATTAAATGTCAATATGATTCATTGTAATTGGTCACATCTGAAAAATAATTTCCTAACTATTAATCTATATTAATACTCTAATAATATGGTTTTATATCACCCACACCAATATCATTTTGTGATATTCAATATAAAATATTCAGTGTACTTACTATGCAATGTCATTGCCCAACTAATCTCAAGTACATAAGGGACACTTCAATGATTTGATCTTTTGAAGGTTTGTATCATCTGGACATTTCACATACACATAATTTATTTAAGAAGAAAATAAATTAACAAATAAAATTTGAAACAGTGTATGAATGTGAAAAAAAGAACTCTTTTATTATTACATATATATTATTACAAGATTAAATATATTAAAACTAACAACACGATTGGTTCTTAAAACATATACTAACATGAATCTCTATCGTGCATGTGTAAGACATAGAGATCCCAAGATAGAGAGAGACCTAAATCACCTATGAAAACATGACTTTCTCACACTGGCTATGCACATTCTAATAACATTACTTGTGGAAAAAGCTTAAATGCCAATCAATTTTCATGGCAATCCAATTTGGAAAACCAATTCAATGCACAATATATGCGGCCAAATGGGTATGGATTTGGCCAATTATCAGCTGATGCTTCTTCCTCATCAATGCCCTTAACATTTCCCGTGTACCCAAACCCTTATTATTAAAGCAACTCCAACACGAACCCTTACCTAATTTCATGCCTCCACCACCACCAACCATGAACAACTACACACTTATTGACATCCCAACAAGGTGAGCAACAATTAATGAACTTGAAAGGTCCTTAAGCTCTCAAAGGTATGGCCTGCAATAATGACATGTTAGAAACTATAATAATCCACATAAACGATGCACCAACTACAATTGCAACACAAACAACACGCCGATGTGGCATAAAGGTCCCCTTGGTCCCAAGTTATGTAACCAAGCTTAAAATTATTACTTTTATCTAAAAATCAAATTATTTTTCCTCTTCTTTGTTGCTAATTAGACACTCTACAACGCTTGTGGAATTAAGTATAGAAATGAAAAGGAGAAAAGGAAAGCTAAAGAAGACACTCTACAAGGTATGTAACCAACAATTTTGGTTATGTATTAATTTTTTTATGAAATTGTGGCAAAAAATCAAAGTGATATGTATACTCCTAATTATTTTGTTGAATTAAATATATTATATGAGATTGAAATGCATTTAGTTAATTGATGAGTTTTGATCATTATCAAATATAGGTAACACTTGATTCAAGTAATTTTTTATTATAAAAAATGAAATATTATTACAAAAATAAAACTTGAAATATTATTTGGTATAAACTATAATTGTGTTTTGTAAAATTGGTTATATAAATAAATATTGTATTTAGTTAACAGTAATTAAAGTATACTGAAATATTATTTTATATAAATATTTTAAAAATATTACTGTATATAAATTAATATTGTGTTTGATTATATTAACAGGTTCGGTTAAAAGTATTTATTTTATGCATATTAAAAATATTCTCTATATTAATAATATATTAAGATTTTTTCATGTTATCAAATTATGAAATTAATTAATTAAATTATTTTTTCAAGTTGACATTTTCTTGCAAATATATATTTTAAAAATATTCTTAATTTATTTGATATTTTAATTGAAAATAATGATATTTTATCCTAAAAATTTTAATAAGATAAGATTGTAACAAAATTAACTTTATCTAAATATTTTTTAATACCTAAAATAGAGGTGATAATTTGATTATGTGCTATATTACCTGATTTATTATGTTTGTAATAAAAAATTATTTGAAAATTTTATTATCAGATAAATCAAATAATATAATGATAATAATAATAAATAGATTATAAAGTAATCAAATATTACCCCAAACTAAACACTTTTAAAGATATCTAATTTGTTATAAGTGTCTCTTTATGTATAATACATAAATAAATTATCCAACAAAGGAATGCAAAACTCTCATTTGGAGGATGAAAGTGTAATATAAATTAGACCAAAGTTTAAAATGTGTTTAGAAAATTGAATTTAAAAGATTAAAATGTGTAAACTTCATTGAATTTCAGAGAACAAAAGTATAAAATAAAAATTTTATGTATTAAATTTAGGTTGAATGACTATTTCCCACTCGAACTTTTGATGAAGTAATGTTTTCTATTGTTTAGGTTAGAAAAGTCAAATTTTCATCTATTTTTAATTTGTTAATAAAACCTGTTAATTTCTATTTTTATAAAGTTGATGGAAAGATTAAAAAGTCATTTGTCTTTATTGAATCTAAATAACAGTTTGCCTCCCAACAATTTATAAACATTTTATCCAACCTTGATTAAAATTTATAAAAACTAAAAATTATACAAAGTTTCTGGTGGGATTACTCTCCCATTGTAGTCATGTTTTCAATCATGTGCGAAACTTTTTGGTGTTGTTACTCTTGCTTACCCCTAATTTCATATAAAACTGTTAGATCTTGCTCGGATTTGCCACTTCTCGCCCAGTTCTATGGGTGATGAGCTCTATTTTAGTTAGATTTTACCGTTTCTACCAACTCCCATCATCTTGTTACTTTTGCAAGCCCTAAACATGCTCAAATTTGTCAGCTTCTTTTAGGTGTTACATGACAAGGAACAACTAAGAAATGAGAAAAGAGAATGAAAAAAAGGAAGATGAGAAGGAAAAAAGGAAAATATAAAGTAGTTAGAGTGAAAATGTAATTGATATTAATCCTAAGTGACCAAACTACCTTCTAATGGTTAAACTAATGTCCAACTTTGACAAATTAGTTAAAAGTCAAACTTTTCAATCTATAATGATGAGAAATTGTCATTTCATCAAAGTTCGAGTTGGGAATAGTCATTTGACCTAAAATCTAAAGAATTGTTCAAGCCATGCCGAGACCTTCCCAAACCTAAACTATAGACCTAAAACAAAGAAATGACATAAATTAAATTATGGAGACAACAAATATTTAGAGAATAAGCTAAACATCTTAGAAGCATAACCATACATCAAATGTTTTGAATTTATTGACTCAATATAACAAACTCTCCTAAAAAGACACTAATTACTTGCATAAAATTCTACCAAAACATAGTAAAGTAGTCTCTTATTTTACACCTTATTATTAACCTTGTCAAACGCAAAATAATAGAAATAGAAAGTTGACTTAGTAGACAGTAAACAGTAAAACCAATTAAGTTGCACTAATTTGTAATACACCTCCTTAATGCATAGTTATGATGCATAACTCCAAGAGCAGCTCTAAAATCTTTTAAATTTAGCCTTTGCTACAACTTTTGTAAATATATTTGCAATTACTAGTAGGACTTCTTTCAACTCAATTTCTTGGTTCAAGGTGATTAACATCAATATGTTTTGTTTGCCCATGAAAGATTGGACTTGAAGCAAGTCTGATTGTGCTTTCATTGTCATAATTAAATTTACATAACATAATTAACTTTATAGAAAATGTCCTTCATTAAGCATTATAACCAAATGCAATCTTGTGTAGCCATTGTTGTCGCTATGTACTCAACTTTAATGTTGGACAATGCAACAGTATATTGCTTCTTGATACACCCTAAAACAATAGGAACAAATATTGAAACCATACCTAGAATTTGAACAATGTTCAATTACACACTTTCCTAGTTTGTATCAGTAAATTCTCTCAACAAGAAATCGTTGCCTTTCTTATACATAATACCAATATGCAAGAGAACATATTAGTTAATGTAAGATTCTTTTTCTAGCATCTAGATGAGGTGTTATTGGACTTTGCATAAACTGAGAGATAACATCAATTGAGTAGGTGATGTATGGTCTTATAATAATTAAATAAATTAAACTGCCAATAAATTATCGAAAGCTTCTTTCATCCTTTAACAACTTCCTTTCCTCTTTTCAACTTGAGATAAGATTCCAAAAGAGTAGTCATTTCCTTTAATTCCCCTATGTCGAAATGCTCCAAAAGGCTCTAAGCATATCTTCTTTGAGATAAAATATTTCTAGTCTAATTTCTCCAATTTGATGTGAAGGTAACATCTAATCTCACTCAAGATTTTCATTTCAAATTGAATGGATATATCATACTGCAACTAAGAAATTTCACTTTTATCATCTCTTATAATTATCATGTCGTTCACATCTAGTAAAAGATACCAAGCATGTGATGTTTGCTTGATACCATACAATGCCTTCTTTAACCGACATACATGGTGGGGAAGTTGCTTGGAGATGAATCCTAGAGGTTATTCCATAATACTTCATGATCTAGCTTAACATATAAATGCATTCTTTACATCAAGTTGCAATAACTTCTAACCTTTAAAGATAGTAAGTGAAAAAATTGTGCATACAGTTACTAATTTTACCATTATACTGAAGGTCTCCTCATAATCTAATCCATAGTTTTAAGAGAAACTACATGCAACTAGAAGAGCTCCATGTGTATTGATTGTGCCATTTGAAATTTTTTTCAATCAGTATATCCATTTGTAGGCGACTAACTTGCAATATTTTTAGTTTTGGTAAAAACTCCCATGTCTCATTTTTCTTTAAAGTTTTAATTTCTTCTTGCATTATTGTTTCCCATTCTTGACATTCAGAACATCTAGAATCTTCTTCATTAAAAGTTCTAGAAAGATGCATGAAGTCATAGTATAGTTATTGAGTTATACTCCATAATCTAAGGTAATGTGGTTTTCTTTTCTCCCTTATTGATTTTCAAATTGTTTGTCAACCATCTTATGAATTTTAAGCATTTTATCTATGTTGAAAATTAATCAATTCTTGTAGAATCATTATTATAAGATGCTTGTGAATTAGTTTGATGAATGACTCCAAATAACATTGATCATCATTGTAAGCTACATTTTTAACAATTAAATTTTGGGTAGAATTTCAGTATGACACCTTATCAAATACAACATCTCTAGATGCATTGAATTTCTTCGTTTTTGGATCCATACATCTTCATCCTAACTCGCACGAGTCATAGCCAACAAAGACACACTTATTTGTTTTTAGATCAAGTTTGGTTCGATTAGTTTTAGAGATATGAACATAACAAATAGAACCAAAAACCTAAAAATAGTTTACATTTGGTTTTACATTATACAAAATCTCAAATGGAGCCTTTTCTTTACCTAACCAAGGAGGTGGCCAATTTATTAGGTGACATTCACATTTAATTGCCTTTGCCTAAGGTTTTTAGGAAGTTTCTTCTTATGAAACTATGAAAGAAATGTTAATGTTAGACCTGCCAAGTTTATCTTTGCAATCTTGTTTTGCTAAGAGGTATTAGGACATGTCATTTGTCCTTGAATACCTTTGCTATCAAAATATTGAAAGAAATCATCTAACATGAATTCACCACCATTGTCACTCCTCAAGCATTTAATTTTCTATCTACAGTTTTTTTTATAGTATTGTTCAATTTAATAAACTTGGATAATGATTCTTTTTTTTTTTTTTAAAGTAAACTTAAGTATACCTAGAGTGGTCATCCACTAACACCATAACAAAGTGATAATTTGTAACACTCTTAGGAACATCCCAAAAGCCTTATTGTCCTTTCCATAATCCTATAATTGAATTTGGGGCAAATTGGGCCAAAAACAAAAGTTAGATATCCTATTTGGCTTGATGAATGATCATACCCATGTAAAGGTCAACCACATACATCATCAAGTAAGTGTATGCCTATACCTTAAGAGAGGTGTGATGGTATGTTTATAAAATTAGGGATTCATGATTTTTGCAAGAGTCTTAATAAAAAAGGGATTCTTATAAATATATATAAACTTCTTCTTTTTAGGCAAAAACCTTACTTTTGGCCTCTACATTCTTGTATTAAATCATAATGTGCAAGAAAATGATGACAATGGGAATTTTTTTTAAGCCAAGATAAGGACCCATCAGTGAGAAAGTGAAGAAATAAGAGAGAAGAAAGTCTTAAGGAGCCTATTATCAACAAAACAAGGTAAGTAAGATATGATTTCTTTGTTAGATTCAATTTGTTTGTTGAAATCCTTGAATGCTTAAATGTTTAAGGCGTATAGATTAAATTGCTCTTGGAAAGTGAATGTTTATCTTTGAATAGTATGATTATGAGATCAACTTTTGATATAAAGATCTTTACATGAGTTTGATTTGGTTGTTAGGTTTGTGGAGCCTTTTAATTGTATGAAATATGCATAAGGTTTAAATTTTGGATTGATTGAATGTTTGGTTTACAGAATCCAACCAAGAACTGGCTAGAATTATGCCCAAGGTGCCACATATGCCTATAACTTAGAAAGTCATAAGCATGTAGGCTAGAATCATATAAAAATTATGAGGGTGTATGTATATGCATGAATTCTTGCAAGCCTCTAAATCCCTCCATGAACACATAATACAATGGAAGGAAAGGAATAGTAAAACATAGGGGATGTACACCCGTACATCTTTCTACATGCACGTATGCTAGTGATTTTTCATGGGAATCACTGCACATGATATTGAATAAAGTTACACCAATCATATTGATAATATACACTTGTGCCTTAGTTGATTTAGGGAATATATGCTTGAGATTGGACTTGGGAGTGATCATGCATCCACACAATGCTACGTATGCCAGTACATGGCCAAAGGTATGCCCGTACATAGAAGAAAATGTACAATTATGATTTGGTTATGTTTAGGTCATATACAAATATAATTTTAATGATTTGATTGATATTTAAGGCTAGTTAAGGCGACGAGAGATACCTGAAAGAATGATTGGATATGATCGAAAAAAACCAAAGCAAAGATAAAACATACTAAATAAAAGTCTGAGAGTTTTAAGAGATTGAAAATCTCGATGAGATATGAGATAAGACAATACCTACAAGACATAGGTATGAGATTATAGGTTAGTTAAGGGAGTACCTGTGACCTTGGTAACTCGTAGATAAGATATGATTGATCGATTAGTGTCCTCATATAGGGAATTATTTGCTAGGATCATGTATCTCTCGATTGGTTATGACTTAACATGACATAGAGAGTCTAATAATTAAGGTCTATAAAATAATAAGTCGAGACCATGAGTTTATTGATTTATAATGAGATTGAACAACCAAGACTATATAAAAAGCCTAAAGAGTGGTCAATAGGGTAGGTACGTTGGTTCCCTTAGATTTAATCGAGATTTGACAACCTTATAGATTCTAGATTGAGAAAATGTAAGATAGATCATTCATGCTAACAGAGTATTTTGTACTCATTTTTTTTCTTTGCATTTTGCATGTGAGAAGATTAAAGGTAGCAACAACGAGGTGTCGAATCAATGATAAAGTGGTGTGTGAGTGATAGACTCATAAGTGTTAGCTTGATTAAGACATTATGATTTACTATAGACTTTATGATTATTCTAGTACATTAAATTGATTATTAGAGGTTTTATTATGCTGACATATTGATAAGAATTTGCTTTATTATTATTAGTAATAAAGTTTGATGTTGTCTAGAAACTTTTACATGTTTGGTTTATAGATAAGACCTATTACGGGTGGTGTAAGGAGTATGTACTTACAGTTGTTGAGGTTAGTGTCCTAGAGCCAATCTCTATGATGACATGAGTTTATTAATAAAGGTCATATCTATAATTTTTTGTGGCATTTTTTGTCCATTAAACATATTAAAATATGCTTAGAAAAATGCCCAAAGAATAGTTAAACCATGATGAGGGAATCAGTGCTCAGTACTTGATCTTAAGAATTCTATGTAAATAATAAAAAGTTATTCTTAAAACATCATTAACTCTAATATTACCATGACTAAAAACATGAGTAATAGTGATAAAGTTATTATAGTATTGAATGACCTTATCGTAAGAAGATGATAACTTTCACGTGTCAAAGTTGTTCGTTAATAACTTCATGCAATACAAGGGTGTATATTATAGACGTGTTCACTAGATTGACCCACCAAGAAGGTTCCATATAGATGGTTGTTACAGTATTTATGAAAAATATCCTTTTATTGAATGAATGTACATATGATCTTTAGACTTGAGATTACCAGACCATCTTGTACAATGATTAATATGGTTTGCATCAACCCAACGTAGCCCGATAAAAGGATTACTAGAAAAGTGGTTATTGGCCATATCAATATTTGTACAAAAACTATGGTAGATTAATAAAAAATTCGTCACTTTTGAAAACAAAAACTAATATTTCAATTAGGGTTTTTTAATGAATGTAAATGACTAATTAAATAAATGGCTATAGTGGGATTGAGTTGATGCTCAATTCAATCTGGTCATTGATAAATTTCAATCTATGTAATTTAGAGAGCCTTGAAAGAGACACTTCATCTATACCTTAGCATCAAAGAGATATTATATGACAAAAGAATCGAATTATATGAGTAACTGTATCATTGACAGGTTAAAAGAAGTTACATGTTGGTCTTTATTAATTAGGTGGTCATGATATCTTGCTAAAAACCAATCTTTGTTTCTGTCTAGACGAATGTCAAGTTGAAAGCCTGACACAAATTCAATCACTACCAACTTAAAGCCTATGTGTTACATACAATAGGAGTTAATGAACCTTAGAGGTGTGAGGATTGTCCAAGTTATATTTAATCTATATTCTAGATGGAGAACTTAGAGCCTTAAAAAGACTTATAGACCCCCAAAAAATTTATTATAATTTGGGATGTTAGTGTAATAATTCTGAGTTTTTAGAGTGTATACGAAAATCGATAAGATTGACTTAAATTCGCATTACTTAATTTGAAATTCAAATTAAGATGATACTAGGATTTTATCTTATATTCATTAACATTACAATCTCTTAATTTTGGATTGAATGTCAAAAATGGTAGAAGAGTTAATGAGATACTAATGAAGGAATATACACAATTATTACATTGAACAAATATACAACTCCCATGAGATGTCTATGTGTGGGCATGGGTAGGATGATTCCCACCCAAGCTATGCATGCCTGGGATACTCATTGGTTCTGAGCACGCATGGAAAAATCACCTAGGACATGTTCAAGTCTTGGATGGCACATGTGCATGTGTATAAATATATGTGCCTTTCTTGTTTTTAGGTGACACAACTTACTATAAATTATACACAACCTTAGCCATTATCAAGAGAGAGTTTCCCTTCTTTCTCACCATAAAGTTGTCATCGGGTTCTAGAAAGCCTTGCACATAACCAAGCCTCCACTGTTATTGCTTCATGTAGATATCATAGAGTAGGCTTACACTTTATTCTGAAAGCAATACTGCGTAACCTTTCACCATAAAAAAAGATGAGGGAGTCGCCAACATAGGTATATTGAATAAACACCTCATATGTTTGTGAATTAATCATACTACAAGGACGATCTAAAAAAAGAGGATTTTGTAGAATGCATGCATTGTTAAATTAAAATTTTATTTTTTTATTTCACTGTAGAAGATTGCAAAATCCCTATAGTGGTATCAGAGACACCCTTGAGGGATTAATTCACAAAATTTTATATCTACAGATTCTTCTGTTTTGATTTCATAATTTTTATTGATATCAATGGTGCTTTTAATTTTGTAATTGTTGTTATGAAATTGTTGAAGCAATTTTATAATTGATGTGAAAGGAACATAAATTTGTGTTAATTTATTGAGTTTTTAATCTCTTGAATTTTGCTAGATGTTGTCTAACATGTAGGTTGTTTAAAAATTTGGTTCAAAGCTGAATAGGTTTTACATTATTGCGTGAAATCACCTTCGTTATGCATTGTTATGCATTTTGTAGGTTGTTTTTGGTGTGAGAATTGGTTTATGTTTCATATTACCTTGCCCGGTATTGTAGCCTGCTAAAATTTGGAGATGTTTTGGCAAACTTCCTCATGACAACTTAACATAAACATACCCAAAACGTTTGTGCACTTGACCATGCATGGGCAACATCTAGTATAGATGCTTGTTGGAATGGATAACATCTTCTCCCAAGATTAAACTTTTCATGGAGATATCAGTCAGACATTTCTTGTGTCAGTCGTGCCCTATGAAGAATTCTAAGAAGTGTAGGCAACACCAAGTTGTTTCGCAAGCCGTGCACACTTTTGGAATTTTGATGGATTTCATAATCATGGCATGCATGGTTGTAATGCCATCCTACATGCCTAACTGAGGTAGAGTTTGTGATTTGGATCATAATTTGATAAATATGGACTATATTGCAATTTTTCTAACATTCTGGGATTGAATTGTATTTGTGTAAAATTTGAGGGACTAAAAAAATTAACACTTGAATAAAAATAATTAAAATTAATTTTTAATTATTATATGCATTTTAGTTGAGATGCATAATGTCTAGTATACAGTTAAACAACCTATATTGAATGTTATCAATTTGAGTTTGTAAATTTTAATAAAATAGGCCTGTGCATTTGCCTTCTCTTTAATTTTTAATATACTTCTTTTTTTACCTAACTTCTTTTGAATGTAACTTGATGTTTGTATTTTACGAATATAAAATAAGAATAGGTTTTACTTTTCTTAAATTAGAAAAATATAACTAAGAAACGAAACTATGTACTTGTGAAATTCGAAGACAAAGGAATTTTGAAGACCTAAAAAGTAGGACCTAAATTGACTAGTCAATTCTTTATGACCTAGGGAATTGACATTAGTCAAGATTGTATACTAGCAAGTTTAATTTATGTTCTAATAGGTATGTTAGGTTTTATTTTTTCAAATAATCACCTCGCATGCTAAATAACAAAATTGGTGACACCGTAATAAATCCCTTAAATATATTAAGTCGAAAATAACCAATGTCTTCCAATATGATGTGTTAGGACAAACTCTTATTCATTAGAACCTTGTTCACTAAAGTGAAAGGTATACTTCTACTAGGTGAAAGACCGAATAATTATTTGTATTGGGTTTGACTTAATTAGTACACCTAGCTTGTTCACCAAAGCGAAGGCAAAAAGAGAAAGGGAGAGTTAATGCAATAGGATCTCGGCTTGCTATGAAGTCTATTGTGAGTTCTCAAGTTCAACAGAGAGCCTTGTTAACTTGAATAAAATAGTGGAAACATTTATTTAATAAAAGACCATGTTAAATAAATATAAAATCAAAATATGACTTTAGTTTTGTTTTTTACAAAATGGACTTAAAAATCAATGCAACTTTTGAAAAAATATCCAAAAATGAGTTTGGGTTGAACGTTAGATATCTTGACTAGTATCGACATTTACAGACTATATCAAAAGAGAAGAAAAACATGATGCAGAGATGAGGGAATATGATGCTTTCGAAAATCACAAAAATGATGTAAGACTTGCTTTGAACATCATATTATTTTCGTTGATCCTTAATATGCAAACTAATGGTTTATCTGAAAAAGATACAATCAACCTTTTATGTAATATCTTTTGAGGTCATGCTCATTTAGTGTAACATGAGGTGATGAAACAAATCCTTAATCAGAAAATGAATGATGGAGCAAAGAATGGAACTCATGTTTTTAATATGATTAAATTGATCAAGAGATCCAATACTCTAGGCTCATGTATAACGAATAACATGACCTTCAACCTTGTAATCTCATCTCTAGTTGAACCTTACACTAAATTTGTTATGGAGTGTCTGAAGGATAATAAAGGAAAATCCATAAAATGACTGTTAAATATAGTAGTGTATGCTGATATACACATAAGAACGGCTAAAGTTGAAGCCAGTTTAAAAACGGAGAAAGAAATAAGTAAGGCTAAGGCCAAGTTGAATTCTGATTCTCAACCAGCACCTTAGGACACATTAAACCCTTATAATGGTGCAATTGGCAAGAGTAAGGTAACTTACTTTCAATGTGGTGAGCTTGACCACTGGAGCAAACACTTCAAAACCTTATCGGCTAACAAAAGGAGGAAAACCAAGTCTTCAACTTAAGGTATGATTGAGAATTGAACCTATTCCCAAAATCTCACTTTATTTAGCATGAGATTTAAAATTCTCGCATTTGATTGATGTGTAGGAACCAAAGCATAGTGGATGCTTGCCAAGAGAATAGGTGGACCTACGAGTTAGAAATACAACACGTGCATACCATATTAGTTATAGTTGTAGGATCAATGTATTCACTCTTGTCTATGGACAAGATGGAAAAGAAATAAAAGTAGTTGTATTATTTTTTAGAAATAAAACTTCTGCAAGAGTTATGACTATGATTATTCTCAATGGTATAAATTAATTGGACTATTAATTTGACACACAATGGACTTTGTCATGACAAAGTATTTTGAGTTGTTTGATTTTTGTCGAATAATGAATACCAGTTATATCTGTCAAGATAAAGATAACTATATTGAATTCTTACTAACTTTAGTAAGATTATTAAAAACTATTGAATGTTGTCTTAATGACGAGTATTATATAATGTTGTGTGAAATGACATGAAAAACTAAGTCATGTCTAGAATTTTGATTCATTCGATTTTTATTAAATGATAGATATTGCTTATGTTTTTTAGACAAAAGTGACTATATTAACCTCTCATTATTTTCAGTAGGAGCATTACTTAACTATTGAATTTCATCTAAATAATAAGAATTAATAGATAGTGTCGAGCATCACAAATTTTTCACTAGTAAATCCATATACATAAGTTGTTAATCAAGACACTATATGTAAATGTTAATGTTCAAATAAGTGAATTAAACATTGTATCAATTCCTCCATTACATCATAAACATAAAAAAAATTATATAAGACATTTTCCTTTTATCAAAGTTAGGAAAATGGCACGAAAGACTAAGTCATGGTTGAAATTTTGATTCATTCGATTTTTGTTAAATGATAAATACTACTTATGTCTTGTAGACAAAAGTGACTACGTTAATCTCTCACTATTTTTAATGGGAGTATTATTTAGTTGTTGAATTTCATTTAAACAACAAAAACTAATACTTGGTGTCGAGGACAACAAATTTTTCACTAGTAGATCCATATATATAAGTTATTAATCAAGACACTATATGTAAATGTTAATGTTCATATAAGTGAATTAAAAATTGTATCAATTCCTCCACTACATAAATATAAAAAAAAAAAAATTATATAAAACATTTTTCTTGTATCAAAGTTAGGAATGGAAGCTTGATCCGTTCGCCTGCTTTCCTCCTATGGTTCTTTTCTTTCTCTTTTGGTGAGTGGTGTATGTTCTCATTCACATTTTCATTGAAATTTCCTCTACTTGTTAAACAGGACTATAAAACTTCTTATAAGACAATAATCTTGTCTTTAAAAAAAATATTTTTCCCACCATTAAATCGCATTTTCATCACATTCAACTGAACATTTAAAAATGCATTATTACACACTGAGTTATGGCTCTTCTTGCCGCGTATGAAATCTTTAAGTGATGCATGATTGTGTATAATGAGATAAGTGTCCGTGCATTTAGTTTGTACTTTATATGTATACCATAACATGCTTCTTCAGTGTTTATCCAGAAAATGAGAGAGAGAAAACACTTGGTGTGCGTGTAGTTCCAACGATCAAAGGAAGCTTTTCTTGTGAACAGTGAAAAAAGGATTTGAACGGCATCGAACTCGTCGGGCGGACCACAAGTAAGAGAAAAATTTATGTTTGGTTTTGTGCAATCTTAGACGTTGGCATGATTGAACTGGAAGCTATATATATAATATGATTAGTGTTGTTGAAGGAGTTCGTAATATATATAAGATGGATGCATGTGGTAACAGTATATGATAAATATGGGAGTATGATACTAGTGGATGGTTATGGGGTTTATGTTATGTATGATTTCGTTAAACAATTTGTTGGCTTGTTACGTGATTTAGTGAAATAATTGGCTAGAATAGAACTTAATTAGAGTGAATAAAATCATATATATATAAAATTATATAAATTTATTTATACAAATTGGTATAATAATTTATAACTAATTAATATAATTATTTATTTTTTCTTTTATTCCTATCTTTAACTTCCCTTGTCGATAACATTGTCTGCCAGTTTCTCTTGCAACATCAATAATCCATAATGTGAGTCAGCACAGAGAGGATATTAACATCAATAATCCATGCATCTAGCCAACTTTGAGCATGTCTACCATTCCCACATAATTTGTCATTCCCGTTGACAATTTATTCACCTTCCAGTTGGAAGTTTTAACTCTTTCAACTATATAAGGTATGGATATGGTTATATCTAATGAATTGTGTTATGTGTATAATTTTATATATAAATAATAATATATTCCTATATGATTAGATAGTTAAAAATTAAAGATAAACCAACACTCAATTATATGATAATTTTATGTATAAAATTGTACATATAATTTTATTGATATTTAAAAGTATAATGCGTTTCTAAATTAATGTAAACATTTTCTTAACAAATAAAAGTGTTTTGATTAAATTACCATTATAATCTTCTTATGAGCAAAAATATGTATATATTTTAATCAATGGTCGAGGTTTTGAAGTTGTTTGATAAGTTAAAATATATATTTAGTGAAACAATCATATAAGAGAGACATTTGAGATTTTAATGTAACTTGAAATAATCTTCACAACTATAATTGGACAATTTATTATTGAACAATTATTGTGTTGCCTACCTTTCTAGAAATGATATATTTTGAATCACTAAAATGAAAATTTTAGAATCTAGAGACTTTTGTATTTGATATAAGTGGAACTAAGCAATGTGAACTCTATGAATCTACGTAACTATTAAAATAGAAATATAAACTTCACACTTAGCAACTTTGACATATGTACCTTTTATTTGTAAAATGCAATATTCGATAAGAATAGAAAGTTGATGCAAGCGCACCAAACACACCTCATTCGGCCCACATCTATTACTTGACCCATGAAAATTCCAAGACAACGAATTGGGCCTCAAATCAACCCATTGGCTACAATATGATTACATGGAATAAAGACACTCTTGCTCGAGAAGTAAAAAAAGGAAGAATGAGTCAACACAAACATGTGCAAATTTAACCATCAATTGGCCTCAGATTTCCAAGACAAATAAATCAAAATTCTACTATAAGTAATATTACATATACAACTAAGATGGTAATATCTGATTAGATGATTTTGAATAAAATATGAATTATTGATTGAGGTATTATGATCTATCTGCATTTTTCAATTGTTGGTTAAGAGAATTTTACATGCCACCAACCAAAGGAAGTGATGAACTCGTTAGGGAACGCTGTTGCTTAATAAGTTTTTCCACCGTCAAGCAGCACATGATCTTATCATCTAGTCCATTTTGCACTGGTGGTGTGAATGCTGCAATCATGAAACAAGTTCCTGCAGGGATAAGCGTCGATTGAGGGAGGTGAGATGGATTGGCTTCATGTCTTTAAGGGATTGTATCTATGAGAAATGTATTTGGAACTACTTCATTATGATGAATAAAATATATTATTATTTCATTCGATCTGATTCAATCCAATTTTAATTTTATATGATTATGATTTGTTATATATTATTTTTCATGTTTTATAATATTAGGGTTTGTAATATTATATGTTGTACAACATTTCTTCAGTAATATTGATTTGAGTTCATAACTTAATCTACAATAGAGCAATAAAATCCTCATGTATTTCTCAATTTTAAAACTGACCTATTGCCCTTGCACAAGCTTTTTCTTTCTTCTTCTCAGTTTTAAACATTGACCTTAATTTTGCCGCTAGTTTCGTCGCTACAGGTTCATACTCCTCATTGCCCCCGCTAACATTGGAAGCTATTTTTCACCCCCATTGTTCAACGGTTTGTGAATCTCTTTCTAGCAACATTCTTCCTCCGTATTTAGCTGCCTTCTTAGCCTAAGATTGAGCTAACGTCAGCCCAGTCTTTCTCTTTGACACCCTCTCTCTATTGACGAGCATGTCCCGCCTTTCTCTTGTCCTTGTCGTCGAGTGTCTTTGTCTCTCCCAATTTTCGTTGTGAGTTCTTCCAAGATCACGCACTCACCCGCATATCGTCATCATCAACAACCTCCCTTTCTGTTTGTGCCATGATTTTGGCCACCTTATCACACAATTGAGCACCTGTACTTGTCTCTCATAGTATTGAACACCTATTTTCATCTCTCTCCTATTAGTGGTTTTTCCTCCCATTTCGGTGATTCTTTCTCCACCGCTCCCTCTATTTCTTGGAACCATCGTCTTGGTTTTCTAGCAATGACATCATCTGTTGTTACATCGTGATATCATTAACTTCTCAACTTTTGTCTTTAATTACAGCTTTGAGAGCTTAAACTATAATTACATGAGAGTGTTAAATAAAATATATTTTGATCTCATTTAATCTTATTATGATTTAATCATATTCTGAGTTAATATGATTATAATTTATTGCATATCATTTTTCCTATTTTATAGGATTTAGATTTTATTTCAGATTATATTATAATGCTATACATTATACAACATTTCTTCAATAATACTGATTTGAATTCACAATTCAATCTACAATTCTGCACATCAAAAGTAGTATAAAAGATTTATTTTACATGCTAAATGGCCATAACTAGCTGAACTTCAGTCTAAGCCAAATGGCAAGCATGTTTTTGGATGAAAATGGAACTTATGTTTTGCTTGCACTTGTTATTTGCGGTGGAATTGGCAGAATAAGGAATTCAATGATATTGATTACTCGAGATCCATGAAGGGAGTTGAGATAACTGTAGATTATGTTCAAAGTGTTGTGGACGCTTGGGTTGCAGCCTGTGATATACACTACTAAGTCACCTCTCAAGGACGGTTCATGGAAATTAAACATAGTTGGCTCAGTGTCGAAAGTGAATGGAAAAGTCTAGCTCTGCTAGGGTTTACTTCATTTGATTTTCAACTTAAATTGCCCTCATTAATCATTGGGTTAGTTGACACGTCTATAAGCAAACATTTATTACGTGTTATGTTTTGAACATAAGCATTTTACGCATAGTAAGAAAAGAGTTTTCCATACTGTTCATACACCACACGATGCGCATGATACCACCTGGACACACATGCTATAAGTATTTTGCCCATGTAAAATAATTTTTAAATCAAAAACATATTTTGAAAATTATGACAGGTAAATAATTGTTTGAAAAATTATTAACAAACATTTATTACGTGTTATGTTTAAGTAATTTTTCCTCTTGATAAATTTACATGTTTTATGCTCATTTGTTTCAACCTTTATTTTATTATCAGATAAAAGTAAAAGGTCAGAATATTAGGGTTTTATTTGAATACAAAAGCATTTTAATTGATAATCAATTTAATTTGTCAACAACGCACCTATAAAAATATATATAATTTTAATTTTAATTATATTTTATATGTGAATAAACTAAATAAATATAATGATATGCTAGTCACATTTTTTATGGTGCTAAAGCGGGTGCAAAATATAATCCTGTAAAATTATATTTTTATAATAAATATTTTTTATAGTGCTAAAATGGATGTAAAATCAACAAACAAATATTCGATAACATCAATGGAATTGATTTTATAATTCAATTTAAGACTTAAACAAAGCACTAAAAGACGTTTCAAAACAAATACTTAAAAATTTTGATTCGAGAAGATATTCCCTCACATGACCTATTCCAAGATATTCTCAAGAGAAGGAATATCTCATAAGAGGGAAGATATTTCAAAACAAATATTCCAAGCTGCCTCGAGAACCACGGTCGGTTACAGGACCTCACTCTGCCAATTTTATGAAGAAATCTCACAAAAGCATATCCCACCAGGGCAATTTTGGAAATTTAAGGGTTGATTTTTTGTAGTGTAGACATTTTATTTAGTAGTTATGTGATTAACCATAATCAACATTATTCGTTTGCATCTTAATGGGGTTATTTGAATGATTAAGTGTGAAATCCTCAAATAATTTTTGAAACGTTTGGGTTTGTAGTTTATAAATGTCATATCAATATAAGACTTTGAATTATTTATTCAATATAATTGATTTAATTTAAAAAAAAACAATTACTTATTAAAAAATAATAAACATCATTCATAATTTTTATTTTCTTTAAGTTATGTACGTCCATGATTTATTAATTAAAAATTAGTTCAGTAAGTATTTAAAACTAAAATTATATATAAATTTAAATATGGTTTTTATGGAGGGAATTAATCAATTCAAATGATTGTATTTTTTTAATTTTGTGCAAGTGATGGTGAGATAAATTCTTGACGTATCCATGAAATTTTTGGATTAGTTTGTGTTGATAACATTTTTTGCCACTATTTAAAATACGTAATTTTGAATCTTACATAAAATAAGATATAATAACGATGATTAGAGTTAAGTAAATAACATTATTATTCATTATATGAGAATGAATGTAAGAGTTAGTGAATTGGAATAAAAAAATTTTTATTATGATTCGATTGATTATTTGAGAGTGTTTATCCACAATACGTTATTGATGATGTTGGAAAAATATTCATACAAGAGAGATATCTTGAAAAGAACTTGATTTCAAAGGAATTTCTAAAATGGATTGTTGTATATTTTAGAAAGCCTTCTCACTTATTTTAAGGTGATTTTTATGTAATCTTGTATGTCAAACAATGCTTCTTCTCATCCTCTAAATGATCTTAGCTATAATCTTATCAATTATAATTCAAATTTAAATTAAAAAATTAACTTTTGATCTTATTACATTTGAGATAAGTTGATCTCAATTTGATAGCGAGTTATTATTTTCTCACATTAACATGAGATAAGGATTAAATATGAATTTTCAATGGATTATGGTGGAAATAACATACTAAAGATTGATGTATGATTATGAATTGTGAGTTTCAATGTTGGAAATATAATCTTAATACTCGTAATTAAAATTGATGGTATATTTGATAATACATTGCCTTATGTTGACAGTTCGTAATTAAAACAGTTGACTGTTCAAAACCACGCTTGGAATTACATGTGATTTTCTTATGAAAAGAAATAACCCAAGGGTTTCGGTAATTAAAAAAAAATTATCATCTACTAACTCACCCATACAAGCAAGATCAAGACCGTTCTTTAAGTTAAATGCCGATAAATCAGATGATAATCCTCATGCCAATGAAAACCCCCCACATGTCCCAACCTGCAGATGCTACCAATCCACCATCACTTGTGCGCTTAAATACGGAACGTTTTGTGCAGACAGCCAACCAAATCAAAGAAACAAAGTAAGAAGTGATTCTTCTTCTCCCCCAGCAGTTCTTCTCGCAAAAGCACTTTTTAATTGTACCAGGTACTGCTCCCACTTCATCATGTATGCCTGGATCTTTACTTATCAAAGATGCTGTTATTTTATTTTCTTAATATTTCTGCTTTTTAGTGCAATGCGTGTTCTTCTTTTATTTTCTGACAAAAATTATCACAAAAAATATTTTAAAAATACCTACATGAGATGAAAAATTCCACGTAATTCTACTTAAATTTTATACATAATTGAACTCCCGGCTGACTTCAAGTCTGAATTTAAAAATCGGTTTATAAAATGAATTCGACAATTTTTAGTTTCTATATAAACATGTAAAATCACTCGTAAGTTACACATCTTTTCTTTAAACCAGCCTAGGCTGCAGTTTTGATGAATTCATATCTAGAATGGTTAGTTAAAGATGATGAAGATGACGGTTTGTTTGACTGATGAGATAATATTGGAGAAGTCGCTTCCAGTAGTAAAATTTCCCTCATTCTCAGCGCTTTCAGGTTTTTTTTTTTTTTTAATTAATCAATTAATTTGTTATTATTATTATACTCTTTTCCCAGCACATTTTTCTTGTTGTTAACGTTGTTTTATTTTTTAGTTTATTATTATTTTTTAACTTATTGTAACTGTTTTTTATACCAGTTTATTAATTAAAACGTGATATAAGTTATAATTACCAGAATAATTGCTCGTGTTTTTTTTTTTTTTTTTTGCATTTTATTTATTGTTTTTAACATCTCCCGTCTTAGAAGGAGTATCTTCTTGCTTAATGTCTAATCAACTGCCCTTATATCATTGTCAAATCGATTTTAAAGTGCTTGTGTGACTTAAGTTTGGATTTGAGTTTTTGTTTAAGCTTCACGTGGTTATGTTACTTAAAAAAAATTAAGCACATGAATAAATTTTTATAATTTATTATACAAATTAATAAAATAGTTTATAATTGAATGATATAATTATTTTTTTATAGTAAAATTATTTAATAAAATATCTTCACTTTAATTTATATAAATAAATATATAATTTATTTATATATATAATATCACTTATCAAATTTAATTCTTCGTGTCACAATTAATTGGGTGTGGAAAAGAGCCGTGTTTTGCTAGATTTATGATCGTTAACATCATTTGGTTAACCGCCATATTCATTCATCGGACTTGTTTTCGTTTCGGTGGAAGTTGAAGGCGTAACGTTTTCAAACCAATACAGTGTCGTCACAGGTATGTACTTAGATGTCAGTACCATATCGCCTCATGAATGACGGTGGGGCCGTGATTAAATACAGATGGAAAAGTTTGCATTTATTTGATTGAAATTTTTTAGCCCCACAGCGTCGCATCGACAATTTAGGGTGGAGCTTTACCATTACGAAGTTATTCCTAATAAATATTTATCAATTTCTTTGCTGCATCATTCATTTAATTTTTTTTCTCATTATTTCATGGTTGTCTGCTACAATAAATTATGCATTAATTTGCATTTGTTTTTAGCAATTTTAACAGAAAAATTTAGATAACTTTAACCTACTGGTGTTTTACAGGTAAGCAAGCATGGGAGCTGGTGGCCATATGACAAGCGCCGATGGTAAGCAGGAAGGGGAGGAAAGCCCCATCCGGCGTGCACCGCATACAAAGCCTCCCTTCACGCTTGGCCAAATCAAGAAAGCCATTCCGCCTCACTGCTTCAAGCGCTCGCTCATCCGTTCGTTCTCCTATGTTGTTTATGATCATGTGTTGGTGTTCCTCTTCTACTACATTGCCTCTAATTATATCCCTCTCCTCCCTCATCCTTTAGCCTACTTAGCGTGGCTCGTTTATTGGATTTTCCAAGGCTGTGTTCTCACCGGCATCTGGGTTATCGCCCACGAGTGCGGTCACCATGCCTTTAGTGACTACCAATGGGTGGATGACACCATTGGTCTCATCCTCCACTCAGCCCTTTTAGTCCCCTACTTCTCGTGGAAGTTTAGTCACCGGCGGCATCACTCGAACACCGGTTCTCTCGAGCTCGACGAAGTATTCGTCCCGAAAACTAAGTCCAAAATCCCGTGGTTTTCCAAATACTTGAACAACCCTCCAGGGAGAGCTCTCACCCTTTTATTCACACTTACTCTTGGTTGGCCTTTGTACTTAATTTGCAATGTATCAGGCAGGCCTTACGATCGCTTCGCCTGCCACTTCGATCCCTATAGCCCCATCTACTCGAATCGCGAGAGAATCCAAATTTACATTTCTGACGCTGGCATCTTCACCGCGATCTACATTCTCTACCGCATCTCGATGGCCAAAGGACTAGCTTGGCTCGTATGTATCTATGGAGTTCCATTGCTTATCGTGAACGGCTTCCTCGTCTTGATCACATATTTACAGCACACGCATCCGGCCCTGCCACACTACGACTCGTCGGAATGGGACTGGCTGAGGGGCGCTTTGGCGACTGCAGACAGAGATTATGGAGTGTTGAATAAGGTCTTTCATAACATTACAGATACACATGTAGCTCACCATCTCTTCTCCACCATGCCACATTACCATGGAATGGAGGCAACCAAAGCAATCAAGCCAATATTGGGAGAGTATTACCAGTTTGATAGCACCCCGTTTTACAAAGCAATTTGGAGGGAGGCTAAAGAGTGTCTCTACGTTGAACCCGACGAGTGTTCTCCAGTGAAAGGCGTTTTCTGGTACGGGAACAAAATATGAAATGGCCGTGGATAGCTAAGGTTAAATATAGTCAAGTATTATTATTTTATATATTATTACAAATGTGGTTGTGGTTGCATGTTGTGCTAAAAAAGGAAGAAAATAATGTATTAGTTTTACGCTAAAAAGTGTTGAGAGCTCGAAACTTCTAATGGAGCTAAATATTATGTTTCAAAACTTTAATTATGTTGTGCTTGTTTTATGAAATCTCTGTTAAAAGAATTTTTTATCAATTTGGTTGTAGGGAAAGATTTTTTGTTATTTTTTGGCAAGAAAATTTAAAACATAGTAATTTTATAGTTATAATATATAATACACCCTACAGAAGTATTATCCTCTGGAGATAAGCGCATTAAACTCTTTAGCAAGATTAAACAAATATTTTGCGGAAATCAAAATTAATAACCCAAAACTAATCAAATGCCCCTGTGATGGAAGCACACAAAGGTTCTTATAGCAAACAACTCCAATTATAATGTGTGTAACCCAAAACTAAAACATAAAACATATGAAGTTTTGAATACAACTCAAAATCATAAAACATCAATAAACGACAAAAATGCCCTCAAGATAGCTCCATGCTCACTAACCTTACATTACAATTGTCATCATCATATGTTACCTGCAAAACATGAAATAAGAGGAAGTGAGTAAATATTAATCTAATTAGTAGGAGAACTTAATTCTACAACTTAAACACTTAATTCTCTTCTTAAACTTAATATTTCATTCCACCCAAACTTTGTCGTCTTGAGTAGATATTCGGACTTCAAACTTGAATGACATGAAACTTACATTATGTAGCACTCCACTCTGGAAGTCTTGTCTTTTGAAGTAAAATGCCACTTTAACTTCACTTAAGCACACATTAAAGTAAAATAAAATTACCAAACCAATCAAAATTTATCAAAATACCCTTTATGAGTAAATAATCATAAAAAAATGCCAAGTGTCTAAACATAAAATGCTAAATTAATCATATGGTGTGTATAAATACATATCTAAATACTTAAACAGATAACAAATTGAAAGGGCTAATAAAAAACATCAAATACCACCCTCATGTTGCTTTGTTGCTAATTAGTTGTTTCATCGCCACCATATCATCTCTCACTTGCAAAACCAAAGAGAAATAGGTGAGTGATAAAATACTTAATAAGTGTGAGCATATATTCTACAAGGTCCATTTCTACCCTATCTCTAATGACTTGGAATTTTTCACAAGTAAATCTTAACCATTATCTTCAATGGTAAAAAGCATTCTTTATAGTTTATTATGTCTAAGAACTCATCTTTATGCCGATCAGACTATACTAAGGTAGGGATTAAACACCTTACCTATATGACTCTATCTCTCAAACCATCACAATCATAATATATATGAACTTGTTCATGCATCTTTCCATAAACATTGATTTGTGGACTTTGTCATAACATCTTTCTATATCCCTACCTATATGTCTTGGTACTACTACACATCCTACACATCATTACAATTTTTTGGGACATAGTTACGAACACTATGGTTCATGACTTAGCTTAATTTCATATTTTTCATAAATGTATGATCGTACATCGTAAGACTCACGATTGTGAATTCTTTCCTTTCATGTATGGTTAGCTACTCATAGGCAACTCTAGTCGTGAGTAGGTATATGGTCATGCATGCTTGAGTGCATGAGTTTACATGTCGTTAACATGTATAGGTTCCTTTAGCCTTTACATCATGTACAAGCATGCAAGTCTTTTACACAAGCATAAGTCCCATATTTTGCATGATTTCTTTTTTCTCCTTTACGATTGTACTAATTTCCTTGGGGTAAATTCATCTTTTCATCCTTTTGAATAGCAACACACCTATGTTGTATGACAGTTCATCATGACTTATCATATGTACATAGAATATAACACCCCTCTCCAAATACATACTCTTACTTGGAATAGACTAGCTAATTTAAAACTTTATAATTTAATGCATGATCATAAATTCTTAAGCATGAAAAAAGGTGATGTAAAAAGATACTGAAATACCTCATTTTTTAATATTCATAAATAAATATGTCTGAAACTAAATTGAAATAATATCGGTGCATAAATAACTATAAAATTATAACTGAATGTCCGAATACATGAATATAGATGAATCTCAATAAAATAATTAATATGCCCCTCACCTCGTGCAATTAATCATTGAACTGCTAGATTCCTTGTATGCTCTAGTACTCACCTCTACCTGCAAAACAACAAAAAAGGACGTGTTAGTGAAAATGCTTAATAAGTTGATGACCTTATGACACCATAAATACTCATAAAATTGATAAACCTGATGTTCTATTTGCAATTTTGGATATGGTCACAACTCGACATCCTTGTGCCTTGACATAGGCTATCTACCAAGATTACTATGGTTTAAGTTGTAATCGACATATTTGATGTTTTAGTGAAAACATAAGATACCTTATATCTCACTATCTGTTGTGTCTTCACACATGTCATATAGCTTATTAGGCTAGTTATTTGGGACACCTTGGTCACACGAGAAATAATTTGGCAGTAGTTTCTTCCTTTATCACATAAGCTAATTAGAACTAATGTCTAGACCATCTTAAGATGACCCTTACCTTAGGTATATATGTGATACATCCTACTGACCACGTGAGAAAATATTTGAGAAACCATAATCCTTACCATGCACACATGAATAGACTGAATGGCTATACATCTAGGAGTCGAGTGTATGATGCATCACATAGGTATCCAACCCTATTGTCTTCATATACCTTGCCACTTATGCACACAACTAGTGGTTATCTAGATGTGAACCACTTTCCTTAACTTTTCTTATTTTTTACCTGGATTTGACTCGGTCAGGGTCTTGTGTCATCTTTCACATACTCTTTCTACTTTTATTTGACGTGTTTTTTTACTAGAATCTCATATCCTTTCTCTTTAATCCTTTTCCCTTTCATTGTACTTAAACTAGGGGTAAAATGATCTTTTTATTGACTACATGGATGTGTGCCTAAGGTACACCCCCACATGCCTCTTTTTAAATGAAGTTCACTTTTGAAAAGCCACACATGAGCTTCTGTCTCATACCACATGATCTTGTTTGGTTTTCCTCATAACGAGAGTGAAAATTGTGAAACTTTTTAATTTAAACTAAGGACATATGGGTATGTATGAGATCATACACGATTGTATGTCGCGATCTAGAGATCACAACCTACTGTTTCCTATATTGATTCAGCTAACTTTGGATAATCTGACAATCATTAACATACAAAATAACTATCTCTAAGCACTGTAAGTATATTTATTCAATCAATCATACAAATATAACATTTATCATCAAAGATCAAAAACTAGAATTTATATACAATCTTCAACTTACATCTAAACTTTATAATCATGCTCAAATCAAATAATTTCATTACTATAGAACCATGAACTTGTATATAAAGATCACCATAGCACTCTCAATCAATGATAAATTCAAATTTTTAGAACATACATCCTACATTCATCAAGGCATACTTTATCTAGCCAAGGGGAAAACCAACTTACTTGTCTTCTGAAGTATGCTTTAGTCTTCATGTGGCTACATGGATTCTGATGATCGACGACTTCCTCTGACAATAAAAATCTTTTTACTCTTTTCTCTCTCTCTTAAGGGTGCAACTTTGGATGAGAATAAAGAAAGACATTAGTTTTAACACACTTTTATTTTTGCATGTTGGATGTGATTGGGTGTATAGGCTATACATAGACGTGTATCATGTCACACAACTAAGGCAATACCTAATCTTATTGTGATTGCGATCTTATCTAAAAATTGAATTCACGATCGTGTATACCTCTATACACAAGTGTGTATCCCTCTAAAGAACATTTAATTAGCTTAATCTAAAACAAGAAAAAAAAAAAAAAACTAAAATGCCCTTGGGCTTATCTGTAGGCGTTACATAAAAAATTATGCATTCCTTCGCATAGTCTTCTATTGGTCATCAAATTCTCTAACTCATAAGATGTACAAGCTTGCCTACTCTTGTACATGATGATACATCACATAACCATTATTAAACATTATGCATGTTACGACCATGCTTGTCTGTTGGAACAGTCATGCATGCTCGTCTATAAGGTATTTTCATGTCTATTTTATACAATATTCTTATATTGTATATTACTCAATCATACAACCAATGTAATAGATGTGACAATTAGTGTAAAACATCACTCTAATATTACGCTAATCGATAGACCTTTAGTCTTGACATACACATCAATAGACACTAATTGACGGACTGTCTCATCGCCTTATCTATAGGTATAAAGCCTATGTCATGGATGCCCCCTCAAGACAACCTTCTCATAAACATATTCTAAATTTCATGTTTTCATGGGTGCTGTCTCATCTCATATTCTACAAAAATTATTTTTCCTTCATATGCACTTTTAGGGTATTTAGGTCACACATAGGTTCTTCAAGATCTTTGTGTCCTTAATTGCCACCCATTCACTTAGAAATCCACCATTCAATACATCACATAAACTATCTCATCTAAAGGTTATGTTTCTTAAATTCATTTTCTCGAGCCCATTCATCATCTCATTTTGGGGCTCTATCTAACTTTCACCTAGTGTAAATGCCTTTAATTTTCATGCCCAATCGTATTCTCTCTCTCTCGAGTACATCCTTGTACTTCAAAATACAATAAATGTCCCTTAAATCACTTGAAACAAATTTATTCCTGGTTGCTTAATTGATCTTGAATGGGCATCCATCATTCTTTTCATACACTACCATGCACTTAACCTTGTACGGTCATGTATAAACATTCATGAAAACACTTTTATGATCGTTCATGTTGTCAATAATGTACAACAATACATTCGCATACACGACCGTGCCTCTCATCATCATGGTCAGATTTCCTTAACTTTATAATTGTGTCTAATCTAAGGGTACTATCATCTTTTCACAATGTGTACAATCATGCCCTTATTTTTTTATAGGTGTACATCATGTACTAATTTACATTATGTGTCATGAATGAGTACACAAGTCTTACATACGTCCATCCATCAATAATTTGACATTTAGGTTTGCTATGTGTATGACCATGCAATTCTTCATGCACGAATATACACTCATTTTAAAATCTAAATTCTACGTAGATGCACAACTGTGCCTATCCTTAGGATAACTATACAACACATTATGGGTTTGTATAAATAGTCTTTTGGCTATGTTTTCTTTGTACCAACATCAACTACAAAAACTATTTCGATATCTAATATGTTATCCAAGTCTTTTTTTAACAAAAACAACACTCTACTTCTTCCCATCAACATGCCAAAAACGATGATATTCCAATAGTCCATTTAGGTTTTACAAACATTCTTATAATATTCAAAAGGTTTTAAACAAATGTCGACACCTAATGTTATTACTAATTTCAGTAATAGATGCATCAACATAACATGTTTACTCTTGATCTATGGATATAAACCATAACAACAAAACTTTTCATTCTATCAGTTTACTAAAATATTCTAATCCAATTTACATTAATATTCCAAACAATATAAACCATACTTCAAGAATCAATTATCAAGATTCATTAAATACTAGGAATCAACCAAGGAAACAAGTCAAATTATCAAAGATGACTCCTACTCAACTTTTTATCTAGCAAGAAGAATTTGATATAGGTTACCCCTCACTTGGATTGTCTAGATTAACTCTTTGAACACCATAAAAGTCTCTCTAATCACCTAAAAATCAAGAACACTCAAAAGCCTCTCAAAACTAATCATATGAATACAAGGATACGATCAAATTAATCAGATGATATCGTTTTTGTAGAGTTTTATCATATGGGTTGTCACAGTTGTGCACCATATGATGCACAACCATACATCCAATTTAATATATCCAACGTGGCACATTATCCATATGGTCCACATGGCAAGTTAATGAATGGGCATGCACCCTCCATACATAATTGTTCATTAGGCTAATTTTCACATTTTGAACCATACTTAGTCAATTTTAATATATAATCACATATCCAATAATTTAAAATGACTAAATTGACCTATAAGCATGCCTATGGGTGTTACACATTACTTATCTTACTTGCCTTAAGACCACCTTCAATTTTATTTAGTCATCTAAAGAAGCACTTTTGGTCTTATAACTATGATGGCTTCATCTTAGTCATCGAGGACACACCCGAGATCCTATACTATGATGACTATGTATTTGCAATACATGTGAAAATCATGTGACAACATTTTTTTAAAAAGCATTAAATTTTTCTAAAAACATTTTCCTCTATGTTGATCAGTCTAGGTCAAGGTAGGGATTAGACATTTTGGTCATATGAGTTGCATACTGTGTAGTTTTATTTTTCTTACACATATTATTGAACTATTGTATCATAACTATGCCTATTGTTGGTGTGTGTAGAAAAAATCTTATAGGTGTCCTCTCGTAACAACTCTTATGAAAACATATCAAAGCTCATGTGAAAAAATGTTTTCATGGTTGTTCTATCCTAATCCATCTTATGGGATCAGGTCCCACACATGCTCTAAGGATCACTAGTCATCCATGTGTCCTATGGCATCAATTTTGTATATATCTACACCCTAATTGTGTGAAAACATGTATAGAAAAAATGATCTCATGTAGATAAAACTGGTTGGGACATGTTTTCATATAAAAAAAACGCATGCACTCGAGCCATTATCTTAACTCAAGCTCGTAACTAGCTTTTAACATTAACTTCACTTTTTCTAATTCCCTATTATGTTAATGCACTCTCTTGGCATGGTTCGGTATTACTACGTATTCTATATATCCATACAATCCTTAGGAACATTGTTATGAACAACTAGGTATGAACCTTAAACTTTATAAATTTTATATTCAGATGTATGATCGTAAATCATAGCTTAACGAGCATTCATCCCTTCTTCCTATGTATGGGTTACTCATGATCATAGGTGTCTTTAATTGTGGCTTGATACACATTTGTGCATGTCCTTTCTTACCTTTTGAGATAAGAACGAATAAATTTGATTATGAAATAATGCTTCAATATCATGTTAATTTAGTAACTACATGCAAGGTCATGCATCTCACCAGACATGGTCGTTCAACACTTAAATTCTATACATCCATTATAATTATTATCTTATATTATTATTGATACAAAACAAAGACTCAATTCAAAATTGGAATCTACTTTTGCAGTAGAATAACATATAAAATTATTTATTAAGCGTACTAGTAACTATAGTCAGATATAATTATATTATAAGCCAAATGACTATTTCCCACCCAAGGTTTGGTGCAAACCGAACATTCCACCCACTAACAAGAGAATGATGGCGCATCGTCTTTATTTCTGACAAAGATAATCGCGTCTTCGTATAAAGACAAATAACTCATTTTTGTCAACCGGTTTCGTTGGCTAATAACAATAAAAAATGGAGTGTGATTGAGAGAGAAGTCGGGAGGAAGGGAGAACAACATCGTCTTCGATGGTTAGGAGCGAGCTACAAAAACCATAGGGGGAAAATGTAAGTTTTTCAAACTTTGGGTGGCAGAATTTTGTTAATTTTTAAACTTGGGGATAGAAATTAGATAAATTTTTATTTTTTAAATATTTTTATTAAATAACAATTTTATCCCTGATATTAATAGCTAAATTTAATAAATAGATAAGTATTTAGATTTTTTATAATTAACAGGTGAAAAGTTATATTTACATCAAACCTAGTGCATGGGAAATAGTCATTTGACCTATATTATATTCTAATTGAATTTCATTAGATTTCACTCTTAGATTGATATAACATTTTACATGTAAGAATTTAATAATGATTAAAAATAATCTTAACATAATTATACCAACAAGGTTTTAACTATAGAATTACTTCTATTTTAGGGGTGAACACAAGCATAATTTTTTTCATCTTAGCATGTTGATGTAATTCATGTTCGATTATTAATATGCATAATTTTTGTTTAAAAAATTAAAAACTTACATTAAATTTGATTGAATGGATGTACCAAGATTTTAAATATAGAATTTAATTTTAAAGACGAGATAACAATACCTCCAATAAATTGCTTAAGTTGAGAGATTTCATATATAAAAGAGTATGAGTTAAATGAATAAGATGCACTTAAAACATAAAAGAAGACAACATTTAAAATCAATAAACATCTTTACCATTAAAAAGAATTTCAAATAGATATGATACATAATATCAAAGATGTATAAAGGATATAATGTATATTTAGTGGTTAGATCTGGTTTTTGCGTGATGGAATATAAGTTTGATCTCTTCAATAAAAAATTTAAAAATTTAATCCATGTTATTAGAAAAAAATCAATAAGACACAAATTATCCTTGTCAATCAATAATTATCACAGTCATAATTTTTTAATTAAACAAAAATTTACATTATTAATTTTTAACAATGTCAAAAGTTATGTGAAAAAATATAAGTTTGGTTTCTTCCATGGCAAAACAAAAAGGTTTTATCATTTCAATAGGAAAGTGATTTGGTCTCTTAATTAAAAACAAAAAGATGATAGTTTGATACCACCAAATGTTGTTATCTCTTTTGAAAAACATAATTTCTTTGGAAAAATTTTGAACAGTAATGAAATAAAAAATTAACAAGTACTCAAATATATAAGTTAACATGTTTACAATTTCTTTCTTATATTATCGTAAAAAAGCTTAATCCACCTATCACGTCTCTAATATAATGCATATATTATTTAAAGTAATTTACATCTTTTGCCTCAGTAATATTACCTGAAATTAATAGACAGTGTTAATTACTATAATTGCTTCAACAAATTATTATCTGGAAAATTTCATAACAAGAAAAAACTTAAATATGCCAGGTATACATACCAAGGATAAGTAAAAAAAAATCTATGCACTTGCCTAAATTAATAGAATGTGTTTTAATTTTGACTTGCATATTAATTCTAAAATAAAACCATATACGGTGATCACTGCCTATTTACATTTTTTTCATACTTAAATTAATTTAATATTTCTGCCTTTTTGTTTTACTTTAACCAAAAATTAAACCGCATATCTTAAATTGATTTTTTTAATGCTTGATTGAAATTAAAATTCCTCTGATAAATAACATTTTGAATTAAAATGTAACGTGAATATATATATATCATTTATAATTTTCCAATATGTCTGAAGTCGAGTTTTCACCTTCATTCTTGTTATACTTTTGAATTAATTTCCCAATCACAAATTCAGAAATGAAAAGAAACGAAATGTTTCAATTTAACCATATTCCCTCTTTAAGAAAGAAGATTTCATTTCTAGTCTTTATTTCTTTTTCAATTTAATTATATAGACTAAGAATCATAATTCTTGGTTCTTATTATAACTAAATGTTTGATGCAAAGAAAAAGAAATTATTGGAGAAACACAGTCACAAAATAAGCTAATCTTTATTCTTCTTCTTCGTTCCTTGAAAATTCGGTGCCCATTAGATGTTTGGCTTCTTTCAGTGGCATCCTCTTCATCAATCACAATAATGGGGGACTCATTTGAAATATTTTACCCTTGAGGGTTCTCCATGTAACCCTGAAATTAATGGTCTATCGGCTTTGAATACCGACAAGCCCCCATTTCTCATCACTTCCAACTTCCTCTTCTTAGCATGCGAACTCATGTGCCCTCCTAAAGCGTTTCCTGTTGGAAATTTCACGTTACACATACAGCATTTGTGTTCATCTTTATCACTATCGTCATCTTCATCTTCAACTCGAGTTCCGCTCATTTTCAAATCTCCGAGGTGACGCAAATGGATATTATAATTTTCATGTTCATGAGGCTCAGATTTTGGTTCTTCAACTTCTTGTTTTGTAATTTCATCATTTTGTAGGGGACTAAAATTTTCAGGATTTAATGTTTTTGGACTGATAAGCAAAGTTTCTTGGTCAAGGTTTGCTTCAATAATTGTAGTATTGATACTTTGAGCCTCCGTTAATGGGGAATGAGGGGGAGTGTCTGATAAATCTGGAAGCTCAAATTCTCTGCCAACAGGACTGCAGGCTGCAATTTCAAACCATTCAGCTCTATATTTTTGGGGATCACAGTCAATCTTATTTTGGTCATCCATGAAGATTTAAGAGATTGTATGAATTAGCTAATAATTTGATAGAAAGTGACACTGAGATAGAAGAAGGCTTAATGGGTGGATGATATTTGGTCCAACGGTTCATAATTATATACAAAAACATCCATAACACCGTTGGCTACCACGTCATCTGTCAACTATACCACCAATAACATCAATAGTAGAAATTTAGATTAGAGATGATGTTGCGTTCTTACTTGCCAAAAAAATTTTCTTGTTCGTGAAGATTCGTCGCAAGATCCGTTTGATTTAACAGAAAAATACAAGATCCGTTAGTTTGCCGTTTCATTTTAAAAAGGGGAGATATTTTCTTTTTCAGAACTCTAGATTTTGTATTTAATCTCATACTTAATAAAAGTTGATCCCAGATTTGTATCTTTCTTTTTTCTCTGTTCTCCGAAGCTTTAGGGTTTTAACCCATTTTATGTTTTTTTAGGCCAAAAGACTTGTTCCTACCCAAGGTTTGATATAATTCTAAAATCCTATTTATTGACTTTCAAAAATCTAAAATCTCACATATGAATCAATTTCTATTAAAATTTGTAGTTAAGGTTAAGAGTAAAACTATAATTTTACTAATAATATTAAAACAATTATAAATTTATCTCATTTCTCCCCCCAGATTTTAAAAACTTCAATTCTACCTAAATATTTTCAGTTTTGAAAAGTGACTATTCCCCTCCCTTTACACTTAGGTTTTTTTCTCTCCTCTCTGAGCATCACTCAATCTCCTGCAACTTCCTCTTCCCACCCATTTTACTTCATTTGGTCAGTCATCTCTCACTGTTGGAATGGTTAATCGGCTCTTCGTACAACTGAAAAATCTCAAATGACTAATAATCCTAGAGGGAGGTGAATAGGACTGTTTAAAAACTTTAACTATATCAAGACCTTTGAACAAGTTTATAAACAAGCTCAACCAAACATATAAACATAAAATGTTTCAAACAAATATTTAATCAAAATCAATCACTTAAGCAATCTTAACAAGGGTAATCAAACAAAATCAATGTTCAACAGATTATCACAACACACATGTATAGAACTTAAGGTAAAGAGAAAGAGATAGAAATGTTCAATAGTTTATAGTGGTTCGGAGCTTTCTCTTCCAAGCCTCCTACGTCTACTTCTTCAAACAACCTGCTTAAAATTTCAGTCGTAAATATATTGTCTCTTCACAATAGTTCTTACGAATTTCACCCACGTACACTAGTTCTCTAGAATTGCATCCACCATAATAGTTTATCAGGGATTTTGCCAAAGTGTTTGAATATAAAAAACAATATTTGTGAATGCCTCTACAAGGTTGATACAAGAAAATTAGCACAAATGTATCCCTTAAGAATTTTGAGTTATGAGCTTATGTGAGATATTAGAGAAGATATGAGTTTAAGTTTTTTACATTATATTTTTCAACTTATTCCCCATCAAAGAGTCTTTAATTTATAGTTTTAGATGGTTGGAATGACTCAAATGGTCATTGGTTGGGAAAATGTATCCATTGAGTTTTGATAATGATGTTTTGGCCTTGAAAACACAATAGGATAGACGCCTTATTTTGAGGGATGGGTTCCTTTTACATATTCTGACTTTGGTGGCTTCGAAATTTACTCTTTTTATTTTTTTATTTTTAATTTAGAACATGCTGATTATAATTGTCTAGTTATTCCTCCATGTTTTCTAACTGGAGCGTTTGTGTGTACTCAGTATGATGATTTAAGGAATTTTTATGAATCATAAATGGTTCAACTAGATAAAGAAGCATATGACCACAATTTTCTTAATATTAATTTAATGATATTTAAATATTAAAAAAAAACAAGATTTTAATGACGAAAAAATTAGTCATTAAAAGTGTATTTTCCGTTATTAAAAAGTTTTAACAAAAAAGAAATTATATCGTCATCCTCGTTATAGCTTTCAGGGTTAAAAGTATTAACGATAAAAATAAAACTCCCATCCTTAATATAAATAATGAGAGGTGTAAGTCTGTCATCAAAAATAGTAATATCAATAATAAATAACCCCGTCGTTAAACAATATTTACCAGTCACTATATATAATATTAACAATGAATATTTCTGTCGTTATAACAACATTATCGATCACTAAAAATAATATCAATGATGAATATTTCTGTTGTCATAGCAATATTTATTTATCATTAATCATAATATAACCATAAATATTTTTATCATCGTAACTATATTTACCTACTATTAAACACAATATCATTGATAAATATCTTCATCATTATGATAATATTGTTAATAAAATTTGATTCTCAAAATATGATTATTGACATTGAGTATTTTCTAATCACAATTATCTCAAAATCTTTATATGATCCACAAATATAAAAAATAAGAAAAAAATATAAATTTTCTATTATGGTAATCTCTCCCTATAATCAAAACTAAAAAATTGTTATAAGTAACATAAAATCTATGTCTCACATATAATCAAGTAATTAGAAATTGTAAAGAGAGACGATAAGATTAAAATGTGCATAATATATATATATATATATATATATATATATATATATATATATATATATATATATATATGTACACACATTCAAACATATATTTTTTTCTCACAAGCTAATTATCAAACAAAGTAAAGGAAACAAAAATAAATCAAACAAAAGAAACCAAAATAAATCAAATAGACTATAATGTCAATCCTACCAAATTAGTACTCATAAAAAAAATTTACCAAACAAGTAAAGGGCATATTGAAATATTTTTTATACACCTTTAAGACTGATAACGATGGGTTTGTAAGTTTTTTTAGTGAGAAGATTAAAAGTCCATCGTTAAAAATATAAATTTATTTAGTTTTAATGAGAGTAATATAATTAGTCATTAAAATTATAAAAAAATTAGTTATAAGGAAAGGATATTTATCCCCTTGTTAATTTTTTCTCACTAAAAGTCTTTTTTTTTTTTTTGGGTAGTGTTTGTTGTCTCCATAATATTAATGCAAAGTAGGTGTTAGAGAATTAAGTCTTAAAGGAATGCATAATCAAATAAAGAACATGTAAGAATATAAAAGAAGATACAACAATATTTACTTGGTTTAGATTTCATGATGGAATTTTTATATCAAAGGTAGAGTATATCTTCTAATCAATCCACTTAGAAAGGAAAATATACAAGTTAACAATGTTCAATCACTCACTCTATTTAATCAAACTATATTATAGAGATGACACAGAGAAATACAAGAAATTTACAACAAAATTTCTCAACAAAACAATTAGATTGATATAGAAAATAGACAGATAAAAAATCTAACAAATCAAGAGAGAAAGAATGAAAAACAAGAGAGAAGAATTCTTCTCGTTCGATATACCTAGGTTAAAAGGTATCTCACCCAAGAAATTAACAATTTTGTCCCATCAAGGTTAATTAGAGTTCTACTCCTTATTATAAAAGTCTAAGACACCCAAATCTTACAATTGAGTTGCAATAATCCAATCTCGCAGAAATAATTTACATAGGTTAGTTTTAATCTTTTCATCCTTGGAAAGGTTGGTAGACTGCATATCTTAGAGCCACGTTTCAAAAAGGGTTATAAAATAATTTGCTCCTGCAATCCTAACAACGTGGTCTAGAGTGAACTACATTTTTTCCCCAAGGTTTAGCCTTAAAGAACTTTTCCACCCAAGTTGGTATATTTAATATTTTCTATCCAAATCAAAAATAAATAACACTTTTCCACCTATAATTGAACTCGGTTGATCAAACAATAGTATTAAGAAATGAAATTACAATTTTATCCCTACTACTTCATTTTCAAAATTATCATATAACCCTTTAAAAAAATAAAAATAACATTTTCAATATCTAAATTATACAGGAAGCCTTTTATTTCCATTTCTTTTCACTATCGCTCCTCTTCCTCTCTTCCAATAGATAGAGATGTTTTTGTTGTATAATCATATAGTAGGGACAAACTATAATTTTTGACAATATTAAGGTTGTTATGAAAATTATAAGGGGTTATTGGAATTTTGAAAAAAGTTTGAGGGTCTTTTAAAAGTTTTTGAAATATTTGTTTACCCCCTAATATATATAAAAAAAAAAAAGATAATTACACTCTCAAAGAATTGAACAAGATGCAATAAAGTCTTTTAAGGGTTAGTTTTCGTGTTTAAAACTTTAGTGTATGATAGAAAGCTATTGTCTTTTATTTTCAAAATTAATTAATAGTAAAATTATTATTTTGCTCTCGCATCGTTAATTTTTTTAAACAAAGTTTGAGTTTAGATGAAAAAATATTATTTATATCAACTAGGGATAAAAAAGTGTTTTTAGGTCAAACCTTGGATGGAAAAATGTTATATACTCTATAACTTAATTAAGGCAAAATGTTAGAATTTTCAAATTTTGAGATTCATTTATAAAGCAAAGTATATCAGTGATACAATTTTTAATTTTGAGAGTATTTGATGGAAAATGGAAAAAGTTGTCATTTGAATAATAAATTCAAAAATCTCAAAGAAAATATATGATACTCTCCAGTTAATGAATTTTATAAGGATTAGGCCATTCATTTTAGAGAAATATTAATGAAATTTTAAGTGGGATCCAAATTAAAATTTCCAATAAATTTAAACTTCACTCGAGTTATTGTTACTAGTAATTTAAACAAAGTTAAAGATATTTAAATTCGTAAATATAGTTTATGCAAAGAATTAATCTTGGTAATTAAACTTAAATCCATTATAAAATATAGTTCACCAAACAATTGAAATGGGAATTATCAAGAGCAAAAATCATGTACATAGACTAAAATAAAATTTAAATTTATTTAATTTGAAATAAAATTTTCTAAATATATTATTAACATTATAGTAGTAAGATTTTGTGAATCTAACATGAGAATTATTAAGGGGCGTTTGGTTCTCGGGATAGAAAGATTATTTTAGTAAGTTATCTTTTATTACTTATATTATTTTGTTTGAGTTATAAGTAATAAAATATTTTGATAATCTTCTATTACTAATGATAATATAATAGGTAATATATGAGGTAATCTGATTACCACCTTCACTTTAAATATTGAAATATTATCATAATAATCTTGATTTTATTAAAACTATATCCTTATGTATTAATTTTTTTAGAGCAAAAATAATCTTATTTTCAATTAATATAACAAATAATATAAAAAATATTTTAGAATAATTATAACTAAGGGTATTTAAGCAAAACTATATATTAGTATTTTTTTTTATCTTTAACCAAACACAATAATTATTTATATTTACCCATTTTTATCAAATTTTATCAAATATAGTAACAATATATATCAAGTAATTCTCAAGATAATATATTTTTAAGGTAATATTTCAATTTTAATAATAAAATATTCCTCAAACTAAATGCCTCTAAAGGTACTTTAATTATGATGGTATTATTTATGTATCTCCCCTTAAATTGAGGACAGAATTTCTTAACAAAAATCTTCATGTTTCTTATTTTTGGTTTGATAATTAACACTAATAAAATTCAAATCTAGCCCCAGAAAGAAAATCTTTAAAATTCTATACTTACCAAAATTGATTTCAATATGATAATTACATGTGAATTAACATTTCCATTTTAGGATGTTTAAGAAGGTAAATTATTAATAATGAAATCTACCACGGTCAATTAAGGTAACAAGAATTTTGTATTGGAATTTCCTCTAACTTTAGAATTATTTTTTTTACAGTGTTACTATATGTGCCCCATTTTCCGTAAATATACAATTATTTAAAGAATTAATTACAATAATCCCTTTAAAGGTTTTATATTGTTAATAAATGTTTTATTTATCAAGGGTTAAAATAAATAACACTGTATAACTAATAGAGTTGTGTTGTTTTATAGAACATTGCACCATATGACTTGGCCCAAGTCCCTACTCTCAGTGTGATTCGCAAAAATTATGGGTCATGTCAAAGGCCTTGCGACAAGGCCTACAAGTCAGCTTTGTATGGTCTATTAAAAAATAATAAATTTTAAAATAATTAAAAAACTATAAATTTATAGGTCAACCTACAAAAGCACTCAGACCAATCATAACTCTTAGGTATAGTGGGTTGCATCGGAATCAATGTGACACAATCTACTATCATATCTAACGATTATAGAAGCTAAAGAAGCAATGTAAGACCCACAATTATGTTCCAAGGCTCTTATGGTCATTTTCTTATAATTTAAGTTAATTAAATTTTAATTAAGCATAGAAAAAGGTTGAGGAACAACTGTTTGCTTTACAAGTTACCCATTTCAAATCATTCACAAGTGATGAATGATTATTTAAGGAGATTTAGGTAATTTTCTAGATGGAAGGCTCGTTTTGATAGAAAGAAGTATTGTTTCAAAGTGAAAGTTGTCAAAGGATCATAGTCTCGAAAGAGAATGAAACATGATTTAAGTTGGATAATTGCTTGGAACATTTGTTCCAAACTGTTGAATGCATGTTCCAAATGGTTGTAAATGAGGCAAGTAGGGGAACCAAAGAATATCTTGAGGTATGTTTAAGCAAATATGATACATGTCATCAATATTTGGAGTAAAAAGAATATTCTTGATGACCAAGCTAGAGTAGGCCGATGTTAGATGGCAAAATAGGAATTACGAAAATGTTTAAGTTATATTCCTAATTACAAAGTGATCATCACTCATGTTTCTCTTTTTGGTTGTTTTTGTGTGATAGGAAAGAGTGATGGCTACAGTATTTGAGGTCAATTAACATGAGCTTAAAAAAGGGTATTATTGTCATTCATTTTATTTTGATCTATTTGGACTATTGTATTTAGTTATTATGTATTTGGTTATAGACAATGTTCATTTTATTACATTGTACATCCTTTTCACTTTTCGCTAATGCTTTAAATAAAGGTTGTTTTATTCATTTTCAATTTAGGTGTTGAATGAATGTCTTAATTAAATAAATACATTCTTTTGTAACCAATTTAAGTGATATTTTCTTCTGAAGGGTAATACTTCTAAAAGAGGCATTACTAGTTGATAATAGGGCATGATTTAACGTAGTTAGAAAAGTTAAATAAGCCCTCACATTACATTGACTGTACTCATAGTCGATCATTATAAGTTAAAGTTTATTAATTATCTACTTAATAAGAATTGTTAGTAACTAATGTGAGTTTACAAGATTCATAATGAGAAGATCTAAATATTTAAATGGGAATTGCTAAGGAAATTAGTAGGAGGCTCTAAACTCAAGCTCCTAACCTCTTATTATGGACTCAATGCTACGAATGTGAAGAACCTAATCCATGAGGTTCTTAGGGAGCAACAAATGGGAGGTGTTCTAACTCAGGCTAGTCAATCATTATAGGCCCTATTGACGTAGGTGTCAAATAAGGAGACATCAGGAGAGACCTTGGTTACAATGAAAACCCAATTGTACCTAATTTATGGACTGCTAGAGATTCATTAACTATGGAAATTTGTACTATGTCTTTGTTTAAGATGACTAACCAGGAGAAAGTCAGATATGCCATTTACCTACTAAAAGCTAATACTAGAGTTTGGTCAAATCTAACATTTGAGATAATAAAAGTTGTTGATGTGGCCTAGGCTAATTTCATAAAGTTATTTGAGGTGGAGTACAAGACTATTGAGATGACTCATTTGAGGGTCAAGAATTCATTAATCTGACCCAAGAGACAAGTATAATGAAAGAGTATGCTATAAGATTCAATGCACTAGCTAGATATGCTTAGAGATTATGAGCATAAAGCTTGGAAAGATTGAAAATTTCATTCATGATCTGAATCTAACCTTTACCTATAATGTGATGATAGGAACCTTGCCATCGAAGAACTATGATGAAACATTGAGTTGGCCATTAGATTAGATATGTTTATGTAGAGGATGATCCAAGAGTTAGTTCCAATAATGCCTTTAAATAGTAGCAACAGTTTAAAATATCAAACTTAGCAAAAGAGATCTTCTAAAGGCAAGAGATCATTCTAGGCTAAAAGCAAGAAGAACTAGAGGTCCAATAAGAAACAAAAGAAGTCAAATACCTTTACATGTCAGAAATGCGACAAGTAACACATAGGTGAATGTTTGAGCAATTAGGGTGTATGCTTTAAATGCATTTTAGTAGCTAGAAATTACATAGCCCAACCAAGAGTCGAGCCAACAATAAGTGGAACTACTACTAGAGTATTGTTATTGCCTAGAGTGAAACAAAGGTTGGCTCATTAGTCGTAACCAGTTAATTACTTTATCTTGAAACTCTTTATACATGTTAATAGATTGTGGTGACACGCATTGTTTTATAGCTAGAGGCATAATAGAAAGACTATGAGCAAAATTGGTTATAGTAGCACAAAAAGTGAAAGTATAGTTGCCTAATAGAGATAATGTTATTAATGGCCAAAAGTTGATGAGACAATTTGTGAAAATAAAGGGTAAGCAAATGATTAGACCTAATTGTATTTGAGATGTCAAATTTTGACATGATCTTAAGCATGGATTTCCTAGAGAGATACAGGACAACTTAAGTTCGATAAACGATGAATCATGAGCTTAATGATAAGTATTAATAAGGCTAAAAAAATGTTGAACAAGAAGTGCATAGGTTACTTAGGCCATATTATGACAAAAAAGGATAAGTCAGGTCTGAGGGTAAATAAGACTCCAGTGGTACAAAAATTTCATGATGTGTTTCTAAAGAAACTATCTAGACTAGCGCAAGAAAAAAAAGTTTTATTTAATATCAAATTGGCGTCGGGCATGATAATCGTATCTAAGGCATCATCTAGGATGACCTTGATTGAATTACAAAAGCAGAAAAAACAATTATAGGAGTTATTGGATAATAGGTTTATAAAACCAAGTCATTCTCCCTAGGAAGCTCTAATTCTATTTGTGAAAAAGAAAGATGATTCATTAAGAATGAGTATAGACTACTAGGAGTTGACCAAGGTAACAATAAAAAATAGATACCTACTACCCTAGATAGATGATCTGTTCAACTAGTTAAGAAAAACTTTAGCTTTTTTAAAAATAAATTTGAAATATGACTATCATTAAGCTAGGGTAGTCAAGATGGACATTTTTGAAGTATTAGAACAAGGTACAAACATTACAAGTTTGTGGTGATACCATTTAGATTGAAAAATGGCCTAACCATATACTTACCAAAAAAGAATTCCCAAACCATATGCATGGATCTAATGAACTAAGTATATAAAGATTATCTTGACAAGTTTATAATGGTGTTCATAGACGACATCTCAGTATACTCAAAGAGTAAAGAGAAGCATAAGATTCACTTAAGGTTTGTGTTACAAAGGTTAAGGGAGAAAAAGTTGCATGTCAATTCTCCATGTATGAATTTTGGTTGGATTAAGTGACTATTAGGGCATGTAGTGTCAATTGAAGGGGTGTTTACGGATTATGATCAACAAAAGAGCTAGGTTCATCAATGACATGATTTGAGTTTGGTGCGACTGATAGAGTTTTCATTAGCGTAACCCTTTTCAAGCATGTTATGACATTCGAGAGGAAGGGTAAGTTAGCTCTTAAATATATCGAACCATATGAGAAAGTGGAGTAGGTTGGTAAAATAGCTTACAAGATTACATTAACAATGTGTTTCACGCATCATTGTTTTATATGTATATTAGAGATCTTTCACATATGTTAAAGGTTAAAAAGATTAACCTTTTAGATGACTTGAGTAATAAGGAAAAACCAATACAAATACTTGATAAGCGAGTCAAAAAGTTCTAAAACATGCAAATTCCATTAGTCAAAGTTCTTTAGGGGAACCATAAAATCAATGAGGCTACTTGGAAGGTGTAGTAAGGCATAAGGAATTAGTATCCCAAGTTTTTCCAGTGAAATCTGAGGATAGAATTTCAATATAAGAGGAGTAATTATAATACCTACAGGTATGTTTAAGGGTAAAATAGTCTTTTTCTATGTATATTTTTACTTTAGTCTATTGTGGCCTAGAATTAGAGTGAAATATATTATAATATATAATTTCAATCCATGTATGATCATACATTCGACCATATACACCTGTATATGGCCTTCTATATTAGTAGAGTGGGTAAAAGCTATATAGGCAATTTTAAATGAGATGTGCAATCATGCATCAAGAGGATGCATATTCATGCATGCTAATATGTAAATAGGATTATTATCCCATACATTAAAGAGTGATCTTATCCATATCTTTAAATAAAAGGGAGAGGAGAAAAGACATTTGATTGTTCGGTTACAATGACAAGCAACGTGTTCTAGCATGACAAGGCAAAAGAAAATCATAGAGAGAAAAAGGGCAATCTAATAGCGAGTTCATTTTCTTCACAAATCAAGTAGGACTTTTCGATTTCTTATTAAGTGAGGCAATGCTAGTATAACTGGTAGATTTCATCATGATAAGTAGTGTGATATGGTGTTAAACCTATGTTTTTTCTTATATTGTATGCTTTAATTTTGATGGTAGTAGTAACTAATTGAAACAAGTACGTTTAGAGTTTAATTCTTAAATATGTAATGTTTGAAGAATTGATATATGGATTGCATGATATGATAAATAAGTTTAAGGTATGATGAATGTGGTGAAAAACTTTTATAGGTGTTATAATACTTTGATTCTGATCAATGATATATTTGGTATGTTAAGCCTTAATTTTGTGCATTAAGATGTAAGCAATATGTCAGGATAGATGTGTATTCGATTGATGGTAATTAGGATCAAAACAAGACATAAAAATAAAATAGAATAACTTTTCCAATTGCCATGCATAATTGTGCCAAGCTTTAGCACAACTGTGACATGCCTGGAAATCATGTTTTGTATGCCATGTACTCTCATGCATGTTATTGTGTACTACATGGTCTATAATGTTTTTTGACAAACATTGAATAAAAGTATAGAGGTCTTGTACACTTGTTCGTGCCCCTTAGATAGGATGCAGTGTACACTTACGCATCAAGACGCATGACCACATATAGAGTAAAATTACCAATTTGCCCTTAGGTCTTATGTATGACTGTAAAAGAGAACAACAATTATACATAAAAAAAGGATGTATGACCATACACTCAACTGTTTACTCTCGTAGATCCAAAGGATGAACATGTATGGTGTAAGCTTGTGGTCTTGCATACAAGGCAAATGCATGACCATACACTCAATAATGTATGACTGTACATTATAGAAATAAAAAGTTAAAAATGTTAAGTATGGAAGAAGTTAAGTTTATGAATCCTAAAAACATTAGTTATTGTTAAAAACTCTTATAATGACTAATATGAATCAAGAAGGGGGGGAATTGGTTCTTAAGAAAAAAAAAAAAGAAAACACTTTCTCAACAATCAAGTTATGCAGAGCAGTAATAAATTCCAAAACAAATTTTATAGGACACATAGTAGCAATAAAATATCAATAACACTAGCAACAATTTAAACAATAAATGAATAATACCAGTAGCAATTTAGGCAATAAATGAACAAACAATTGACAAAAATTAAAGAGTTTGAGTTGTAGAAATACTCAATTAGAGTGGTTCAGAGCTTTCTTTTGCAAGTCTCCTATGTCCATTTCTCCAAGAAAATCGTCCTAAAGTTCCACTATCTCTTAAAAAATTTTTTACATGTAGCATACCTAGGATTACACTCACTATATTGGTTGATACGAGACTGTGCCTAAAATATTGAATTACAAAAAGATAAAGGTAGTATTAATGCCTTTGTAAGGCTGTAAATACAAGTTAAATGCACAAAACTCTCAATGGATATAAATGAAAACTTGGTCAGAGTGACAAAGAAAAATTAAAGTATTTTAGGTTTTTCTTTTTCGCTTTGTAGAATGTCTAACCTCTTGCTCTTCAATCCAAACTTAATTTATAAAGATAGGTTGTTTTTTATTGGGATTGAGTTGCCATCAAGAATCAACTGAAAAATTCAACAAAAAAGGTCTCGATCAAAGCCGCATTGGATAGCATTAAATGCTCTCAACATGGGCAACAAATCCATGTCATGGATGGCTTGCTTCATTTCTATATTTAGTATAAAAAATCCAGAAGTTTGAATGGATACATGCTGGCTTACACACGGTTGAAGTACGAGTTTGATTTTAAAAGGTGCACGACTGAGGCACAGCTAGAAGGTTTTGAAAAACTGCATGGTTGGGAAGATTTTACATGTGTCATAATTTGAATGAATTGTATGTCACGATTAGAAGGTTTTTAGAAACTACACGGGAGGGATGAATTTTACATATGTCATACATGGATTGGCATTTTGAGTCATAACTGGAATAATTTACAGAGTGTCACTGTTAGGACATTTAAGGCCTTAGACACGTGGCAGAGTGTTATAAAGTTTCATGGCTGAGACATTTTTCAAGTGCCATGGCTAGTTCATTTTAAGTCCTTGAACACATGGTAGCGATGCATTCGACACTTGATTAGAGACAACACATGGTAGCGAGGTATGAAGAGAGAGTGTCATGGCTAAGACATTTTTCAAGTTTCCCAGTTAGGATATTTTAAGGGCCATATGACTTGGACACGTGGCAGTAATGGATTACAACTTCCTTGGACACATAGTGGCGAGGCATTCGACATTTGCTTAGAGGTGACATGTGGTAGTGATTTGTGAAAAGAAAGTATAATGATTGAGAGGTTTTTTAAGTGTCTCAGTTAGGACATTTTGGACAGTTTTACACGTGGCTAGGCTGGGCAATTTACATGTGGCATGAAACTCATGGCTAGAACAATTAGAACATCATAGCTGGATGTTTTTTCTTTTCAAGTAATTTTTATTTCCAAAACACTAAACAATTAATGCACGATTTCGTGATGGGAGAGGTATGACTAATATTTTTTTTACTTCAGATTTATCTGCAAATTTCACACTTTATCCATCTTGTAATATATTTATGCATTCTTTGAACATGTCAATATATTAAACTTACATTTTTATCATTATCAAAACATTAAGATATAACAGTTATATAATATAACACTATAGCCATCGCACTTTGCCTCAAGAGTCTAATTTATGAAAGTATGAAGTATTAGACTAAATAAGGTGAACGTTATTCATAGCTCATACTTAGGTGCCTGAGATTGTATGCATACCATGACTATACCTTAGTTAGTTGACCATGGGCTAGTTCACTCATGAGTCGATATGAGCTATTAAGGTTATCAAGAGGGACACCTATGAGATACTTTCTACATAACCCACTATAAGGCATCACCTGTAATAAGACATAGTAGTTCGTAGTAGGACTCAACCACACATAATAGGATGTGGTGTGTTGTAATATGCCAAAATCATATGTAGAAATCTGATAATAGGTGTATAAAGTGAACTTTATAGTAAACATATTCATGTGACCAAGGTGTTTAATCCCTTTATCAACTTAGTCTGATAAGTTATAGTAAGAACTTTAACCTTATTGAGACTAGGCTTAAGAGGCACAACTTTTCAAGAATGTACAACTTATTTTCTTGACAAAGTATAATTTAAAAATTTTGATACTAGTCAAAATAGTTGTTGCCTTCAAGCCCATTATCCTTTTCCAAGATCAATCGCTTATTAAAATTATTCAACATGATGGGTTATGTGATCTACATATGTGGAAAGATAAATACTAGTAACTAATTTTAATTAATATATTTATTAAAAATGGTCTTTGATAAATAAATCAGTCCCACTATTTTCCTTAAGTCAACAACTCTCTCTATTGAACTCAAGAAATTTCATTGGACTTCCTAGCAGGGTAAGATCCCATTTAATCAAGTCTCCTCTTCACTTTGGCAAACAAATTTGAACTGACCTAATTAGGTGAGTCAACAAACCAATCACAAAAATCTATGATCCTAAGTTCAATAGTTACACATGAACAAATCATATGATGTTTATTGTGATTCCTAATTATAGTAAGGTGGATGCTATTTCCTATACAATGACAATTGCATATCTTTACTTAGCCTCTAATTTACTCTAACCTTTGCTTTGGAGAACAAGTTACGTGCATTAGTTAAGTCGTACCCAATACAAACAATCACTCACTTTTTCACTTGGTAGAATTGTACCTTTTATTTTGGCAAACAAGATTCTAACGAATAGAGGTTTAATTAAGACATCATATTGGAAGGCTTCAATTATTGTCAACTTAATAGAATTAAGGGATATATTAAGGTCTTATCAATTTTAGTTAGCATGGAAGGTGTATATTTAATAATAAATTTTAATGTGCATACTACAACATAAATTAACGTACCGATATACATTGATAACTAATACCAAACCTTTTGAGCCAAGAGGCTTTAGCTAGTCAACCTAGGTGTTGCTCTTCGGGTCTTCAAGTATGTCGCTTCTTCTTGATCTTTGAGTATTACATGGTTTTTTTCTCTTAGTTACAAATTATCCTAATAAATGAAATATATTATAATTTTGCATTTGTAAAATGAGAAGTCTCGAGTTACATTTAAGGGCATTTAGATGAGAAAAGAATTACCTTAGGAGATTAAGAGAAGAAAGCATATGTAGACCTTATTTTAAAAATTCCTTATATACCTAAAATTAGAACATCCAAGCATGGCCTATTGGCCATGCTCTAAGCACCATGCAAATCATACATAACATGATACAAACACTTGAAAATTAAACTTTTTAATCATTTTACCCAATTGTTAAATTACATTTTACCTCTTCAATTTTTGCACAATTTATTAAACCTCATATGTTTCAAAATTCACAATTCAGTCCATGTCTTGCCCAATAGAATCAAAACTGGATTTCTAAAACAAGTATGGAAACACTGAGTCATGCATGGTTGTACATGACATTGAAGTGTTTCACCAGTGCATGACAAGTGTCACACTCGTACTCAAGCAAAATTTTGCCTATGTATGGTTGTGCATGTTTAATGTATAGGCGTACATCTTGTCACTATAGGAATTCAACAAAAATTCAAAAGTGTAAATGGGTAGATGTATAAGACCATGCACTTGTGAATTTTTGCCTTTGTATGAGCATACACGATGAATGCATGACCATACATGGTATATAACTAGATGAATTACACGGCATACACTGTGCAATTACACTATGTATAGTCATGCATTATTGTATGCATGCTCGTATAGGTCGTGCTTTTTAAAATTGCATTATGAAATGAAACACTGAAAAACTTTCCTCATTCCAACAACCCATCATCGAAATGAAATGATACGACATGAACACTAGTCTTATCCTAATCGTAACCTTCATCGTGCGTAACAATGTACAATGAAAGTGATTTCACGTACCAACTAGATCAACCACAAGTAGCATGGAAATTCAACAATTCATCAACATTAATCAAGCAAATAAAAATAAATAATCCAACAACCCTAATTTACATTTCATGATATCAAATAAATTTGCATATGTATGTATGAACAGTGTAGCCTAATTGTGAAACTAATGTTAATATTTATAGACCTATATATAGTCATACATTGATGATGTATGAATGTACATTACCTTATCTAATCCCATACTATTCATGATTTATCCAAATTTTGGAGCAGATAAGGATAATGGATAATCCATATCTAGCAAACATGTACGTTTGTGCATAAAGCTTGCAAGATCGTACATAGGCCAAAAGAAAGCCAAACAGGTTTAGCCTTATCAAATTGGATAATCCCAAACCATCACAATTTCACACACAAACAAATACTCTAGGATTATTACACTTTGGTCTTTAAGTGTAATAAATTACACTTTGAGCCCAAATACCTCCTAAGACTCAAAATCCTCCATCTGAATTCTAGATCAAATTCAACTCAAATAATTCTATGCCTCCACAGTTAAATAAATGCTTTTATGTGTGATTTATAGGTTCTCTGCTATGTCGGTAGCGATTAAATTTGTATCGAGCTTTCACCTGATAGTTATCTAGACATAAACTAAAATTGGTCTCTAGCAAGGCATTATGGCCACTTGACTAACAGAGTGCTAACAAATGACTTCTTAACCTATCAATGATATAGTTCCTAATACAATTTGATCGTTTCATCATACGATATCTCTTTTAAAGCTAAGGTATAAATAATGATTCTCCACCAAGAATCTTCGATATATAAGGACTATCTTATATCAATAACTAGATGATTATTTTCATTCATCAATAAGCCTACCTTAGAGACTAACTCTAATGCTCAAGGGTGACAAACCCCTTATTGTTTACCATAACCTTCGTATATGTCTTGATATGACCCCTCACCACCTTTCTAACAACCCTTTATAAGGACTACATAATTATTCTGGGCTAGTATTAAATCATACCAATCCTTATACAAAACAATTAAATGATCTCAAGTCTAAAGATTACATGTACTTTTGTTCACTAAGAAGATATATTGCATTGATATTAAAGCAACCATCCATATGAAATTCTCTTAGTGGTTATGTCCAATGGACATGCCTATAATGTCCACCCATGTATTGCATCAAGTCATCACCAAATAACTTTGATACGTGAGATTTGTCACCATCTTTTAGTAGGACCGCCCAACACTATGATAGTTCTATTACTATTGCCTATATACTTAGTTATGGTAATATCATAACTATGGCGTTTCAAAAACAATCACCTAATATGCATCTAAGGTCTTCACGATCAGTTGTCATACACTAAACCCCTATCCATGGTTCAATCATCTTAGGACAATTATCTTAATTGCATTCACCATATTGGATAATGAAATGTCATATTTTATTAATTAAAATAATAATTATCACAAAATTACATAGGTGATGATTGACTTTATGACACTACTCTGACACTTATATTTGCCATAAATGAAAAGAGGTATTCAAAACTTCTCAAATTTTTGTGGCCTTGTGCCTACAACTCACTACATGCTTGAAACCAAATGGAAGAGGAAGAGGACACATGCAGCCTAGTTTAAAAACAAGAAAGATTTTGTAGTTCATTCAAGTGAGGAAATTACTTTAATGTCGTGACTGGCAATAGTGGTGGTGGCAAGTCTATGAAGAAGAGACTAAGAAAGCCAAGAAGTAAGAAAAGGATAAGAGGTACTCTGAAAAAAGAAGAAATCAATGATATTGTTAAGGAAGATGGAGCAAGAGGTTGTTCTAGAGTAGTGCTACAATAGAGGATTTTCTTACTAATGTTGAGAACAAAGGAGAAAATGCTTAACATTTGAACAACGTTTTATTTCTGGTCGGGCTTCACATTAGTACATAAAGGTTTTTCACTGGTGTTTGGTCATTAATAATATAAAAAACTTTAAATTAGGTTAAAATTTACTAACTATCATTTCTATTTGTCTCTACGATTCAAATGTACATCTTGTTTTTAGTTCAAAATTCTTGAAAACATTTGGATAATTTGATGTGTTTATTAAACATTTTCTTCAAGTTAACCTAATAAACTGATAAAAATATTATTGTTAGAAAATTAAAAAAATACTAAATGAGAGGAAGAATACTCTTAAAAAACCCTTTAAATTTGGGTGATTCTATGCACACTAATATGAATATTATTAATTTGTATATTAATAATGATATGTCATTATATGATTAGATATTACTTTATCATAATTTAAAATAATATCATCATCATTATACAAAATATTAATTATTATTAGTGTATACAGTTTTATTGTATAAAATGATATTGTCATTTCAATACTAACCGATAGACAAAATAAGACACCTCATTTAGTATTTATATTAAAATGTCAAATTATCCAATTCAGCCTTCATATAGAACTACTATTAATAGTAGTTAACTCTTGAATGTGGAAAGATTTGGAAAATGGTTAGCATTTCTAGCCATTAAACTAAATTAACTAATCTTACAAATTAGTGTCTAAAGTGTGGGGAATAATATGAAAATTGTGAGCAATATAATATATATTTTCGAAATTGAATTACATAGCAGATCATAAAGAGCCAAAGTTTGATTTTTATTAAATTAAATTTCGTGCTAATCAAGTTCTCCTATAAACCACAGGCAATTTAAGTTCAATTTCTAATTAGATATATTAGTTAAGTTTGAGTCTCATATATGGCACTTGAAAAACAGGTTTCTAAATTGATTAACATTCCTAGTAAATATCAATTACCTTTATTGTAAAACCTCGTGTTAGATACGCCTTTGAAGAAAATTTGGTAATTAATTCAACTTGCCTTGAATATGTAAGGATATTTTCATATTACATTCCATTTTAGCTCTACGCTGTTGAAATACAATGTATAAATTTAAATTAATTTCTAAAATTTTAAATAATATCATAATTAGGTTTTTCAATACAATGTAAAAAGAAGAAAAGAAATATATCTAGTGCTTAATTACCGAAAAATATTGGCTTTTTGTTAATGTTAATTTTTTTTTCCTCCGTCAACCATAAATTATGAATTTTTCATCACTTGAACTAATACCCTTATTGAACTAATTTTTACTGCTCTACAATTATTATACATTAAAATTGGATTCTCAAAAAATCTCAGAATTTCATGTGTAAATGAAGATAATTTATCTGACGGTTACATCTTTTAATTACATTTTTTAATTTCATTTATTAATAACAAGAGAGTGCAGATTCCTTCTTATCTCTATAAAGGAACTTTAATTGGCTCTTTCCAAGTCAATTGTGCACTTGCATGGCAACGCGTTATCCACGTGGCATGACATTTTGGCCAAATGTTGCAAAATTTTGAAAAAAAATCATCATTTTGTAAAGTTAAATAGCCTTGAAACTCCAAAAACCAAACAAATCCAACCAAGAAAGAGAGTCTAAAGCTATGTCGTCTAATGAAGTGAATAACCCAGATCTTCTTTCCAGCGAAAGTGAAACAAGTTTGTTTCACAATAGTCTTAATGATCAACAAAGCCCCGCAAAAAATCCTTCCATGGAGAAATCAAGTGATGAAATTCTTGATCCTGACCCAATTAGCGTGTTTGTTGAGCCTCAAAACCACGAAAACTCTAACTTGAACCCTATTCACAACCCTAAACAAAACCCTAGTTTGGTTCAGTTGAATGAAAGCGATGGAAACCAAGGGAGATTTTCTGGCAAGAAAAAGAAAAACTCTGATGAGAATTGCATTGTGATTTCAGATGATGAAAAAGGCAAAAATGTGGGAGCAAAGAAACGTGATGGAAGGACTCACAGCCTTCCACACAACAAGTATGGGCCATATGTTTGCCCTAGATGCAACGGATCTGTGTTTGCAACATCTCAATTGTTTGCAGCTCATGTGTCATCAGCACATTACAAGCATGAGACGCTGAAGGAGAGGCAAAAGAGGCGGGCAGCAAAGTACAAGAAGAAGAATCTTCAGGTTGTGCAAACAAGTGAAGGTTTAACCGTTTTGACATTTGATGGTGGTGAAGATTCTCTTTCTTCTTCTTCTAAGACTCAGAAGGGTCGAGGGAAGAAAGCGAAAAAGGGTGAGATCAAAAATGAAGTTGCGGAAGAGAACTTTAATCTTGTTGATGTCAAGATTAAAGTGGATTATAAGTAATTTCATTGTTAACTGAATCCGATCCCCAGAGTGCTTTCAAGTTTTTCCATGTGTGTTTCTTCTTTTGTTTTACGTTTTTTTTTTTTTTTAACTGTTTTTCTTGTTTTCTGTTATGGTGGGAAGGAGGGTGTTCTTCCTTCTGATCTACATACTGTCAAATGTACTTGTATTTTGAACTATTGGGAATTCAAAATAATATTTGTTAGATCTATAAGTATGAAGTGTGCAATTTACTTGAGTTTAGTCTAACGTTCCATTAAATTTAAAATTTCGTTATAATTTGGCGCGTAAGAGTCAATTCTAATTGTTACAACTATAATCTTATCAAAACTATATACAATCAAAATAGTTCTATAAATCATTATTAACTTCAATTAATCATAATAATTTATAAAAAACACAATAAAAGAAAATCATTAAGTTGTAAGAGTAAATTAAGTTACGTTTTGTGTTTCATCTTGTTTTGCTTTTGTTTTTCTTATTTTGTTTTGGCTGTAGGAAGAGTTCTTTCTCTTCTTGATCTATGTAGTATCGAATGTAATTGCGTTTTGAATTTTATTACAATCCTTTCTTAGATATTAGTTTGAAGCAATTGAGTTTAGGTTTATAAAGATTTAATTTTAACAATTAATTTAAAGTTTAGTTATAATGTGGCGCGCAAATGTTTTCAACCGTTACAATTATATTATCACAATCTTATTCAAGACAAATATGCATATAAAATAGTTTTATTAACTCTAGTCAGAACATTTTTCTTTGTCGAATGACTATTTCCCACCTGAACTTTGATGAAAACGATAATTTGCTTGAGTTTAGTTTAACGTTCCATTAAATGTAAAATTTAGTTATATATAATTTGGTGCATAAGACACGATTCTAATTATTACAACTATAATCTTATTAAAACTATGTCCAATTAAAGTAGTTCTATAAATCATTATTAACTTCAATTAATCATAATACTTTATAGAAAGTACAATAAAAGGAAATCATTAAGGTTTAAAAGAAAATTAAGTTATGTTATGTGTTTCATCTTGTTTTTTTTTTTTTTTTCTTTATCTTGTTTTGGCTAGAGGAAGAAGTCTTCCTCTTCTTGATCTATGTAGTATCTAATGTAATTATATTTTGAATTTTATTTTACTCCTTTCTTAGAAATGAATTTGAAGCACTTGAATTTAGGTTTATAAAGATTTAGTTTTGAGAATAAATTTAAAGTTTAGCTATAATTTGGCACGTAAATGTTTTCGACGGTTAAAATATTATTATCACAATTTTATTATAGACAAATATACATATAAAATAGTTTTTATTAACTCTAATCATAATATTTTTCTTTGTTGAATGACTAGTTCCCACTTAAACTACTTTGATGAAATGACAATTTATTTGAATTTAGTTTATCATTGCATTAAATTTAAAATTTACTTATAATTTCACATGCAAGAGATGATTCTAATTGTTACAAGTATAATCTTATTAAAACCATATGCAATCAAAATAGTTCTATGAATCATTATTAACTCCGGTCATAATGCTTTATAGAAAGTACAATAAAACAAAACCATTAAGTTTTAAGAGTGCATTATGTTATGTGTTTCCTCTTTTTAACTTTTTCGGTAAGAATGTGTTTCATCTTGTTTTGTTCTTGTTTTTCTTATTTTTGTTTTGGCTGGAGGAAGAGGTCTTCCTCTTCTTGATCTATACAGTATCTAATGTTATTATGTTTTGAATTTTATTAGAATCCTTTCTTAGATATGAGTTCAAAGAAATTGAGTTTAGGTTTATAAAGATGTAGTTTTAACAATAAATTTAAATTTTAGTTATAATTTGGCGCAAAGATGTTTTCAACCATTACAGTTATATTATCGCAATCTTATTAAACACATACACAAATAAAATACTTATATGAACTCTAATCATAATATTTTTCACTACAACCATTCCTAGTTCAATACCATTAAGCTTAGTTGAGAAAAATTTCACAGGTTCTAGTCTTGACTAGGCAGAAATCATGAATGAATCTTAATTTATCACAGATATAACACCTACTGAAAAATGTTCAACTTCAAATAAAACCATTGATCATGTTATGCTTCCAGAGTCTTGTCCAATTCCCATAGAATTATCAATTAAAAAACCTGGTTGTTCATCGTTGCCATCTATATCCTCATCTGATAGCCTATCAACCATCCATCTTGAAGTTGTTCTACCAACAAAAAATGCCTCATTGTCTATGCTTGAGCATGAGTATCAGGTAGAATATTTAGGGTCTAATCATCTAATGATAACCAGATCTAAAACTAATTCTTTGCCTCCACCAAGAGTGTTTACTAATGATGTAGTGGTTCATGATATGATAGAGCTAAAAATTTTGGCTAAAGCTTTGAACTAGTTTCAAGTAATGAGAGATAAGTTTGTAGCATTGCCAAAAAAAAAAAAACCATAAGAGTTGGTTCTAGCACAACCCTGTATGAATGTGGTGGATCATAAATAGGTCTTCAAAACTAAGCTCAAAGCAAGTGGTTCTCTTCAAACGTTTAAGGCTAGATTGGCAACCAAAGGGTGTCAACAGACCCTTGGAATTGATTACTTAGATACATTTAGGCCTGTTGTGAAGCATGTTACACTTTGGATAATTTTTACTTTAGCAATAATCTACAGTGGGCCTCTACATTAGGTTGATGTCAATAATACATTTCTAAATGGGGTGTTGAAGGAAGAAATGTATATGACTCAACTAAAAGGTTTGATTCATCCTAAAAAACCTTAGCATGTTTGTAGTCGATAAGGCTCTATATGGCATGAACTAGGCTTCAAGAGCCTAGTATGAGAGGTTGAAGGATGTCTTACTGTTAAAGGGGTATAAAAATTCTTTAGTTGGTACCAACCTATTTGTGTATATCAATTAGAATATGAGTGTGTATGTTTGGTGCATGTTGATGACGTACTCCTAACTGGAACAAATTCTGATCATTTTATTCAAAGTTTGGTGTCTGAGTTGAATGAAAGAAAGGAACAACTAAAAAATTATAGATCAAGAAAAAGAGAACCAAGAACCACGAAAAAATACCTCAGATCTTGTTATTTAGAAATTAGGGATTGCAACAGTATTTATACCAGAAGAATAATCAAATATAAAGCTAACTATTAATTAACAAAATAATCCCAGGCTTAACTATCACCATTGGCCTCTAACAACCCATCGATCAACCACCGTCGGATTCTCAATCACAACTCACACACTTTAACACTTTTGTTTCAGTTGAGAAGTAGAAGTGAATAGTTGACTTGCTGTCTCTCAACCTCAACTAAATCTAAGAGCCAATATCAAGTACAGTAAAATGCATGGGTTTTATCTTAAACAAAACACACCGTCTACATTTATTTTAACACTTCCTGTAGTGTTTTGTCTTAACAAAAATTACACCATTTTTGCATTTGCCTCAACATCCTCCCTCAAGCCAAATGCTCTATTTATAAAGTATTTGGCTTGCTTGTAAACAACACTAACTATAGTTCTACAAAATCTGAACAACTCATAGAGCAACTATACTGATTATAAACCATACTTCTCTGTTGCACTCATGCTTAGTGCCTAAACAAATCAACAAGATTCTTTATTCTGCATGAGGTACTATTCACTAAGACACTCTAATTCCCAGTTCTGGAACAACAATGTAGCTAGTCCTAGAAACCTGATTAAAAAAAAAACCAAGAAGAAGAGATTAAAAAAAATTTTATCTCAAGGCCTGGAAAAGTAAGACCGACTGTACTCTTCCCTGAAACTTCATTATTCCTCCCTGAGATAAAAGAAGTCTGGAGATGTAATTAGTTATTTTGTAGATACTAATTGGCATATCATTGTCTGTGATCCTTGCACTACTGATGCTTCAACTCCTGCTAATTTTGTTGAAGTCAGTAACTCATTTTCAATACTACCAGCTTCAATTTGGGTAGACTCTAACCAGTTCAACACATTCAATTTGGCCCTCAGCTCTTGAAACCTTATAATAGACAGAGACTTGGTAAGAATATCAACAATTTGATGTTATGTTGGGACATACTGTACCTTCAAATTCTTGGTTGTCACTTGCTCTTTAACATAATGAACATCTATCTCTATATGTTTAGTCCTACTGTGAAAAACAACATTTGAAGCTAAATGTCCTGCACTAGTATTATCACACCACACAATGGGTATGGAAAACCAAGAAACCTTTATCTCTTGCAGAAGGCTTTTTAGCCAAGTAATCTCAGTAGCCACTTGACGCACTGCCCTATACTCAACTTCTGTTGATGAGAGTGCCACTACTTTTTGTTTTCTAGACCCCTATTGGATCAAATTTGATCCAAAGAACACTCTAAAACCACTAGTAGATCGTTTGTCCTCTAAGTTGCCTACCTAGTCAGCATCTGTATAAGCCTCTATGGTAAAAACAAAAGTAGGTTTAAGAAGAATCCCATATGATTGAGTTCCCTTGATATACCTTAATACTCTTTTGTATGCTTGCCATTGTAACACAAAAGGATCCTTTAAATACTGACTCAATTTATTAACAACAAATGATAGATCAGGTCTAATTAAAGTCAAATATTGAAATGCCCCAACAGTGCTTCGAAAAAGTGTTGGATTACTAAACGGCTCACTGTCTCCCACATATAACTTTGTTCCAGTAGCCATAAGAGTTTGACAGGCTTTTGTATCTATCATCTGTGTCTTGACTAACAACTCTGCAACATACTTTGTTTGACACAAATGCAGCCCTTTTTCAGTTCTGTGAGCTTCAATGCCTAAAAAGAAACTTAACTCTCCTAGATCTTTTAAGGCAAATTGTCTATTAAGATCTGAAATTAGAGACTTGATGTAGGCACTATCAGATCCTATTAAAAGGATGTCATCAACATAGATGAGTACAAACACTATTATTTGTTGAATCCCAAGAATAAAAAGGCTAGAATCAAAGATAGTATTCACAAACTCTCTATTGATTAGAGCTTCTTTTAGCTTATCATACCAGGCTCTAGGAGCCTGTTTCAAGCCATATAGTGTTTTTTTCAACTTACACACAAAATGTGGTCTAGACTTATCAATAAACCTTTAAGGTTGACTCATATATACTTCCTCTTGTAAATCTCCATTGAGGAATGCATTATTAATGTCTATCTGATAAACCTTCCAACTGTAGGTCACTCCTAATGAAAGAATTACCCTAATAATTACTGCCTTAACTACAAGACTAAAGGTGTCCAGGTAGTTAATTCCAGCAGTCTGTTGAAATCCTTTTGCCACCAATCTAGCCTTCAATTTTTGTACAGAACCATCAACATTCAGTTTTGTTTTATACACCCACTTATGACTAACTAAGTGTTGAGCATCAGTGGGAGGAACTAACTCCCATGTCTTATTATTAACAAGGGTTTCATACTCCATCTCCATAGCTCTAAACCAACTAGGGTGATTTAAAGCTTCATACACCGACACAGGTTCCTTAGCACTGTTTCAGATAGAAAAGAGAAAATTCGAGGAGCTAGAAGGTGACCTGTCTTAGCTCTTGTTAGTATAGGATGAATAGATACATTTGTAGGAGTAGCAATTGGTAATTCTGACCTCTCAGGGAGTACAACTTCTAGTTTACTTGTGCTATGAGTGCTTGAGGAAGGTATGATTAGTGATAAGGGTGTGAATGTTTAATAGCAGCAGGGTGGTTTGATATGGTATTATGGTCTGTGAATAATGAGTTATGATTGGTTATACTGATGTCATGTGCATTGTGAGAATCTATAATATCTGAATTTGCAAAACAGGATGACCACCACTATTTTTGGGCCCATTAGACTCAGAGGGCAAGTAAAAATTTAAAGTAGAAAAAGGTGGCTTTAAAGTTGATATTGGAAAAATTAACTCAAAAAAATCTTTATCAGTTTTGAAAGGAAAATCAGACTCATTAAATTTAACAGATGCTGATAGGAATATTTTACCAGATTTACCAAGACATTTATATCCCTTATGTTGCAAGCTATAACCTAGAAATACACACTTTTGAGTATGGAAACTGAACTTGTGTTGATTGTATGGCCTAAGAAAAGGATAACATGTACAACCAAATTGAAACAATAATTGATATGGATTGTTATTGTCAAGAATGGGTGTAGGCATTCTGTTTATCAAGAATACAACAGTTTGGAATGAATCCCACCAAAAATTAAGAGGTAAACCAGCTTTAGATAATAAAACTAATCCCAATTCCACAATGTGTCTATGTTTGCACTCAGCTCTCATATTTTGTTAATGAGTATAGGGACATGACACCCTAAAATTGATACCATTCTACTGAAAGTAGGGTACCAGAACTCTAAACTCTCATCCCCAATCCATTTGAATACTCTTGAGGGTTTGATCAAACTGTTTTTTCATAAACTTATGAAAATTTCTAAAAACCTGCCCTACTTCAGCTTTGCTTTTTAAGGGAAAAAGCCAAGTAAATCTGGTATAATCATCCAGAAAATGAAGATAATACTTAAAATCTTCTTTTGACACAACTGAAATGAGGCCCCATAAATCACTATATATTAGTTTTAAGACTCTAAAAGCTTTAGAGTTTGAGGCTAGAAAATGACTTTGTTTGTGTTTACCAAAATGACAATCTTCACAGAAAGAAGATTCAATAAAGATAGGTTTAACATGCAGAGAATTCAAAACATATTTCATGATTTTCTCACTAGGATGACCTATCTTTTGTGGCAAAGTGCAACTTCAGTTTTATTAACATGCAAACCAAAAGTCTTACAATCAGAAATTCCATTTACATTCACTGATGAGCTCAATGAAAAACCAGAACCACTATTTGTTTTAAAACCAGAAAAGTCATTTACATTCACTGTAGACTTCAGTGGAAAATTAGAAACTAGGATTGTTTGAAAGCCAATAGCTCTGGACACTACAAAAGGGTACTGAAGCTGGTACAACCCATCTTTAAGTATCCTTTGCAATAGCACCAGTTTGGTGTCCTTGTCTTTGACAAAACAACAATCTTTTAGAAACTCAACAATGACATTGTTATCTTGGGTAAATTTAGAAATACTGAGAAGAATTTTAGTTATTCTAGGCACACACAGAATGTTTTTTAAATGCAAGAATCTATTTGCAAAAGAGGTGGGTAAAAATGATAAACCTTTATGGGAAATGCTTAAGCACTCACCACTTCCAACTTAAAGTTTTTAACTGCATGAGTAGTCCTCCTTCACAACAAGCTGCTTCAATTTAGAAGTAACATGATCTGAGGCTCTCAAATCCATATACCAACTTATGTCTTCCACTATATTAGGATTGGCAACTAATGCTTGTAAACTGGCTCCAAATAACTAATCATTGTATATAGGAACAGGGTTGACCATTTGAGCAGTAGGTGTAGCTGAATGAGTATTAGAATGATACGAAGATAAGGAATGGTATTGTGTTTGTGGTAAAGGTGAAGTGTATGGTGGGTTAACAAATTGTATGTTAGGGGTTTATGGAGAAGAATAATATTGAGTTTGTGGTATAGTTAGATGGTAATTTTGTGTATGCTTAACTGGAGAATGGCCTAAATAGGTAATGTCTAATCTATGGTAACACTGCAGAACTACATGTCTTGGTTTACCACATAATTGGCAAATTACCTTTGACTTATTATAAAACCTTCCCCTACCTCTTCCTTGATGTAAATAGCCTATACTAGGAACTCAGGCCTTCTATTTCTATTTTCCTCAAAGCTTGTAGTGTTCAGTGGGTTATTATTTGTAACCTGGGAATAAGGACCACTAACAGTCTCTCTAGCTTGTGTAAAACTCATATTGAAACCTCTTCCAGCACCTTTAACACTTTGATTCACCAAATTTGTTGTGCTATAACTCAACTCATACAAAAATCTACTTAACCTCCCTTCAAACTTCTGTAAAATTAGCTTAAGATCAGGTAGACTTAACTTCCCAGCTGATGCATCTATCCTGGCCATAATATGCATTAGAATAGGTTCAAACTCAGGTCCTAGCCCTTTAAGTATGTAATTGGTCAGTTCATCTTCAATAATAGTTTGACCACTTGAAACTAGAGCATCAAAAATGTCTTTCATCCTTCGAATGTACTCATTAACACTAAAACTACCCTTTTTCATGGTTTAGAGAGTATTTCGAAGATTGATTATTCTAGCTTTTGACTCTGTTACAAAATAGTGTTCTAGATTATACCAAGCTTCACTAGCAGTCCTATTGGTAGCCATATGAGAAAACATGGTCTCTGATATAGAGGTCATCAACCAACTAAGCAAAACCTTATCAAAACGCTTCCACATAGAATATAGGTCGTTCTTCTTCTTAATTTCACTCAATCCATCACTTGACTTTTCAACAATAAAGGGTGAGGGATAAGGAACTAGACCTGTGAGATGCTCTTCAAGATCATGAGCACCAACAAAGTGAAGAGCTTGAGCATGCCAATGTCTATAGTTATCTTCAGTTAGCTTCGGACTGATTACTTAAAGACTAGAGATCGAGTAACCACTGTGTTTTGATATCTACAACTCAAAACCATTGTAACTTCATGAGTTGGTACCAAGATCCATCTCCGGTACACCAGAAGCAGTCGAAACAGGAGAAAAATGGAAGTTAGACATCAGACATAGGTCAGTAGCTCTGATACCATGAAAGAAGGGAACAACTAACAAATTACAGATCAAGAAAGAGAGAACCAAGAACCATGAAAAAATACCTCAGATCTTGTTATTTAGAAATTAGGGATTACAACAGTATTTATACCAGAAGAACAATCAAATATAAAGCTAACTATTAATTAACAAAATATTCCCAGGCTTAACTATCACTATTAGCCTCTAACAACCCATCGATCAACCACCATCGGATTCTCAATCACAACTCACGCACTTTAACACTTTTGTTTCAGTTGAGAAGTAGAAGTGAAGAGTTGACTTGTTGTCTCTCAGTCTCAACTAAATCCAAGAGCCAATATCAAATACAGTAAAACGCATGCGTTTTATCTTAACAAAAATTGCACCGTTTTTGCATTTGCCTCAACAAATATGACCTTTGCCTTAAAGGATCTAGTAGAGTCAATTTCTTTTATTGGTTTTAAGGCACATAAAAGTACGATTGGTTTTGAGGTTTTGTTAAACTAATTATGCTCAAGATCTTAGGGTGAAGCTTTTTCCTAAAGATAGTGATTTGTTCAAAGAGCCTACATTGTATAGAAGTGTTATAAAGGCATTCCAATATTTGTTGATGACTAGGCCTAATCTCTCTTTTGTTGTAAATAAACTAAGACAATTCTTAAAGGCAATGACAGTCCAATAAAAGGATACTTATGTATGTAAAAGGTACTTTGAATTATAAGCTTGAGTTCAAACCCGCTTTTGTGTTATCCATGGAGGCATATACAAAAGCATAGAGGGTTGGCAATTTGAGTGATAGGTAGTCAACAAGTGGGTTTTGTGTGTTTTTTTGGAGGCAACTTGATATAGTAGAGTTCAAGGAAACCAAAGGTTAATGCATGGTATAGAGCCTTGAGCCAAGTATCAACTGAGTTTAGCTTGGATAAAAAATCTATTAGTAGAAATAAAAGTGTAGTGCATTTCAAGACCAGTAGTCTAGTGTGATAACTAGGAAGCAAGGTCTTTAGCATCAAATCCTATGTTCCATGGGAGAACCAAGTACATTATGTTGGATGTGTATTATATTAGAGAGTGGTTGTTATAAAAGTTTGCCAGTTCAGTTTGTGCCATCAGAGTTTTAGGTGTCAAACATTTTAACTAAGCCTTTGTCAACAAATCGATTCTTCGTGTTGAGAAATAGATTGATCTTGGGTGAGTTAAGAAAATTGATAGAAGGAGCGGTGGAGGAAGAAACAAAAGTTTAATTAAAAGAAAATAAGAGTTGATATTCAGAAGTTTGAAACTCTGAGGTGTTGCTTAACAAAATAAAGAGCAGACGAAATAGAGTGAAAAGAATTGAGTTGTTGATGTTGAGGGAAGAATTTGTTGAAGGCAGTTAGTGTTAAGGGAAGAAGTAAGTTGATTAAGTGTGGAGCGATTAGTATTGATATTTTTTGTAGTATTGGTTTTTCTGGTGCAAATCAAACATTGCATGTTTAATTTGAGAGAAGATGTAGAAACCAACAGTTCCAAAACGGAGAGTTTTATGTGTTCAATGACACGGTGCGTATGGATTTAAGAGGCATGATATCATTTGGTGGAGAAATATGGAGTAGTATGTTAAAAATGAACCGGTAGAGCAGGAGTTGTTTTGATTGTCCGACTGTTCCATTGCCTCTAGCAAGCTAAAAACTCGGAATGACATCTGACGATGGAGGTTGCTGCAAATGTCATTTTCAGGCAAGCTAACGGATGACTGAGAATCAAAGTGACATGTTGTTCAACTGCCATACTCCTACTTGTGTATATAAACCAAAGTTGATGTAAAAAGTGTGTAATTTTTCAAATCATAAAAAGTTTAATAAAAGAGGTATTATTCAATAGTTAGTATGTGTGCATGTGAGGTTTGCTAATCAATCTTTCAGTTTGACACAAATTCAATAAAATTTTGTCATACAAATATGTTGGCAAGGTGATATGAATACTTCAATCAAGACGAGTTTAAATATTGTATATTTATGTGTCTCACAAGTTTTACATACACTTATAACCATCTTCTATAATTTTTTGTTCTTTCTTCTCCAAGCATCTTCATGTCTACAATATATTTTTTTTCTTCTTCTTCTTCCAATCTTATCAATCAATTTGGTCTTGAAAATGAACTCATTAATGGCCATTTGATCCCTTCATTTCACTCAAACATGAATATGAATCATTTGAATGGGAATGGTTTAATCAACTCAAAGTTAACTCCTTATTCTCACCCAACCTCAGGGTTTCACCCAAATGATCTCCTTAGTTCCCAAAGAATTAGCCTTTCAAGGTCAAGTATCAGCTAAATTAGCCTGAACCAACAAGAGCAACTTTAAGGAGTAATAAACACTGTTTTAAAAACTGACTGGACCGGTTAATTCAACTAGTTAAATTCAGAATCAACTCTAAGTCTACTCTTGTTAACATTAAAAAGTGGTTCACTTTTTGACTCAGTCAAACCCGATCAAAATCAATGAACCAATCAAAACCAATAAAACCGGGTTTGACTAAAATTTAGAGTATTTTTAAAAAATTTAACAATTCTTTAGTAATTTAATTATTTTAGATTAAATTAGATGAATTTTTAAAGGTTTGTAAAGATAACATAAGTTCAAAAATAAAATAAAAAAGAAGAAAAAAATATATCCCATTTCTATTATAATGTCTTCTATATGCAATAACTTATAGAATTTTTTTTTTTTGTACATGAGATTGAGACTTTTTTTCATCTCATTATCTCATTGAAATCAAGTAAATAATAGCCACTCCTTAAAAAAGATATGTTCTAATCACCATAAGTCCAAGTATTCTAATTAATTTCTTTTTGTAAATTTTTAAGTAAAATCTACTATTATTTAAAAAATTCATTCTAATTTGATAATAAATTGAACTATCGAGTTTTCAATCGAATCATGAACCAGTGAGACAACCGGTTCAATCATTGGTTGGTTTTAAAAACATTGGTAATAAAGGATAGTTCATGGAAAGTTGGAGAGAGCTCTCACAATGAACTTGATAATGTTGGGGAGGCACTCAATGAAGAGACATTAAATGTTGATTATGAGCTTAAGATTAAGAAGGGACCTATGTAGTGAAACTAGCTTTTTCTTAAAATTTAGTGGTTATCGTTTGTTCTTAATTTCAATGAGAATATTGTTGTTCTGATTTTATAATTTTTTTTGCTAGATAGAAATACAACATATGTATTTACTTGTTAGTTTTATTTCACCGTAATTTATTAAGTATTATATTATCTTTTAATTGTAAATAAGAATATTTCTAACTTGCTCGATTTCCTTGTCATTGTAACCTCATCTGAATTAACAAATGCTTTGATTGGCTAAAAAGTCAATAAACCTTGGATGTAGATAATGGTTTCATTGTTGGATATATTTATGTTTATCATCAATCAAAATTATTGGTGGCAAAATTTGTTGGACGGATAAACTTGAAACACAATAAACAGACCAACAACCATTGTACCAAGTAAATTAAGGTTTTACAAGTACGACAGAGACTCAAACCTAAGTCTTCATCTTGAAAGTTTTAATATTCTACTAGTTTTTTTAACTCTTGGGTTCGGCAAAAATAATAACTAATTTATTGTAAAACTTTTGTTTCTTCAAGTATTGCTACTAATGACTCTTGCCTAGTGTGAATTTTGACGACAATAACTCTTAAAGCATCCAAAGAAGCTCAAAAAGGTTTATTAAAAAAAAAAAAACTGGAATGAAAAATCTCTAAGAGTTCAAGAAAAATTTTTCTAGAGATAATTTCCTTTTGATAAATTTAACAATAAAAGCATGGGACTTGATTAGAAAATTCATTTACTTGAGAAAGCTCGTAAAAAATTGTTTTAGGGTTTTCAATGTCACACTGAACATCACATTATAAAGTTAAAGGGTCAAAATGAAATTTACAAGATTTAAATCTTTGCACTTAACCCATTCTCGATTTGTCAGATTTTCAACTGGATCGAGACAAAACTAGTTCCAAATCTCCTCTGTCAATCCGGTCAACTAGATTTGGCTAAGTCGTTCACAACGACTAGTGCCAAAGTTAGAATCCAATAAATTGGATTGCAATTTTGCCAGTTAAAACCTATGATTTTTAATTGAGGTTTTAGGCATAATTGTTAAGGTTGTTCACTATTTGGTTAAAACGAAAAAATTAAAATGAACCGTTAAAAAATTTGCATTTAGTTAGGTTTGATTCAGGATTAGGAACACTCCAATTCAATTTGAGAAAATCTAAAATTCCAGTTTGACATGTGAATTTGGTCCAAACCAACAATTTTTTGCTCAAATTTCCTTTCTTATCCGCAATCCCTAGAATATTTTTGCCAGGAAGAACAACTGCACAACATTTGGTTTTCAGCCAGCCATTTGACTTCCATTACCATCACCATGCTCTATATCTTCGGATTCTCTTCAGTTACCCTTTTGAAATTACATTTAATCAGTCTTTGTTTGATTCAATTTTTATATCTTCCGATTGAATGTAGAGTTCAATCCTTCCAGGAATCACTATTACTATTCCTATATCCGAACCCACTTTTGCCCTTAATGTATCAAATGAACTTATTTGTGCTACTTTGCTTGCCTGAATTTATTGCAGAACTACTACCAGATTTAATTGTGATCAACTAACCAAAGCATACTAAAAACTGGAAAATTAATTTTTTTTTTAAAAAGAGAGAGAGAGAGATATTTTATCTAAAGGAATAATATGGTTTCTTTAAGAAAGCAGATAATAGAAAAGAAATGAGTATGTGCCCTGAGCCACTCTTTGTCATGTTAAAGACTATTCTAATTCTGTATAGTCAAGATTTTAAAAGAGACATTGGTTCAATTATTGTCATCAACTTATCTCATTTACTTGCAGGTGCTAAATAACTTGTTACTTTCTAAATAAATTTTGGGCAAGCTATTTAATTATATTATGTTATATATTTTATACATTGTTGTAATAATTTATTTTCTTATTTGTTTTGTTTTTGAATGTTTATTATTATTATTATTATTATTTTTGAGTTGATGTTTGTATTACAGGATAGTTGTAAGTATGAAAACTAACAGAATTTTAATTTGATAGAAGATAGACGTCAATGAGAAACAATCACCAACAATGGTATGAAGTTCAACTTCTTCACCATAACTTGAGAGCAAAAGTAGTGTTTCAAAATCAAAAAGGAAAACCATGAAACCAATAGCTCTGTTTGGGAGCATTTTACTAAGTTTGAAGCTAATAAAGAGAGTAAACGCAAGTGTAACTATTGTGGTGAAGCATACAATTAAATATGATCCGAATAACTTGGTGCAAGTATTCTCAATAACCATTTGTCTAGGTGTAGGAAGTATTGATCAAGTGGACTCCAAGTTGTTACAATTGAATTTTGACCTGTTGTGGAAGAAGATTGTGAAGTTGGCGTTGTAGTCCATTGCAAGTTTTTTCAATTTGCAGTGAGAAAGACTTAGGACAAATAATTATTATTGATGACCTTCCTTTTAAGTTTGTTAGAAGCCCAAGGATTTATAACTTTTATAGTCAAAAGCAACCTAAATTTGAAGTTTCATCCCACATTCCAATTGCAAGAGATTGTTTTGAGACCTTTTTAGAGGAATAAACTAAGATAAAGAGTTTCTTGAATACTAATTGTAAAAGAGTTTGTCTTACCACTAACACATAGACCTTTTCATTAACTATATACGTCTTACTACTCAAGTTATTGATAATAACTTGTGGTTGCATGAGAAAATTATGATTTTTTTTTCATCCACAGTCACAAAGGTAAGCAAATCAGAAAGGCAATTTAAAAGTGCTTACTTGATTCACAACTGACAATGTTAACTCTAATGATGTTGATGCTAGGTATGTGAAGAAGAAAACGAACAATTGGGGTAGTTTTGAATGGCGAATATTAGCACATTCAATGTGTTGCCCTCATCATTAAGTTCGTTGTGAATGATGGATTAAAATTAGTTAAAAAAAAAACATATTGCTTATATTCGAAATGCAATAAGTTATATGAGACAATCTCGATCTAGTTTATAATAATTTTAAGATTGTATTTGACAAAAAAAATTTCAAAGTAAGAGTTTATTATGTCTTGATGTGCTTATTAGGTGGAACTAGAATTATTTTATGTTAGATGTGACTCAAAAGTTTCAAAAGACTTCTGAAAGGTTTGAAAAGTTTGACCACTTCTTTTCAAATCTCTTAATGAATCTAATAGAAAAGTTAATTCAAGCAGGTCATCTAAGGATTAAGATTAGGGAAAGTTAGACACTTGGTGATGTTGTTAGGGACTTCTTACAAGCATACAGTGCATGTTTCTACAACATAACATGTGACTTCACATTTATGCTTCCATAAGATTAGCAATATCACTTGTCTATGGAGAAAGTGAAGTATAAGTGAGAATCTTTGTTTCTCTTCAATAGCATGGAAAATAAAATAAAATATGATAAGTATTGGGGAAATTTAGAGAAACTCAATGTTTTTTAATTGTGCTTGTGGTACTTGATCCTAGGTACAAACTTGATTATGTTAATTCTAAGATTTCTCAACTATATGATGATGATGTAGCGTTCATGATCCAATGCAAGCTAAAAGTAGCTTTGTATGGTATGTATGATGAGTATAGAAAGTAAAGTGAACAAGCAAGCACCAAAAGTGAAGGTTGTGCTTCAAATGAGTTGCTTAAGGATCAAAGAGGATAAAGAAAATATTTAGTCATGAAAACTCCATAGAAGAAGCACAAGACTAGTTAATATAGTGGGGGAACAAATCTAATTTAGATAAGTACTTGGATGAGGATGTTGTGATATCTGACAATTTGGGTTGGTGGAAACTCATTAACTCTAGATTTTCTACTATTTCACTAATTGTTCAAGATATCTAGACTATTCCTATTTCCACAATTGCATCAAAATCAATATTTGTTACGATAGGTTGTATCATTGATTCTTTTAAAATATTATTATTTGTCATACATACAGAACATTGACTTCATAAAATTTATTTGAAAAATATTAAGAAAACACCCGAAGATGTTGAGAAGTTAGAGAAAAGTAAAATTCACACATTCTCAATATATAAATATATATATATATATATATAAATCGATATTGCTAAGATTTTGTTGAATGATTGTGTGATGGACACCTAAGAAAAGTTTCAAAAATATCTTTGGTATGTACATATAATTTATTGATATCGTTATTTTTTTATGAATAAGTAATTTTAATTGGTGTAACAACAATTGAAAAAGTTGACAAATAGTTTGTGCTCTTTTTATTACTAATTAGCTTTGTTTTTTGTTTTAATATATTTATGGCTTGAACTAGAGGCAAAAACCTAAACAAGAACTAGTTGGTTCCTAACTTGAACTTATGGAGGTACCTTGTGAAAAATTAACTGGAACCAAAATCAAAACCAATACTAGTTGGTTCCTAGAAATAGGAAATAGAACCAGTAGGCTTTGGTTCTTACATGGAACCTATTCTTTTTTAATTTTTTTTCCTTTGATTTTTTTTGTACTTAGGCAGTTTGTTGGCACCAAGCCAGGAGATTACAACGAGAACTAGCTAGTTCTTAACTAAAACTAGCTATTTTGGATGCTAGTGCATGTAAGATTATGAAATGGGATGATTGAATGACTTTGGTATCTACAAAAACTTAAATTTTTGGCATTAAAGCATTTAGAAAATATGTTATTGAAACGTAAAATTGATATATCAAACTGGATGAAATATTATTACAAGTTTATCAATAAGTTAGACTACATAGTTGTTCATGGAGAATAATTAGTTGTTCAAAATAATTAAGGGAATGGTCATTCCATGGAAAAGAATACCCATTCAAAAGAATAAGAAAGAATGGTTGTTCGAAGATGGTGAACACCTATTCCAAAAAAGTGTCCTGAGAGAAATTAGGGATGTTATAAGTTGTATGCAAAGACTGAATGCATGCTTGAAGAATACATGGTACAAAGGCATGAATTATGAGAACTAGTCGTAAATTGTGTAAACTATAGCATAAGTTAAGAAATGAGAGTCACATATTGTGTGATCTTTGGCTAGAGTTAAATTAAATCATAGGTTGTGTGATATGTGGCAAGAGATGTAAGCAAGCATCTCATATGTCATGTGATCTATGGCATAATCTATGCGTAGAAAAGTCATATATTGTTTGATATATGGATTTGAATATAAGATGTTAAAGCATAATGCATGAAATCATAACTCAACTTACACATGAGATTAGTTGAATGCATATACATGTTTTCTCACTATAGAGTAAGCATTGAGTTTTATGTGGGACATGTGTTTTATATTATATTAAAAATTACATAATTAGTTCATGCATTTGCTAAGCTTATAATTTTATTTAGAAATAAATATGAATTTTTTGTGTGTAAATTGATTGTCATATAAATTAATTGGTTTCAATTAACATCATACCACGAAAGTAAGTAAGTTATTAATCTTAACACGTCTAATTAACCTTAAGAGAGAAATTAGATAATATAATATAATCAACTATCAACAATTCATTTTATTATTGATCTTAATCAAATTTGTTAATAATTATTGAATAATTGTAGTAAAACCTTAGGTTTCTTTATATTGGTATTTTACTTTAATTTTTGTTGGGTGTTTATTACTTTTTATCAATTTTGGCTAATTAGTTTGCATTTTAATTCATTTTAATTCAATTTTCCTTTTCAGTATTTTATTTTTCTAGTTAATTTTAATTACAAAATGAACTAATATTTGACAACCAATCTCTATAAGACTGACATTTTTTCTATATTACTTAATTAACTTATAAACTTGCGAGTCATAGGCAATAGTATTACAAAAGGGCACCTATGAGCCCCTTTATGAACATGTATGCAAATGGGCACACCTGCAATATAGGGTGAGAGATATGATTTGACAATCTAATAGTTGTGTTTATCTTCGATGTGCAAAAAGGACTGCAAGAGATTGTGTATCCTTTTGCTCAAATGAGTAAGGTATCAAATTTATACATTAACCTAATTTAATCGATGTACTAGTGAAGGAAAGAAAAAAGTATAACAATATTTTCATAATGACTAAATTGGATAAAGCATATTTTTACATTTCATGTCATCCAAGTTAAAGTTGATAGATAATACCCTAGATGACAATAGTTGTGTGAAAAGAGATACACGCCAATGAAAATATGAAATAATAATTTGTGTGAAATGTAATTAAGTGATAGAGTAAAATTACCTGGATGGTTACTTATTTACTAGGTGTTTATTACTCATTTGTTTCTTTGTATGTTTTGTACGCAACAGATACTTATGGTGGCTACAAGAGGAACTTGTGTCGCTAAAGAAGATTGCATTAGAGGGATCAATTTGATGTTCATATTACATTTTCCTTTTATAATTAATATATTATATAAATTTTAAGGCATATTTGCATGCATTTTGAGATCTTTATTTAATGTGGATATTATATTTTTGTTGGGTCTTTGACTATGAGTAATGATTTTTAATTTAAATAGTAATATTTTCTTTTTATGTATATACTCTCTTTATATAGTAGCCATTCAGAGAGAAGTGTAATAGAATGTTTTCAATCATAAAAATACTATAGTTATGAATATATCTAGAATAATTACTTTATGTATTTATAAGATTTTCACGATTAAATTATACTTGATTCTCTAATTACGGTTTTATCATTTTAAAGATATTTTTCTTCACTATAAATATAATTTTATACAAACAAATAATAAATATCATTTATAAATAATGAATTAGCTTTCTCTGCTTTCGCAAAGAGTACATATTAGATCATACGGCTAAAAGTGAGCTTTCAAGACTCAAAAGACTAATCCTTCTCTCTCTCCCTCCGCCTCTTCGTTAGACTTTGGTCCCTCTGAGCAACTGACCAACGCATGTCAAGTTTCCCTCTTCATGTATGCAAACTTATTATCTATTTTGATTATTCACTCTATGATTAAAATTAGTCAACTCCCCCATATTCGACCAAAAAGGTAATAAACAGGGGTTTAAAATGGAATTTGTGAGCTTTAGGGATATTAAAGAAACCATTTCCTAAGAATTGGCTAATGAAACAAGGGTTAACATGGAGGTAATGTCGAGTCGTATTTGCAAAAGTTTAAATAGTCGGGGGCATTGTGTAAATAGATTTTTTTTTTTTCCAGCTTTATGCAAAAGCTTCGTATATACTCGAAGATTAATCAACAGCTCAATATGGTCTCCATGACTCAAACAAATTATATATACAGACTTTTTACAATGTAGCTTGCTATCCAAGTCAAGAAACATTTGTAACCAGACAATTTTGAAGCTTTAAAACCCTTAACATGGTGACATTCTTCAGTCTTATGGTTACAGAACGCATTTGAGGAAAAACATGTGCAAAGGGTTCTGAGGTTATGACCTTCGTAGGCCATTAACTTATGTTGCTAGAGACCCTGAAAGTTGATGGCAGTTAACTAGAGGAAATTGTTTATGAATGGACAACAGCTAAAAAATGTTTCTTTTTTCTAGCTTACCAATCTTCTCTAGAAATGATGGCGTATAGCTGTTTGGCTGTCCATGTTTCCTCGGCTAGACTTTGTAAAGGAACAATGATCTCTTCTGCAATCGTCATTAACAGGAGCCTGCATTCTGGAACAAAAATAAAATTTGGTTGTTAACTCAAACTCTAGGACTTAGAATTCAATTTGAACAGTTCATCTCTACCACCTTAAAATGGGGACTTTGTTGATGAGCATTATCTAACATTAAATGACAAAAATTCAAACAAAATTTTTCATAAGAAAAACAATAAAAGTTTCTCTTGGTTATGGGAATCCAAGTTCAAAAAATACTGACGCATCTAAGAATTCTCAATGTATCAAATATAACAAGATTTCCCAGCCCGCCAGCCCAATATTCACTAAAAAACCAATTTTTAACAGTTAGAAATCAACACAAGAAATTTGAACTGAATTTTCATTATCTCATACTACATGGCATCAGTTAACCATCACCAACATCAACCAAAAAGTTTGGCAGGAAAGACTGTTGAATGTAATTTTCTCACTTTCACACATGTATTTGACCATGGTCCAGATCATATGTCACATTTTCTTTTCTTTCCTATATTGGCAACTGAAGAAGTTACTCGAAATAAGTATTTTCAAGCAGATGTTGCTAACCTGGGATTTTGCTGAAATTGAGCAAAGACATCGAAGCAAGGACCTTGAGCTGAAGCTGTTCGCCATGTTCAAGGATTTCTTTAAGCTGACAGATTAAGGCTGAGAAGGCTGAGAGTTGGAATTCAGTATCGGATTGCAAAGAAAGTGCATTGCTTAACCATGTCACAGTAATAAGGCACACCCTGATCAAATTCAAGTTTCCAGAGCCTAAACACTTGGAAATAGTGTCTAAAAATGACTTTTTTCCATTTCCAAGCAGTGATGCTGACAGTTTCTTCAGCCACTCTTCAATGGCATCTTCCTCATCATCCTACATAAGATGATCAAATGCCAGTTGCATTATTCCAATAATCCCAATCAAAAGTTATCATTTTAATTACTCACTTTATAATCTTCTTTCCCATTCCAAAAAACTGACTTCAATAAATTGGATTCATTGTCAGGGTAGATGTTCATAAGATATATAAGTAATTAGTTTGTTTCTTCTATGAACTGTCTAATTCTAAAAGACAAAAAATTTTACTTGGATTGAAATTTTGTAAAATTTTGTCTTTTAACGTTTACAGCTACTAGTTTACAAGAATCCAGATCTTATGAAAATACAGACACCTGAACTACAAAACTCTTATTATAACCGAATGTTCAAAGAATCTAGAAACACCAAATAGTGATGTAAAAAATACATGCCAAATCAACAAAATCATGTACCTGTAAATAGATTTCTTCATTGTGTAGAGAATTTACTTCAGAACCATATTCATTAAACCCAGCTTGCTTCAGGATCCAGCTCTCTGTCACCAATTCTCCTGAAAGAGAAAGGCGCCCTCCCAAGATAAGGAGGGCTCTGAAACACTTCTCTTGCACACTATCATCTGTTAAGCTTCCATCCAGGGCCATTGTAATGGCATCAACAGCTGCCTCTCTATATATGCTGTACTTTCGAGGTTCAACCTGCAGCATACAGTTGTTTCAGGAACTCCATAAGGAACAATGGAGAAACCAATAAGCATTTAGGAAATTCTGACAGCTTCTAAGTCTTTGATTTAACAAGCATACCAGAAGATCCAAGTGAAGTAAAAGTACAGATACTAAGGGTCTTTGCTCAGGAGGAGAGCTCTGGAGAAACACAAGCAAAACATGCATCGATTTCACTATCTCTTCATTCTGCAAGCCGCTTAACAGTGATGCAACATCTCTCCGGCTGGAGTAACAAAAGTTAAAAATACAAAGAAGAAATTTTTTACTTTTAATGTTTACTGGCGCCATCTAACGTAGTCTGTGTTTTAAGAAAATGCAGAATGAGATTAAACATTACATACCTGTTCAAGCAAATCAATTCAGTCAGCAAGAACACTGCATTTGTTCTTGACTTGATTTGCTGGCTGTGAAGCAGCTCAAGAAGAGACTGCTTATTGATACTTCTAGCTATTTGGGCTCTGCAACTGGAGTCTGCTTCTATACAACAGAACAAAAGTGCTGCTACACGCGTCTTCTCCTCTAACGTTCCAAGCTCAAACCTCTGAATAAGAAATTGCAAACCACCAAGGGAGATAAGGTGTTGGGCATTTGTTAGTCTGTCTTTACTGCTGAAAATAGTAAGAAGCTGCTCAAGTATAAATATAGCTGTTTCATCCTGCATAGTTGAGCCTTCTTCCCCTGAATTCCTCACAATTTGAGAGGCGACAGAAAAAATATGTTCGCAATTTTCTAACTTCCAAGCATCGATAAGACGCTTCAAAATGAAGTTGGTGAATGGGACAGTCGTAGATTCCAATGTTTTTCCTGTTACAGGACATGTTTTGTTTCCCTGATCAAACCATTTTTTGATGGCATCTCGCTCGAAGCTTTGACCTGTCTCCAGGGTCACTGGATCTTCAAACAAGTGTCCAGAAAGGGGACAAATGAAGTCCTGAGGAATACTTGTGGATAAGGATCCTTTGTCAAAACATTCCACACTTTCATGCAACTCTGCACTAGGAAAATGTAGATATGAACAATGGAATGAAAATTTTTTAAACAAAAATAAATTTCATTTCATTCACCTTCAAGAAAGGGACTCAATTTGCTTGGCTGTGCCTGGAAAAAGAAGTAAATTAAATGAAACATTATTGACATTCCTTGCAAAACTAAAGTGGAATGCAGTAAAGTTACCACAGAATCTTGAATGTTACCTCACTCATACTCTCAGGTCGCTGCTGTTCAAAAACAGATCTTGCTAGTCTCTTGAGGGCAACCTCATTTGCCACTGTATTTGAACATGCACATATCTCAAGAGGTTCTTTGCTTTTTTTACTTCTGTTATAGATGCTAACTTTATCACTCACAACTCTTTCCGGTGAAACCCTCACTTCCTGCTGCCTTAAACCTTCTTCATATGTTAATAACAGTGCTTCTTCCTGCTTAATATTTAAATTCATGAGTCTACAATAGTTTGGGGAGAAAACAAGAAGAAAGGCTAGAGATCCATCCATTTAATCAGTAGACCAGACACCAATATTCAAATGAAAAAACTGTCATATCATCTCCCAATAAATTATAAGTATATAATTTCTAAATCTAACTGGTTTTGCAGTGTGGGTGTGTAATGAAAGAATCACTAAAATTGAGATCTCACTCAAAGAAACATATCAAATGTCTGGGATTTCTTTCTGTGTATTGTATAAATGATCTTATCTTCAAGGACCGTGATAGAGAATTGTTTGATTATTCGGCTTCGAGTTAAAGACAAAACATAATCAACTTGAATTTGGTATATGGTCACCTCACACTAAGTTTGACTACCTAGGGTTCAATAATTACCGCTTAATCCACATAGCATGGCACTTTCTGTCTTCATGAGGATATATTTGATAAAATAAATCAAAATCTTTCACAATCTATGAGTCAAAAGTCTTGTAAATCCACTATCAAGCTTTATGCAACAAATTTATTGTGTATGATGATCCATTCATATTAGCTATAAGCAGCAAACTAAATAAATAAAACACATCAAAAGCGAGAAGAAAAAAAACTAAAATAAAAGATTATGTGAAATTGCTTACAGAGTATAAAACATCTTGGACACTCTTGGCGGAACCTTCTTCGACATCTTGATTGGTGCATTTAACAATTTCAGAAGCGTAGGTTAATGTTTGTTTAACTTCTACAATGGAACTATCAGAGCTTCTTATTCCATTATCAAAGGTATCTGTGTCCCCATCATCTTCAGCCCCTTCAACTTTTGGTTTACTTAATCTTCCAAATACAGCATCATACAGCTTCTTACTCACCATTGGTTGTGGTGAGGAGGGTTCGGCAGGGGTAGCTACCTCTGAAGAGTGACCAAATGAACCTCCTTGCTGAAGTCCCCAAACAGGCATTGACGGAATTTGTATAGACGGTATTGAAGGACCTTCAACTCCCTCTGTGAGCCAATCCTTATAGTAAGCAGCAAACTGGTAAGTTCCAGAATCCAGAGTTTCATTGTAAACTTTCTCAAGAAGCTTCAGCTTCCTAGGCCTGCTCTGCACATCTGTTAAAGACTCGGATTCTTGATTATACCACAACTTTAAATGTGCAAAATGGGGAGAAAATACATGGTCCCAAAGTTCAGGTAACAAAGTTGTTCGTGCGATGAACGGCGAATCACAGAATACTTGCAAAAGATGCTTTGCCGAGATCCTGTCTTTCCTTTGCAGCTTATCTATAACACTTAGATAGAGATGAGCAGAGGCCGACAACTTAGAATTGGGAATCCCATAAGTGAAACCATCCTTCATATCACTTGAATTTAAGCCTGCAATCACAGTAAGCTGCAGTGAAGCTCTTTTCACCTCTTTTGAACTTGCAGACTCCTCAGCAGCTCTTTCTACAGTTTCAATTGCTTGCAAAAAGTTGGCCATGACCTTGCTCTCATTGCTGTATTCTTCTCCAAGTTCAATAAAATTAAGTGAAGAGAAGGAATTATGATGAAGTGTGTTGCGAAAATCCTCATCTTTGAGAAAACTTTTAATATAACCACTCAGGATTGAGACCATGGCTTGCACAGCAACTTCATCAAGAGCAGGTTCAGATGCTGATGGCACAACATTTTCAGGCTTTTCAGTTTCATCTTCAAATTTCTTTCTACTGCACGAACTCCTGTTTGATCTATCATAATTAGTCTCAGGCTCTTTCAAGCTTCTCCTACTTCTATCATTTCTGAGCAAATGTCTTTTAGAGTTGTTGTCATGCCTCTTATCTACCTCTACATCCTTTTCTGAACTATCCTTAGGCCTCTCCTTTTCAACATTTCCTTTAGAATACTTTTTTCCCCTCTCTGATCTTCTTTTCACTTCAGTATAATATATATCCATCACTCTCTCACTTTCTTCCAGGCCTTCCTCGACTATCTCACTTCCCTGAAAATCTTCATCAAGCCGTTCCTTGTGTTCTTTCACCGACCTTCTATCTACTCTTTCTTTCCTAATAAGACTATCCCTTGGCTTTCTACCGGTGATGCTGTCACTTCTTGGCAATCCTCCTCTTAAAGCATGTTGAGATACATCAGACCTCGCCCTATCCGTCTTGATTCTGTTTGAAGGAGAATCTGTTATCTTTGGGTCTCGGAAAGGGTAACGAGGCATGCTTAAAGGTCTTGCGCTTGCCACTGATCTTCTTCCCCTGAATCCATCCTCTGCAAGAAGCTCCTCCAGAGACGCCATTGCGACTAATGTAGAATATTCCTCTGCACAGATGTTATAATTGAAATCAATAGCTATCTTTTGATTTCCCATAAATATACCAACATAACACCAGAATCTCCAACCCATAAAGAAAAAAGGAGGAAAAATGCCATTTGATCGAAGACATGATAATCAAGAATCTGAGTCAACAGCTTGTTAAATTGAATAACAGAAATATGCAGTACTCAGTTGAAAAATATGAACAACCTTTTCATAATAACAAAGCCAGTCATAAACATAAAACATGTTCAAAAATGCTAAAAACAGACCATGTATCTCACCCTTCAAGGCCCTTTTCACAACCCATCTTCTCAGAAAGCACAAATTTTTAACAGTTCTTCAACACAAGGGTCAAGATATATTCACAAAACATAGATCATAACATTGACTTGACTCTGCTTTGGTTGAGAACTAAATCAACCACGGTAGACAAATACTAAAGAAGTTAGTCTTCACTTCAGGTAAAAAAGTTAACATGTACTGAAAAACACACACACAACTAATCTCATCTTTTAACCCAACTTCACAAAAAGCTCACAACTTGAACATTTTCCGACAGATGAGTCAATAGGTATTCAAAAAACATTGATCTTACTGATTCTGTTTTAATTCAAAACTAAATGAACTAGAGATGATAAACAGTTTATAAAACTTCATCTAAACTCTAAATGTATAACTAAATACGCTTAAAACAGCATATAATTTGTCTTTGAAGCTCCTTTTACCCAACTGTCAAGATACAGTAAGAAACATTTATCACAAAAGGTTTGATTCTGTTTTAAGACAAAACTAAATAACCAGAGAAGGCAAAAACTTCATAAAAGTTCATCTAAACTCAAGTATACAGATAAACATGTTAACCATATCTAAAAAATCCATACAATTTACCTTTTTTAGCACCTTTTCATAAACCAACTTCACAAAAAATGCTCAAATTTTGACATTTAAAGAAAAGGGTCAAGATAAATTCACAAAACATTGAATATAACAGGGGTTTAGTTGTATTTTGGAGTGGTAGCGATAAAAACGGGGACAAGAATGGAACATAAGCATATGAAAGGAGAATCTTGGGAGGAGAAAGTAAGAAAACAACGGTGGTGATGAATATGACTGAGGAAAGGCCATGGAGGTATATAAAGGACTGCAAATCAAATAAAAGACAAAGAGAAAGAGAAGATTTGAGTGACAAAGATGCAGAGAATGACAAAATAGGCAACAAGGCAAAGGCCGAAGTGAAACGGAGACAAATGAAAGTTGACAAACAAAAACAAAAATGGAGGATTCATTAAGCTGACGAGCCTCCTTTCACAAACTATCACGTAAACCCATTTTTACTTTTACTCGTAATTTAATTTTTAAATTAAACCATTTAAGCTAAAAATGTATAGTTTAATTTAATTTGAATTTATTAAAAAGTTTTTCACTTGTAAATGTTTTATATTTAATAAATAATAACTGAATTATAATTATTTAATATATAAAATAAACATAAAATATATATATAATTAATAAAAAAATGATAAGATAAATATAAAAAACAAGTGGTTAAATCTTTAATTTATTATTTTTAAAACTATTGAGAGATATATTCAATTTTTTAATTTTCAAAACACTCAAACTTTTTTCAAATTTCGAAAAATTGAAAAAATCATTAATACCTTTAAAATTTTTAAAAATCATAGTTCACCCTAAACATGCGGTTATACATCATAGAAACCTCTATCTGTACTTGTATTTCTATTTTTTTAATTTTAAATTAAAATTAATATAAATTAAAGATAAAAATATTATTTTATAAAATTTTAGAGTCAAAGTGTTATTTAGCTTTCAACAATTTTATAAAAAATTAAACAAAAATTTTAAATAAATTTAACATATGAGTAAAAAAAATGATTTTTTCTAAACTTAAATAATGAGAATTGATCGTTTTATTAAACTTTGGGTAGGAAATAGTCATTTGGCCTTGATATATTAAAAAATAGTTTATAGATGTGTTTGATTTAGAAACTGCCCAAATAGTAACCTAAACTGCAAATCATTTTTATAAACTTTATCAATCTAAACTAAATTATTTTATAAATCAAACTGTAATTTTTAAATAGTTTCATCTAATTTTATAATTTGAATTAAATTATACATATAGTTGTTGTAACTACATAGAATGAAATATCTAAATTATAATATAATATATGTAGACATCATAAAATAATTGGGTCATCTTACAATAATAAGAAATAGAGATGAAATATGGTTTTGTAATAAGAAGAGATATAAATGACACATTAAAAGAATTATGAAATATGTTGAAATTATCAAAAGTCACTATTTTTATTATATTTAGATAAAAATAATTTTACAAGTTCTTCAAATAAACCTAAGTGGAAGTGATATATCTACTTATAACATATTGTTCACATAACTAGTTACTTATTGATTTAATGCAACTTTTATATGGACTCTACTAACAAATCTAATCACATAAAACATCCTTGCTTTAATGGTAAAGAAAATATAATATCAAGATCGACTTGGGTAATTAGATTGAAATTTTTTAATAATTTATTCAACAATTTGACAACCTCCTGCCTGTGGGGTAATTTCTTGAGAAGTGATTGGATATAAAAAAATAATTCATAATCATCCTTTTAAACAATCTAAAAATATATTTATAATTATGTCTTTTTATATTGATGAATAAAAAATAAGCTCAATATAATTATTCTAGTGCAAATTAATAATTACTCATATTGATGTTGTCACATTTGAATAGGCAAAAAGTACACGATAACATTATGTATAAACCGATGCAAGAAAATAACGAAAACAATAACTTTTTTAATAATAAAATTATATGTATTTGTTTTAAATATATAAATAGGTATATATTTAGTATATATTATCATATAATTTAATAGTTTTAAATTAAAAAAATTCAGTTATATAATAATATATATAAATATATCTATTTATATATTCAAAATAGATATGCATAATATTACTCTTTTTTAAATGATTTGATTCATTGTTTAGAAATTTATGTCTACTTTTATAGTACTAATCTTATGTAAAATTGGAAGAGTAATAATTTTTATGTCTAAATTGTCTTTCCTTTGTCTATGTATAATTCTCTATTTACAAGACAAAATGTGGGGTTATATGTAATTATATAATATAATATATTATGTCATCATGAAAGTACAAGATAGACTGAGGTGAAATTATGAGATTGTAAAAGATGAATTTAACATGTTGGGGGTATTATAGGAATTATTGAAATTGTCAAGTCCCACTCTACCTACTATTTTGGATAGAAAAGTTTCTATCAACATTTTAGTTGACTTGCATGTAAATTATATAATTAATTATTGCATACAATTTGTGTAGCAAATCACCTCTTTAGTATCACTTTCGTGAATTTGACAAAAGTATAATTGAACCGCACGACAACTGTTCCCTAGTTTTTTGAGTACGACTAAGGCTTTAAGAGCACTTCACTTTTTAACATGGATGAACGAAATATGGACAGTTGAGATTCTACTTTAAAGCACATCGTAACTATGACTTCTCCATTTTACATTTAATGCATTACATGTGTGTGCTATATGCTTATAATGGTAGTTTCAAATTGCTATGATTTCTTATTGGGCATGGTTCGTGTAACTCACTAGATTGAGAACATGTGTCACCAACTTGACTTAAACAATTAAGATCACTTTTCATTCAATCCCAAACTATTTATAAAAACGCTTCAAACTCATGTTTCAACTTCTTCTTTACTTTAAAATTTTCAATTTTTAAAACTTTTTACAAACCCTAAAGCATTCACAAAGTCTTCAATTCCCATAATGAAACTTACACCCTTTTGAACTTTTCACTTACTTTTTTATCTTTTTCCAAAAAAAAATTCTTGGAACCATCTCCATTTCTAAATGAACACAATATCAAAATGTCCTCTTCGTGAATTGTCCAAAAGATAGGTCATCTTCGAAATGGTCTTTTGAGTAAATTTTAGGGCTTATGAATAGTGTTTTATGGTATAAGATTATTGTTAAGGTTTCTTTCGAGACTTGTAGGTTAATTGGTCAACGATCGATTAGATAATTATAGTTATAGTTTTCCTTGTCTCCAAATTCCATCCAAAAGCTTTACCAATGTTAGAGTCCAAAACTATTCCATTTACTTGAAGATGATGTGTTCAAAGACACGTTCTAACAATAGTGAGGTCCTCTTGGTGAAAAGAATAATAGATGCACAATTGATTGCAGTAGATTCTTTAGTTAAACTTGAAACTAGGGTTCAACGAGGTTAAACATAACAGAGAACATGCAAATGAACCTCTATGAGTCGTAGACACCTTATTGTCTAGCTTAAGCAATATGAACATCATGGAGATTAAGGATATCAAGGAATAGTCCTCAAATTACATCTACAATAGTGATAATTAATTGCAATGACATCCCAGTCCAACTACAAGAACTAAGGGACTGACCACAACATGCACCTCTTGAAAGATAGGCTACAATTTCAGAAGTAATACTATAATGTGAGGTTTCACTTCCTCTACACTTGTTCATGAAGGAAATGGTTGACTATTTTGAACTCATTTCATTCTTGTTGTCGTTGAATTTGTGTTGTTGCGTTAGCATCATGTTTGTTACTTATTTAAAACTACAACTAGGTGAATTCACTATGGAAGAGCTCGCCTATGCCTATGTGTTAAAGGAACACACAATGGAACCAAGCTTTTACTTCATGTCCTAGCAGACAAAGTAAGAACTAAAGGGAATCACCCATATAAAGGGCAATATTTTTGTTCCATGAAAAAATAATACCTCTTCTCGTACTCGTGCCCTAGAAAATTCTGAGTAGTGAATTATTAGTTTCTAGGCAAGTTAACTTTAATTAAATTTAATGTCTTATAATCATAGTTAGATTAGTTTTATTAAAGATAAAGTTTAAGTCTTATTTAATTAAAATATTCTATTTCAAGTTGAATTAGTTTTTTCGAGGATAAACCTTACCTAATATAAAAAGTATCTTTATCCATTATGTAGGTTATCATTATCCTTTTAAATATAGGTTTTATATTAGAATTAAGTCTTAGATTTATATTTTAATTAGGATAGTTAATAGTCAATATAAAAGGTTTAAGTCTTTATAAATTCATTCAACAATCAATTCATCAATTCAAGTCATTATCAATAACAATTCATATTTGAGTTTTTTTCTAAATTGCATAAAATTCTTGTTAACCTTTTTGTCTTTTTGAATGATATATATATATATACCTTTCACCCTTATGAACAAGATCATAAGGTTATTCACTCTTCTCTTGCATCATGTGGTATCAAGCACAAGCCCATCAACATTTGTCTTGTGTTATTATCTAACTTGTCCAAGATACTCCTTCAGCTATCTCATAATGCAACGAGTATATGGTATCTTTGAAATGTGAGTTATCTTCACACATCGAAGGTCAATGTTTTCAAGGCATGAACTAATATTTTCATGTTGTGGGTTGACACCTTGATGATGTGAGTCATGCTTTGCATGCTATTTTTTTGTATTGGTATGATGTAAGTCATAGTTTTCATGTTATTGGTTGGCATCACCTTGACATGAGTTATATTATGCATATCAAGAGTTAACATTTCTTATACATAAGTTATCTGTACACATCAATGGTTGACATTATCAAGATGTGAATTATGCTCTCAATATTGTTGAATGACACTATTAAGGTATGAGTTAAGGACTGCATGTTATTCATTGACTTTGCTATAACAAGAGTTAAGGGCTGCACATTGTGGGTTGTTGTCATTATTAAATTATTTAAGGTTTACACATTATATTTAGGTGTCTTTCATAAGTTATCATATGTACCCCAAAGAGGATTTTGGATCTCCTATTTATAGTCATCATATTGATGTCTCTATTGGTAGAGACAAGAAGCAATTGTATGAGAGGCTTGTGACTTCATATTGACAAATGATTGAATAGGGACCAAAGTTGCTAATATTACTAACATTGGAGATTTTTATTTGTTGGATCAAAGTTGTGATGACACTGGTTAAGTCTTCAATAGCATCTTGTAATTGTGTTTAGGTGTCTAATATTATCAGTTGTTCTTAAATTGCTAGGGTAATTTATTTTCAACAATGGGATCAAACTATCTTAAAGGAGAGACATTCTAATCATGATTGGTTTCTTCAGTCACTTAATCACTCAAGGCTTTCCTTATTCTTCTTTTATGACCTATTGTTAAAAGTTTGGCTTGAGATTAATGGGAAAAAAAATGTTATTTACTAGAAAATTAAAGTGTTTTTTAGATGTCATTCTTCTAGCATCAAATTGTTGATGTGAAAAATTATATTAACTAGAAGTACACCTAATTGTGATGTGCAAATTCAATGCAAGAAAATAATGAAATCAAGAACATTTTTAAAGTGATTCGACTCACTACTCAGTAGCTTATTAAGTACCTAATATAAAATTAGCAAAGTAATAATATGTATATCAAAATTGTTGTCCATTTGCCTTTATACAACCTTTATTTTATAGGATAAGAGATATGTTTACATGTAATTGAATAATAGACATATTAAGCCCTAAAACAATGAATCTAGATATTTAATCCAATTCTGCTTCTATGGAAATTGGATAATTGCATGATCTCAATTTGGTAGGAAGTAGTTATTATCCCATAAAGATATGGGATAAAGATGGAGTGAAATTGTAACAATTATATGTACATGGAAAGGGCATTTTTGCCTTTTCATATGTATTTAAGGTTAATTATGTATGTGGCAAAGGTCATGAGTTGAATTAAGTACTAAATGTGAAATTTTAAGTTAATAAACAGTTATGCATGAAAGACGCATGTTCATTCATCTGATGCTACGTTAGTAAAGTGGATAATGTGTCATGTGTGAAAATTTGAAGTGACGTATGATTGTGTATGAAGTGATGCACGCCCATGCATTCAGTTTCATATAGAATTTTTATATAGGATACATTATCGTGATTTTAACCAATTTTACCATAACACACTCAATACATTCTTATCCCTAAGATTGAGAAAGAGTTATTGTTGATTTCAGTGATGATTTTTGGTGATGTAAAGGATTTCAAGGATAAACATGGTTGTGACATGCAATATTTTACACAAAGGATGCGTTTCGTATAACCATGCATAAAGTCATGCACACTTGTATGCTTGAAAGTATAAGATTTTTTATGACAACAAACGCTCATATGGAGGGCATGTATAACTGTCTATGACACGTAGGATAGGTTGTAGTAGAAAATTATGCAAAAAGGGTGTACAACCATTCACAAGGTGAAAAGATTATTATACCTTAGGATCTATGTATGATCGTGACGAAAATAAGTCATTCAAGTTATAAACATGTATGCCTGTCATGTACGCTCATGCATAGAATATGCACGACTATGCATAAAGTCACAATCATTTTCAACCATGAGTAAGGAACTCGTTCATAGAGGAAAAGATATGCACCTGTTGAAAAATGATGTATAACCATACATCTGAATATAACATGAATAAGGTTCCAAGGTTTAAACCCAAGTGTTTGTAGAATTATTGTAAGGGATAATATGGACGAATAAGACACATAGTAGTGTCAAACCATACTTAGAAAGTCTACCAATGTAATAATGCATGAAAGATAATCAAGTTAAGGTTGAAAGCTAGTTACGAGTCTAAGTTAATTTAGAGGGTCAAATGCATGCATGTTTTTTTACATGAAAACACATTCTAGCTATTTTCATTTCATGAGAGCAATTTTATGTTACATGTTTTCACATAGTTAACATGTAGAGATTTTTGGAACTAATCCTAAAAGACATATGCAACATCCTTGGTCCAATAGTCTGTCCCATTATCAAGATATTATTCATTTTAGACACATAGTCCATCATAGTTTTGCTTCTAGGCTTTATAACCAAAAATATATCTTGAAAATTTAAAGAGCTTAAAGGTTATTTAACCAGTTAAATCCTCTCATGTTAACCAATGTATGATACACAAACAAAGTATAGACAAACCCAACATCTTTCTTCTGTTTTGTTGATATAGAATTTGTCTAAAGGTATCATATATACCTTTTTTTATGGGACTTAGTGTCTTCGTTGAGGTCTGCCCCACTATTATTCAAAAGGACACACAAAATCACTTTGATACTATTTGCAACATCGTTGGTCCAATATTCTGATTTGCTATCAAGATTTGTCTGATTTGCTATCAACAAAACACTTTCTTGTGTTTTGTTGATATAGAATTTGTCTAAAGGTATCATATATACCTTTTTTTATGGGACTTAGTGTCTTTATTGAGATTTGCCCCACTATTATTCAAAAGGACACACAAAATCACTTTAATACTATTTGCAACATCTTTGTTCCAATAGTCTAATTTGCTATCAAGATATTGTCCACGTTGGACACCCAATCATCATGATTTTACTTTTAGATTTTGTAACTCAAAACACTTTTTAGCAATTCAAAGATCATACACACTATTTAACCAGTCAAATCATTTCACCCCAAACTAATGTAGGATACACAAACAAAGTATAGATAGACTTAACATCTCTTCGTGTTTTACCAATGTGAGATTTGCCTAAAGGTATGACATACATCCCCCTTTACAAGACTTAGCGTCTCGCTAAAGTTTACCATACCATCATTCAAAATGACATGCAGAGCCATTCTGATACCGTTTGTAACATCTCTGATCCAACAGTCTGACGCATTATTAAGATATTATCCACTTTAGGCACATAATCCATCATAGTTATGTTTCTGGGTTTTGTAATCTAAAATACACCTTGATAGTTTAAAAAGCTCATAGGTTATTTAACTAGTCAAATTTTTTCTCTCCTAACCAATATGGGATATGCAAACAAAATACAAACATACCCAAAATCTTTCTTTTGTTTTGTCAATATAAAATTTGCTTAAAGGTATCACAACACCCCCCTTATAAGACTACTTATATCCTTTTGAACTATAGTGGGACAAATCTCAATGAAGACATTAAGTCTTGTAAGGGAAGATGTATGTGATACTTTAGACAAATCCCACATCAGCAAAGCATAAAAGAAATGTTAAGTCTGTTTGTGTATCTCATATCGATTAGAGGTTAAAGGATTTAGTTAGTTAAATAGTTTGTAAGCTCCTTAAAATGTCAAGACCTATTTTAGGTTACAAAGTCCAAAAGTAAAACCATAATAGATTGCGTCCAAACTGGAAATTATCTTAATAGTGGGCCAGACTATTAGACCAAGGATGTTGCAACACATAGGTATTAGTGATCCGTAGCATATGTATAGGACCATAATGGTTTCCATTAGACACATGAGGCCTAGTTAGCTGCATATATGTGTGGGATAGCCTTTTGAATTTAGTTTTTCTCATACGCCTATGAAAACATGAATTTTCATCATGAGTCAATATGTTTTCATGAGAGTTGTTATAAGGAAGTGTTTGTGAGATTCTCTCTACACAAGCCTATAGTAGGGCCTAGTCATGCTACTATAGTCAAATAAAGTGTGTAGGGACTACATAGTATGTAATTCACATGGTCAAAGTGTCAAATTTATATCTCGACCTAAACTGTATATTGGTGTGTTATCAAGAAAAGGATTAATTAATGAAGTTAAGAAAAAGAAAAAGAAAAAGAAAGAGAAAGAAGGGAATCAAATTTGTCAGCATTAGTCTTTAGTGGATTGTTTCCTACAGGTATGTCCAGAGTTATTTTCATCTTTTGGCTTCTATTTATAATTACTTATGCTTATTTAATTATGTATATATGAAATTGGTGTTACATGATTGTGTAGAAAGGCCACATGTCTATGCATGTGATGGCAAAGGCAAAATAGTCATTTCTCCTGTGATGCATGAAAAATGGTTAAGTATGGATGACATACAATCTCATGTATGGTCAACGCATTTAAATTTTGGATAAGAATTTGTTTTGTGGTGATTTCGAAAATCATCAATATTGGTTAACAACATACACACGTGTATGGTGAGATACATGATTATATATTGCTATTTGCAGTAAAAATAAAAAGAATTGTAAACATGTTTGGGTAAGGACTTCTTATTATTTCATAGAAAAGTAAAAAGGCCTAAAAGAATTTTTGAGTTCTGGAAGCAAGGGAAAGCCTTTGGAAATCAATCTAAGTCACATAAAGAAAAGCAATCGTTAGAGGAAAGGTAAGTATGGTGATTATTATTAAACCATAATTTGTTGACTTCATATTTATGTATGGTTTGTTATTCTAAAATTTTAGTTCAATAATTTAATTATAATGAATGACATGTGAGGTCTTTCGTAAATTTAATGATTTTAATTGTGTGTTAATCGATTTGCTATGCTGATCATGATATTGATTTGAAACTGTAGATACCCTAATTTATGTATACATACATGGCACTAGGAAAACATATTCTGTAGTGTTTAAATTTATATATATATATAAACTTGCAATAGTAATTCTTGAATGGGAGTATAGATTGGTATGTAATTTAATAAGGGATTCACACTTACCAATGAAAAAGTGAAAATTGGCTATTGAATAAGTTTGTGTATAATTCATGATTAAAGGATGCTAATTCTGGTTTAGGAGTGCATAAGCATGATAGTGGAAAGAGTGGAGTGTTTTTGATAAGTTGAAAGTGTAACTGAATGGCTAGAAAACATGGAAATTGATAAAATTGAAATTATGAAAAAATATGCTACACACCCATGTATGATAAGATACATGGTCTTGTATAATAAGGGAGAATAGTTCTCGTGTTAGGATAGGCCATTGTTGTGTTAATTTAAGGATGGATACACACTCATATGGTATAGGATGTATGGTCATGTATAACACCTTGGATTGCATGTCTGTGTTAGCCTTTTATGTAGTCATGTAGATAAGATTCATACACCCCCATTTATAATTAGGGGAAATGGAGAAGAAGGTTTGGAAGGTTACCAATGCTTATGTATAACTATAATAATGACTATTTTACCCATATGAGGGATAAACATAAGGAAACCAAAGATAAGACCTAAATGAAAGTAGTATGAAATGGAAATTATTATAGGTGTGCCAAACTATGTAGATGACGACATAGACATAGACTAGAGCAATTTTAAATCGAAAACCAAAATGACATATTATCTTATTCTCACCACCAAGCTATGTGTAGTGTGGTTATCTTACCAAGCTTAGTGTAACATGGATTTGTCACTAAGCCATATACAATGTGACTTATCACCGAATTATGTACAGTGTGATTTGTCACCAAGCTATGTGCAATATGATCATACCACAAGCTATATATCATATAGTTGTTAAAGCCTTAAGGCTAGTCTATATGGCTTTCACCCAAGGCCTAACTAGCATGTGTACAAAGTATACCATATAAATGATATCAAGGATATCACGTGTTTTCACCAAACATCTAGAATGCCAATATACATCGTTGGGTATTAGTCATCAAGGATTACATGGATATTCTAGTTAAGGCATAGGATGTCGAGATATTAGGATAGACATCTAGAATGTTGGGGTAACATCTGAAATACTACAACTAGATAAAACACAGAACAACTAGACTTGTATTATTGTTTGATTGATATATGCATTAGACCAAGAGGTTTCCTATTTACTGAGTGTGTTTCACTCACTATGTTCTTTTGTGATTTTGTAAGTAGGATCATTGAGCAATGAGGCGACAGCAAAGCCAACGGGTCAACTTAGGATATTGTATGAGATGAGGGACATTTTTGTCATTTGTACCTTTAGACTTTCATTTTCATTTGTTTATATATTAACTTTTGAGATTAGGGATGTTATGAGCTCGAGCTTTGTAAACTTGATTTTCAAACACTTAACTTGGATTGAATTATTTATTAAAGTTGTTAATACACTTTTTGGGATTGTGAACATTTACTTGTTTTTAACACCATGGATTTAATTATAATTGCAAATGTTTTGAAATGTGCTAAAATAACACATCTCTTTGGGTACACATTCTATGTAGGAGTATGTATTTGGATATAGGTATTGTATAAACCAATTAACACAAATGTAAAGGTTTTTTAGAAAATGTTTTCAAAAGAAATAAAATGTTTTATATACTTTCACCTCGTTTCCATGCATTGCATATAAAGAGTCATTCTAGTATAAGATCACAAAGTTACTTTAAATGACCAAAATAAAGTCATCATAGTTATGACACGTCAGTGCTTCCCGAGATGACTAAATGGGACAAAAGGTATTTCTGAGACATGTAAGTTAAGTCAAATATGTTCTAAGTTTTCAAAGTTTAGAGTTTGAAGATCCACTCCCAATGACCAAGTTAAGGTGGGATAAATTAAGATAAAAAGGAAATTAAGGATTACAAATTTAGGAAAGTTCTCTTACTTACTAGGTGAATTTTTACTCACTCCCCTTATTTTAAATGTTTTGCAAGTAATAAGTGATTGTGGCAATTGCAGTGCGAGGTCAATGTGCATAAAGCTGACATCAGAGGCATATTAGTCATTTTGATATTTATGTAGAAGATTTTAGTTTGGATTGTATTTAGATAATTTATGATTATGTTTTACCTATTTATACAAATATTGAGACGTTTGGGTTTTATATGTTTTATTTTTTGGACATTCTTTGCATGTCTTCGTTGATGTCTTATTAAAAGCATAATTTTGGAATTCTACTTATTTAAGTTTATTAATACAAGTTTAACTTTCTATATACTCTTTAAGTTAGTTTAGTAGTACTCCCCTTTGAAAGGTATTATCTCTAGAAGGGTGTGTTACAAATTTAAAATGTAAGGGAGATCTTTGAGAAAGTTAAAATTACCAAGTCTCCTTCTTCCCCTTATGTTTCAATTGAAGGACTTTCATTTACATTTTGGGTTGATTTGCGTGTAAATGACATGCATAGTTATTGTATAATTAGTCACTTTTTTAGTATCACTTATGTAAATTTGTCTAAGGGAATGTTGAACTGCATAACAAGATTATATATCTTACCATTAAGTAATTGAATAACCAAGTCTTGCTTATGATTTTTAAAAAATTACAATAATTATCATTTACTTTCTTGGCTATGATCTACATGATCGTTGAACTATGATATCAACTGTAATATGGTCAAAGAGGCATGATGGTAGTTAGTACATTGAACTTGCCCTGGATCTTCACTAGCATCAACTGGTTGTTGATCTTCACTATTAGACCCATGACTTAAGAATTAACCATCCATATGGTTCTTGAGATTAATAAGTATAAAATCTTAAGGTGTGTAAGTCAATTTCTAATTATAATAGTCTATGACTATCAGCCAACTGATTTAAAAATACTATGTGACAATGGGGTGCAAGTGATAGCTTTTTAAGAGGGTGGGGTTTAAGAGAAATGAGTTGTGCTTGTGCAGGCTTTGTTGGTTAAGACTTTGTTATTTTAGTTGTTGTTTCACTTTCAAGTTACATAAGTGAAATGTCGCTCATTTCTATATTATTGTCAACGTCTTTTGGGACTTTGATCCATTGTTGTCTTACATGGGAACTTTGGCATGGCTAGTTACTGGGTTTGGGTTAATCTTCAGCAGCCAACGCCAAACTCAGAAAGCTAGATACTACCAAATCGATTCGATAACAAATATTCAATTTAGCTAACTTTTAACCTCTATACCAAAGACTAATTGTGAAATATTAGATAAGTGATACGATGTGTATTTATAGTGAATACTAATTTTTGTATAAACAATAACGTAATATTGTATATTTGGTATTATTTTATCTTGATTTAAAATTATTCAATTATATGATAATATATCATTGTTAGTATGCAATTTATGCTCATTATAAATACAAATAATATTACTAATATTAGATAGGTCAAATGACTATTTCCCACCCAAGGTTTGATAAAACAAAAAATCTTCATCTTTTAAGTTTCAAAAAATCAATTTTCAACTGTCATCCATTTTCATTAAGGTATATGTTAAAATTTCTTAGAAATGAATGTTTTGTCTATTTATTAAAATTACAAAACAATCATTAACGCTTATTATGAATACTAAATTATCAATATATCCTAAACTAATAAAAAATTTTATCATTTAGTCTCCTAAAATTATCAAAGTTCTAACTAACTTTAAAATATTACATTTTAGTCCATTTTTAGAGTGTAATGGTTATTTTTTAAACTACTAAAGGACATATTAAAATTTTATAAATTTTCAAAATACTCCAAACTTTTTTTTAATTTCTAAAACCTTTTAAAAAATTTCATTAGCATCTTTAAAAGTTTTAAAAATATGATTAGTCTCTCAAACTATGAAAAAGGAAAATAAAAGAATAAAGGCATGATACATACCAAAATAATATTATTCTTCAAAAAATAAATAAATAAATTGTGTGAATGAAAGGGAAATTCGTCCATTTTAGTCCATGTTACATCAAATATCGTTATACCAAGTCTAATGTTCTGGAAATTGTTAACAAAATAATTAGAAGTAGACCTTTTCTTTGTTGGAATTTTTGGGTACATGAAAGAAGACTTAGACTTAGTCATCATCTGGCCCATATGAAGTTTGGGCTTTCTGGATCCATTTGTCTATTATGAAGAATTTATACAATGAAGCTTATATATGTTAATAAAGATTTATAATTTTATTCATGCTTGTCAATTTTGTACTGCAATCATTCCAAAAAAACAAGTGTAGGCCACATCTTTTCTACACAAGACGCTCAATTTGTTTAAGGTTTGCAATTCCATTTGTTGTTAGTTTGGAAAAGGGTCAATGTGGTCATAAAAGAGTGAAATTAGATAAGTGCATGGATTTCTTTTGTTATATATAAGGGTATTTTTATAAATATACTACTTGTATGGTTAATGTGGATATTAGATAAAAGTTTAGGGGCAGGTTGTTTTTACCTTGTAAGAGCTCAAATGTGTGGCTATTGAAAATGATGTCCTTTATAAAAACAAGAAGATTAATGTGTGTGGGGAGCACAATCAAGCTTGTCATCTTGACAATTCCCAAGCCAATGATTTGTATGCCTCCTTCAAGCATGTATAATGGCCTCCCTCCATCCAATCTCATGCAACAATTTGTGAAACTGGTTACTCCCAAGAGCCTTAGTGAATATGTCAACAAGTTGCTTGTGAGATGGCACATATAGTAGATTAAGTAATTTTGTTTGATATTGAAGTCAAACATAATGGCAATCAACTTTGATGTGTTTCATTCTTTCATGGAAGACTGGATTTGAAGTAATATAGATTGCTACATTATTGTCACATAGTAAATCAATTGGTTGAGGAATTTTGACTGACATGTCATTAAGTAAATTGGCCAACCAAACAATATCCTAAGTAGTTTTGGTCATAGCCTTGTATTCGGCTTCGATTGAAGATAAGGACACTGTAGGTTGTTTCTTGGACCTTTATATTATTAGTGCATGGTCGAGAAATGTGATGAACCTTGTGATTGAACGTCTTGTGGAAGGACATGAACTACAATCAACATCATTGTAAGCTCAAATAACTAAATTATTATTGGTTGGAAAGAAAATCCCTTGTTGAATCATTGAGGCAATATATCGAACCATTTGTTAGCTAAGTGTAGATATATAATTTGTGGTTGTTGCAGAAATTGGCTAAAAAGGTAGACTCCATATGCCAAATTAGGTTTTGTTAATGTGAGATAGTTAAGTTGTCAAATTAATCATCGATAGAAGAAAATATCTTATAAAAGTTCTTCGTTTTCAGCACTTGTGTTATGGTGTTAAGGTATAAGGGTGCTTATAGCCCTTTTGTTGTCGAGATCAACTTCTTATAGGATATCCCATGCACACATATGTTGGTTTAGGAATATTCATTCATGAGTGCATTTGACTTCTAATCTAAGGAAGAAATGAAGATGACCTAAATCTTTAACATGAAAACACCCTTAGAGATAGAGTTTGAAATCTACATAAGTTTTAGCTCTATTACCTGCAATTATAAGATCATCAATATAGACTAAAATAACTAACTGATAATCATGAGTAATCATAGTAAATAAAGAATTATTAGAATAGCTTTGTTTGAACCCATATATGAGTAAGACATTAAAGAGTTTCCTAAACCTTTGGCATGAGGCTTGTTTTAAGCCATAATATGACTATGAAGTTTGCAAACCATTCCTTTTGTTATTGGTGTGAGGTCTTATAAGATTGTCGTGACGACTTCTTCTTTAAAGTTTTCATTTAAGAAGGCATTATTGACGTCGAGTTAGTGAAGTTCCTACTTTTTTTATGGTAACCATAACAAGTATACATTTTACTATTGTGAATCCAACAACTATTATAAAGGTTTCATTATAATCAAAACCTCGTACTTGGCTATAGCCTTTAGTGATGAAGTATGTTTTATAAAGATCAATGGTTCTGTTTGGCTTATGTTTTATCTTGTATACCTATCTTGATCCTATAGCCTTCTTAACTTGAGGGAATGGTACAGTACTCTAGGCTTTATTTTTTTGAAGAGCCTTCAATTCCTTTCTCATGGTGTCTTGCCACTTCGTGTCTCTCATTGCTTCCTCAAAGCTAGAAGGTTTAACCTAAAAATTCTCATCATAATGCTAAATCAGTAAAAAGTTTACCAATATAAGTCTGTTATTGCAATTTAGGACATAATCTTCTAATCTTTTTGAAAGTTTCTTTTCTCGCACATATTTTCTAGAATTAATAACCCCAATAGTTTAGTTTGACAAATTTTCCCTTAAATATGAATTTGTAATCTCCTCACGAACATCTTCATTGATATTTTCCATGTTTAGGTCTATTTCGTGATCTAAATCCTCAAGTCCTATTTCTTCAATTAAGTGATAACCATTTTTAGGTAAGTACCCTATGTTTTGTGGCTTTGTTTGCTTAAACTTTTTCTTTTCTACATAAGGAAAGTTCTTTTCATATATTTTTCTGGTTTCTGATTCTAAAACCTTATATCCCTATTTATTTGAGATGTAACTAAGGAGTACACATTTTCTAGCTCTTGTGACATATTTGTCTAACGGTTAAGGCTTGACATATGCATAATATAAGCAACCTACAACATGAAGATAATCAAGATTAGATTTTTCTTTATACAAAACTTTATACGGAGACTTACCTTGTAATGTGGGTGCTAGGGTTAGGTTGACAATGTAGGCAACTGCAAGTACTCAATCTCCCCAATATCTTAAGGGCAAGTTGGATTAAAAGCGAAATACCCTTGCAACTTGAAGGAAATGTTTATACTTTCTTTCTACAACACCACTTTGTTAAAATGTGTGTGGACAAGATGTTTGATGCATCATCCCATGTTCAAGAAGAAAATGTTGAAATTTTGTTGACAACAATTTAGCTGCATTATCATACTTGACTTTTTTAATAGATTTGTTAAATTGGACTTTAACCATTTTGACAAAATGTTGAAATAACATTGGTGCTTCTCATTTATTTTTCATCCAGTAAACCCACATCCCTCATGAGCAATCATCAACTATTATAAAAAAATATAACTCGGCATTGTGTGTTTTTATGTTGTAAGGTCCCTAAGTGTGTAAGTGCACAAAATCAAAAATATTTTTGGATCTCTTATTACTTAAAGAAAAAACACATCTAATTTGTTTTGTCTTGTAACACAAATCACAAGGTATCATTTTTAGATTAGATACATCAATATTATAGAGTTTTTTTAATTTTTTGAAATGGAATATGACTAAGCCTCATATGAAGGATTTCAACATCTAAATTTAGTCTTGTTGAATTTATATAGGTTCAGGCTCCTTATTGAGATAGTAAGTCCTTCTAGTAATTTACTCTAATACCCTCAAGTAAGTTTTAGGGGTATTTATGTCTTTTGACCATACTTTGATACATTTCCAATCTTAAATATATATATGTTCAAATGTATGTGTGTGTGTGTGTGTGTATATATATATATATATATATATATATATATACACACACACACACACATACACTTGAACATATATGTATGTATGTACATGTATATATACATATATTTTTTCTTCCCTTCCAGAAACTTAGTGAAAAAGGCAATCTTCTTCATGCTTTTTCTTTGTTTTTGAAGGAAAGTGGATGATTTGAAGAGGTTTTGGAAGAAAAATTAAGAAAAGAAAATGAGAGGAAGCACTTTGGAGGTCTTGATAATAAAAAAATCTCGTTCTTTTTCCTTTATCTATATTTATATATTTGAGTATATTATATGAATATGTTAGTGTGTTTTGGTAGTGATTTAAAGTGATTCTTGGTGAGAAAATAAGTAAGGCAAAGAGGAAGGAGCAGGTTTGGCAAGTGTTGGCTTTAAGCAAGGTAAGTGGAATCGTTTTTGGTTTCCCCTAAGTTGCTAAATAAACTCTATGTTTCATGTTTTATGCATTTGGTTCCTTTACTCTATGTTACAAATAATGATATTGTGTTATATGGATGCATTGGTCATGGTTGTAAACAAAAGAGAAAGGTGTGTGCGTGTGTGTGTGTGTGTGTATATATATATATATATATATATATATATATATATATATATATATATATATATATATATATATATATATATGTATGTATGTATGTATGTATGTATACGTATTTATATATTATAAGGTCATGACAAGGAACATAGGGTTATATATATGGATATGAATAGACATATATACCTAATTGAGTTAAGTTAAATGACGTGGTTAAGGAGTTATGAAGTTGAGAAATGTTGTTTTGTCATTTGGGGTATCTATGTGTGTGATTTTATTCATGGTAGAGAGTTGAAAAATATTTATAGTTTTATCACTGACTTCATCCCACATTTTGACTACTTTATCTAATGAATCGTGAGTGCTACTATAACTCGTTGGAAAGCTCTTTGAATCATCTTTTCAATGATATATAGTTTGTATGATTGGGAGACCGTTTAGATCATTAAATTGTTTGAACAAAAAGATTGTCCTACTACTTAAAAAGTAATTACAGTTTCTGAAAAGAAAGAAAGAAAGGGAAAAGAGAAAGAAAAGAAAGAAAAGAGAGGAAAGAAAAAGAAAAAAAAGAAAAAAAAGAAAGAAAGGAAATTTAAGGCTTAGGATTTAGGGATCGTCCTAAGAGTATGGTCCGGTGGGTTATGGATACTTAATAGTATCCCATGTGCCTAAAGAGAAAGAAAAAGCTTAGGCATGAGTTTCAATTTTAAATGAAAACAAGATTAGTAAGAGATAATGCATATATGCTACGAGCTATAAGGGGGCACTTTATGCTACACCGCCTACCATAGGGCACATCTGTAGTAGGATATAAACCTGTAATAAGGTCTACTCTAGTAAAACACAATTCAGATTCCGAGATAGTGTAGTGAGAAAAAGAAAGAAAGCTTGAGACTAGAAAAGTGTCAAATCTCAATAATCAACTTCCAAAAAGTATCAAATGGATACCAAATGGGACAAAGTGTGACCCAAATAGTAAAAAATAAGCCAAATTATTCTCTCGATTCCTTGAGGAAGTTATTATATGAGATTGAGTCTCATTAATGATTAAGAACAAGAAGGGAGACAGTTTACTTATTTATTTCCCTTTACTAAGTGTTATTATCCCTCATTCCTTTCCTTTAATGATTATAGGTACAGGTGATAGGGATAGTTGTAAGGCAAGATCGGGTCAATGAGGATAGATCCTGGCTAGAGTAGTCTATCTATGTTTTATGTTACATGTGTATAGGCGTATGATATTGTTGACCTCTAGCCTTCTTCAAATATAGCTTTCAAATAGTTGTACAGTTGTATCTAAGGGTATGTATATGATTACTATGAATTCAAATGTTTTCTGATGAGTTTTTATATGTGATATATACATCTTTTATTCGCTTTTAGATTTTCAGTTTTCATAGAACAATTTCTGAACTCTTTTAGTGACGAGTTTATTTTAAATTTTTTTTCTTACGCTCCTAAATATTAATTAATAACATTTTTCCTCTGAAGAGCAGTACTTCTAGAGAGGAATGTTACATTTACCCACTCCAATCATCTTCTTAAAGGTTAGGTCTTGCAAAACATATCCATTAGTTCCAAAAATAATTTTGCAATTCAAGTCCCTTGTGAGCTTAATAATTCAGACCAAATTGCAATTAAAATTAGAGATTAATAAAGCATCCTTAAGACAAATATTATGATTTATTTTTGTTATTCCAATGACTTCTACGTTAGCTTGTTCACTATTAGGAAGTGTAACATGCAATTTTTTTACTAGTTTTGTTATGGTTTTGAGTAACAAAGCATTGGATATGATGTGATCCAAAGCTCCACTATCTAATATCCAATGTTGGTATTTAAAAGAGAATTTAGATACATTACGTACAAAATTCACTACTACGACCTCTTGTTTCCTTCTCCAAAAAGTTCCATCAACCAGCCAAATTGTATTTGAGTGAGATTTTTTGGGTTCAATTGCATTGGTTGTTGTAACCCCCCTCCCCCAAAAAAAAAATTATGATAAAAAACTACTATGTTAGTTGTAGTCTTGCCTTCTTAATTTTGTTTTGCCAACTAGGTGGATATTCAATGAGTTTAAAGCAATTTTCTTGGGTGTAACCGAGTCATTTACAATTCTCACATCTTGGTTTTCTATTATGCTCCTTTCCTTTGTAATTATCGGTGTGAACCTTAAAAGTTGTTGGCTCATTTGATGGTCTTCCCATCATAATTTCCTCAGAGGCCAAGAATGAATATGCATTGGAGAGAGAGGGAAGGGGATCTTAGCACAAAAAAATTGGACTGAACGACATTGTATGTGCCATTCAACCCCATAAGGAATTGGTGTAACCTCTCATCCTCTTTATCTTTAGCAGCAACACCTACTTAAGGGGGTTTAGTTGGGAGTAAAGAAAAAATACTCTGGTAATCTATTTTTTTTATTACTTATATTACTTTATTTTGTTTATAAGTAATAAAATATTACAGTAATTTTCTATTATTAATGGTGATATAATAAGTAATATAACTAATATCTTATTACCGCCTCTACATTAGGTTTTAAAAAATTATCAAGGTAATCTTCATTTTATTATAATTATATCATTATTTATTAATTTTTAAGACAAAAATACCATTATTTTCAGTTAATATAACAAGTAATATAAAAAATATTTTAAAATAATTATACTTAAGCACATTTAAATAAAATAATATATTAATATTTTTTTATTACCTTTAACCAAATACAATAATTATTTATACTTATCAATTTTTGTTAAATTTTATCAAATATAGAAATAATTTATACACAGTAATATATTTTCAAGGTATTATTTCAATTTTGATAAAAAAATATTACTCAAACCAAACGCACTCTTTGTGAAATACAAGTATTTTATATTTTGTGTTATAAAAAAGGGTAAATGAGAGATATTAGTTAATTTGTGGGTAAAAGAAGTTAAGTGTATTTAGTTCAGATGATCTTTTATTATTAAAAATGAAATATTACCTTAAAATTTTAAGGGTATAAATTATTACTATAAATGGCAAAATTGATATGTATAAATAATTATAATATTTGATTGACACTAATAAAAATTACTGAGATATTATTTTATTTAATGTCTTTAAAAAATTAATAGGTATAAATTAGTATTGTATTTGTTTAAATTGACATGTCTAATGTTAAAGTATTTGTTTCATATATTTTCTCAAATATTCTTTATACTAATAATATTTTCAAATTCTTTGTGTGGCTAAATTATGAAATAAATTAATAATTTTTTTTAAGTTTTCATCTTATTGTCTAGATATGTTTTTTTTTAATATTTTTCATGTTGTTTGTTATTTCAATAAAAAATGTTGATTTTTTAATCTTAAAAACTTAATAAATTATGATATAATTGTAACAAATTTAAAAATACATTAGTAATCTTTTAATATATAAGATAAAACTAGTAATCAGATTACTCATTATATTATTTGTTATGTCACCTTAATAATTTGCAATTACTAGAATCCTAGAAAACGAAACAAAATGATGTCAATATAGATTATCCCCTCTCAAACACCCCTAGATTAGTTCATTTGATAAATAAAAATATCCTCAATTGATGTCATCATCCCTTACATGAATATGAGGGTCTATTTAGCATGTTCTAACACTATGGGAAATAAAATATGGAACAATGGGGTTGAAATTCAGAAAATTCTTAAGTTATAAACTTGATTTGGGCTTTAAATCAAGATAAGCCATGATCAAACTTGCAAAGACCTACTGATTCATAGTTTGAGAAATGGTTTTCCATGATTAAAAAAAAAAAAAAAGCCAAAAGACTTATTCCCACTCAAGGTATAGTGAAACTCTAAAGTTTTATCCTCCAACTTTCAAAAACTCAAATATCCACCTATAAAATAATTTTTGTTAAAAATCTGAGTTATGATTAGGGGTAAAACCGTTGTTTAACAAAAAATTTTAAAAACTAAACTTTTATCATATTTCCCCCACTCAAATTGGAAATTCACAATTTCACTCTAAAATTTTCTTTCAAAGTTTGAAAAGTAACAATTTCCTCTTAGGATTTTTTTTCTTTCCTTTGGCGACGATCCGCCATCTCCAACCATTGGCCATCCTCCTTCCCACCTTATCTCTCCCTCCTAGCCTCTCTTGCTCTCCTTCAACCACCAATCGATGAAAATGGTCTAAAAATCAAGACAATTTTCTTCTAAACGTGTCTTCATCCAAACGAAGAGTCACTCATTGAATCTTTGTGTGGTCAATGAATCACATGGATTCATCCAATCTAGACAAATACAATATTGTGGCGTAGGGAGAGATGATCAAACTTTTCTTTATGGATTAGGGTTGAAAGGGTCGTCGTCGGTGGTTAGAGTGGGAGAAAGAAAACCCTAAGTTTGGGAGAGGAAAAATGCTACTTTTCAATGTTTAAAAACTTTAGGTAGGGGTGAAGTTGTTAGTTTTTAAAACTTAAAGGAGAAAATATAATGAATTTTATGTTTTTAAAATATTTTTGTTAAATAACAGTTTTACCCTTAACTTTAATTGAATTTTTTAATGAAATTTTGCTTATGAGTGAGTGTTTGAGTTTTCAAAAAATTGGAGGGAGTCACTTTAAGGTTTCACTATACCTTATGTGGGAACAAGTCTTTTGGCCTAATAAAAAATTGTGACTTAAACTTGAGACCAACACATGGGATGAGTATTGAGATTCGCACTCAATACTTCTCAATAAAAGTAAACAAAAATTACCACCAAACTAAATCCAATAGAGATAATGATAATTCAAATTTACTATTTAATGTTTAAATAGGATGAATTATTTTAAATATTATTTTTAATATATATTTAAATAGTTCATGGTCCAATTATCAATTGACTCTGAAACACTGTACAACCCTTGTATTTTTTAATCTAATTTTTTGAGTAGTTGTTAATTGTTTAAAAAAATAATAAATAGGGAAATTAAAGGAGATGCTCCATTTTACCCCCATTTAAGTAAAAATACCCCATTTTCCATTTCTTAAGCAAAAATGCCTAAATTTTTTTTTAAAATATCAAAACTACCCTTCACCACTTTTATATAAACCCTCACTCTCATACATTTCTCATATTATTCAAATTCTCATCCTCACTTTCATTTTCACTCAATATTTGATACCGTTAGGTTTGTTCGGAAAGAAAAAAATTTGTATTTTTAAATTCGAATAGAAACAAATCAATTCATGAGAAAAAGGTATTTATATGAATCTTAACTCAAAACTTAATTTTATTTGTTAAGTCAAGTTCATATGTTATATAAAGAAGGCATTTGAATATTTGTAATATATTAGGGGGTTAAATGAAATGGTAAAAAAATATGAGGGTATTTTGATATTAAACAAAGTATGAAGGTTTTAAATGAAATGTCAGAAAAATATTGGGGTATTCTGAGACAAGACAATATATAAAAGGTGTTAAATAAAATGTTAGATAAATATAGAAGATTAAATGAAATGTTAGAAAAATATGGGGGCATTTTGATTTAAACAATGTATGAAGGTTTTAAATGAAATGTTGAAAAAATATAGGGACATTTTAATACAAGATAACATATAAGGGTGTTAAATAACATGTTAGATAAATATAGGAGATTAAATAAAATGTTAGAATATGGAGGACATTTTGATATTAACCAATATATGAAGGTTTTAAATAAAATATTAGAAAAATATAGGGGTATTTTGATACAAGACAACATATGAGGGGGCTAAATAAAATTTAGATAAATATAGGGGTTAAAAATTGTTAGAAAAATATGAGGATATTTTAATATTAAACAATGTATGAAAGTTTTAAATGAAATATTATAAATATATAGAGATATTTTGATAAAATATAAAGACATTTTGATACAATACAATATTTGAAAGTGTTAAATAAAATGTTAGATAAATATAGGAGATATTTTAAAACTAGACAAAATATAAGAGTATTAAATAAAATACACAGACAAAGAGAGGCATTTTCATATTATAATAATATCAAATTCGTATATGTTATGAAAATATTGGGTATATTCTGATATTATATAAAATATTAGGGAGTAAAAAAATATTAAAAAAATATAAAGGTCATTTGGATATTAACCAACATATGAAATTAACATTTTTGTTTTAAATAACGTATAGGGGTGTTTAATAAATGTTAGAAAATTAGAGGAGGCATATTGATATTGGTAAATGTTTATTGTAGATTTTTTATGATAAATGTTTGATTTTTTACCAAAATTTTCCATTGATATTGGTAAATGAAATAGCAGTGATTCGACTGAATGATAGACTAGTCATAAGTGCAAACTTGAATAGGTTGAACCTCACATCAATCCTATTAATCTTGAACCAAAACTCATTTCCACCTAAGCCCTAATATAACTATCATAGCAAAAATAAGTGCACCAACACTCCACTGAACCTGGTATCTAGTAATCAAAGAAGATGCCCCAAACATGCTCTCTCAAACAATTGCAGTTGCTCCGGTGTTAATGTAGATTTAATCTTTGATATTGCAGTTCGTTGGACACAACAAGTAATCTTTGCTCGAAAGTATCATGCCTCATCCGGGATTCTTCATTCACTATCATCACATTTTCTTTTATGAGAAATATCTTGTAAAAAAAATTTAAAGTTTATGAGAATTTTATAAAAAAAACAGATATAAAATCAGAGACAAAATAGAACCTAAAATTCAAAAAGTACAAATTGAAATATTCTAGAATGACAAAAATTGAAAAATTAATCTGAAATTCAAAAATTACATGTCAAAATACCCTAGAATTGAAAAAACTCAAAAAAACTGAACTAAAATTTAAAACTACACGTATAAAAATCTTAAAATGACAATATAAAAAAAAAAAAAACCTGAAATTCAAAAACTATACACTCAAATACCTTAAATGACAAAAACCAAAAATCAATCGAAAATTCAAAAATTACATGTAGAAACACCCTAGAATTGAAAAAAATAGAAAAACTGAATTAAAATTTGAAAACTACATATGTAACCCTTAAAATGGACAATATCAAAAAACGGATTTGAAATCAAAAACTACACGTTGAAATACCCTAAAATAACAAAAACCAAAAAATAGACCTTACTTTTGAAAACTAAACATTGAAACACTCTAGAATGATAAAAACAAAAAAAATTGATCTAAAATTCAAAAATTATATATCGAAATACCTTAAAATGAAATAATCAAAAAATTGAACTAAAATTTGAAAACTATATATCCAAAAACCTTAAAATGACAAACATAAAAAAATGGAGCTAAAATTTGAAAACTACACATTGAAATATGTTATAATGACAAAAACTGAAAAATCGATCAAAAATTCAAAAATTACATATCGTAATATCCTAAAATGATAAAATTTCAAAAATGGACTTGAATTTTGAAAATTAAACATTGAAATACTCTAAAGTGGCAAAAACCAAAAAATCGATCTAAAATTCGAAAATTATATGTCAAAATACCTAAAATGAGAAAAATTGGAAAACTGAATTAAAACTTAAAAATTACACATTGAAAAACCTTAACATGATAAATATCAAAAAACAAACTTGAAATTTGAAAACTACATATTAAAATACCTTAAAATGACAAAAATTAAAAAATCGATCAAAAATTTGAAAATTACATGTTGAAATACTCTAAAATAACAAATATTGAAAAACAATTTTAGAAATCACAAAAATAAAATAATAGACCTGAAATCTGAAAGCTACAAGTTGAAGAACCCTAGAACAAGAAAAACGGACTTGAAATTCGAAAACTACACATTAACAAACCCTATGGATGAAAAAATATCAATTTCTCCTCTTATATATTTTCTACTCTCTAACAAGTTTTATAATTTTATTTGCCCCTTTCTCAACTTTTTTATCTCCCACAGATCTTATAGTTTCAAAAAATTAATTTTTGCCCTACCTAACAAATTCTCCCGGGTTCCCGAAGCACCCCCAGGGTTACTATTCATAATTACCCTTCCCCCAGGGTTTCCCTTGTTCTCCCTTGGGTTCTTACTGTTTCAAAAATTGTATTTCCCCCTTCCCACATGGTGTCTTGCCAACCCAGGGGAAATTTTATTCACCACAGGGAATCTCGTGGTCCCCTGGGGTGGATCTTCAGCCAAACCAATCTATCTTTCAACTAAAAATCGTCATTTTAACCTCCAATTTCAACAAAAATTGAATCAACACATCCTATAAGACAATAACCCTAAAAAAAACACATTTTATGCATTGTTAAAATTGAAACCCTAAACACTCAAAATTTTTATCAAATCAGAATAATTTTAACAATAAAATGATTCAAACAAGAGTAGGAATGATATACTAACTTTCTTTATCATTTTTGTCACTAGAAAACATGAAAAATGTTGAAAAATTTTAAAGAAGTTAAACAATTGTTGAACCTGTGGGAGCCTCAAGATTTCCTCTAAATTCTAGCAATGAATTAGGGGTAAAATGGATAGGGAAATAAAAAATTGTTTGTTTATATATAAGGGCATTTTGGTCCTTGCAGTTAAATGGGATATTTTTGTTTAATCTTTAACTTTGGGAAGAATTTTTTTAGGCCTCTATTATTTAGGCTAATTTATTTAATTTCTCTCATAAATAAATATGAAAGAATAACCAATGGATATATATTAGGATGTCGTTTGTGATAAAATCCCATAGTCATTAGGAAGGCTTCGCACACTGTGAATAAAATAGAGAATTAGGACTTAATTTATAATATGGGTAATGGGAACGGATAAAGGAGAGATACTAGTTAATTTATGTGTAAAAGAAATTCATAAGATTAAAAAAAATATGTATCGTCAAAATGTATTTTTTGTGAAATGCTTGATTAAATTATAGTTGTTTTTAATTAAAGCAAATTTTACTCAATATTTTTAGCAAAGATATACAGATTGGTAAATATTTTTAATATTGAAATATAAACTTCGGACATGAACATGAGTTAAGTTCTTATACGCAAATAATATATTTTAGTATAGCTATTATTATATTTAGAGATTCATAAGGTGGATAGAATGGTAAAATAATTTTTTATATTTGCAAAATATGGTTAGATTGTGAATGTATTCGGAAACCCTTGAATATTGCAAAATTCACACTTAATCCTTAGGACACTATTGTTATTATTATTTTTTTTTTTTTTTTTTTTTTTTTTTTTTTCTTGTTGGTGATACCAAGTCCGCCCACAAGCTCAATCCTAAAGTCTCAACATGACCCACAAGTTTAGCACAACCGACAAAAATATAGGTCGTGGTTGCAAGTCATGCCTCTTCAGAGGGGGTTAGACAAGGCAATGAGTTTGCTCAATCCCTTATACACATCTATATACAATATTTTATTAATAGTATTATGTATAGTATTTATGAGCAAGAATGATAAATACTATTTAAATGATATTTCGAAATGATGATGTATTATAGATAATAATATATATATTTATAAGGTTAAAACCATCCTATGCAATTCTCACCCACAGCCACAAACCAAATATTAAGTTATGGCACTACGAATACCTATGACAATTTTAGTTGTTTCATCTAGGCAATGAATTTCTTGACAAATTTATCTAATTTCCAATTCCATTGACAACATGTCTCGAATCTTATAGGTTTATGGTTGAGACAGGTTATGTTACACTAGGCAAATATTTGGTCCAGGTCTGATGACATTATAATTATCCAAGCAAGTAATGTGGAACAATGTCATGCCCAATCCATTGATTCATTTCTAATTATTTAATATATTCTCCAAATACAGTAACATTGGACAATTTGTAACTGTTATAAATTTTGTTTTGGAAATAAATAAGAAAAAACTCCTTCCCTTTTGCGTATATTGAAACAGAGAATTTGTTCATAAATTACTTTCTTTGGTAGCTTGTGTGTATAGGATTTATTTCTATATTTGGTCTTCAAATGATACAGCCACGCTTCTCTATATTCGATTCTCTATTTCCAGCCAAATATTTCTTCTACTTCATTGCCTCTTTGTACCAGTAATGGAAAAGGAGGCTGTACATGGCATATATACAAAGTTTGTATCACTGATACACGAAAATTATGCATTTGCAGTTTCCAGCCATGGCCTAAATTTGTCAGGGAATTTAATTTCCACATTTCATTCTTTCTCTTTCAGTCTATAAATATCTCATAGAACACACACTGCGACATATAGCTAGGTTCATAAAACATCAAGAGAAATCAATGTCGTGAGGCCTGTCATGGAGAGGTGGAGAGAGCAGTGCAGCCAAGGATGATTTGCCGACACAATCAGATGCATCTAAGAAATTTATTCTTTTAGTGCCTCGGCAAATTGTTCTTGGCTAGATTGAACTCTCTTCTTCTCATGCAAGGCCTTCATGACAGGCTGATATTGCAAGGTTTCGCCGATGGTTGATATTGCATGTACACTCTATTATCAACCGAAATATTCCAATTGAAGGGCCTTGCATGGACAGGCGGAGAGTTGAGTACAGCCAAGGATATGACTTGCCGCCATTGCAATTGCCTTCTGGCGCCCTGCCGCCAAGTTTTACCTGGCTATATTGAGCTTTCTTCTTCTAACGTAAGACCTTTAATTATCGGTTTCCATCAATTAATTTGCGCAGCCATTGGTGACTGTTTATGGAATTATTTATATGTTCTTTTACTCTTCCATGCATTCACATGACTATTATAGCAGAAATATTTGAACATATATGTGTCAAAGCAACTGGTTGATAGTGAAAGATTTGATATGACTTGTCCCTAAATTACGGATGTAAAATACAATAACATTGAGGTATGATTATTTCGTTTAAATAATACTATCTACTTTCCAATATATACCCTTTCTAATATATATATATATATATATATATATATATATATATATATATATATATATATATATTGTGATGATGTGGCAATTGATGTTTTTATTCTAGACATGATCATAGGTTATGTCAAACTATTTCGAGCTTAATTCAATATAGCTTGTTGTGCCGACCTGTAATATGGCAAGGCCCAAAACCTTTAGATAGTGTCTTCACAAGCCTTTAGAGGGTCAATCCACCATATTATATATTTATTTTTTAATTTTTTAGTTTTTTACATAAGCCAAACTCTAAGACCTCCAACATGGCCCACAAAACATGTGGGCCTGACACGACTTGTAGAAATGTGGATCATTCTCTTATGGGTTCTACCTATATAAAAGGGGTCTATTTTGATCATTGGTCAACTCGGCCCCTTAGACAATGTGTATGTACAATATTCTATAAATGATATTATGTATAGTATTTATGAGAAAGAATTATGAACATTGTTCGAATGATATTGAAAAAAGAATGATGTAATATACATTTAGTTGTAACATCCCTCTTTTAATATATGGACTCAAAGAGATGTGCTAGACTTAAATTTTTCTTTAATCACAATAGAACTTAAGCATGATATTAACTACTTAACATTGTATGCATGTGAAAGGGCAACCAAATCATTTAAACTAAAAAGCCTCATCATATAAATAAACATAACATAATTAAAAAATCAAAACATCTCATAGTGTTTGAAAAACCCCAATCGCAATACAAGTATATATAAAGGCAAAACCAATAATTCGAACACATCAAAATATAATAAATAAGACAAACGATAGAAATGCCCCTCCACCTCATGCAATATCTTAAGCTTGACCACTTACTTTCCTGCATGCCTCACTGTTCATCTCATCTACTTATAAAACCACAACAATGAACACATGAGTGAAAAACACTCTATAAGTAAGTAAAAACTCAATACCTTACACACAACATCACAAGAATAATGTTCCATCTAAAACTCTTAACATGGTTATTCTCAGTTGTTTTTCCGCACTCATATTGCCTATCCTCCAGTTATGGCATACTTATCCCTTATACACATACATGGTGTCATCCCTAGATGACTAATGTCTAAACTGATCTCGGCATTTCTAATTTCTTGTGAAAGTATATGACATCTCATATGTCTACTATTTAAATGCACCTCACACATTGTTGGCCAGACTTCGGGCTAAGTAATCTTGATACCTTCCCTTACCACCTACGAATAATTATGAAATTGCTAACTAATTACCATTCTCAAATGGCCCCTACTACATATGCATACAAGATGCATCTCATTGATCACGTGATTAACTAACTAGTGTAACTCTCTCTTACCATGCACCTTTAAACTAAAATGAGTTGCTAATGCACCTTGGCACCGAGTGTATGATGCATATCATAGTTAGCTAACTTTTTAACCCTTATTTATTTCACATATAACATCATATTTGCACACAGTTGATGGTTATCTTGATGCATATCATCATTCTTGTCATTCTTGAATTCAACCTAAATCTATTTTGGTCAAAGTTTATGTTGTTTTCTACATAGTTGAGAATGTTTGATTAGCTAACTATCTATATTTACCTCCAAAAGGCCTCTTAAACCTTATCCCCATTACAAAACACAATACAAGAATAAAATTGCCATTTCTTAATTCCTTGTACAAACATGGTAGAATCTTCCTTCTTGTGCCTAAATCTTGTTAATATACGAGCGTACACCTTAAATGTCATAAGTGTACATCAACAATTCTGACTAGTGGCTTCTCTAGCATTAACTAATATCTGTTAACCACTAAAGCTTAGTCACGAGTGTGTACTCCTTTACCTCTCACCCGTGCACTCGTCTAAGACAATGTACAAACATACACTACATAATGTTCAACCATATGTGCCCTTAAAACTAATTGCTCCTAGGTGTACATCGAGTCATGGCTACCATTCTTTTTCCTAGGGGATGTATGGGTATACATCATAGAATGTACATATGTACATTATCATCTAGAAAATTTAAATTCTATTAGTTGCTATGGTTTTTATCCATTCAACAACAATCTCTAGGTACCTAATTATACTACACAAGCACGTATCACTCCTAAACATGTTGCTAGCATAACATATCCAAATATTCACAAGTTCCACATGGATTCACCTCATTTACAATCAACACATAATTCTCACTATGTACTTCAATAAATCACTAAACCAACGTGCTCATATTCATTCATGATTTCCAGAACATAAAATGGATTCATTACAACATTAACACAAGCTAAAAACAAAATGAACTTGACATAGGTCACCATACTTACTTAACCTGCAAAATATTGTTATTCTTCACGTGGCAAGGCTTCCAACAACTCCAAAACCTCCTTTTGTGGTTCTCACCTACTTATGAATATTTAACATATAAGTAAATAGTTGCTGAAAATTCAGATTTAGTTGTAAATTATATTTAACATCTATTATAAATTAGTCGCATAATAGTTACAACATCATTGTCAAAGAAAAGATACAACAACTAATTTTAAATAGTTATTGAAAACTGTTTTTAACAACTAGTATCTTAATTACCAATTATAATTAAAATAGTAATTCAATATTATTAGCAACTAAAAAAATTAGATGCAAATAAATGATGTTAGCAACTAAAAAAATTAGAAGTAAATGGACATTGTCAACAACTAAAAAAATTAAATACAAATAAATGTTGTTAGTAATTAAAAAAATTATTTGTAGATGAATGTCATTAACAACTTAAAAAAATTAAATGTAAATGAATATCATTAGCATCTAAATCAATTTAGATGTAAAATATAATTTTTTTTACAAGAAAATGATTAGTTATAAAGTATATTCATTAATGTTGACATTTCGTAACTACTTATATAGTTACCAAAATGAAATTTTTTGCAACTAAAATATTAGACATCAATTGTTTTGTTCTGATATAATTTTATTTTTATAAATTTCCTAATTTTATATATATTACAAAAAAAAAGATACAATATCAAAATTATTTGAATAATATCATAATACATATCTCTTTTGTTATCTATAAGAAACACATTCATTTGTACATAGGAAAATATATTTTTTCATTGCTAAACAACCATATCAACATATATTATTTACTATAAAACCAACATTTTCATATGTGCATAATCAAAAAGTCAAAAAGTTTTTCCACATATTCCTCACCAGAATACCTATTCCATTTGTCAATCTAGATGCATTAACTCCAGTGGGTACTCATTCTTCAATGATCAAGTCAACATACAACTTACCATATGAACGATTTTGCATTAGATGATAAGAAATTATTGACACCACAATCTTTTCTATGTGGTTGCTAAGAGCAATTGTATCCACCATATTGATCAAGTCAAAATCATCCCAATTAAGGTCATTTGTTGAAATCACTTCCATGATTTGGTTTTTGTTTTCTTTAGCTTGAATCTTTTTTATATCCTCCTCTAAATAAGTCTTCCAATAGACAAGATGGGTCTCATCTTTTGGAAGTCTGATGTCAATGTTATATGGAAACATGATAATTAGCCTTTTATCCACCTCTGTACAGTCAATAGAAAATGTTATCTACATATCTCTAATGATTAGCCAAAAAAAATTGCTCAAACAAACCATGAAGCGAGCCTCATTTTTTATGTGTTGCCTTTGTTAGAGTTGAGATGAGATTGTTGAGAGATAAAAATGGATTACCCATTGATTACCCACCATCCATTAAACATGTAAAAGAAGCCAAATGTGAGATTTGATATTTGGTGCCTTATAAGGTGAGCAAACATAAAAGTCAAGTTAGACGCTTATATAGTAGCTAGACTAAGATCAATATAGTGTGGAAGTATGACATATGTAGGCCTTTTATTTGAAAAGGTCACTCCACTAGATAATGTATTTTATATTGCATTTACTTAGCGACCATGAAGGGAGGTGGAAAAATGGATACTTGTTTCTTTACTGTGTGGATCTTTGGGGTCCAATATTACACAAAATTAATGCCCTTTGTGACTTTTGACTATGCATGTCATGAACTGATAAACTAATGTTTAACTACTTTGATGTGTTACCTATGGTTATGGATGATTTAACCTTATAAAACATCATTGGGAAAATGGTTAGTTATGAGCGGGTAAAATGATGATCATCTTATACATCTTAGCTCTATATTTATTGTCGAACATTTAAGTTGGATTGAATGGTATGTAATATCAGTGTGGACATATTGTTAAACCTAGGAATTTAGTTTTGCTCCTTGAGAGGGATTAGAGGATACTTGAATTGATGTGATTAGATTGATCTATGGCATTCCGAAAATTTTTTATTTTATCTTTGAGAGTTGATGTCTCTATGTATGCCTAGTTGAGGATTCTAGTATAGAGTTCTCATATACAGATATTCATGGTGGTTATATAGGCCATTAGAATGTATAAATTATCTTAGGAACATATATGAAGAAAAGGTTTTTTTATGATATCAAGCACAATGTGTAAGTGGGAGATGTTGGTTATTTGGCACCCATAAATGCACTCACTTGGTATTGGTAACTACTAGATAACTGCTCATTAATGGGGAGTAGTTTTCCAATAGTTAATTTGTCATTCCTAAAAATAAGTCTCTACTAAGTGAGAGTGAATGATGTTGAATTCTGACAATATAGTGCAAGCGTGTGCGCGCGCGTGCACACACACACACACACACACACACACACACACACACACACACACACACACACACACACACACACACACATATATATATATATAATATATATATATATATATATATATATATATATATATATATATATATAAAATTCTTTTCGTTAGGAAATTGAGAAAAAGTTGTGTCATCAATGGTTTAAAAGATTACATCCTAGATTTCACCATGAGATTATCAAAATTTTCAAACAAGACATTATGAAACATTTTATCAATCATGTAACACCAAATGTGAGGTATTTATGATGTTACACTTTGCAATCATTATGAATATGTTCCAACAATCTAAAGATAACAGCCCCTATAGCCTAGCAATCCTATTATCGAGGGAAATTGTTTCAATATTTTATTTTTTTTCTAAGCAAATTATTTCAATATTTGGGAATGTCATGTGCGGCATAACCATGATTTGATCTAAGTGATCATTAAAGGTATTAACTTGACTCGTAATATAATTAGATAAATAACATATTACTTGATGACGTTTTACAGTATCATAGGATCACGTTTGATGTAAACATAGTTAGATCTAAGGAAGGAAACAAGAGCAATAATGCTACCAATAAAATAAAACTATAATGGCTAACTTGGGTAACATAACATTTTCAATTATGAATTCTTTGCCAAACTCGTCCGATAATGTCACTAGTACCTTCTAATTATGATTCTAAGTAGTTGGCAATATTATTGGGTAAATAACATAGCAACTCTTCTTACCATGTGATCCAGATATAGTGAACCTAGGTAACATAACAAGTTTCCCCTGGGGAAAATATGTTTAGACTTGTTGGGTAATGTTATTGGTACCATTAGATCATGACTAAAGGTCCAAGGGTCAAAACTAGGCCAGTAAAAATGTTACCAAGTTAATAATATAGCAACTCTCGTTGCATGATCCAAAGATAGCTAACCTTGGTGAGGTACCATTTCCATTTCCCCTTTCGGAAACTATTTTTGCATTTGTTGAGTCTTCTTACTTGTCCTATTAGACTATGGTAAAAGGGAATATGGTTGTGTCTTTATCATTATCAAAGTGTAGAAACTGGGTTTGTAACGTTACCAGAAAGATAACATGGCAACTCCCCTTGCATGATCCAAAGGAAGCTAGTCTAGCCTAGTTAAGATAACTTTTCCCACTTGTGAAACTAATCCTAGTTTGCTATAGTTACTGGTACAACTAGATCATTAAGGGTAAAAATGAAGAAAAATAATGAGCTAGAAATTCTCAACTTTTATCAACAGTATTATAGGAACTATATCCGAGCACTAAAGAATACTGTTACTAAAGCTTATTTGAGAGTTTTATTTATTGTTAAATAAAATGAGTTTGAAGTTATGGTTAAAATTTATTTACAATTTTCACAGATAAATTCAAAATTCTAGATGTAACCAAAAGAATTCAGATATGATATCATGATTTTTACCATTGGTAAAATTCTATATCTAAAAAAAAAAAGAGAGAGAGTGAGAGAATGGAATATACATATTTAAATAATTAAATAATTTCTTTTAAATGACAAAAAATATCAATTAACCTTTTAAGTGTCAACGTCTAGTAAAATGTCATTGAACCCTCTTATTTCGTTAATAAAAAATATTAATTAAACCTTTAAGGATAAGAGATAAAATGTCATTTACCTCTTTCATTTCGCTTATAAATATATTTACCACCTAAATGTAATTTTGCATAATAAAAATTTATTTTCCCTTTTTCTTTAAATCAAAACATGTTTCATATTTCAACAAGCTCAAAAAATCTCCAAATAATAAATACTTTATATTAATTTTTACACCCATTTTCATCCAAAAAAAATCCTTGATAAGGCGTAATTTGGGCCATAAATTATGTCTTCGAACCTACTTTTAGTTTGTTCATGCTTAAATTGGTCAAAATTTTCTATATATACTAAGGCAAATTTGTCCAACCTTATTCTAATGGTTGAAAAGTTGAACAAAATTTTTGGGAATCATTTTTCAATCCCCCTTCAAAAAAATATTATTTTAATTGACTATCATGTGAGTAAATTCATTGCATTATTATTATGCTAAATTAGGCTTGATAATTTGTGATATCGAGTTATGTTCGTATCGTATCAGTTCGATCAAGTAAACCCCCAACCATAACTTGATTAGAATTAGAATAGTGTCAAATTTTTTCAACTATAACTTAATCTAAACTATATTCATATTGACTTGACACACCCTTAATTAACTCAAAATTGTCTACTATTTCTAGTTTTCCAAGTGTTTTTAACATTTTAACTTCTAGACCAAATACCAAAACAATTTCTCTTGTTTACATACGGTATAAAAAATTAAATACCAATATCTTTAAAAACACATCAATAATCCTTATAATATTATCTCATTCTCACTGTTAAAAATAAAATAAATTTTTAAATAAAAATAAAAAATAATTGAAATAATTACAATTATATACAATAATACAATTATATGCAATAAGTAAGGATTTTAACTGTTGTTGATATATACCCTTCACTGTTTCTTTAATTTGCCCTTACCAAATTTTATTATAATAACATTTGTGTAAACATTGGGGTTCGTTTACCCCCACAACCGTAAACTTCTCTTTAAAGTTTACTCTCACAGCGACACATATATGATATAATGGAATACGTTAAACTCTGCTAAATTAAGACTCCTCAAATTGAATAAACTTTTCAAAACATAATGTTTTAAAAGTTTTTTTTTTTGTCTGTTTGTTGGTCAATGTCACATTAATCTTGGCCATCACATCTCGATGGCTTTGTGTGTTGACTTGAGCCTTGAAATAGTGATCAAGTGGAAATCTGAAATCACCAAATATTGTTTTATGATTTCTTTTGTGCCCAATAGAGCATTCTACACACAAAAAATTACAAATTGGTTAATTCTCATAATATATACATGTTTCATATTTTTATTGAAAAAAATACCGAATATTTGAAAATAAATATTACAAACCCTAAATTAGAAAGTATTAATTACTCTCCGAAAAAAAAAAAAAGTTACTCCTTGGGTTGGTTAATAGCAAAAAACCCTACCATCCATATTACACATATTGAATAAAACACACATATTTGAAAAAAATAAAATAACCCACGCCATGTGTGACCTACATAAGCAAAAAGAAAATAACAAGTGGATCAATATTTGGTTGTTAGAAATATTATTTTTATGATTTTAATAATTAATTATTTATACTTTCATTAAAATTAAATAAATTTATAACTTTGACAAGAGAAAAGTGATGATTAAACGTTTATTTCTTGTTGTTAAAAAGTTTTAACAAAGAAAAAAATTGATGGGTCACGCAAACCATTTATATATCAAACCCCCTTTTGCATTATGAAAAATATCCAAAAAAACTCCCACCATGCAAATCATCCATGCTTGGAAAATATCAACCCCCCTCCCCCAGCTTCAACTTCCATTACTACGTATGATTCGTATAGTGATTACAAATCATGTGTGGTGACAGAAATCAACTTAAATCTTCTATTTTCAAACCTAATTTCACCACAAGTCAATTTTAAACCTATTTCAATACAAAATCATTGACAAATTTCATGAAAAACACAAGAGATTCAAGCTATTTTAAACAAAATTAAACAGGTAAACTTGAGTGCTACAAAATCGCTAAATTTCAAAATTATAAGCTGTTGAACATGATAAGAGTGATATACTAACCTTTTTGCTCTTTTTAATTGTTGAAAATTGAGTGAAATCGTTGGAAATGGTTTTGAAAATTGGGAATGTGCAGTTTCAACGGGTGTGGGGGTGAAATTACAAGATTTTAATTGTTAGAAATGAATTTATAGCTCGTTTATAACCTTTTTGCCCATTTAAAGCTTGCTTCCACCAACTCTGGAATGCCTCATTACTTGCAAGAGTAATGAGCACAAGCACCTCTAAATTCATCAACTCGCCCTCGGTTTTTTTCTAGCACCAAAAATATGAGAAAGGAGAATAAAGGAAGTATATATAAAAAAGGAAGATATGTTGAAAAAGAAAAATATATAATTAATATGGGAAAAGGTTTTTTTTTTTAAAAGAATGTTAATAATATTAACTATGTTTTATATAATACAAAATAAAAAAAATATTTTTTGATGGTTAAATTTTAACTTTCATAAATTAGTGCAAAAAAAAATATTTAAACAAAAAATGTGAGAAATCATTTTTTATCAAAGTTCGAATAAAAAGTAATCATTTGATATAAGTGTTCTTAATGAATCTTTTACGTCACAAATATTAAATTTTTATCAATAAAAATAATATTAAATATATAAATAAATTTTACAAATTCATCCATACATAGTAATATGGATTGATTTTGATATATTTTTTCTTATAAATGTAGTTTTATTTCATTTGAAAATTATTCGTAGCTTTTGGAATTCAACTCATTTTTTATAATAACGCGCTGAGCCGTAATCTATTTCGAAGAAACGACACCAGTCTTTAAGATTACTCTGCTTCTTCTTTACTCTCTTTTGTGTACTCTCTCCGTTGCTGTCTTCGTGGGTAGCTTCATCTCTAAGCACTCTCCAAACCTTTACACTCTCCTTCTTCACAGTTCTTGTAACCGCCTTTCTCTCTTGCTCTGTTTTCACATTTCTTCTTCAGCTTTTTATTTTAATTTTTTCTTTTAAATTCTCCCTTTCTATTTCTGCTTTTATTTTCGTTGCTTGCAGATGGCAGATTTAGTAGCCCGATGCTCTTCCTCTTCGTCATCTGTTACTTACATTTTTTTTTTATTTTTTTTTTAATCTTTAATTTCTATTTATTATTTGTTTTCTTGATTTTTGTTAAGCGTGTTGGTTTGAATTTGGCCAGGAAAGAGAGCGTATTTGAACAGCGAGGGTTTGGTAGAAGAAGGAAAGATGTCGTCGAGAGGAGGAGGAGCCGGTTCCTCCGATCAGCGTCCGCCGTTGAGGCCAACCATGCGGACGCAGACGGCTGGGAATCTCGGAGAGACAATCTTTGATAATGAAGTGGCGCCACCGTCTTCGCTTGTTGATATTGTGCCTATTCTCCGTGTGGCTCATGAAGTTGAATCGAGTAGCCCAAGAGTTGCTTTTCTCTGTAAGTTATTGTTGTGAGCCTTATGGATTAATCATATCGTTTTGTTTGCTGCCAAAATATCTTGAGCATGTCTGTGTATTAATCATGTTGTGCGAGCTCAAAAAATTTTAAGTTATAAGGCTTATAAAAATGTAAGAACGATCAAACTCAACCTAAATGTGGACAGATGAGAATGCTTATACTAGTAAATATGATAAGTAACCAGGCGCGCGAGGCTTAAGCAAAGTATGTACAAGTTAAGTAATTTGGCTCTGATGATATATATATGCTTGTGCATGTGGTGCGGGTACCTCTTTGGCTGCACTGTGCTTTTTTCAGTTGGTTTTTATTTGTAAGGGTGGCCGGAAGTGCAAGTGAGTGAATATTTGTGTGTCTTGACTGTCATTATGGTTTTTCTTTCCATGATCACACTGCGATGTTGGAGTTAGATATCAATCAATTCCTGGTGTTATTTGTTGAGATTCCAGAAAGAAGAAAATGCGCTTTGGGATTGTTCCTCAAATTTCTTCTTTGTTATGGTATGAAACTTAAGTTGGAGTTCATTTATAAACTGTTGTGCATCTGTTGCAGTGCATCCAAGATGAGGGCATCATGGCCCAACAAAATGATGAACTTTCGGCCTGCCTAAACAAAAGAAATCTAAACCATCTGCAAACACTATAGATTTACCGTACAAAAATCATTTGGCAGTTCTTTGGTGTAATTTAATATGTTAGAAGTCTTGTAAGCTGCCTTGAAATATTTTTGGGTGACCTTACAAAATGATGAATTTTCAGGCTGTGGTAATCCAAGAAAGCCAGATCATTTAAAATGTGGTTTATTTTAGATAACCTTTTGCCAAAATGGTTGTAATTGCCACCGATAAATACATAATGATTAGTACAAATTCGAGAGGTACTGACATCTAACACTAATAAACTTTGGCTTTTTAAACATACGGCCACAGAAAACAAGAGTTTCATTATTTTTAATTATCATGGTTTAAGAATGTCATTGATGCCAAAACTTCCACATCAAATAGAGGTCAAGGGCCTTGGGTCAGTATAAACCCAATGTCTCCCTCTCCCTCATGAAGTGTCTTTTGAGGGCAAAATCATGAAACCAACAAAGGTCAAAATGGACAATACCTCACAATTTTAAGTGATTTGTTATATGCAGACCGAGGCAACATTAACAGTGGCTCCATATTTGGGGATGATGTTAGGTGCTCTCCTCAAACCCCTTGACTAGGGGGCAAGGTTTATGGCAAAAATCCCACATAGAATAGTTATTGACGATCTTGGGTCAATATAAACAAAATCTCTCTCTCCCTTACAAGGGACCTTTTAAAGGCAAAACTGTAAGGCCACTAAAGGCCAAAGTGGATATTACCTCATGCCTTTAGGTGGCCAATTATGTGCGGATCAAGATAATATCAACAAATGTAAATAAAAATTTTGGCTATTACCTTTTGCAATTACTAGTTCCTTATTGTAAAAGAGCCTATTTTGACTTATATTTTGTGGGTAATTCCTGAAATTTTTCTTTTGTGTTAATTAATTTCAAATCACAATAAAAGAATGTCAATTTTCATATTCACTTGATAAACCTATGGACCAATAATTAGGGTTGGAGTTGAGTTGAATCAAGCTCAAAGTCTATTGGAGCTTAACTCAAATCCATAAAACTTAGTTTGAGCTTGTTCGAACTTATATACAGTGTCATCAAAAGGTTGCCAACAAGATAAATAGTATTGCTGGTGGAGTGAATAGTGTCACCAAAAAAGATAAATGAGTTGAACTCAAATTGAGTTTGAGTTTGGCTCATTCTAACTGGATGATGGATTTGAGCTGAGTTGGCTTGGCTCTAACCCACCCCTATAATTAATTCCCTTACTCATGAGGAAGTGTGTTACAACTTACTGTTGTTGATAGTTGCATATTACTTTAAACTTCTAGCATTATTGATGTTACTCTTGACTTAGGTATGATTTTACTTTTATAGTATTCTATTCAAAAGAGTTGCGTGTATCTCATTGCGAAGGTTTTTCCTAGACTTATGAATTCTTGTGTGTTTATTGGTAATAATTTGCATATAAGTTTAAAATTTTAGCATTATCGATGTTACTCTTGACTTAGGTATGATCTTACTTAAATGGTATTCTATTCAAAAGAGTTGCATGTGTCTCATTGTGAAGGTTTTTCCTGGACTCTTATGAATTTTTGTGTGTTTATGGGTAATAATTTGCTTCTTTTATTTGTTTTTCAAGATGGTGAAAACAATTTATGACTATCTGTCTTTTTTAACTTTCAGCATGTATTCTCATGTAATCTTTTGTTTGTTTTGAAATTTCATTTTCATTCTGCTTGTTCTTATTTAAAATATTATTGTGGCACAATTCTTTTCTTATTTGCATTTCTATCAGTGTGATTCATATGTTCTGGTTTTGAATGTAGGCCGCTTTTATGCCTTTGAGAGCTCATAGATTGGATCCCACTTCTAGTGGACAAGGTGTTCACCAATTTAAAACGGCCCTCCTTCAGCGCCTCGAAAGTGTGAGTGATATGATTCTTTTCCCCTTTTCTAAGAAATCAGAGTGCATTAGTTTTAGAAAAAGCTAGCTCTGAATTAAGTGATAACCACCCTTGTTCTCATCTTTTATTTTTCAATATTTGCCTTCTTTTTAATGGAAGTTGTCATATTGACACTTAATTTTAGAATTTTTGTCTGTTAACTATTCATGTGGTTATATTTGAGAACTGGAATAGGCTGAGTTCTGCCATTACAAGGAAATACTTAACCTAGGAAAACTGCCTTTTTGCCTTTATCTGTGAAGGGACTTTGGATGTGCTTAATTTATGTTCATTTTCTCAAGTTTTATATCTTTTTTTTTTTTTTCTGTGTTAAACTTACAAGAAATGGTCCATGAGAATGTCATTTATTGTATTATCTAATTTTTGTTGGGTTCTAAGTTTCAACGTAAATGGGATGTAAACAAGTCTCATATGTTTCTGGGTGATTTGTCAACAAGAATGTGCTGTGATCAAAATGAAACAGCTGTGTAAAAATATGACATAAAGTGAAATTAAATCGGAAGGGGTTCGTTGTATTTTACATGAATGTGTATATAAAACTGAGTTTGGTGCTGCATATGTTGAACGGCAACAAAGATGTTCAATGAAGAAAAAATGAGTTACTATATCTTTATTGCATAAAGCTAGCAAACCTTGTTTGTGCTTGTTAAAACTAAAGGTCAGATATTCAGAGTGTTTTGACTAGTTAACCTCAAGGGTTGGACTTTGGGCCACCTAATTGGGATATTTATATGCAATGATTTTTCTGGCTTCCAAAGTTATGGTGTTTCGAAGTGGCTCCCAATTTTAAAGTCAGTGATCATACAGGGAAGGTTGAAGAATTTTAGGGTAAAGAAAGTATACTTTGAAACTGGTTTTTGAATGATGTCTGGTTGACATATTTCAACAAGCCATTACCTGCAACTTGTGCCAGAGGCATTGCTCTTCATAATGTTCCAGGCGCTTATGGCTTTGGTATTTGTTTGTAAGCTAGGTTTGATTTGGGTGAATCCACTCAAGTCAATTGATATGTCACTTCCGAGAATCCAATGTGCTTAAACAAAGCCTTCTGTGGTATCCTTTGGTATCTTGACTAGCATTTATCACCATCTTTTGCTTTATGGGCGTATTTCTTCTTGTAGTAAGTGGTGATGGTTTTTTGATGGCATTTCTTACTTTTTTTTGTTTGCAGGAGAATGATCCAACATTACAGGGAAGAAGGGAAAAAACTGATGTGCGTGAATTGCAGAGGTTTTATCAACAATATTACAACAAATATATACAACCATTGCAATATGCTGCTGACAAAGCTGATCGGTAAGTTTTAGGGCTGATAAATTATTCTTTACATTTGATATGTGATAAATTCTTCTTGGGATATGATTTGGAAGTAGTATTTCTTGTACTGATAACCTTTATTTTTTCCATTAAAATCCAGTGCAAAGCTTACCAAGGCATACAAAACTGCTGAAGTTCTTTTTCAGATTTTAAAGGTTGTTAATCCGTCGGTGTGTGGAGTTGATCCTGAGGTGATGTGACATACGACTTTGTGTCTTTCCGAGGGCATGCTTATATTCCACTTGAATGACTGATGAAACTGTTATAGTATTAAAATTTTAAATTAGACAAATTCTCACCAATATATCTGTGTATCAGTGTATTCAATCAATTTTCAATTCAATAATAGAGTCATATGCTTATAGATTATAAAACTAGAGAGTAATGGGTAAGGAATTAGGCAAACTTGATGTCCCATAATTGCTGTTGAATCAACTCCAAATCTAATTGATTATTAATATATTAAAACTTGTCTTCTTTTTTTATATACTCTCAAAATAACTATATTTTAATAGATGCATAATATATTGTACGTGTATTGGGAAAGAAGATTTGGACTTTTATATAGTAGTTTATTGGGCTATTTTATCAAAAGCCCAATAAATTCAATAGTTTATACGTGTATTATTAGAACTCAGATTTAATTTATAAAATGTGAAGTATTTAACAAAATTGACATAATATGTTCACGAAACACAATTAGTTGGGGTATATATCTACCTAGGCTATATTAAATTAAAACATCAATGTTTGCTCATATTCAAGAAATTTTTTAATATTCTCCCATTTGGGCAAATATTAATAATTTTTTTTATTTTAGTAAAAGAAAACAAGGTTTTGTTTTTTAGATAAACAATGGCCAATATAGATTTTAAGAAAATAACAAGATTCAGTGATAGTATTTCAACCAACTGTTTGGTCAATATGACTATCAAAACAAACCAAAGCAATCTATATGTCTATAATTTACATAGGACATTTATAATTATATTCACTAATAATTATATTATATGAATCTCTAATTTGAGAGTGTGATAAGAATAACATCTAAAAGGTGATTATAAAATATGTTCTTATCTATTAGTTTTCTTTATAATTTCTCTTTAACCTTTATATCTCAAAAGAAATAAGATAAATAGCACAACTTCGAATGAAGTTGTTGACTTCCAATTAAGTTTGTATATCTCGCTATTAATTTCAAGATACTCAAAGAAACATACCCATATAACCTACCATACTCAAAATAAAACATATTCTTAAGACACAATATCGTGTGTGTATTATTAATTGAATGATCTAAGTATTATGAATACTATTACAAATAAGAGATCTTGAGATGAAATTGATTCAAGGTTACTTTGACATCATCGACTAAACCTTATAGGAGACAACAAGATAATGAGGTTGGAAACAAATAGGATTTTAAGCCCATTAAATTTAGATGCCTATCCAATTTGTAAATCTTGTCTTTGAGAAAAATTGATCAAATCACCTTGTAAAAATGAAAGGGAAATATCCACAAAATTATTAGAATTAATACATTCATATGTATGCGAACCATTTAATCAAATGGCAAGATGAGGTTTCTAATATTTGATTATCTTTATAGATGATTATTTGAGATATGGATACATGTATTTAATGAAATACAAATCTAAATCCTTCAAAAAGTTTAAAGAATTCAAAAAAAAATAGAAAAACAATCTGGAAAGATTAAAGGCCTTACGATCAGATCATGAGGACAAATATTTACGTATAGAATTTCGAGATTATTTGAAAGAGAATGGAATAATATCCCAATTAACTACTCCATATACACCATAACAAAACGATGTATTAGAATGGAGGAATTGTACTCTATTAGTTATTGTACAGTTTATGGTAAGTTTTACAAACTTACCGATGTCATTATAGGGTTATATTATATTTTTTGTTGCACATATTTTGAATAAGGTATCATCCAAATCTGTTCAGAAGATATTCTATGAGAAGTGGTATAGTAAGCCTTCTAGTCTTAATTATCTAGAACTCTAGGGATGTCTAACTTATGTCAAGGTTGTTAAGATTGATAAGTTGGATGCCAAATCTGAAAAATGTTAGTTTATAAGAAATCTTAAAGATGTTTAGGATATTTTTTGTACTTTTCAATTGATTAAAAAATCTCAATCAGTAGAAATGCATACTTTTTAGAGAAATAATTCTTTCAAGAAGGTGGTGATGGAAAAAAAGTATTGCTCCAAAAAAACGTGTAAGAGTCTCAGATCAAACATGTTGAACCAGGATAATCCTTTCAGCATACACTTATTCCAGTTTGTAGATCTACAAAGATATCTAAAATTTCAAAAAGATATGGATTTCTCCATAAATGGGATTTTAAATCCTTTATGGTTGGAGAAGTCGATCATGATAATGATCTTAAAAGCTATGAAGAAGTGATATTAGATGTCATTTTTGGAAAATAGTTAAAAGTTATGAAATCTGTAATAGATTCTATGCATGATGATCAAGTATAGAAACTTGTCAATCCTCTAGAAGGAATAGTTATTATTCGATGCATATGGGTTTTTAAGAGAAAAATTGACAAAGATGGATATGTAAATACCTACAAGGCCTGACTGATGGCAAAATAATACACTTAAAAATAAGGGTTGGATTATGAGGAGACCTTATCACCAGTCACTATAATTAAATTTATCAAAATTCTATTGGCTATAACCACACATTACAATTGTAAGATTTGGCAAATGGACATCAAAATTACCTTCCTTCATAGGTTTATTGAGGAAAATATACATATGCAACAATCTGTTAGGTTTGTGTCTAGAACTAAATAAAATAAAGTGTGAAAGTTACATCAATCCATATATAGATTAAAACAAAGCTATAGAAGCTAAAATATTTTATTTGATGAAATAATCAAAACGTTTTTTTTTCATAAAGAATCCAAATGAGTCGTGTGTTTATAAATAGCAAAAAGCTCATAACATTGTATTTCTCATATTGTATGCAGATGATAAACTATTAATAGGAAATGACATAAGCATGATAACTGAGGTCAAGGTTTGGTTATCTATAACCTTCTCCATGAAAAATTTAGGAAAAACGACCTATATCCTAGGAATTCACATCTACAAAGATAGAGTGAAAGGAATAATAAGTGTTTTCTAATGAATGTACACAAAGAAGATGTTAAAGCGGTTTAGCATAGATAATTCTAAGAAAGGTCTTTTACCTTATAGACATGGACTATATCTTTCTAAAGATAAAGATTGATGAAGAGCATCAATAGATGTATAACGTGCCTTATGTTTCAGTTGTAGGAAGTTTGATATAGTCTATTTTGTAAGTGTTTCAAGCAGATATCAATCTAATTCAGGGTAAAAACATTAGTTGGTTGTAAAGACTATCATTAAGTACTTGAGAAAAACTAAAGATTAAATGTCAAGTTATAAATGTTTAGAGTGAAACATCTAGGGATACTCAAATTTTGATTTTCAATCAGATATATACAATAGAAAGTCTATGTCTGAGTTCATCTTTATGTGTAATAAAGGAGCAATAAGTTGAAAAAGTTCCAAACAAAGAACTACTATTGATTCCAATACAGAGGTCGAATGCATTGTTGTTTCAAAAGTAACAAAAGAGGTAGTATGAACGCACAAATTTGTAAATGAACTTGGTGTGATTCCAAACATGGTTATTCTGATAACCATGTTTTATGACAATATTGGTGTCATTGTATAAGTAAAAGAACTAAGGACACATCAAAGGTCTAAACATATTCAACGTAAATATCACATTCTTAAATAATTTGTTGGAGTTGGAGAGATAGTGATTCAAAAGACGTCTTCATCAAAGAATGTAACTAACCCACTTATTGAGGTGATGAAACATAAATAGTTTAACGATTGTCTTGAAAAATGGGTGTAAGATATCACAATGATTAGCCGTAGTGCAAGTAAGAGTTTTGTTAGTATTTGCCCTATTAACCAATTGTATTTTCAATTTTAAGATATTGTAATAATATATATGTAATAATTAAAAAAAAAAAGTTCTTTTTTTTCATCATATTCATATGTTGCTTTAATTTTCATTTGTTAATTTATTTTCTTATTAAATAAATTGTGTGTATGAAAAGTGTCTAGATGAAACGGATCTTCAAAATATAAAATCATTGAGGTGTCTCTTACATATGTGATATTAATTGGGTAATAATATTGTATAGTAGGCATACTGAATGTTTTCTATTGAATATCATGAGATGATATTAGTGTTGATGATATGAAAGTTATATCATTAGAGTATTAGTATGAATTAACAGTTAGGGTATTTTTCAGACTTGGCCAATTACAATGAATCACATTGTAACATCCATAAGTAAGCCCAAGGATATTTTAGTTTTTTCTTTGTGTATAATTATGATTAATGATAATTTTTAGTAAGGACAATCATACACCACTAGGATGACACTTGTTCATGCCTGGGAAAGGTAGAGAAGTCATTTCATATTGAGACTATAAAAATGGCTAAGTAAATAAAGGTGCATTTCTGTGTCTACAAGGATATATGACTGTGCATTATCAATAACTTTGAAATTTAAAATAAGATCAATTTCACGATAAATTCGAAAACTTTCTTATTTGAGCAACACCACACACACCAATATGTCATGTTTGGTAGGTAAAAACAAAAGAGACACAAAACCTAATGTTTGTTTTATTTTTACACCACAGCTACCAAACACAAAGAGAAAAATGAGACTTGAAAGTCTTAAATGTCGAAAAGGATCTTTTGGTCACTAGAATCACTACAGCCACATGAAGATTAGTGTGTCATTGGAATCCAAGTAAGTATGATGTCCTTTTTATTTTAAAATTTGATAGATTATGTTTATATGATTTATTCAATGAAGTTCATAGCTTGTTGTGAACCTTTTGGGAACTACAGTAACCATAATGAGTCTATTTGTGCTAAAAAACATTGAGATAATGAGGTTATATTGTAATATGGCCAGTATAGGGTTCAATGTTAGTAATAATCATTATCTATGAATGTTATGGTGATGTTGTTGTTGTTTCATGAATGTATGTGAATATTAGACTATTTAGAGACCGTGGTATATGCCTTGAATTTTTGGATTGTCGAGATTAGGCTAAAAAAAGAAAAATACAGTAGGTTAGAAAAGTGTAAATCATGATGCACGATCATGTATGTAAGTATACACACTCATATGTCCCTTTGAAGAAGAAGAAGAAGATTTCACAAACAATAACATAGTCGTTCTTGAGGAGAAATTTATACACGATCGTATAGTATATGACACACATCCGTGTCTAACTTCCCTAATAGTGGATGCCCATGTAGAGCTAGAAAACATGTCCTTGTATAAGAGTTAAACATGGGGATGTAAGACTATAGCACGTTTGTGTGCAAGTTATATAAGGAATTCAAAAGTGTTAAGTGTCTAAGTATGCATAAGTTTGTTAAGTAACCCATCATGCAACATTAACCATTTCCCTATACCGACCACTATAAGTATTATTTAACCTACATTTGAACTATGATATATCTGTTTAAGCTTATGTATTCTTTTAAGATGAGAAGATCTAGAAGACTCATTAGTAACAATCAAGATGTCTCAACCCCTCAAGGTAGTCAAATAGAGACTAGGAGACAAGTCTATGACATAGTTGCAACATTATAAATTGACAGCTCGGTGATAAGGCAAATAATTCAAGAAGTTCTTTAAGAGAATTGAAAGGCATTCGAAAATGTGAGATGCTAATTGAGGTCATTTCTTTTGTTAAACATCCATTAATTATGGATTTATAACCCTAACAAGATTAAGTAGGTGAGGAGGTTCAAAGGACCATTATTACCAATGGTAATAAATGACAACTCTACACAATATATAATTTGATTGGTAAGCATCAGCCCTTAAAGTTTTGTGATGGCATAAGGATTAAACCAGTCTCACCAAAGGAGTGGTTTAAGGTTATGGAGAATACTAAGAGTTTATTTGAGATGATGGACCGTGAAAGCATCCAATATGTCAATTATTTGTTGAGAGGGGATGCTAAGATTTGTTAACAGATGTTGTGTGATATCGGCTAGGCAAATGGCATGACATGGGTTGATTACAAAGAGACATTTGAGAAAGAACACTTATTTATTGATATCTTATATGTTCAAGCTCATGAGTTTCTTAAGATAAGAGTATATGATTGTCAAACAGTTCTCTACTCATCTTAGTTTAGTTGCTCAATATGTTCTAAGTATAGCCAACATAGATAAGGACAAGATAGAGATCTTCATTAATGGACTGAGATTAGACATACCTAAAGATGTGTTGATGGTAGATAATTTTCCTCAATCTTATTTAGAGGCTTTAAGTAAAACCCAAAGGTCAGAGGCTATGAGATTAAGGATGGTTAGAGAAAAAGGTGTTCATAAGCAACCCAAATCAGCAATTCTAGTCATGGGATAGGATCAATTAGTCCTAAATGGCAACTATAAGGGAGGCAGTTGAGATTTTAGGGACAAAAGAAGCTTCTAGTCCAAAAACACAAAAAGAACTAGAAAAGCAAAAGGTTAAAATGTGATGAACAACCACAATGAAAGGATCAGCCAAGGCATGATGACCCTTCTCTTTGTCGTAGGTGTCCACATAGACATACCGAAGACTGGGTATGGTAGAGGTTATACTACAAATGCAAACAACCATATCATTTCACCTATAAGTGCACTATATCAGCACTAACCCTTATTGAGCATATTATTGGGGGAGGACCAATTAGAGTTTATGCAACCACCTAAACCTAAGTTAAGGTCAACATTTATGTAGTGACAGGTCAGTTAATTTTTCATGATTGTCTATTATATGTGCTAATTGATTATGATGTCACTCAAAATTTTATTGCATGTTATATAGTTAAAAGGTAAAAATTAAAGTCTACACTTGTTGATCATGTTAACATTGAGATGTCTAATGAGGATAGTGTTTTGAGTAATCAAATGTTGTTGGGTGAAACAGTGGTTTTAAGGGGCCAAGAATTAGATGTATATCTTATTGTGTTTGACATGTCTGACTTTGATATGATTTTGGATATGGACTTCTTGAGTAAGTATAAGGGCAAGATTGACTACATAAAGAAAAATGTTCAATTCCATCTAGATTATGGTGAAAAGTTCACTTTTGATAGGGGTCATGTTTTGAGTATGATGATCAACAATGTAAAAGTGAGAAAAAATGTTAAGTAAGGGTTATATGGGTTATTTGATATATGTTTAAATAGATCAAATGAATTTGTCCTAAGTTTACAAAATACTCCTATTGTATGTGAGTTTTAATATGTATTTCCTGATAATTTATCAAAGTTGACACATAAGAGAAAGGTCAAGTTTAGTATTGAGAGTACTCTTGAGACAATGTCTATTTCTAAAGCACCGTACAGGATGACCCAACCAAACTCCAAGAATTGAATAAGTAATTACAAAAGCTTCTAGACCATCTAGTTTAGTATAGCTTTTAAGTATTCTTGAGTGGAAATAGAAGCACATATCTATGGATTTTGTAATTGGATTATTGAAGGTTAAAGGTTGATTTAATATTTTGTGGGTTGTTGTGGATTGTTTGACCAAGTTAGTACACTTTATTCTGGTTAAAAACATCACTAATGCTAATCAATTAGGTCAAATATATATTAAAGAAATTATGAGATTTTATAGTGTGCTGAAGACTATTATTGTGTTGGACAGAAACACGAGGTTTGTATCAACTTTCTAATAGAGTTTATAAAAATCCTCAAAACAATAGGTAGACTGAGAGGGTGAATCAAGTGATTGAAGACATGCTGGGGGCATGTTGTATGGATCAAAGAGCAAGTTAGATTAATGTGTTGTTGCTTATGGAGTCTGCATATAATAATAATTATTTAAGGACCATCTGGATGGCTCTTTATAAGACACTTTATAAGAGAAAGTGCATATCACCTTTTCATTAGGATGAGATTGGTGAGAGAAATGTTCTGGCATAGGCTTTAAGACTAGATATGCCTAGAAAATGATTAAGGATGTTAGACTAATTTGGAAAATGTTGAAACAAGTCTAAGATCACTAAAAGAGCTATGCAAATAAGAGGAGGTGAGACTTGGAGTTTGAGGTGAGTGATATGGTTTTTGTGAGATTTGCCCTCTAATGTCATGTGATAAGGTTTAGATGAAAAGGTAATTGACTCCAAGGTTTATGGGACCCTTTAAGATTCTTAAATGTATAGCTAAAAGTTTCTTATTGGCTTACATTGCTAGTGAGCATGGATTGTATTCATAACATGTTCTATATGTCGTCGTTGCATAAGTACATCAGTGAACCTAGTGATATGTTAAAAGCTGAGGATTTGAAGCTTGAGAACAACTTGGTTTATGAGGAGCACTCGATTCAGATCTAGATAGATGAGTTAAACAGCTCAAAAATAAGTAAATTCCATTGGTTAAAGTTCTCTAGAGGAACATTAAGTTAAAGAGGTCATTTAAGAGGTGGACAGGATATGAGACGGAGATTCCAAGGGTATTTTTATTTTTTGCCTTTTTGGAATTTGTTTATTTATTGTATATATGTGATTTTTGGGGTACACAATCGTGTGGAAAATGTAAGATGGTCTTTTTTACTAAATGTATAAAAAATGGCTAAGCCTATAAGACACACACACATATATGTTGTAATACATGCCCATATGTGGTCAACTATTTAAATTTGGATAAGGATCAATTTTGCAATGATTTTGAAAATTATCATTACTGGGCAACGACATACATGCCCATTTATATGGACTACACGACTGTGTATCGTGATTTTTAATTAAAAATAAAGAGAACACAGACGTGTTGGCTCATTATTCTTATTTATTTTCTTTAGACTAAATAGAGAGAATTGAGAGGTGACACAAAGGAACCTTTGGGAATCAATCTTGCCACTTAAAGATTTGCTAGATGTCATTGAAGGAAAAGTAAGTTATGCGGCTTTTAATTTGTTCTCTTAGAATGATTATCTCTAGATTTATTAGATGAACTAATCTCGGTGATGAGGACTAAGAGCATGCTAGGCATAGGAGTCATTTGATTAATTTTGTTAATCTTGTGTTCATTGTGAGTTTAGGATATGAGATTGTTCTTTATTATTTTATGCAAAGTTAATAAATTGTTCAAAATATGATGTATGTTTAATTCATGTGATATGTCATTTGATGCACATCAGTGATATCTTGTTGTCAGGATAGTAAGAATGGAAATTAAATGAATTTTATGTATTTGTATGTGTGCTATTATTCTGGAAATTCATTATGAATCATGTATTTGGGATATTGAGATGTACATTGCCAGTTTATACTATATAAATTTCAAGACCAAAAGATTATGTGTGGTTACATGATTAGAAACATGTTTGGGATGGAATAGTGGTGATAAAGTATGAATTTTAGCCTAAAGTTTGCATTGGTTAGCTAGAAATCGTAAATTTAGGTGAGTTTTGACAATCTGCAAAAAATGACATTACATGTCCATGTAAGGAGTCTAATACACGTGTATATTTGGGGATGAATAATCTCATGTTAGGAGAAAACTACAAGCATGTTTATTTAAGGATGGATACACGCTCCTGCGATATAGTATAAATAGTCGTGTATGCCACCCTAGGTTACATGTCTGTGTTAGATGAATGCATGGCCATTTATGAGAACTAAAGTACACACTCATGTATGAAAAAGACACCCCCATGTATAATTAGGGAATTTGGGAAGAAATGTGAATGAAGCTAACAATGCTTATGTATAGTTATGTTAATGACTATTTTACCCTTATGGGAAATAGTGAGGCGTTAATGAAGGCTATTAAGAATACATTGCTCTTAATGAAGGCAATATTAGATAGAATTATTATGTGAATGTTTAAATGTATGTATGACGAAATAAGGGAAAATATAGGGTGTTTGACTATATGGACGACAACATAAACCCAGACTAAGGTGATTTTGAGTTGAAAACACAAAATGATGTATTCTTCCTTATCATTAAGCAATGTGTAGTGTGATCTTGCCACTGAGCTAGGTGTAGTGTGGTCGTGAAAGTATCAAGGCTAGTTTATGTGACCATGAAAGCATCAGCCCAAAGTTTAGCTGATATGTGTACTAAGTACATTTTTATTTGACATATAAGATGTCACATGCTTTTACTAAATGTCTAAGATGTAGATATATTTCGTTTGAAATTAGTTATCCGAGATTACACAACCATCAACAATTGAGCATAAGGTGTTCATATATTCAGATGAGCATATAGGATATTAGTGAAGCATCTAGAATACCACAACTAGTTTGAATACGAAACACTTGTTTTATTATTATGTGCATAATGTCAAAAAGTCGTTTACTTACTGAGTATGTTCCTTTTATGATTTTGCAAGTAGGTTCTTAGAGCAATAAGGTGGCAAGTAAACCAACAAGTTAGCATGAGACGTTGCATGAGACAAGAGGTGATTTAATCATTTGTGATTTTAGACCTTTGTTGTGTTATTTTATGTCATGTTTAATTATGCACATTGGGACTTGTATTTATGAAATTTAGACACTTTCTTATGGATTGGATGATATTATTATTGATGTTTTTAATAAATACACTTTTTGAGATTATGAGAAATTATTGTATTATCATACGTCTATTATCTATTGTTTGGAATTTTAGGAAAAGTTTTAAGTTTGCACCTCTGTTCAAATGCATATTTTAGGTAGAGGTATATATTTGAAAAGGGGTTTTACAATCCCTATATGAGGAAAATGAATAAGCATTTAAAATCAGAAAAATACACATGCTCATGTGGTATAAGACACACAGTTATGTATATTACTTTAAGATAACATGCTTATGTAAGTAAAACACACAATCGTGTGTAGTTGGAAAATTAGAATGTTAGTGTGTATCGAAGTAGTCACGCTTGTCAGTGGGTGTAAAATGACTATTTTATCCCAAAGAGAAGAAAATATAGGGAATGAGAATATTTTAGTCCTAACAAAGGCAAAATGAGTTAATTGAGTATTTTGGGGATGTCCAATAACACATACCTCGATCAAAGCAATTTTGAGTTAAAAACATGAAATGATACATATACTAATTTTAGCCACCAAGTTATGTGCAGTGTGGTAGTGAAAACGTTAGGTCTACTTTGTATGACATTGATACTTGTATAATTATTATGCATTAACGTATGACAACTTAGCATCTGGAATGCTCTTGCACGCACTGACACTGGACGTCTTTGTCATTCAAGATGACACCGTCATTAAAGAATAGGCATTTGGGATGCTAGGAAAATATTTGAGAATATCATAATGGATTAAGGATGAAACACATACATGGTTTATGGATATTAATGGTTGTGTGAAAGACGTTGAAAGGTCACCTACTTACTGAATGTTTATCACTCATCGTGTTCTTTTTGTGGTTTTGTAGGTAAGTTCATAGATTAGTGAAGCAATGAAAGAGCCAACAAGTCAACTTAGGGCGTTGCATGAGCAAGAGGCATTTTGGTCATTTAAACTTATGGACAATTACTTTTATGATATTTGTATTGTGATTTATTATGCATTGTTGTTTATGATTAATGTTTTTAGACACATTAGTTTCTAGATTTGGATTATTTAATATTATGATGATGTTGTTTTAATAAGTATGACATTTTGTACTTATGCAAGTTTATTTGTTACCATGCATTAATTATTTGTTGTATATGTTGGAGGAGTTTTAAGTTAATATATCTCTTCAGATGTATATTTCAGATAAATGTATGTATTTGGAAAAACGTGTTAATAAAGACAAACAATAATGTCATCTTTATAGCATCAGTGTCGTCCTCCCCTCATGCTCTTCTCTCAAATACCTTCATGATGCCACTAAATGTCATAAATGTCTATACGCCAAAATAAGTATCTTTAATCTTTTGTCTAAATGTAGAGGGGAGATAATGCACCATTTCTATATGGTGACTAAATTGAAGGTCGATAATCAACACAACTCTAATAGGTTGAATATGACGTCCACCCTATTCACTCTAAACCAAAACTCTTCTTAGGAGTTTACCCTCACAATCACATATAGAATAACGAAGTGTGCTAATACTCTACTAAATTAAGACTCATTTAACTTGAAGTAGCGCTCAGGTGGAAATCTCAAATCACCAAATGTTGTTTCATGATTTCTGTTTTACTAATTAGTAACATTTTGCACACAAATTTATAAATCGTTTAATTTTCATACTATATGCGTATTTCGTATTTTATTGAAAAATGACGAACAATTTAAAAAATACATGTTAAAATACCCTAAACTAGAAAATATAAATTACCCTCCCAAAATAGAAAATATCAATAACCCGCTAGATTGGTTAATAGTAAAAAACCCTATCACTCATGCTACTAATATCGAATAAAACATGCGTATTTGAAAATATAAAAACAATCCACACCACACATGACCCATATGTTGAATATCAAAACCCCTTGCATGGTGGAAAATAATCAAAAACTCTATCATTTGAGTTACACATACTATTTACATATCAAACCCCCCTCTCATTGTAGAAAATATCAAAAAAAAAAAAAAAAAAACTCACCACACAAAACACATGTGGTTGGAAAATATTCTTAAACCTTCATTACCATGCATGATTCGCATAGTGATTGTGAATTATGCATGGTGTCATAAATCGCTCTAAATCTCTCATTTTCAAACTTGATTTCACTACCAATTAATTCTAAAGTTATTATAACACAAAACTATTGATAAATTTCATGAAAAACATAAATGATTCAAGCTACTTCACACAAAATTAAATAGGTAAGCCTGAGTACTACAAATTAGCTAAATCTCAAAATTATAAACTATTAAACATGATAAGAGCACTATATTAACATTTTTACTTAATTGTCAAAATTTGAGTGAAATGACTTTAAAATTCAGTATGTGTGGTTTCAAAGGGTGTGGAGTTGAAAATGCAAGATTTTAATTGTTGAAAACAAATTTAAAGCTTAATTATATATGAAAATTTTCGTCAAAATATAATGTGTTCGTTATATTCATGTAACTGTTTTTAATCAGTTTTATTTATATCTCTCTAATTTTGGTTAATTTCTACACGTTTTATAAGTCTAATTAGATGCCTTAATTAGGTTGGGCTAGCCTGAAGCCCGAGAAAAAAGCTTGGTCAACTACTATAGTGGGTTAGACCTAGCACATGGGTTGTCTAGACTGGGTCGTGAGTCAACCTGTTACTATTGACAGTTTAAAGAAAAAAATAATTAAAAAAATTAATTAAAAAAATTCATAGGCTAGGGCTCAACCTTATGTATATAAGGTTGAGTCATGAGCCTCATATTTATTCAAGTCGACTCTACCTATAAGACTTGCTATTGTAAAGGCCTCTTACATGGGCCTGACCCATATGCCTAGTAGGCCATATCAATATCAACCCACTGTCGCCTCTAGGTCTAATTATTTGAAATGAGATGAGTCCCTTGCATTGTTGTTTTCTTTTTCCATCCCATTTCTTATAAATATTTAATAATTTTTCTTAAAAAAATTATATAATTTATATTAATAATATAATTAAGGCAAATGACTTATTCCCACCCAAAGACTACTTTTTTCTCAAGTTCTATATATTAACTTTAAGAAATTTAAATATCTACTTATTTATTAATTTTAGATGTTATTATTTGAAATAAAATATTATTTTAAATTTTCATTTAAAGAAAAAATAATTTATCTTCATTTTCTGTCTTAATTTTTAAAATTAATAATTTCTCCTTAACTTAATTTTAAAAAGTTAATTTTTTACCCTCACCTATTAGAGTTTATATGGTTGATATATTTTAAGGTTAACATTTAGGTTGAAAATATAACGTTTTGAATTTTGACTGGAGTAACTATTAACCCTAAAATATGCAAACTCTAGAAACATTAATTGATGTGGGTGAAAAACTAACTTTTTAAAATTAAGTTATAAGAAAAATTGTTAATTTTTAAAACTACGCTAAGAAATAGAGATAAATTATTCTTTATTTAAATAAAATTTAAAATAATAATTTTATCTTCAATAATAATATTCAAAATTAACAAATGTATAAATGTTTAAATTTTTTAAAATTAATATATAAGAATTTGAAAATAGAATACCCTTTTGGTGGGGATAAGTTCTTTGGCCCGTAATTAAATATCACTATTAGAACCATCAATACAAGCAGACGAGTTTTGAGATAATGGATATTAAACAAATCTCTCTCATTCTCTTTATTAAATATTTACACGGTTATGATTCATATTATAATAATATTAGGTATATAATTTTTATGTATAATTTTATATGTAAATGATAATATATTATTATATAATTAAATATTATTTTATTTTTAATTTTTAATTATTTAATTATATAATAATATATTATTATTTATACACAATATTATATACATTACACTTCTCTCCGCTTTATTCCTAAAATTAGTATCTTTTTGCGCCAGCAGATACTGAGCCGTGTAGAATTTTGCCATCCTAAATTTACTTTATTTAAGGTTGCAATCTAATTTGAATAAAATAATGATTTCTTATTAATTATTTTATTAAAAAATTCAATTAGCGAAAAAAGTAAGTCATTGCAGTCTAATTTCGGCCTCGATAGGGTTGCTGAAATAGCAAAAAGCTTTCGACCCTCAAGACACCAACCATTCCCAGTCCGCCACGTCATCTCTCTAAATTGGATCACTACTGAAGTGGTTCCCATGTAGCTGTCACCCCCCTCGTGGGTTGCCACTGAAATAAAGTAAATTTCGAACAAAACAAACCGACAATCGCCTCTTATACCACCCCAATCACTATTCCTAAATGTCATAATCATGCCTAACTTTTCAAATGACAAATACACCCTCAGATCGTCCTGAAAAAGAAAGGATAACGCAATATTGTGCAATTACCTTTAAATCCTCGTTACTTTCTGATTAGGTATGTCAGGTGAGGGAGAATTGGGAGAACCATGCTGGGGGAAATTGACCTTGTTCTTCTGCGTAAACGACTTTTTTCCGCCAAAAACGTAGCTTTGTATATTTAAGATTCTCTTTTTCACCTTTTTTGAAATTTGAATCACCTTACCAGAACGCTAATGCCCTTGATGCTTTTGATGTGTAATTACAAGGCAGTCCCTACCTTTTTGATGAAATTACACCCATACTGGATTTGTTAAAGGTTAATTAACTTTTTTTTTTTTCAATTAAAGTCTAGTTTGAAAACACTTTACTATCTCTAATTTCCGTAAATAATATTTCTTTACTTAAATTCAAATTCTATTAAAAAAATTAATAATATAAAAATAAAATAATAATTTTATTATTTATTAATTTTACAAATAAAAAGCAATAATTATATGTCAAACTCAAATATTTTAAATACATTAATTTAACACTTTAAAAATATTATTATATTTTTTTCAATTCTTTAAACGTATAATTATCATTTTTTAAACTATAAAAAAGATAAATAATATTTTAAAATTTTTTAAAAGATCTTCAAACTTTTTTGAAATTTCAAATAACCCATTTAAAAATTTCATAATAACACTTGATATTTTCAAAAATTATAATTTATTCCATTATTATATGACAAAAATACTTTTATTTATAGCAAGAGAGGAAATTGGGGTGAGAATGAAATTAAAAAAAATAATGATTCCTTATATAATTTAGATATTTAAAATGTTATATATTAATTTTTGTTAATTTAAGGTTATATAATAATTTTAAAAAATAAAATAGTTCGGATAAAATAATAATTTTATTTTTAATGCTATTATTTTATTTAGATAAAAAATTGTTATTTATATTTGATTTTTCGATAAAAAATATTATTTATATTGATTAAAAGTTTAAAAAGGCTTTACGGTTAAACTTTAAGTGGAAAAATGTAATTAGTTCTTTGCTAAATTATATTAGAATGAGCTTCACATAAGAGCACAAAACTTTTCATAAAGCTGACAATTTCTAATTTAGGAAAAAAAAATTTTATAAAAAAATATTGATAGTATAATTTAGAGAATATATAGACAAATAATTAAATGAATAGTCAAAATAAAAAATTAAAAAGAATAGATGTCTTTCACATCCAATTTTATCAATGAATAATCCTTTAGTTTGCAAATAGCAAGTGAAAAAAAGCATACTTCTCTATTAAGAAAGCATATTCATAAAATAGGTGAAAAATGAAGGAATAATGATCAGCATTCAAAATTTTTTTGTTAGCGAAATCTCTTTCTACGGGGAATATAAAAAGTCACTTACGATACTATTCTTCTCTCATTGTTACCACACTTGTGTCTTTGCTAATAATTAAAAATAAATCTGTTGTTTTTTGTTTAGATTTGTTATTGATGAACTCTGTTTTAGTTGAATTTTTTACCAATTTTGAAATATCTCATTTTTTGCATGAGTCTCTAAGAACATTTAAATTTGTCAACTTTCCTTAGGTGTTTTATAACAATTAAAAAAAAAAGGAGAACAAAGAAATAAAGAAAAAATTTATTAATTAAGAAAAAAATATATTTTTTATTAAAGATGAAAGTTATATTAACTATAATATATATTACACAAAGTGGCTAAAATATTATTACATGGTTAACGTATAACTTTCATGAATTAGTGTGAAAATAAAAATTTCAAATCCTAAACAGGAGAAATCCTTGTTTTATCTAAGCTTAGAAGGAAAATAATCATTTTACTCAAATGTTTTTAATGATTCTTTCACTTCACCAGTGTTAAAAACTTGTCTCTTGGAATTTAATTTATTTTTGTTGATTCAAATAAGACGTTGAGTGGTAATCTTGTTAATTTTAAGAACTTTCAGTCGCTTTTTGAACAAATGACACCAGTCTTTTTTCTCTCAGCAAATTGAAAAGTCTGTCTTTTAAATTATTTTATTTCCCTTCATCTTTACTCTTTGTTACTCTCTCTCTGTTGCTTTCTTCCTGGGCAGCTTCATTTCTTAGCACTCTCTCTCTCTCTCTCTCTTTCTCTCTTCGCATTTCCTGTAACCGCCTCTTTCTCTTGCTGTGTTAGCATATTTCTTCTTCGTCTCACTTTCTATTTCTGTTTTTGTTTTCGTTGCTTGCGGATGTCCGATTTAGTAGCCTGAAGCTCTTCCTCTTCATCATCTGTAACTTACTTACATTTTTTATTTTATTTTTAATTTTTAATCTCTGTTTATTACTTGTTTTCTTGATTTTTGTTAAGCGTGTTGGTTTGAATATGGCAGGAAAGAGAGCGTGTTTGAACACAGAGGGTTTGGTAGTAGAAGGAAAGATGTTGTCGAGAGGAGGAGGAGGAGCCGGCTCCTCCGATCAGCCTCCGCATCTGAGGCGACTCCCGCGGACGCAGACGGCTGGGAATCTCGGTGAGACAATGTTTGATAGTGAGGTGGTGCCGTCTTCGCTTGTTGATATTGCGCCGATTCTCCGTGTGGCTAATGAAGTTGAACCGAGTAACCCAAGAGTTGCTTATCTCTGTAAGTTCTTGTTGTGATGGATTAATCAGATCGTATTTTTTGCTAGCAGAAGTAATTTCAACCTTTATTTTTGTTTATGCCAATATATCTTGAGCATGTCTGTGTATTAATCATGTTGTGTGAGCACAAAAAAGTTTTAAGGCTTATAAAAATGTAACAAGGATCAAACTCAACCTAAATGTGGACAGATCAGAATGCTGATACAAGTAAATATGATAAGTAACCATGCATGCGAGGCATAAGCAAGTATGCACAAGTTCGGTATTTAAGCTCCGATGCTATGTATACTGGTGCATGTGGTGCGAGTTTCTCTTTGGCTGCGCTGTGCTTTTTTAAGCTGGTGTTGATTCGTGAGGGGGGCTAGAAGTGCAAGTGACTGAATATTTGTGTTTCTTGACTGTCATTATGGTTTTTCTTTCCATGATCACACTACAATGTTGGAGTTGGATATCAATCAATTCCTGGTGTTATTTGTTGAGATTCCTGAAAGTAGGAAATGCACTTTGGAATTGTTCTTCAAAGTTCTTCTCTCTTATGTTATGAAGCTTAAGTTGGAGTTAATTTACCATTCTTTTGGGAAATAAACTGTTGTGCGTCTGTTGCAGTGCATCTGACATGAGGGCATCATGTCCTAACAAAATGATGAATTTTCGGCTCATCTAAACAAAAGAAATCTAAACCATCTGAAAACACTATAGATTTATTGTACCAAAAATCATTTTGCAGATCTTTGAAGTAATTTAATATGTTAAGTCTTGTCTTTTGCCTTGAAATATTTTTGGGTGACCTTTCAAAATGATGAATTCTCAGGCTGTGGTAATCCAAGAAAGCTAAACCATTTTAAAATGTGGTTTATTTTAGATAACCTTTTGTGAAAATGGTTGTAATTGCCACCTATAAATGGATAATGATCAACACAAATTTGAGAGGTATTGACATCTAACTCTGGAAACTACACATTATTTTTAATTATTGTGGTTTTAAAATGTTGTTAATGCCAACAATTCCACATTGAACAAAGTTTGAGGGCTGTTGGTCAATATAAACCCAATGTCTCCTTCTCCCACGTGAGGTGTCTTTTGAGGCAAAACCATGAAATCAACCAAGGTCAAAATAGACAATACCTCGTGATTTTAAGTGGCTTGTTATGTGCAAATTGAAACACCATTAACAATGGCTGCATATGAGGGGAAGATATTGGGTGCTCTCCTCAAGCCCCTTGAGTAAGGGGCTAGGTTTATGCAAAAAATACCACATTGAATAGGTATTGAGAGCTTTGGGTCAATATAAACAAAATGTCTCTCTCTCCTTTATGAGTAACCTTTTAAGGGCAAAACTGTGAGGCCAATGAAGGCCAAAGTGGACAATACCTCGCAACTTTAGGTGCTTTGTTATGTGCGAGTTAAGATGACAACAACAGATGTAAATGAAATTTTTGGCTATTACCTTTTGCAATTATTGGTACCTTTATTGTAACTAAGCCTATTTTGACTTGTATGTTGTGGGTAATTCTTGAAAATGTTCCTTTGTGTTGATTAACTTCAAAACACAATAAAAGAATGCCAATTTTCGCATTCACTTGATAAAGCCATGGACTAGTGATTAGGGTTGGAGTCGAGCTTTGCTTGAAGGTTGCCAAAGGTATAAATAGTGTTGCCGTTGAAGTAAATAATGTTACCGAAAATACAAATGAGTTGAACTCAAGTTGAGTTCGAGTTCAACTCATTCAAGCTTAGCTCGAGGTTGGCTCATTCAACTGGAACAATGGATTTGAGCCGAGCTGTCTCAACTCGAATCCACTCTTGCTAATAATTCTATTGCTCATGAGGGAGTGTGTTACAACTTAGTATTGTTGGTATTTGCATTTTAGTTTAAACTTTTAGGATTGTCAATGTTACTCTTGACTTAAGTATGGCCTTACTTTAATGGTATTCTATTCAAAAGACTTACATGCTCTCATTGTGAAGGTTTTTCCTGGACTCTTATGAATTTTTGTGTGTTTATGGGTAATAATAGGCTTCCTTTATTTTTCTCAAGATAGTGAGAACAAATCTTTCACTAGAGTCATGACTATCTGTCTTTTTTACTTTCTGCATGTATTCCCATGCTTATTTTGTTTGTTTTAAATTTCATTTTCATTCTGTTGCTTCTTATTTAAAATATCATTGTGGCACAATTCTTTTCTTATTTGCATTTCTGTCAGTGTGATTCATATGTTCTGGTTTTGAATGTAGGCCGCTTTTATGCCTTTGAGAAAGCTCATAGATTGGATCCCACTTCAAGTGGACGAGGTGTTCGCCAATTTAAAACGGCCCTCCTTCAGCGCCTTGAAAGAGTGAGTGTTATGATTTTTTTCCCCTTTTCTAAGAAATTGGAGTGCATTAGTTTTAGGAAAAAGTTAGCTCTGAATTAAGTGATAACCATCCTTGTTTTCATTTTTTATTTTTTAATATTTGCCTTCTTTCTAATGGAAGTTGTCACATCTACACTTAAGTTCACAATTTTTGTCTGTTAACTATTCATGTGGTTGTATTTGAGAACTGGAATAGGCTGAGTTGTGCCATTACAAGGAAGTAACTGACCAAGGAAATCCCCCTTTTTGCCTTTATCTGTGAAGGAACTTTGGATATGCTTAGTTTATGTCCATTTTCTGAAGTTTTCTATCTTTTTTTTTTTTTTGGGTTTAAACTTACAAGAAATGGTCCATGAGAATGTCATTTATTGTATTATCCAATTTTTATTGGGCTCAAAGTTTCATCGTATATGGGATGTAAACAAGTTGCTTATGGTTCTGAGTAATTTGTCAACAGAAATGTCCTGTGATCAAAATGAAACAGCTGTGTAAAAAATATGACATAAAGTGAAATTAAACTGGAAGGGTTTGTTTGTATTTTACATGAATATTGTGTTTGAAAATGTATATAAAACTGAGTTTGGTGCTGCATATGTCGAATGGTAACAAAAATGTTCGATGAAGAAAAATGAGTAACTATGTCTTTATTACGTAAGGCTAGCAAACCTTTTTTGTGCTTGTTGTTGAAGAAACTGAAGGTCAGATATTCAGAGTGTATTGACTAGTTAACCTCAAAGGTTGGACTCTGGGCCACCCAGTTGGGATATTTATATGCAATGATTTTTCTGGCTTCCAAAGTTATAGTGTTTTGAAGTGGCTCCCAATTTTAAAGTCAGTGATCATACAGGAAAGGTTGAGGAATTTTAGGGTTAAAAAAAGTATATTTTGAAACTGGTTTTTTAATGATGTCTGGTTGACATATTTTAACAAGCCATTACCTGCAAGTTGTGCCAGAGGCATTGCTCTTCATAATATTCCAGGTGCTTGTAGAACAGTTTTGGAATTTGTTTGTAAGCAAGGTTTGATTTGGGTGAATCCACTCAAGACAATTAATATGCCACTTTCAATCCTATGTGCTGAAACAAAGCCTTACGTGGTATCCACAAGTAGCTTGACTAGCACTTATCACCATCTTTCGCTTTATAAGTGTATTTCTTCTTGTAGTAGTGGTGTTTATTTCTTGATGGCATTTCTTACTTTTTTTATTTTGTCTGCAGGAAAATGATCCAACATTACTGGGAAGGGGGAAAAAAAGTGATGCGCGTGAAATGCAGAGTTTTTATCAACATTATTACAAAAAATATATACAAGCGTTGCAAAATGCTGCTGATAAAGCTGACCGGTGAGTTTTAGGGCTGATAAATCATTCTTTACCTATGATATGTGATACATTCTTCTTGGTGATATGATTTGGAAGTGCTATTTGTTGTACTGATAACCTTTTTTTTCCAATTAAAATCCAGTGCACAGCTTACTAAGGCATACCAAACTGCTAATGTTCTTTTTGAGGTTTTAAAGGCTGTCAATTTGACAGAGTCTATGGAAGTTGATCGTGAGGTGATGTGACATGTGACTTTGTGTGCATTCAAGAACATGCTTATATTCCACTTGAAAGACTGATGGAACTGTGGTTATCATTTGTACAGATTTTAGAAGCGCAAGACGAAGTTGCTGAAAAGACTCAGATTTGTGTTCCTTACAATATACTTCCTCTGGATCCTGATAGTGCGAATCAGGCTATCATGAAATATCCTGAGGTTTAATTCAAACTTTTTCCTTGTCTGGTCCTCCACATTTGGCTTTACATATATGTATTTTTTGCTACACCATTATCTTTATATCATCATTTGCAGATTCAAGCAGCAGTTGTTGCCCTCCGAAACACTAGGGGTCTTCCATGGCCCAAGGACCACAATAAAAAGAAAGATGAAGACATTTTAGATTGGCTTCAGGAAATGTTTGGATTTCAGGTGAAATAAATACAAATTTCTTGTTTATCTTCTCCTTTTTTGGAAATATTTGTGGAAAAACGAAAAGATAAAAATGGTGGAGTGAATGAGACAAAATTATTTCTTTTGTCAATGAATTGTGGTCTTGTAATGTTGTAATTGGAGTCTTTTAATTATATATCTGGAAGAAACAGTTCCTTCTGTTTTCTTAAACCATTCTCATTTGTTAGTTTCATAATTGTACAGAAGGATAATGTGGCTAATCAAAGGGAGCACCTCATCTTATTACTTGCAAATGTCCACATACGGCAGTTTCCAAAGTCTGATGGACAACCCAAGGTTTTTCCTTTACCCTAATAAAGTCTCTTAGGGAATGTACTTTGTTTTTTTTTAACAGTCCACTATCTAGCAGTGGATGGTGGTCAGATCATTATTGCTCTCATCTTGACTACAATATGATTTTGTGTTTTTGGTTCATAGTTAAAAATCTCTCTAAATTATATGGACATTCAAGCATTCGCAATTTTCTAGGTGCCTTCTTGCAAAATTATTTATTACTTTCTATCTCTATCTGATAAGATTCATTTTATATTTTTAGTTGGACGATCGAGCGCTGACAGATGTGATGAAGAAACTTTTCAAGAACTACAAGAAATGGTGCAAATACTTGGATCGGAAAAGTAGTCTTTGGTAAGGCTACTGAAGCAGTTATAGGATTCTTTTATGTATGCTTCATAGTGGCTTTATTTTTCATCTTCTAGTTATATTTTTGAGACATATAAAAATCACAGGTAAATTATTTTTTCACCTGAATAGTAGTTCTATATGGTGATGATAAAATGAATTGGATATGGTTTTCAAAACCAATAGGAGTTCTTGGCAGGGAAAAAGAAATGAATGAGAAATAAGAGTGTGCAATTAAAGCCTTGTTGGAGTTTAGCATGGATTCAGAGGAAAAAGTTATATATATATGTGTGTGTTTTGCTGTTTTAATTTGTTGCTTCAATTTCTTCAGGTTACCAACCATACAGCAGGAGGTGCAACAGCGTAAATTACTCTATATGGGTCTCTATCTTCTAATTTGGGGGGAGGCTGCAAATTTGCGATTCATGCCGGAATGCCTTTGTTATATTTATCATCATGTATGTTTTATAATATTCTCATCTTATATTGCATCTGTTTCTATATGGAAAAATGGTAATATTCAACAATAGCTATTATAAGCTTATATGTATATTAAAATGACCACATCCATTTACCATTTTCTTTGTGTGGTAATTTTGTTTCATTCTTCACCCATGGATTTGTCATCTTCAATAAAATGCTTTCATGAAAATAATCTGCTCTATTTTAATGATAATTGCTTTTGTGCTCTGCTTATTGTAGATGGCATTTGAATTGTATGGTATACTTGCTGGAAATATCAGTCCCATGACAGGAGAGAATGTGAAGCCAGCCTATGGAGGCGATGAAGAAGCTTTCTTGAGGAAAGTTGTTACGCCTATATATGAAGTGATTGCAAAGGTATGCAAGCTACACGATATCTCAGAAATGGTCAATAAGTTTCTGAGTGTTGTATTTCCTTTTCAGTTCACTCTCTCTTTTGTATTTCCTATTGCATTGATATTAAAAAAATAATTATGATTGGATTTCTTGACAGGAAGCTGAACGGAGCCAAAAAGGAAAATCAAAACATTCTCAATGGAGGAATTATGATGATTTAAATGAATACTTCTGGTATTAGATTTTTTTTTCCACTCATCCCCGTCATCAAACATTCTTTTGTGTATAAAATTCACTGTGTTTTTAATTACAGGTCTGTTGACTGTTTCCGGCTAGGTTGGCCAATGCGTGCAGATGCTGATTTCTTTTGTCTTCCCATCGAGCAGCTCCGTGATAAAATCGGGGTAAGCTATGCTTGCTACTCACTGTTTTCCTTTCTCTTTCCTGGAGTTATTCTGATCCATGAAGCCTTAGCATGTGATTGATTGTATTGTTATTCAGGAGAACAAGCCTGCTCATAGAGATCGATGGATGGGGAAAGTTAATTTTGTGGAGATTCGTTCATACTGGCATGTTTTCAGAAGCTTTGATCGAATGTGGAGTTTCTTTATTCTTTGCTTACAGGTAACTCTACCCTTCTGCCTTTTATTTAGTTTTCCTATATATTTCTTTCATGTGTTAAATCTTACAACTTTCATGATGGTGATTGTGCTTCATGAAAGGCTATGATTATTGTTGCTTGGAATGGTTCTGGCCAACTAAATGGAGTATTTGATGGTGAAGTATTCAAGAAAGTATTAAGTGTCTTTATAACTGCTGCAATACTAAAGCTTGGGCAAGGTAGGCGTATGCATTAGTTCTTTGTTCAGCATCTTTTGAATTTTTATCTGGATTTTGCCCTGATTTGTTCTTGGAGGATTGGCATATCAACCTTCTTCCTAAGTAGAATTAGTTCTAAACCAATATATTAACACAGCTCTGTAAAGTTATTCAAGTAAAATATACTCCAATTGTTGCTCAGAAAAGAACATGCTTATGTGGAGGTAGACTTTATTCTATTGATGCATTAATAAGTAAAATCTCCTAAAATTTCCTGTACTAAGCTATAATTAGTTGACATTGCATTTTCATTACATTTAACATGTCATGTCAATTAAGGTGTGATGTTTTGTTGTACTAGCGATTGTAGTAATTATTTTCACATTCTATTTTGCTTTGCAATTCTGTTGCCTTATTAGATCTCATGTTATAGTTAATTTCATAATTAAACTGGAAGATATTTGTATTGAGTTGAAAGGTGCTGTTTTTTATTATACTGGATCTCTACTTACTGAAAGCTTTCATGTGATTATGTCTATTCTATGTTATGCAGCTGTCCTTGATGTAGTTCTTAGTTGGAAAGCGCAACGGAGCATGTCATTCCATGTTAAGCTGAGATACATCTTAAAAGTTGTTTCAGCTGCTGCCTGGGTGATTGTACTACCAGTCACTTATGCTTATACGTGGGAGAATCCTCCAGGGTTTGCCCAAACCATCAAAAGTTGGTTCGGCAATAGTACAAATTCACCCTCGTTGTTTATTTTGGCGGTTGTTATTTATTTGTCTCCGAATATGCTGGCTGCTGTTTTGTTTCTTTTCCCTTTCATTCGTCGATTCCTGGAGAGATCTAATTATAGGATTATAATGCTCATGATGTGGTGGTCACAGGTTTGTAGATTGTTCTTTACTTTTTCTTTATGCAGTTAAGACTTCAATGAAGTTTGCATCTTCTGTTTGATTTATAAGTAGGCCTCTGTTTCTTTCACCTTGCAGCCTCGGCTGTACGTCGGGAGGGGAATGCATGAAAGCACATTTTCTCTCTTCAAGTAAGGTTCACTGTTCATATTTTGGTTTTGCTTGGATATGCTTATTTACAGTATTTGATGTCTGTTTTTTGTTGTCTTGAATGTTAGGTATACATTGTTCTGGGTTCTTCTAATAATTACGAAGTTGGCGTTTAGTTACTATATTGAGGTTTGTCTCTTATTGGTCATTGGTACCTTTACATTATTCTGCTTGAAACCATTCTGTATATAAATGCTGGCAAAGACAATATGCAGATCAAAGATGCAAATGACAAAGATAGTGATAAATCTGTTAACCTAGGCTGCCTCTTAATAGTTTGTTCTTGCATTGTGTTCATTTGATTTTTATAGAACTTGGTGTATTATTATTACTATTTTCTTTTCTGATTTAGAAAACTATAGACAATGCTTTTAATATATAGGAGAACTATAAAGTGAACAGGAAATCACTATGGAGGACTAGCATGAGAAAGTGAAAAAAGAAAGTTATATAGAAAATGTGACTGAGCTTTGAAAAAATTGAGCCAAACAAAAAGCTGGCTGAAACAGAGTCAAATTATTCGAGTTGGCAAGAAATAGAGGGATTGTCAATCATGATGGTGAAATTTGCTGGAGAAAAATTCCAACTTCCCACCTCCACTGCAAACTCATTAATATGAACATTATGAGCTATATCTAAGAGTTCTGGAAGGTTGTGGATTTGACATAAACTGGAGGAAACACTTCACACAAAGGATTACCAGAAGCCAATTGTCTTCCTGAAAGTTGATCACTTCCGATTTAGTATGAGAGAATCAGAGTTGTCCTTGAGAACAGATATCCTAGTGCTTCAAGAATATCCAACTTAAACCAAACCATAATATGAAGGCTATATTTAACCATATTCTCTTTTAAGAGGGAAGTTTTAAAAGTCAGTAACTAGGAAAGCTGGGTTCTTCTTTTCCCACACAAATCGCTAGAAGAATATACCTGTAACTAGATCACTTACTGTACTAAATTTAATTGGTCAAGACAGTTTTTGTGCTTCTTTAACAATCCTGTTTTGGTTGCAGATAAAACCTTTAGTGGGACCAACAAAGCAGATCATGAGCATTCAGATAACTAATTTCCAGTGGCATGAATTCTTTCCTCGTGGTAATGTGTATGATGATGTATCATGTTTTTGTTATATCATTCATCTAGAAGAATAAAAGAAGTGAATGTTTATAATTTGCTTGTTTTCTTGGCAGCTAAGAACAATATTGGTGTTGTAATTGCTCTCTGGGCTCCGATTATTCTTGTGAGTCATGCCTTTCTGCTTCTTTGCTAATCCATATATTTGTTTCATTATGCTGATATAATGCTAATTCTACCAATATTTTTTCTAGGTCTATTTTATGGATGCCCAGATCTGGTATGCCATATTCTCTACTTTATTTGGAGGCATTTATGGTGCATTTCGTCGCCTTGGAGAGGTTTGTGAAACTTATTTCATTTTCTGAATTCTAAATTAAGTTCTGCATTCATTTTTTCATTCATCTCCATTTCTGTGTTTTTCCCTGCATTAATGAACAAACTTTACTTTACTTTGTCACACACAAAGCTTTGTTGTGATGGTTAGAAATCAATGATGTATCAGTTTGTTCAGGGAGGTTAAATTTAATGCTCTTTGCCTTACACATGATAAATATGAAATTAACTTTGCAATTTTGCATTGGTAATATCATAGAATTTCTTGTTTCATTGTCTTTCAATCCAGAGTTCTACCTCTATATTAGAATACAAGATTATTTAAATTAAAATAAGAAGATTAGTTTTATCTTCTTACTGTCTTAGTTACTCTTAACTTATTGTTTACATTTCAGATTCGAACACTAGGAATGCTAAGATCTCGTTTTGAATCATTGCCTGGTGCTTTTAATGCCTGTTTAATCCCTGAGGAGAGGAGTGAACCTAAAAAGAAAGGATTGAGGGCCACTTTCTCCCGCAACTTTGCTCAGGTTCTAGTTGCCAGACATCTTTTGAAGGATTCATGTTTTTATATTTTTATTGTGTAAAAATCTTGAAATATGTTCATTTTGTATACTGCAAATTATCATATGTTTGTTGTTTCAGATCCCTTCAAACAAAGAGATCGAAGCTGCTAGATTTGCTCAGTTGTGGAACAAAATAATCAGTAGTTTCAGAGAGGAAGATCTTATAAGCAATAGGTATGTGTTGTGGCTTTATAGAATATATCACTGGCAATACCAGAAAATGAGAATTCATCTACTTGTTTTTATGTTCTGTTTGTGCCTTGTCTTAGTGGAGCTTGGTTCTTTTACCAATTTCAGGGAAATGGACTTGCTGCTTGTCCCATATTGGGCTGACCGTGAATTGGACCTTATTCGGTGGCCTCCATTTCTGCTTGCAAGCAAGGTTTGATTCACTTTGCTTTACTGGTAAATATTCAGAACCTGCCTGTCAGAACTTAACAATTCCTTTTTCTGTGTAGATCCCAATAGCATTAGATATGGCCAAGGATAGTAATGGTAAAGATCGAGAGCTGAAGAAGAGAATTGAGACTGATCCTTACATGCCCTGTGCTGTTAAGGAATGCTATGCTTCGTTTAGGAACATCATTATGTTCTTGGTTAAAGGGGACCGTGAGAAAAGGTTAGTTCTGATGCAATTTACTTTGCCACAATTCTATCTGGCTATAATAATGTAAGGTCAAGTCCAGCATTTTCTAACATAACTGGTTTTCTTGTGATGGTATTCAGGGTTATAGAGGACATATTTGGTGAATTCGAAAAACGTATAGAAGAGGGTACATTAATTCAGGAATGCAAGATGAGTGCCCTTCCTGTCCTCTATGAACACTTTGTGAAGCTGATCAAATATTTGGTAAATTCACAATATATTGTAGCATTGTAATTCTTTTAATTTCAGTTCAGCTGTGCCTGATGGTCATTCCTAAATGATTCATTTTGGTTTTTGCAGTTAGATAATAGACAAGAGGATAAGGATCAAGTCGTAATTTGTTTCCAGGACATGCTGGAAGTGGTATCAAGAGATATAATGATGGAGGATCAGATATCCAGGTGTGACATCTAGATGTGATAATCTCCCTCCAACTGCATGTCCGCTGCAACTTCTTTTTTTTAATGTATTAGTTATTTTTTGAATAGTTTGGTAGATTCGATCCATGGTGGATATGGACACGAAGAGGAGGGTCCTCAATATCAATTATTTGCATCTGAAGGAGCCATCACATTCCCTTTAAACCCAGTTACAGAAGCTTGGACAGAGAAGGTGGGGTTAATAATCCTATAATTTCATATATGGGATAATGCATCTGCTTTTTGGTACCTTTAATCTCTTAAACCATTTGTTTATTTCAGATCAAACGGCTTTATCTGTTGCTTACTACAAAGGAATCAGCTATGGATGTACCTTCCAACTTAGAAGCTAGGCGGCGTATATCTTTTTTCTCAAATTCACTGTTTATGGACATGCCTTCTGCACCTAAAGTTCGCAACATGCTTTCTTTCTCGTAAGCATTCTTGCTAATTCATTTTTCTATGGTTTTGCATTTGTGTTCAAATTGGTTATATATCTGGAGTAATCAAACAAATCCAATGGAGTCCTTTTTTGTTATATTATGCAATAGATCTGAGGATTGTCTGTGAATTACTTGCTCTTCATGTTGCACACTGCAAGTTCTTATGTTATAGCTATATGTATTAGTCAGTAATAATCCATCTTTTATTACAATCAAAACAATTTTTTTATATTCTTACTTACATTTCTAAATCCTCACAATCAGATTTTCTTTCTGATAAGGTTCCCATGAGCAGAGCATATATTAAGGCTTTTTGAATATGGGGATTGATTGTACTTCTGAGCATATAGTAAGGCTGTAATGAAACAACTTCTAAATGAGTAGATCTTACAAAATGAGGGCTGGCTGCCAGGTGGGGTTATTTTTATGGGTACTGTACTTAGCTATAAAGATTGTGGGAAGCATGTCTAAAAACTTATAAAGTTATAATACACTATTCTTATAAAAAAAATATAATTTAAAGATATTTTATACTGAACTTTCTGTGATGTTTTATCATGTGCTGTGTGTTTAGAAAGCTCTATTTTTAATTAGAGTATCATTTGTAAATTATTGTAAATTGCTACAACCTTTTGACCATGACAATTGAAATCCAGGGGATCTTCAGTTTTTCTTTTTCTTTTTTTTTTTTTTTTCCCAATGTCCAATTAAAGTGAATGGGAAATTTGAAAACTTTTTGTAATAACTTATATTGTTGCCATATGTTGACGAATTTCAATGTCATTTTAGTATTGCTTAATGTTGTATTACCATCTGATCATATTAGAATGTAGCTGCTTGAAACATATCTTGTGAACTATACAATAGACAGTTAATACCAAGATTTTATTGAGAAAAATTCATAGTATAGTTTGATCATAAGGTGAAAAGATCTTCACTAGTTAGTTATGTGCTGCAGTTGAATTTATTAGTTCATGCTTTTCTCAAGCGTCACTTTTCTTCTAGTGTTTTAACTCCATACTACACGGAGGAGGTCCTCTTCTCTTTGAAAGAGTTAGAATCGCCAAATGAAGATGGTGTTTCAATTCTCTTTTATTTGCAAAAGATTTTTCCAGGTTTATCCTTTGCTCCTATTATTATTTACAATATTGGTTTCCTTAGAAAATTTCTCCCATTGTTCTAATCACTTTTTGGTTATAGATGAATGGAAAAACTTTCTTGAGCGAGTGAAATGCCTTAGTGAAGAAGAACTTAAAGGATCTGATGAACGATCTGATGAACTAGAAGAAGAGCTCCGCCTCTGGGCATCATATAGAGGCCAAACTTTAACAAGAACTGGTATTTAATCAGCCCCTCTGTGTGGATCTGTATTACACTAGGTTATAATTCCCTACATTGTTGTCCCTTGTCTTACATCAATTGACTGATTCTTTGTTATGAATTAAAGTGAGAGGTATAATGTACTATCGGAAAGCTTTGGAACTGCAGGCTTTTCTTGATATGGCCCAACATGAAGGTAAATATTGCATGTTAGAAATAGCAGTGCATTTGATTATTTGCTGCTCATCCGTAATACTTGATTCTGTCCATATTTGTTTACCTACAGATGCTCTTTCTCTATGAAATAATTGTATATTATCATGTGGTTGATTCTTGCATTACTTGGTCTGGATATTATACCTTGTAGATTTGATGGAAGGCTATAAGGCAATTGAATTAAATGTGGATGATAACAAGGGGGAAAGATCATTGGTGACACAGTGTCAAGCCGTTCCTGATATGAAATTCACGTATGTTGTCTCATGCCAACAATATGGTATTCACAAGCGATCTGGTGATCATCGTGCACAGGACATTTTGAGGCTGATGACAAAGTACGTGTGCATTTAATTTCTTGTTGAATCACTAATTGTAGTTAATTTGTACTGATCAGTACGTTTTGAATTAGGAGACTATGGGGCTCATCATAACAAGTCTGAGATTAGTTTATTTTGGAATCAATATTTTAAGTTAACTGATTATTTATCATTCTTGACAGGTATCCCTCACTTCGTGTAGCATTCATTGATGAGGTCGAAAAACCCGGTGAAGACAGATCAAAAAAGATCAACCAGAAGATCTATTACTCAGTTTTGGTGAAGGCTGCACCAAAGTCTATTGATTCTCCTGATCCAATTCAAAGTTTGGACGAGGTAAGCTCAAGTTTATTTGTGTATAGCCATGTCGCAAATTGGCAATGGCTTTTATCAATAGAGAAATCTTTTTCTACAACTAGGTTAGATCATGGGTATGGACATCTGAATCTGTATTGAGGCATTTACTTCCATGTGCAATGGAGGGACTTTCTCTTGTAACTGTTTATTATGCTTATTTCGTATTGTTGACCCTACATTTATATACTTCTTTTCTGCTTTCTGGTTTTACACTGACTTTAAGAATTGGGTTGGAGAATTGTTTCCATGTGCTACAGAGTGATTTTCTCATGTTACTGTTTATAATGCATATTTCATATAGTTGACCCAAAATTGATATACTTCTTTTCTGTTTTATGGTTTTACACTAACTTAAAGGATTGTGTTGGAGAAGTGTTTTTAAAATATTCGAATGAACTCATTTTTTAAAAATTCCTTTTATCAACTTTCTTTGAAGGCAAATATATATATATACCAGAATTCTAAATTAATAAGGCTGTAGTTTTCCGGTTTATATTTTCTCAGGTTGTGAAAATTATCTGGAGTATTAACATTCATATCCAAACCCTGTTCTATGTTATATTTTTTTGCTGGCATTGAATTTTGAAGGGAAGGATCTGAAAGATTTTATTCTCAAGGCAACACTTTGATGGGCTCAGTGGTTTAAAGTATTTAAGCTTGAAATATTTACCAATATGTTAGGAAAATGTATTTTGAATATTTTCCCAAGAAACTCATAAAGTTGTAATTCCTTGATTCTTTATACTTTTGTCAATATCTTATTTTTTGGAATATATTTCTGTGTAAATACTCAGCATCATAACATTTTCAATTCGTTCTTCTTTCCCCCAACAGGAAATTTATCGTATAAGACTTCCTGGACCTGCCATTTTGGGTGAAGGAAAGCCAGAAAATCAAAACCATGCTATTATATTCACCCGTGGAGAGGGGTTGCAAACAATAGATATGAACCAGGTTTGGTACCAGTAATGTATAAAGAAATGTCATGATTGCACCAACTTGTTGTCATGTTCAATTTGCTAATGTTCAATTCTACAGGATAATTACATGGAAGAAGCCTTGAAAATGAGGAATTTGTTGCAAGAATTCCTTAAGAAGCATGATGGTGTGAGGTGTCCAACTATTCTTGGACTTAGAGAGCATATATTTACTGGAAGGTAAAAGGCACTTTGACAACCCTGGATTTTAATTTGCAGTTGTATATAAATTATTTAGTAATTCTTTTGTTGTTTGATGCAGTGTTTCTTCACTTGCTTGGTTCATGTCTAATCAGGAGACCAGTTTTGTGACAATCGGTCAAAGACTTTTAGCCAATCCTCTGAAGTAAGTTATCATGTTTTGAATTCTTTGCTTCAAATCTTCTCCTCTTTTATGTTTCAATTTACCTGAAAAGTTGCAGGAGAAACTAGCTCTTTTTTCTTCTAAAACCATAGCTTATATTATATATTCCTATTATAGAAAAAGAGACCCAAGCTATAAGTTAAGATCCATTGATATAGGCATTCATGGATGTTTTCATGACTTTTTTCATGGGGATGTTATTATGAAAATAATTGTGATGATATTTATTAGTTGGTGAAGTAGAATTTGTGTCTGCACTCTTCACCATGCTGAAGAAAAAAGTGTTGAAATGTTATAACAATCAAAAATATTTGAAGGTACAGTCTTTATATATATTCATACATATCAGCATGTTGAAACGTCAACAAACATGGTCTTACGTTCTTGGTGGGGCTTAAACCTTTTCCCAAGTATGTTGATAACACAATTGGGTTAAACATAATGTAACCAATTGCCTGGATGCTATTACCACAAACCCTAGGATAATACACTTTATTGATTTTCAGAATTAATAAAAGTTCCTAACCACAAACCCTTTGCCATTAGCTGTCTTAGCTTCAAACTTAAAGTTGATTTCATTTTAAGTTTTTGAAGAGGAAAAAGATCTGCAAATAAAAGTTCTTACTTCAGCATTGAGTCTGTGATATTTTGAATGAATGAATGGGTAACTGATGTTATGATCAATCTTTGATGGCTAAAACATTCAATAATATCACAATCAGAGATGACTCTGACCATCTTTGAGATCATCTTTTTCTTAATAAATATTTATTTCTTTTTCTTATATGCATGTTTGGGTTGATTGGCTTATGTCTTTGTTTCTGGCCATTCAGGGTTAGATTCCATTATGGTCATCCAGATGTGTTTGATAGGCTCTTTCACCTTAGTAGAGGAGGTGTCAGTAAAGCATCCAAGGTTATCAATTTGAGTGAAGACATATTTGCTGGTATAAGCTGGTCTCTGAAACATCTCTTTGTTTCCTGGTTTTTGTGGATGTTGGTTACAGTTGTGATTTGGTTGCAACTGCAGGCTTCAATTCAACCCTTCGTGAAGGCAATGTTACCCATCATGAGTACATACAAGTCGGGAAGGGAAGGGATGTCGGCCTGAATCAGATTTCTATGTTTGAGGCTAAGATAGCTAATGGCAATGGGGAGCAGACAATGAGTAGAGATATATACCGGCTTGGACACCGATTCGACTTTTTCCGAATGTTGTCATGCTATTTCACTACCATTGGATTTTACTTCAGTACTCTGGTATATTGCACAATTATTCATTTTTCAACATTTTTGACCCTTGTCAGTGTTTTGTAGTTTTTCTGAATATGTAGACTAATGTGTTTTTATTAATCTTTTTTTACAGATAACTGTGCTCACTGTGTATGTTTTCCTGTATGGCCGCCTCTATCTTGTTCTTAGTGGTCTTGAAGAAGGGTTGAGTACTCAGCCAGCAATTCGAGACAATAAGCCTCTTCAAGTTGCTCTTGCATCTCAATCTATTGTTCAAATAGGATTTTTGATGGCCTTACCTATGTTGATGGAAATTGGCCTGGAAAGGGGTTTCCGGACTGCACTAAGTGAATTTATTCTGATGCAATTGCAATTGGCACCAGTCTTTTTCACATTCTCTCTTGGAACAAAGACTCACTATTACGGAAGGACATTACTTCATGGAGGTGCAAAATATAGGCCTACAGGTCGTGGGTTTGTGGTCTTCCATGCCAAATTTGCAGACAATTACAGGCTTTATTCACGTAGTCACTTTGTCAAGGGTATTGAGATGTTGGTCCTGCTTGTCGTGTACGAAATCTTTGGTCAATCTTATAGAGGTTCTGTCGCTTATATCTTGATCACAATTTCTATGTGGTTTATGGTGGGCACCTGGCTTTTCGCTCCATTCTTATTCAATCCTTCTGGTTTTGAGTGGCAAAAAATTGTTGATGATTGGACTGATTGGAATAAGTGGATAAGCAACCGAGGAGGTATTGGTGTGCCTCCAGAAAAGAGTTGGGAATCATGGTGGGAGGAAGAACAGGAGCATCTTCGTCATTCTGGATTGCGCGGAATCATTGCTGAGATATTGTTAGCTTTAAGATTCTTTATCTATCAGTATGGGCTTGTATATCATCTGAAAATTACAAGGCACACGAAAAGTTTCCTGGTATATTCTTAATGCCAAATTGCTTAGTTTATTTCTTCTTTCAGTTACTCCTTATCTTACAAATTTAAATACCATAACCAACATTTTGCATTGATGTTTTACTTGACCACAGGTCTATGGTATATCATGGCTGGTGATCTTTCTAATATTGTTTGTGATGAAGGTAAGTACCTAGATTCTTCATATAGTTGTATGCATTTGTAGTTGTATCAGATTCATATCTAAAAACATACCAATTTTGGGAAAAAATGTTGGTTCATGAAAGTCACAAAGGTGCTACTGTTACTTTTAGGCAGAATAGAACTCATTTGTTGGAACAAATATTCGTAACTGATTGCCAATAGCTTGCAACTGTAATATGCGTTTGTCACTGCACCTGTTGCCTATTGTGCAATATTTCAAAACTTTTTTTTCTTTGCCCAGACTGTATCTGTTGGAAGGCGAAAATTCAGTGCTAATTTCCAGCTTGTGTTCCGACTTATCAAGGGATTGATATTTTTGACTTTTGTCTCCATTCTGGTCATTTTGATTGCACTTCCACATATGACAGCGCAAGACATCATTGTGTGTATTCTTGCTTTCATGCCCACTGGTTGGGGAATGTTGCTGGTAAGGAATCGTGAATATGTATAAACTTGTATTAACATTAATTATGTAATCCGAAGCGATACCCCGGATATTTTTGCTTAAAAGATTAAGATTCTTATTCATGATGCCAATAATTTTGCCTTCTTTTTTTGTTCCTTGTTTTACCAGATTGCACAAGCATTGAAGCCTCTAGTTCAGCAAGCTGGGTTCTGGGGATCAGTTCGGACACTTGCTCGTGGCTATGAAATTGTTATGGGCTTACTTCTCTTCACCCCAGTTGCATTCTTGGCTTGGTTTCCTTTTGTCTCAGAATTCCAGACCCGTATGCTCTTTAACCAAGCATTCAGCAGAGGTCTGCAGATTTCTCGTATTCTCGGAGGCCAACGGAAGGATCGCTCTTCCAGGAACAAGGATCCATGACTGTAAGTGCAATATTTATATTATCATTTGCTAGTCACGAAAACTTGTTTATTGTTCATATGTATTTCTAGGATGAACTGGGGGTAGCATTTTTGCTAATTAAATTGACTCCCCAAGCCCTGTTAGCAGCCCTAAGGTGTCTTATTAAGACATTCGGATAACATTTCGGAATGTCATCAAATCGTAATTTGTTGATTTATTTTTCTCTTCATTCTGAAATCAAACCAAAAGCATTCATTTTTCCTGGTTTGTGCAACCGATATGAAGCCATAAGAAAAATCATTGAGCCTTGTGTAATGTGGTTACCACCACATTTTTTACTAAATTAGGACGTAAATTTTAGGTCTCTAGATCAATAGACTTTGTTATACATTTGATCAATGTATCTTAGAAAACAAGAATTGACACAAATTAGATGCAATTTTAACCGTTTCAATGCATTGAATAAACTACTCAAAATTATGTTGAAAATAGAAAAAAGATGCTCTTGAACTTACCCTTAGCTGTGTAAGTTGATCCAAGAGTAAAATTATTATATTACTAACAAATAATTTGAGGACTCAGAGCAAGGTCACGTCTTTTCATTGCGTACGCTAGTGATTGTAGAAATATGTAGGGGTGTAAGTGTGCCTAGTGGATCGAAGTGGTGTTTGATTTATTTATTTAAAGGCAGTGCTTGAGCTCTCTACGCTGGTAAGATCTCGGTTTAACGTTAAATTTAAGATAAGATTGGTTTGAGTTCAGGGTTTAAAACTTCTAAAGAATTATTGATATATTATTCAAACATTATTCAAACATTAAGTGTAAGTTTAAGCTCATCTTGAGAGTTGACTCTATCGTCTCTCGAGCTTGGCTTGACATTAGTCCGGCTAAGTTTGGTCCAAATAGGCACAAGATTGAGTCAAAAGTTGTTCGTGAGCTGCTTGGTTTGATTTGCACCCCTAAGAACATGGAGTGGGGATCATATTGCAAACTATAATATGGTTACAAATAAAATTATTAGTACTAATAGGTGAGACTTTTGTTGGATTTTATCATATATGGCAAAATTTTAACTTAAAATTAGAATTTTTTTTAACATAAGTATACTTACAAATATAAAGCCAATATAATTTTTGGCTGTCTGATCTATAAAATTGTTAATAAATTTGAAGATTGAATCGGTCATATTTTAAAAAAGCTAAATTATTGTATATCACTTAGGGATTGTTTGGTTTATAGGGAAGAAATATTATCTTGATAATCTATATTTTATTATTTATATTATCTTATTTGGTTTGTTAATAATAAAATATTACGGTAATTTTCTTTTATCAATAATGGTGTAGTAAATAATATAAGTGATAATTATTTTACCATCTCCATCTTAATTTTATTATAATTTTATTTTTACTTATTAAATTTTTAAAACTAAAATACCTTCATTTTTAATCAATATAATAAGTAATATGAAATATATTTTAAAATAATTATATTTAAAGACATTTAAGTGAAATTATATCTTAGTATTATTTTATTATCTTAAACTAAACACAATAATTATTTATATTTATTTATTTTTATCAAATATAAAATCATTTATACTTAATAATCTTGCAGGTAATCTATCTTCAAGGTAATTTTTTTATTTTAGTATTAAAATATTGGAAAATTATTAAAACTAGGCAAAATTAAAGGGGTCAAAGCGAAATTGTCCAAAAAATTTAGGTTTAAACAAAAATGCCCAGGTTTTGTGAAATGACGAAACTGCCCCTATATATAAAGTCAGGAAATTTTCACTGTACAAGCGATAGAAAATTCCAAAGCTTCCCACCTCCCACGGCGAATGTCATTTCTGCCGATTTTCTTTCTTTCTGGCAACCGCAAATGGCAAATAAGGTTAGTATATCTCCCGTAATCTTTTTTTGATTAAGTTATTGCTGATATTATTGAGATTTGATTGAGAATTTTGGGTTTGAAATTTTAGGGTTTACGGTTTGAATAATGCTTAAAATGTTTCGATTTTTGGTGGTTTTGGTTGAATTGATTGAGGGCTTTTATGTTATACAACGTGTAGATTTGATTTATGTGAAAATCGGAGGTCGAAATGATCAAAATTTGGTCGAAAATGGCTGCCGAATGGATCGGCAGTCTTGCCGTGGGAGCAGCGTTTCCCACGGCAAACGATTTATCCCACGACAACTGCATTGACCATGGGTTTTAGGGGGGGGGGGTAAAGTGGCTTTTTTAAAACATTGGGGTGTCAAGGAAATCCTTAGCTCACGTCGGGTTTTTATGAAATTTTGCACGTTGTCGTGGGAAAAGCGAAATTACGAAACTGCCCCCCATTATTAGTACAACAAAATTTCATTTCCTCCCACGACAACTTGCGTTTTCACTGTGCATTTCAAAGAAAATTCCAAAAGCTTCCCAACTCCCACGTCAATCCCACGGCGAACGTCATTTCCGTCGATTTTCTTGTTTTCCGGCAACCGCAAATGGCAAAGAAGGTTAGTATATCTCCCGTAATCTTGTTTGGATCAAGTTATTGTTGATATTATTGAGATTTGATTGAGAATTTTGGGTTTAAAATTTTAGGGTTTACGGTTGAACAATGTTTAAAATGTTTCGATTTTTGGTTGTTTTGGGTGAATTGATTGAGAGGTTTTATGTTATACAACATGTAGCTTTGATGTATGTGAAAATCGGAGGTCGAAACGACCAAAATTTGGCCGAAAATGGCTGCCAAATGGATCGGCACGGCAAGACGATTTTTCCCACAGTAGCGTATTGGGCATGGTTAGTGGGTTTTTTAAAATGTTGGGGAGCCGAATGAGATTCGTTACAACACAGTGGTTTTTTAGGAAATTTGTCATATAACAGTGGACCTTTTCAATTAAAGAATTTTCATAAAGGGTTAAATTAAGAATTTTCTTATCTACGGTTTCTGATCGTGTAGTTTTCGAATTTTATATCTGTTTTTTCTGTTTTAGGTTTTTCTATATGTATTTTTCAAATTTGAAATTCGAGTTTTCGAATTTTGGTGCTTTTTGACACAACTTACGATGTAACGACGTAATTTCAACTTAATATTTCGATTTTTTCGTTTATAGGATATATCGATTCGTTTTTTTCAATTTTTCAAAAGATTTTTCGGTTAGCTACTTTCATAGGTATTTCAACTGATAGAGTTCGAATTTCAGTTCTGTTTTTTCGAATTTCACAATTTCAGAATATACCGATTCGTATTTTGAAGATTTTCGACCGATTTTTCGATTATCTTCATTTTAAGGTATTTCAACGTATAGAATTCGAATTTCAGTTCCCTTTTTCCAAATTTCACCATTTTAGGATATATCGATTCGTATTTTTACGAGTTTCGAACAATTTTTCGATTATCGTCACTTTAAGGTATTTGAACGTATATAATTCGAATTTCAGTTTCGTTTGTTCGAATTTCACTATTTTAGGATATATCGATTCGTATTTTTTAGATTTCTGAACGATTTTTTGATTATCGTACGGATAAGGTATTCAACGTATAGAATTCGAATTTCAGTTCCTTTTTTTGAGTTTCACCATTCTAGGATATATCGATTCGTATTTTCAAGATTTCCGAACGATTTTTTGATTATCGTCATTTTAAGGTATTTCAACGTATAGAATTCGAATTTCAGTTTCGTTTTTTCGAATTTTACCATTTTAGGATATATCGATTCGTATTTTCAAGATCTCCGAACGATTTTCTGATTATCGTCACTTTAAGGTATTTCAACGTATAGAATTCGAATTTCAGTTTCGTTTTTTTGAATTTCACCATTTTATGATATATCGATTCGTATTTTCAAGATCTCCGAACGATTTTCTGATTATCATCACTTTAAGGTATTTCAACGTATAAAATTCGAATTTCAGTTTCATTTTTTCGAATTTCACCATTTTAGGATATATCGAATCGTATTTTCAAGATCTCCGAACGTTTTTTCGATTATCGTCACTTTAAGGTATTTCAACGTATAAAATTCAAATTTCAGTTTCGTTTTTTCGAATTTCACTATTTTAGGATATATCGAATCGTGTTTTCAAGATCTCCGAACGATTTTTTGATTATCGTCACTTTAAGGTATTTCAACGTATAGAATTCGAATTTCAGTTTCGTTTTTTCAAATTTCACCATTTTAGGATATATCGATTCGTATTTTAAAAATTTCTGAATAATTTTTCGATTATCGTCACTTTAAGGTATTTCAACCTATAAAATTAGAATTTCAGTTTCGTTTTTTCTATTTTTCGTCATTTCAGGATAACTTGATTCATATTTTGTTATTTTTGATCGATTTTTCGATTGTTAACATTCTACGGTATTTGAACGTATAGAACTCGAATTTCAGTTCTTATTTGTTAAGTTTTGTCATTTCTTTTTTGATTATTTGGTATTTCTTATCTTTTTATGTTTTTTCCACTAATACATTTGTTTACATATTTATTTTTATGAATGTCTAACAAATTTTACGTGATTGTTACAGAATATTTCTCGCAAAAGAAGACGGGTTGATAGCGAGCTGCGCATTTTCGATGAGTCCAGACACTTCCGGGCAGATGCGATATCTCGTGCACAGCGTATCGCATTATCTCAGATTTCTTCTATATTGACCTTGAGTCAGCTGCGACTATTTGAGAGAACATGTTTCGGGTCCTTCCTTCGTTTACCCGAAACGAAATTCTGCGGGATATTGGTTAATGCATTTCTACTACGACAGCTACATCCACCCTTTGCTAGAGACAAGTTTTGGTTTAGGATTAGCGGGGTTGATGTGAGGTTTAGCCCGTTTGAGTTTGCGTTGGTGACAGGGATTTCGTTTAGCCGCCGGACTGATGTTTCTTCATTTATTCCTTACTCCTCCGGACATAGGATCAGATATATGTACTTTCGCGTTTGTCCGAAGGTGCAGTATCACGACATCGAGCGTGTTTTCTTATCGAGGCCATGGGGGGATGACGATATTGACGTTGTCAAGCTCGCCTTGTTGTATATTCTACATATGGTTTTGTTGGGGAATGATCGACGAAAGAAGGTGTCCACGGAGTACTTATAGTTAGTTGATCATTTGGACGGGTTTAATTCCTACCCTTGGGGCGTCGTTGTATGGCAAATGACATACGATTCTATATCACAGGCGAGTGAGAGAGTCTGTTCCGGACGGATGCATGAAATCCGTAAATACGACCTTTATGGATTTCTTGTCACATTTCAGGTAAGTTTTATATTATTATTTATATTTATTAATTGGTAAAAATATAAATTGATTTATTTACATCGTAAATGATTATATTGCAGTATTGGATATATGAGACTTTAGAGACGTTACACGATTGGATTGACCTTGTCGATCTCTATGCGTCCCCACAGATGTTAAGGTGGCGTACGCGAGACGTCCCTATTTGGACTCATATAGGTCGTATTTTCACTGGTGATCCGGTATGTACTAGTAAATTAATAAGTCGATTAATTCATTATATGTTACAATTATTTTGACTTATATATCTTCATCATTAGGAGGATGTTACATTCCCTCTTCGTCCATCAGTGATCGAGGAGGGTTTACCGTGGTACGTTGAGATTCGTGAGTACACCGGTTTACCCGATGCTGATTCCTCCTCATCTTCTTCGGTCCCGATCGCGACTAGAGATGGGGCTCCTCCATCCTCGGGACCTTCAGATGTACCCATAGAGACTTCTGAGACACATGAGGAGCCTATTTAGCCTCTTGTTATGGAGCAGCCTATATGTTCTCCTGTTGTTCAGAGCCCACAGACAACAGACCATCCTGGAGTGGAGGACCACCCTAGCGTGGAGGAGCATCTTGGAGTGGAGGACCGCACTACCTATCATGCCACCGAGCAATGTTCCCCATTCGTATCACCCAGTATTTTTACATCAGATGCTACCTTAGTGCATTGGGGTGCTACGATTTTACGTGAGATATCAAGTTTTCGCTTCTCAGATGACTCGATTACGTGATGATATCTATTCCCAGATGACTCGATCAGAGGATCGTATGACTCGTTTGAAGGACATCGTCACGCGTACATATCCAGCCCCCGTCGTTGAGGTTGTAAAACTACTTCAAATTTATTATTTATATAAAATGTGTTCAGTGTTATTATTTTGACAACTATTATTACATTCGTACAGGAGAAGGACGACGTTATTGGGATGACCTCCCCCATTGATACCGCAATACCATCTCATCAGTCACATGAGGTACATATGTAATTTCAAATTTATATTTAATGCCCAATGTTGTTATTATATTACAATATCGTTATATATAAAATGTGACTGAATAGATTTAATATTACTATTATCTTAAAGTAGTCGACAAGATGGGGCACCGGTTAACCCTTCGGTGACTTCACCGATCCGATCTGCGGTATGTCACTTATCATTATAACTTAATTTTTAATACTATTTTGTTATCGATTAATTCATGGTATATATTTGTATAAGGTTTTCGTCTTGAAGGCCAACCGATTGGATCTCCTATAGTTGTAGATCGTCCACTGGAGGTATGAAAATTATTGTTCATATGATATTTTAGCGGCGAAATATCATTTACCATTTTTTCCTTTTGATGCATATAGGGACTCGACATTGATATATCATCGATCGAGGGTTATCTCTAAACACCTTTCCCAGAAGTTCAGGTTATGGGGATTTAAGATTATCGTCACTGATCAATTTGTCTTTAATATTATATATTTTTTTAAATGATGTTTTGTCTCTTTTTCAGGACGAGCGACTATGGTTACTTGCTGATATCCCGAGCTCGACCAAAAAGCTTGTAGATATTAGTTCACAGGAGGAGGACTTCTAGGAGGATGTTTCTGAGACCGTTCACATTGAGGTTTGTCAATTATAATTACTAAATAAATATAATTGATAAATATACGTCACTGAGATGTTTTAATATATAATTAGACAGTCTGTCGACGGAGCACGTGCTGTTGACTTGACCATGATTCAGGATTCTCCAGTTAAACCTCCTCTCGTATACATAAATAAGGTAACATAAATCGAATAATATTTATGATTTTGTAGAATGAAATAATGAATTAATAGTTTTTTGTAACATGTAGTTGGTTCGTATAACACGTGGTCGGATCATCCGAAAGGGTCTACTAGTTCGCACCCCGTATACAAATCCACTCAGAGGGAGGGCAAAACGACAACTCAGGACGATTCCATCCTCTGCGTCAGACCGTGAGGAATCTTTCCTTACATGGTATACCAGAGCTGCGGCTTCTGACACACATGATGTGTACTTCATAGGATCAAAGTCGAAGGACAGTTTCTGGAGGCTTGTTGTAGAGTTACGCGAGTGGTTGACCGACGATGTGAGTTGTCCATACTATATAATTTGGTAAAAAGCTAGATATATTTACTAACACGTGAACTTGTTTATACCATTTTAACATGTGGATTCTTTTTTGGCTTTATTACGTCGGCAGCAGGACGATCACCAGTCGACTATCTCACAGCGTTAGACGACTGCCCACACATTCTTCGGAGGCCATATTAAGATGACCTAGAAAAGTTGGCAGACCACACCGATTGGTGAGTTCGAGTTTTTGGGGCTCTTAACGAGGATGGTTGATGCAGCGTACACCCCGAGATTGTTGTACAAACCATGGGGGATGATCGATTAGGTATAGTTTATATATATTTCTATTACATTTAAGAACATAACGACAACGATAAGTAACTAAAATGTCTCATTGTTTATAGGTTTTCATCCCTATAAACTTCGAGAACGCACATTGGGTTGCCGGAGTTATAGATTTTTCTGAGTGGTCGATTACGGTGTACGATTCAGATGTTTCATTTTCAGAGAATATAGGGACTCTGGAGCAGCGCATGCGACCGTACATGATCTTTATTTCCACGTTATTAGAGGCGACGAGTTTTTGGACAGCTTCTGGGAGGACTCCACGACGTGATCCCCTCACTTTGCATCGAGCGTCGGATGTCCCTTAGCAGGGGTTGGGCTCCGGTGACTGTGGCGTGTTTATGTTGTGATTTTTTTAGTATTTGGCGTTGTCACGGAGCTACGTTTTTTCCCGAGAGTCGTCTATCTCTATGCGTCGACGATTAGCGGCGCAGTTGTACTTTCACTGTATCTAGTAGCTCACGGATGTATATTTATTGTTCTTCTTATGTTTAGATATATATATTTATCGTTTAGTCATCTATCTCTATATGTATGATATACTTTATCTGTGGTTATATATGGATATGTTTCGTATTTGATTTCAATTTTTAAATCATCTTGACATGAAAAAACAATAAAAACGTATGATTACTCAAACATGTACAAATTTGAGACAATTAGAGGAAATAAAGTAATACTGAAATAACTCATAAGAAACACTAAATTTATTACATCAAATGACAATACAATTACACGTTTGAAACAATAATAAAAATACATCGGTTGCATATCAGTTCCATAATGAAGAATCATATAACAAACAAAATTGAATATAAGCATGTCAAAATCTCGTTCCTTTGCCTTTTGTAGATGAACGCTGCTGGGCGGAGCTCGGGACCGGTGCTGGGGATTTACATTGGGTTCGTGTGTGCCCCGGTTCATGGCAACGACTGCAAATCCTCAGTGTAACAATTTCTCCTTGCGATGGACGTCGACTTCTGTTTGATGGACAACCTGGACGACGACTATCAAGGACGAGAGGTAATATAACTCTGTCTTTCGGTGAGTGTAACCAATCAGATTGATTTTCAAGAGGATTGATCGGTTCTTGATATATTGCACGGTAAATGTCGGTGCGGAAAAATGGATGAACTCATGCGTGCACATTCGTGAGTCTCATATGTCGTGCAACGGTAATGACATGCTTACACAGAATACGAGAAAGCTGAAACTTTCTACATGTGCAAGACATTTCACCAAAGTCAATAATACCCATGAATCCAGCAAATCTAACAATCTGATACCGAGTAGATATAATCGGTTGAATCTCCAGACTTACAGACTTTGAAAGACGATTGCTGATCTTCTCTTCTGCCCAAGGGGTGAGGAAGTTATGACATTCATCTGTAATTCGGAAAAAATATTAAGAACACATTTGATAATATGATTAACAAAGTGGAAAAAAGTATATGAGACAACTTTTAATTAATATCGATTTGATACTTACTTGCATGGGTTCTCCTTTCGTAAAACCATCGTTGCATGGTACCATAAATAAACGCCAAGAGCATGGTTATAGGTAAGACCCGTGCATGTCTGATAAGGGCATTAAATGACTCAGTAATATTTGTGGTCATGATGTTGTATCGATGTCCTGGAAAGTATGCTCTACTCCAACGGGTAAATCCGACATCCCTTAGATAAGCTCCAGCTTGGGGGTTCATTGAGTCAATGGATTACATCATCGAACCAAATTCAAACTCTATGTATGATTTTGCGGCTTTCCAATATGCACCCGCAACTTGTAAGATGGTAAAAAATATGAAAACTCAGTGTAAGCAAAATGTATGAAAAGGATAAACTGTTATAAATTTAATTACTTGTTTACACTATACCTTTGAGTCCCGTTTATACTTTGCCTGCATGTTACACAGAAAATGATGACAACAACATCCATGGTGGACATCTGGAAAGACTTCAGCCATTGCCGAGTAGATAGCATGATGTCGATCGGAGATTATCGCAAGCTCAGAGAGGTCAGGGATGCATTCTTTAATTCTCATAAGAAACCAACACCATGTGTCGTGATCTTCTTTTTTGTCGACACCGAAACCAATAGGGTATATCTGATTATTACCATCAAGAGCCACCGCAATAAATAAATGCCCCAGATATCGACCTTTAAGGAAAGCAACATCAATGCAAATAACAGGGCGAAGATATTGTCTGAACGCACGAACGGAACATCCTAACGCCATGAAAAAATTTGTAAATTGATGCTCATCATCTGTTTCAATAGCAGTAACGGTGCCCGGATTAGTACGTTGTAAATTGTAGCAGTAATCTGGTAAAAGCATAAATGATTCCTCCGGTGAACCCCTCAATGAATTGATAGCCCAATTTCTTGCCCGCCAAGCCTATGAGTAGGAAATATCAATTTTATATTGGTCGACGATGTCTACAATTATTTCTTTAGGTCAATAAATTCTATCAATCATCACAAACTTTGATCTCATTAATTGACCTAAAGCTCGGGCCCCAACTTGTCTGTGATATGGCAAGATTTGATCAACTAAACATGTGTGGGTAGGATTCATAGAGTTCATCCCCCACACATCACCGACAGTGGACTTGGTTACATATATATACCACTTACAATTTTCGACCGTGCACTTAATTTCCCACCATTTCTTGTCAGACTTTTTGACATCAAATTGAAATCCTTTAAGTAAGGCGAATTGTTTCACAACGTCTTTCAATTGGACTTTATTATGAAAAATATCACCTATCTTAACACCATTCTCCTCTCGGATCGATCTGAAACCACTTGATGATGTTGATGGCTGTGGAGGAAAATCAGGAAGCTACCTAAATGGATCAGTGGGGACATTGTCAAAAAATGGCCTAGAATAATTTCCACCACTTGAAATAGGATCTTCAAGCTACAAACTATCCATACCCTCAGTAACTGATGTCATATACTCAGGCTTTACATCTTCTGAAGGAATGTCGGGCATATCATTTCCATCAAAGTCACCCCAATAGGGAACTATATCTTTTTCTCCATGAGCCCATGAGTTTGCAATATACAATGGGTCATTACTGAAATCAATCAACTTTTCCAAATCGTATTCTTTTTTGACCCAACTACTTTCTTTTTCATCTTCATCCTCCTGCCCTTCAATTGGGGTATATGTAACAAATACAGAAATACATTCTTGAAAGTACTGGGACATATCAAGAAGACCCTGGACATCTTCATCATTTTGGATTTGGATGGGGCCATCGAGCTCAATTTTTCTTGGCTTCATTGATACTTGAATGTAGTTTTTCATTGGATCAATACTGCAAGACTCCGTCAAAAGCTCAATAAATCCCTTGAATGTTGTTCCATAAGAGATTTTAATCAATTGTTTGGCTCCTCCAACATATTTCATTGTGTTGTTGCGACCTTGAATCCATTCTCCCTGATAACGAACTAATGTATAACCATCCATTTTAATTATCAATCCTGCAATGACCGATTTTTGAAGATAATTATTCATTTATAATAAAAAAATCAATAATAACTATGGAAAACAATCGTACAATTATTAATAATTAAAAAAAACTCCTAATATTTTTCTAATAATTTATTTATCCCCTATAATTATTTAACAATTTATATAACGCTTTCGTATGTTATTTTACCCCTCAAAATGCATCTATCTGTTTGTAACGTTCCATTTAAAACGTTTTTATAATATCTATACTTTGAAATAGATATTCACATTCTATACTTTGAAATGCTTTAAAATGTCAATAATAAAAAATTTCTTCAGAAATCTGGAAAATACTATTGGATATATCCTAAAACGATAAAATTCAAAAAAACAGAATTGAAATTCGAATTCTAAAAGTTGAAATACCCTAGAATGGTAATAATCGAACAATTCTTCGAAAATCTGAAAAATATGAGTTAATATATCCTAAAACGGTGAAATTCAAAAAAACAGAATTGAAATTTGAATTCTAAAAGTTGAAATACCCTAGAATGACAATAATCAAAAAATTCTTCAGAAATCTGAAAAATATGAATCGATATATCCTAAAGGGATGAAATTCGAAAAAACGGAACTGAAATTCGGAATCTAAAAGTTGAAATACCCTAGCATGGCAACAATCGAAAAATTTTTCAAAAATCTGGAAAATGTGAATTAATATATCCTAAAGGAGTGAAACTCGAAAAAACCTATAATTTCAATTATAATGCGCTTACCATGTTTAATATGAAAATGCGCCCTAATTTTAATAACATTTCATTTGACCCCTCAATTATCTTTTTCTTTATTTAACACCCTTGTATGTTGTCTTGTATCAAAGAAATACCTATCTATTTTTAACATGTTATATAAATCCTGTATATATTATAAAATATCCAAAAACCCTCCATATTTATCTAAAATTTTTTAACCCCCATATTTACCCTAAATTACATTTAACCCCCTATACTTGTGAAGCATTGCATTTAACCCTCATATTATGACATAAAAACTACACTTAACAAATGAAATTAAGTTTTAGGCTAAGATTGACATAAATACATTTTTTTGATAAATAGTATTTTTTCGAGTCGAATTTAAAAATACGAACTTCTTCCGTCCGAACGAATCCCTACTAATTGATCTTGAATAAAAATGAAAGTGAGAGTGAGTGTTTGAGTGATATGAGAAGTGTGTATAAATAAAGTGAGTGAGGAGGGTTTATATAGATGAGAGGAAGGGTAATTTTGATATTTTAGAAAAAATAATGAAATAAATAAATAAATATCAAAATGCCTTTATAATGTAAAATATCCAAAAACCCCCCATATTTACCCTAAATTATTTTAATCCTCCATACTTGTGAAACATTGCATTTAACCCCCATATTATGACATAAAAAGTACACTTAACAAATAAAATTAAGTTTTGGGCTAAGATTGGTATAAATACATTTTTTTGATAAATAGTATTTTTTCGAATCGAATTCAAAAATACGAACTTTTTTTGTCCGAACGAATCCCTACTAATTGATCTTGAATAAAAATGAAAGTGAGAATGAGTGTTTGAGTGATATAAGAAGTGTGTGTAAATAAAGTGAGTGAGGAGGGTTTATATAAATGAGAGGAAGGGTAATTTTGACATTTCAGAAAAAATAATGAAATAAATATCAAAATGCCTTTACAATATAAACTATCCAAAAACCCCCCATATTTATCCTAAATTACATTTAACCCCCCTAATGAGTGAGGAGAGTTATATAAATGAGGGGAAGGGTAATTTTGGCATTTTAGAAAAAGTTTGAAATAAATAAATAAATATTAAAATCCCTTTACAATGTAAAATATCTAAAAACTCCTCATATTTATCCTAAATTACATTTAACCCTTAATAGTGAGTGAGAAGAGTTATATAAATGAGGAAAAGGGTAATTTTGGTATTCTAAAAAAAGTCATGGGCATTTTTGCTTAAGAATAGTGATTTTGGGTATTTTGGCTTGAAAATAGTGATTTTAGGCATTTTTGCTTAATGAAAGGGTATTTTGGGCATTTTTTAAAATTTTCTTAAAATATTACCAAATCCAAACGACCTTCTAAAGTTTGATATAATAACAAATTTTCTACTTTTTAAATTTGAAAATACCATATTCTTGCTCATATTTCAAAGTAAGTAGTTAGATTTAACAATCAAAATATATTTATATTATTTTGAATAAAGATATAATTAACTATCATTTTGTCTCTAAGATTTAAAATATCACAATGACACCTCTGTTAAACTAAACTATGAACAATATTGTAAGAGTATAAATGTTAATTAGGATTTTACATATTTTATCACTTAAATTACCTCTTGACGGCAAACTTTAAGTATTATTTCAATATTACCTATTTATTTTTATTCAAATTGAATATTTTTTTCAATGTAGATTTTAACTTGTTTTTACATTATAAGCTACCATTAAATCTAATAAATATTTCTTGTGCGTGCTTTGGGAATTGTTTATTGTAACGTCCCTGTCCATCATCAAAATAATTTATTTTTTAAGACTGCCAAGCAATGCGAGTTATCATGATTCACTAAATCTCTTTGGATGTAGGGTTTTCAATGACATCCTAAACAACTCTTGATTATCGACACACGATATTATCCAATGTTTAAACACCAAACAATTGATTGGATCAATTATTTTATTAGTTTGTTATTCGATTGAATGTAAAGATAATATATCTTTTATTACTTATATTATTTTATTTGAGAATTAACAAATAAGTGACTAGATGCCGTCAAATAAGTGAGTATTTTTGCTCGATCGAAGCATCAATGACAAGTGTCGGCAAGGTGCAACAATAGGTGGTAGAGGCGACGTCAATGAGATCTATCTTTCTTCTCTTCTTGATCTCACATGACGACTAAATCCAACCTTCTCAATGGGATGGTATTAATGAGATTCAACAATTTTCTCCTCTCGATCTCACATGGCGACAAGATCCAACCTTCTCGGTGGAGTGGTATTGGTAAGATCCAATCTTTTTCTCCTCTCAATCTCATACAATGACAAAATTCAAACTTCTCAATAAGACGACATTAACAAGATTCAGTCAAAATGTGATAACTCTAATATTGTGGGTGAGAGCGGTGTGACAAGGAACAAAGTTCCCAATTATCGATGGCAAGTAAGGGTTGCTTTGGGTTCAACAAAAGAAATTGGTAAAGTGGGTGGGTATTGAGGTATATGAACAAGTTTAATGTTAAATTTCAAAAGTTATCTATTGAGGATATTTTTATTTGTTCAATATTTTTACCTCAAAATATTATTAGAATTTATTAACATAACTTAATAGAAGGTAGAAAAATATCGTTTTAAATATTTGAGGGTAGAAACATTATCCAGACAAAAACAGGTGGAAATTAGTCGTTATCACTTTTAATAACTTAAAAAAAAAAGAAGTGATTCAATTTAGACAACAAAATCAAATGCTCATAATTGATGGATGACAATGTCACATGTAAATTAAAGCCAAAAGACCTATTCCCACCCAAGGTTTAGTATAAAGACAAATAATATTTAAAAAACTAAAATTTTATTCATTCTCCCCTCTTAGTTTAAAAAAAACTAATATTTTTCCTCCACCCAAAAGTTTAAAAAGCTACCTTTTAAGGTTTCATTCATTTCCTTCCTTTTCTAATAACATTCTTCGGCCAACCTTCCATTTGCTAGCTTTCTCTTTCGCAATCTGGACAAAGACATAACCACCTGTTGCTAACCACGAACGCGACAAATCATCGCCTTTCATCCATATTTAACGCATGACAAAAACATTCATGACCAAAGAATGGGTCTTTGTTGACAGTCATCCATATATGAAATTGAATTAATAGAAAATACAATGGATTCTCACTGTTTGAAGCTAATTCGATGAAGCCTCTTCATCTTCGAGCTTCGATGAGAATTGATTTCCAATGTAACTACATAACTCTTATAAAAATTCAATGTCAATATTTGGATTTATGCTTAAATTCAAAAACACAAATTAAATTCTCTATCTATCTATATTCAACCTAATCATTCATTGATTAAGGGTAGATACAACAGTAGATCAGGTCAGATTGAATCCAATGTAATAAACCATATTCATGTTTCATATTGTGTTGTATCTTGTCAATTGATGAGTCTTACAAGTTGACATGACCCATAAGCATAACAAGACTTGTGGCACAACCTAGGGCCTCAAGTCATGTTTTTACGGGCGCTTAATGACAATCAACATGTTTTCACTTGGTCCATCTTAGAATTTTAATTATTGTAACTTTTTATTGTTTTTATTGGGTTGTATCGCAAGACCTCTGTCAAGATTTATGGGCCTAAAACGATCCACAATTTTGAATCATACCTCTATGGGTCATACCAAAAAAGAGGATTTGATTGGGCCACATACCAGTTTAACCTCTGGAGATGTCAAATCATAGGGATAAGTATATGAATTATGAATTTCTAAATTTTTAATAGAGAAAATACTTTCTAATCCGTGTTCACTTACATCTTTCAAATGAAAACTATAGAGTACACCAACTTATTTGATTTGTGGTTTGAAAATATCTTTCAAAAAGTAAAATATAATTCATTTTCTTAATTTTTTTTTTATATTTGTAAATTTTTTATTTAATATTTAAAAAATGTTCTTAAATTAAAAACTATAGAAAATTGTGAAAATGGTAAAATTAGAGACTAATTTTTAAGATTGTTTTCCAAAACTATTTTAGGAAAAGAAAAATTGACTCATTTCTATCAAACGCATTTTCATATGATTTGTTATCTCTTATTTCCAAAAGGAAATAAAAATTGTATTAAGATTTTATATCAAACATGCCCATATTTTAAATCCAAGTTGACATAACAAGAGCCCAAGCGATATCTCTGAAAAAAATTGCAAGAAGGGAAAAAAAAAAAAAAAAAAAAAAAAAAGATAGAAGTAATATTTTCCTATTCTTCCATATACATGCAAACACGGTAAGGAATTGTCTAATCAATTCAATTTGATAATCCATACATACATAACATTATAAAACACTGAAATTGGAGTTAAACTTGTGCTAGAAGGTATTCGGCTCAAATAAGTTCGAATTCATAGTTTGAATTGACAATTCAAATTTGTGACTTAGTTCAATTCAAATTTGTGGCTCAAATTAGAAGTTTCGAATATTATTTAAATAAAACGATATTATTTTGTCAATAAACTATGAACTCGAATTATAAATCCAAACCATCAATTCGAACCATTAATTTGAGATACGAAAGTGAGCTAAACTCGAATCGATTCAAGTTAAGCCATTTTAAATTCAAACTAGACCTAATTTTGGCTCAATGAATTTAAGTCTAATTCAAACTAAAGAACGTTCGAGCTTAGTCCGGTCCGTATTTACAACAACCCTTTGATTGATTATCAATCTACAAAACTAATGTCTTCCCAATAACACTCTTCAAATGCGATACTTTTTGGAATGAGATGTACATGGCTTCTATCTGTTTTGGGAAAGGGACTTAATCTTTTTTATAATAAGTTTATTGGATTTTCCTATTAAAAATCTAAAAACTTCGATAACCCACATTTTATAACCCAATTAAATAACTAAATACAAAGTATAATAGACTTTACAATATGATCACATAATACTCATGAAAAACAAATTTGGGGCTATATATTTATCCAATTTTATTTTTTTATCAAATAAAAACATAACCAATATATGTCCACATACAAATTTCCAACACAATAGAAATCTTGCATGTAAAAGACCTAATAAATCAGTTTTCTTAATATTTTTCCAGTTAAGATAGACTATAATCCATTTATAACCGAATCACTTATTAATTAATTATTTTTTCATAAAATTCGCTACTACATATTTTAATTTGCTTTGGTGAATCCAAAAGCTTGAATCTTTTCCATTTTTTTTTAAATTCTCACTATATACCCCCTTAAATATGATTAATTATCAAACTATCCCTTTCAGGTTTCCAACATTACATTTCAGGTTTCCAACATTACATAAATTGCTATGCTATTAAAATTTACACTGTCAAGGGTTGGTAAATATTTACAAATTATCTTTCTATGATTTATTTTAACACCGAAATTTAATAACAGAAGTTTTTTTTTTAATTATAAAATTACTGTTTTACCATAATATTTTTAAATTTTTTTTAATAGAATTTGATTTTAAATAAGAAAATATTATTTATATCAATTAAAAAGGAAAAAAGTGCCTTTATGTTAAACTTTAAATGAAAAAAAAAATTATTGTTTATATCAAATAAAAGAAGAAAAAAAATACTTTTTGATGAAACCTTAGTGACAAAATGTTATTTTAAAATTTTATTCAATGATTATTATTATTTTTTAAACAAAAACAAATCAAAGACTCATAAATCTATTTAACTATGTTTGGAATCTTGCATTTTTGCTTTACTATCAAGTTTCTCCTTAGCATTCCCCATGATATTATTGTTAGATCCATTCCAAATTTTAATAATAAATTAATTAAATAAATATCACTAATTACGATAATATTATCCATTATCAACCAGAATTCCGACTTGACCAACGAAAATAAATTAAATTAATAAAAATTGATTCCAACCCCAAAGGATAACATGATTGATGAACGAGGAGATTCTATGTATAAAAGAGTATGAATTTAAGTTTTATTTTTTATGACATCAAAATTAAACTCTTAACTTATTAGATTTAGTGATTATGAGGTCATTCACTAAACTTAGGTTTTATTTTATTTAGTATGATTGGTTCAGTTATTGAATATAGGTTTTGTCCTACTTAATATGATTAATTCGAAATTTAATAATTATAAAATCAATCATTAAACTCAAAAACTAAAGTTTGTTTTGCTTAATATGATTGATTTAGTCACCTAATAACTTTAAATTGGTCTCTTAAATCAAAATTAATTTACACCACTCAATACCATTCTTTAAATTCTAAAGTGAGATTTAAAGTTTATTATATTTGATGTGATTAGCTCAGTCACTGTAAAACCTTAAATTGGTCTTTCCAATCGAAATTAATTTACACCACTCAATATCATCCCCTCAGCTCTCAAGTGTGGAATTGAATAAGTTAAAATTTATTTGGAATTTTTCATCAGCCTGATAGATTTTCTGAAATGTATGGAGATTTTCTTGTCTACCTACTTATGTACCTATGAATATTTCACAATGTTTTGATTTTTTTATACGGAAAGGGAAGGAAGACAATTACATTTAGCTTTGGTCATTAAAATCATTAAAAAAAAAAAAATTAACAACTTTACCCTCGAATGTAAAATCAGAAATTAACCATACTTTGATCCCTCTTTCTGGTTTTAGTGGGCCAAAAAGTTTATCCTAATTTTTAGGGATTTAAAGATAATTAAGATATTGTTCTGGGTGCTCTGAGTGATTCTTTAAGGTTACTTGTACTAGACATACAAAAAAATGCTAGATTCTGTTTCAGACTCGAACTTCCAAAATAAATTCGGAGCTTTCTGAATTAGAAGAAAAAAAAAAAAAGAAAACCCGCAAAAACTAGAAGAAGAGGACATTAACTTACAGAAATATCAAGTAAAAGAAATTCTTTCATGATTAACTGGAAGAAGAGGCCATTAAAAGAGCATAAAGTACACAGTATATACTACATTATTCTGAGAGATTAATTCATCGACATAAGATTACAGAACAAAATACGTAAAACTTACACATAAATGCACAGAAACTAAAAGATGAGGCCATGCAAATAAGGCTGGAAAGAGATGAGGAAAAAAAGCAGAAGCAGAACGAAGGCAACACCCCAAGGAGAGCCACCGGCTCGGTGGATGGCTCCTGGCTCAGACCCCGGAATTGGAAGACTGAGCTGGGAGCCGGAGGAGAGCCAGTGAACTGCAATGATCAAAAGCAAAGGAGAAATCACAAGCAATCTTTGTAAAAGCTCAGAGGCTGTCGCCATTATCGCATCGTAAACAAGGTAGCTCAAGAACCCACAAACAAAAGTGGTTGCGGCTTTGAGAAGCCATTGCTCTGAGATTTTGCTGAAGGCTGAAGCTCCAGGTCCAAAAGAAGCCATGTATGAATGAATGAACGAGAGAGCAAGAAAAAAGTTCAACTTAGTTTAGTACTTTAGATAGTGAATGATGTAAAATAAATAATGGGGTCCAGGTGGCATAATAACATTTGGTCCTTCTCAACTAGGCTGGACCTAAAATACGCTGGCTCGAGTTCGGAAGCTGGCTTAACTCAATTCAGTTTAAATTTATTTAACTCAAATTTAAATTAAGTTTAAATAAAGAGATTTATCTTATTTTTTCAATCGAAAGGGTATGATTTGATTTGACTCACGAACTGAGTGAATAACTTGATTAAATTTAAATTTAACTCATGACTTGACTTTAATTATGTTAAACAATTGTTAAAAAAACCATTATTTTATCCGTTATTATATAAAACGATATCATTTTATCAATAAGTTACAAATTTAAATTGCGAATCAAAGTCACAAATCAAAGTCATAAATTCAAACCATAAATTCAAGTTAAATTTGGATCTAATTCAAACTGAATCATTTTTATTCGAATTGAACTTAAACCTACTTTAATTTTAACTCAATGAAATAAAGCTGAACTATCTTTTGTCTAAATCGAATTTGAACCAAAAGGTGCTTAGGCTCAGCAATTCACATTCACCCCTATTCTCCGTGACCCCAAGTTTGTTAATGACCTAGTCCAAAATTTTAGTTTAAAAAAAAAAAAAGTTAAGTAATGTATATATATAAACCAATTATACAACTTTGTATATTTGAAATATCATATCCTTTAATTTTTTTTTTAATTTGTATCTAATTTTAAAATATCTGAACATAATAAAACACATCCATTTAGTTTATATGATGAATTTGTCTAAGGAGTTTATCTTTATAGATCATTAAACTTTGGTCAATTAAAGTGCTTAAAAAAAACTTTAGGGTATCAAAATGTAATTTTATGTGTTGTGTTGTCATGCCTTTCATTTCATATTTGAAGAATCATTGAGTACTTGAAACTTTTGTCCCATGCTTGTATTTTTTTTTACCCAATAGGGAATCATTTTTTTCTTTTTTAATTTTTAATCCATGTGAGTCAGAAATTCAATATTGATTGTCCCATACCTTGTTTGAAAGGCATGTGAAGATCAATTAATTATAGAGTATTAGAGTGTAATTAATTAAACAGTGGTAAGATTAATTACTATTATAAAAATGGGACTAAATTTATTCACTTTTTCTTAGGCTTATTTCAATTACAAGAAGATCCTCTTAGTTTACAAATAATACTAGAGACCCCCCTTTATAAAGAAAGTTTCTAATAAATTTTATAAACAAATTAAAAGTTGATTCTTTGACAATTTTATTTAAGAATCTTAAAGGGGTGTTTTGAGACATTTTAAACAATAATTAATATAATATTATCAATTCTAATCTAGCTTTGGAAAAATGTTTGATTGAAATTCTTGTTGGAAAACTTGGTCTCCATTGATTATTTTTTTTAAATAGTATTTAAAAATATTACAATAAAGCTATGTGTACCCACTTTGGATACACAAATATGTTTACACTTATATGTGTCATTATGTGATTGGATAATTTTGAATTAAAAATAAAACAATATATAATCATGTAATAACACGTATGAGTGTATATATATTTATATATCTAAAGTAAGTATGTATAATATTACTCAAAATATTAACATTACCATTAAAATTAAAATCAATGGAGTAACAATAGGCCAAGCTGAAAATTCATACATTCAAGGTAAATTTTAATCTTTCCAAAAAACAAAATAATAATTAATTAATTAAAACGAAAATATAAAAAAAAGGGACTAATCTTATATTTTTTGCGCGTAGAGTAGAGGGGAATCCACTTATTTACACATGAATCAAACTTTTCACTTATTAGTTTCTACGAACCATAAACTTTTTGTTGTAAACTAGAGTCTTATTAATCACATTTCACCTGCACATTTGCGTTAATAAATTGTATGCATGCCTGATAATTCACCCACCCCATATTTTTATAAGTGATTTCATCAAGTTTCATTGTAATTAAACACAACTCCATAAGGGATTTGGAGTTTTTGGTTCATAGTTCGAATCGATAATCATGTTTATAGTTTGAATTCATAACTTATTAATAAAATGATATTGTTTTACATAATAATAGATAAAATGATGTCATTTTAATAATTATTTAACATAATCTGAATTGATTTACGAGTCAAGTTTGAATTGAATCGGAGTATCCCCAGATTCATGAGTCATACCGAGTCAAATTTTTTTTAACTTAAGTTTGGTTTAATTTTAAAAATAAACCAATATTTTAATTTTAAACCTAATTTTTAAATTTGAGCTAAATAAACTTAATTCGAATATAACTGAACGAGGCAGTTTTTCAATCTAAGCCAGTTCAAGTTGTGCCTAGGCGCACTTTTGGTTATACTAGCTACATACTGTAACTTAAACAACTGCTTAGACCAGATCTCATTGGTATTTGTGTGTATAGAATGAGGGATCATGTGAATGGCCATTCACTTGGGTTTATGCATAAAATTACCAAATACAAGAAAAGATTGCTTTGTAGACAAAAATTTAAGAAGATGGTCCCAATGTCCATGATTTTTGTTTTCATTTCACCCCAACCCAAAACTCTGCGCTGCCAATTCAACTTTCTGCAGATTCCTTTGCTGTTCCTTTTTTTTTTTTTGTGTCTTTTCTTCTTCTTCTCTTGATTCGCCCAGAAAAAGTGTTGCGAATTTCCAAGTTACAGTGTCACTTGTGCACAAACTGAAAGCTGATGTATATAACAAGAAAAATACCTACAATATTTATTTATTAGATTAATGTACAGAATAAATTATCCAAACTCAATATGATAATGTAGTAGTTTATACGTAACAAATGAAAAAATATTATCACATTATTATCATATTACTTTATACAATTTTTTTTATGTGTAAATAGCATAAGGCTATTATTATAAATCAAACTTTCTGGCTTTAGTTTTTGACAATCTCCCCCTCCTCCTCCTCCTCCTCCTCAAGGTTTTGTATTTATTTGTTGCTATCTTAAATACTTTTTTAAAAATTAAAATTGTGTTTGGTTACTCTGACGTATCTTTTCAATTTATTGATATATTACTAATAATTTAAAAAAAAATATATTTTTCATATAACATACACATAGCATATGCTTGACACATTCACTATAAGATGAATCTTATCATGATCAATCTCTACTCTTTACATTGTAAGAGCTTCTTTAACCCGAAATAAGCTTCTTAACTCGCCGAGGGAATCAGCTCACACAACTTTACCCCATTCAATTCTAGAAACTTACTTAAAATGCTAGAGTTTTCCAACCAATAAAATAATATATATAATTTTATATAAAACAATTATATATTATTATATGATTAAATATTATTATTTTTTAATTTAAATTTATTTAATAATATGATAATATATTATTATTTATATATAAAATTATATATATCAATTAAATACATTATGTTTCTCCTTTTTTTTCTAACATCTATTCGCCTTCACTCATCTCTTACCCTAACCTAGCAAAAAGGGGCCTAAAAGTAAACTAATAGCTATAATTGCACCCACTGCCACATCAACTTGGGGCGTGCGTATAGATGGAACATTTTTTAATTCCTTCCAGGGCACGTTACCATATTGGTCCCTCCATTGCCAGTGAAACAAATATTCCTCAATTCTGAAATTGTCTAAGAATTAGTCACTTTTTTCTCAGGTCAACATATTCGTCCAAGAGTAATTTAAACCTTCAAACTTCTTGATTATGAAATTAACTACAAAATAACAATAATTGACAAAATAAAGAAGTATGATTGATCATTTCTACCACTCACATCTTAATTCTATCAAAAATTTATAAATATTTTATGTAAAATCTAACTTTAAATCATATATAAAAAGTTTACATTCATAATTATAAACTAAAAAAAGACTTAAAATTTAGTATTTTTCAAACAAAATAACAAACAACATGATAAAATACTTATTTATTTAAATTAAATTGAATTTATTATTTAATTATTTTAATTTATAATTGAATTTTAAATGAAAAAGTGTTTGAAAGGTTAAGGTTTTTAAAGTTAAAAATAAAGGTAAATTGGTATTAATTTAAGATATTGATTATATCCATATAATCAATAGAAAGTTTATTAATATCATTTAGGTTTAATAAAATTATGTTATTTTAATTAATTTTTATATGAGTTTATAAAGAAGTTATTATATTAAAAACTAATAATTTTTATTAAGGTTAAAATTGTCAAAACAGCTGGGATATTTATCAATTTACTTTAAGCTAACCCTAAGAGATGAATTATAAGATGTATTTGATTTGAATAATCTTTTATTATCAAAAATAAATTATTAACACAAAGATAAATTATTTAAAACATTAGTGGTTGTAAATTATTATTATTATTATTATTATATTTGTTAAAATTTAATAAAATCTTATAGGTATAAATAATTATTGTGTTTAGTTAAAGGTAATAAAAAATATAAAAATATTATTTTACTTAAATATCTTTAAAAATAATTATTTTAAAATATTCTCTTATAATTTATTGTATTAATTGAAAATTAGATTATTTTTGTCCAAAAAAATTAATAAATAATAATATAATTATAATAAAATTAAAAGTATTTTAATAATCTTTTAATACTCAAAATGAAGTATTAATCAGATTATCTTTTATATTATATGTCATATCACTATTGATAATAAAAAATTATTATAATATTTTATTATTTAACAAATCAAACAAAATAATGTAAATAATAATAGATAAATTATCAGAAGCCATTTGGTTTGTAACAGTAAAAGATTACCGTAGTAATCTATATTTTATTACTACTTACTAGCATTACTTTATTGATTTGTTAGTAACAAAATATTTTAGTAATTTTATATTATCAATAATTATGTAATAGATAATATAAAAGATAATATAATTACCATATTTACATTATATATTAAAATATTACTAAATTAATTTTAATTTTGTTATAATGATAACCTTAATATTTTTTTATTATCCGCAATTAAATACAATATTATTTATATCTATTAAATTATAATAATTTATATTATGTAATCGGATATATATGACTTTTAATAATAAAAGATTATCCTCACCAAAACAACCCAGAGTAATATTTAAATCTCTGATCAAATGCCCCTAGCGCGGCTTGAATTGAGAAGAGAAAATGAAAGCTTCTGAGGTACAAATGAAAAGCAGCGGCGACGTTGAAAGCCAAGGCCAAGCTTCGAATACTCAGAAACCCCAATTCAGACCTGCTCAAGATGACACTAAGCCACCCTATCAAGACCCAGTAACTTCTTCCTGTTCTGTACTTTTTGCTCTACTTCTTTGGGTTTTGTGTAACGTGGGTTATGTTTTGCTTTTGATGCGAGTAGCTGCACTGAGCAGACCCCATTGAAACAGAGGAAGCAGTGCTGACAGTGCTGCTTTTTTCTATTAAAAGATCGTGATTTTTCAGAGCCTATTTGTCCAGTTTTAATGGGATTTCCTTCTATATTTTATTTCGTTAGGCAGTTGATTAGTGCTAAATTCAGTAACAATGTAATGTGATTTGTTGCGCTGGGAGATAAGTTGAAATTTTGAATGGGTATTTGAAGAGAGCAAAGAAAACCGAAAATGAAAAATGAGTAATTCATCTGATTTTATGAACAGCTACTCAAATCTCTTTCCAACATTTTGTAAAAAAGGTAAGATGAATGAATATTATTTTACCTTTAATTCATTTAATCCAACATCAGATCAAGGTGTCTAATTATGTTGTAAAATATCTCCAGGGCAAAATCTTTTAAAACATCCTTTTCATTTGACTTGATTAGAAGAAGAACAAACCCCTCGGTACGGTTCTTCTGTAACATTAATAGCACAAATCCTCTCTCCTGAAGCCAATCAATACTAGTTAAACAGCAATCAAGCTTAGAGCAATATCCATCCTTGTCACTTTTCTTCTGCTTTCTCCTTTGCTCAAGCAAATGACATTCTGCTTGAAACCAAACTTTCTACTACCTTCTCTGCAAAAGCCAAGCAATAATATTTCTCTTTAACTAACCATCCAACCATCTTATTTTTATCTTGTTAGTTAAACAACAAAACAAGCTCATAGCATTATCCTTCCTTTTAACACACTTGCTCTACTATCTTCTTTGCTTAAGTCGGTAGAATTCTGCTTGAAATCAAACTCTTTATTTCCTGTTCGAACCTAATTTGCGTCTACATAAGCCTTAATTTGTAGAAAATGGCAAGGTTTAAACTATAAACCATGATTTAAGAACCCTTTTAAAGGTCTTTCATTGCAAAAGTGCAGGTGCCTTAAGAAATTGACTTAATTTGTTATCAACAAAGGAAAGATATGGTCTGGTCATGATGAGGTATTGATGTACTCCAATTGTACTTCTATAAAGTGTTGGATCTTCTAGCACATGACTATCCTTTGTGTACAACTTGGTACCAACTGTTATAGGTGTTGCACAAGACTTTGCATCTTGCGTAAGTGTCTTCACAGGTAAATCAGATGCATAATTAGATTGAGACAAGTGTAAACTTGAACCATTTCTGTTTGCTTTAAACCCCAGATAATAATTCAGCTTTCCCAAATCCTTAAGAGCAAATTGACAATTCAACTCATTTACCAAACACTGAACAGATTGTGAACTTGTTTCAGTTAACAAAATATCACCCACATATATTAACACAAAAATCTAAACTTCCTCTGTACTTACAAAGAATAAATTAGAGTCTGTCACAGATTTCTTGAATACTTCAGTCACAATGATGCTTTTAAGCGTCTCATACAAGGCTTTTGTAAACTTACACACATAACTAGGATGCTCAAAATCTATAAACCCTTGAGGTTGAGTCATAAACACATCTTCCTTTCAATCATAGTTCAAAAATGCATTGTTCATATCTGTTTGTTGAATTGGCCAATTCTAGAAACAATTAGAGGGATGATACTCTAATAGTCATACATTTTACAACTGGATTGAAAGTCTCTAAATATTCAATTCTAGGTATTTGCTAAAACTTAGCCACAAGCCTAACTTTCAACTTTTGCAAGGTTCTATCAGCATGTAACTTTGTATTGAAAATCCACTTGTGACCTACCTGCATGTTATCAACTAGGGGTACTAAGGCCCATGTATGATTCCTCGTTAGAGCATTATAGTCCTCTGTCATTGCCTAAAACCTGAGAAGATCAGCCAATGTTGCATTGACAGTTTGAGACTCATTGGGAATAGATATAGAAGAAAAGGTAGAAAAAAAATTGGAGCAAGAAGATAACTAGTTTTGGATCTTATTATCATGATGTAAGAATTATGATAAGTTCAACATTCTGAGTAGATTCAGCATCACAATTATCTTTGGTACTAGGTTTATAGGTAGGTACAAGGAGTACACCATGCTTTCCAAATCTCAAAAGTACTTAGGGATTTATCAGATAAAGTAAAATAAGATACAAGAAGAACAACTTGTAGATTAATAATAAAAAAAGAATTAGAGGACTTCAAAGAAAGAGGAGTTATAGTGAAATGATGCAAAAAAATCCTAACTAATATGAGAAGCTAATGTATTCAAATCTAACATAGAATGAACAACTGGGGATTCAAACATATCTACTTCTTCTAGAATGCTAGAACTAGTTTCTTGGTTGAATGTATATTTGATCAGTAGGACTTAAGCACTTATAAGCATTAAGTACTACAAATACACACTTTTGAGTTTGTTGGTTTGTTTTTGGCACATAAAGAGCACCAGACTCAACACTAGCACTATATGATATCATATTTGCATTTCCCTCTATTTCATGCTGTTCACCACTAAATACAAATTTATTCACTTTATAGGCAGATTTAAAATAAGAATGTAATGATCTTGAAGTAACTCAAACAAGCAAAAAGAAAGTTCTCAAAGTAAAAAAATGAGCATTTGTGAACAATATGAATATCATGTGAAAAATTATTATACAAAAAGATGATAGTGAGACAAAGAATAAAATATAATATATTGTAAAATTACAATTATGAATTGTACTATAATAATCCACATGTTTTGAGTACAACAATCAAGTATCATCTTTAGATGATGCACAAGCAAGTCTTTCTAAGATGTTTGGGAATTTTTCAGGTAGTGTAAATAAAGGTTCATGTGTTGTTGATCCTCGAATTGCTAAACCTAATCCATACCCTAACGCTCGAGCCACTGGCACTGCCACTGCATTTCCAACTTGAATATATCTAATATGATACCAGAAAAACAGAATCAAAATCTATGTTGATAAATTCAGCAGTGAGATAAGCTCTTCTACTCTGCTTCATGGTTTGTCTTGGCTATATGGATCATCAGGAAAGTTTGAGCTTCAAGAAATAGTTAATGGTCTTATTGATATCTAAATATGCAAGCCCCCAAGAAATTCTTACATAGTCCTAACTCATAGCTCTGAAACGGAATTTTATATAACTTGCTGAATATCTACTACTAATTAACAAAGAATTTCATCATTACATAATTGTACCTTTCTTTTATAGGTCCACAAAGCTGGTAGTAATCAGGAAAACCTTGCAATCGTGCATTTTCACGAATTGTAAGAACATGATCTTGTTCTGGGTGTAAAATGGCCTGTAAAAGAAATAATAATTTGCTCAGAAACAGAAATGTATTTGTCTAAGCAAATATGAAAACGCTTAAACAGAAGCAATGAGATACATTACCTGATTGTGCGGCTCTGCTCTGGTAACTACTGTTGGCACCGTCTCATCCCACCAAAGACGGGCAAAAGGTCTAAATTAAGTTCAGAAAGGATGTCAGAATCTGCTATATGATTAAACTGAAACATTATATGTAAAACTGGAAATCACTACTTTGAAGACGTTCCATCCTTGAAAGTCATGGCATAATCTGGGACCTATTAGCATAGAACATAAATATGATTCAAAAAGCAAGATAAAACAAACGACTCTAAGAAAATAAGAAACGAATATTACCAAAGGCTTTCCAGAATCCAAATAAATCCTCTCTATGTTAGGATCCCATTCAACTTTATTATCTGGGCGAACTTGAACTCCTGGTAAATCTCTAAAATTTGCTCCCTAGTTAATAAAAAATGAAAGTTTAGCAAACACAAAAATCCTAGGACTTCAATCTATTATCAACAATATTTTGATTTGACTTGTAACCCGAAATGTATGCACATACACGATGATAATCATCCGTGTTCAACTCAAGCAGACGATGATCAAAGAGCAACTGTTTACTCTGTTTTAACTCCGATGAACCGATCATTTCTGCAAGATGGCCAAAAAGTTAGAATATATCTAATTTCCCTGCCAAAGTAAATGTAAAAAACTACACTAACTAGAAGATTTGCATAACAGAATAATCATGTTTCTGTTTACTTGAAAAAGGAAACAAATACTGAAAGTATCTATGGTGGCTGCGGTATGTGAAAATTCTATATAGAAATGTATAAATAGCAATGACTAGAATTGCTGCATTGTGTGATATGCATAAAAGCACCAAAAACAATCATTGAGTAACTTTAAAAGGCAGCTATAGGATAAATAATCAATGGTAGGATCTCAAGCAACATCAATATGATTTCCAGAAGTATGCGAGGACTATACAATTTGAACAGACCCATGATTTGCTAAATTGATTAAACAACTAAAGCCTACCATCTTTGCTTAATCTTATGAACCTTTGAAACTCTGTCTCAGGATCTTTGTCGTATGGCATCTCGTCACGAGATTCATAATTTCCAACCTAGTGTGAAATAATTGATGTAAATAAGTTAACTAAATTAATTAATAAAACAGCAAGATTTTCAAAACTTACCGCTGGAAGGTCAGAAATTGCATCCTTCAACAAAAGTTTCTTCTCTAGACCCACTGAATGACCCTCATCATATGCTACCGTGTTTCTCTGCATCCACCAAACATGGTTAAGTAATATTCCTGCAATAAATTACCCGAAAAAGAAAAAAGGAAAGAAAGAACATCTAATACCTCAAACTCAGCGGGAATGACTCCTCTTATGACGACATCGTGGGTTGGGAGTGCATACTGAGGTAAAAGCTGCCAAAAAAGTAAATGTCTAGTTAAATAAAATCCATCGCACAACAACAATGCACAGTACAATACCCATAAACTAACCTCTGTTGGTTGAGCTCCCCACAAGAAAACTCGCATCCGAAATTGAGGAAGCCCGTATGTTCCAGCTGCCATCATTCCTAAACGGGCTTGGTAATTCATTTGAATGAGCCGGCCCAAGGCATGTCGTCCAAGATATCCTTTAGCAAACTTTACTAGATCGACAACATTTTCCATCAAAACAAATCTTGGCTTTAGATTATCCACAATGTCCATAAACACCATTAATTGCATTTTTTTTTCATCAGCCAGAGGATTGTTCTTATCCCTAAAACGGTTAAAGCCACTAACACCTTGGCATGGAGGCCCTCCACAAATCACGTCCACGTCGCCTTAAGTAATCAAAAGATTCAAACAAATTAAGAACTATTATAAACAAGCTAACAGGTTTGAGCTTAAAAAGATACGACCAGTAAAAATTTAAAGCAGCTTACCGGCAACGGTAAAACCTTTGATTTGTACCCCTGAGAGACAAATTCTTTTATCTTCTCTCTACAATTACTGTCAAGAAAAATATAAATTGTAGACACTTGTTTTTTGGCTAAAGTATAAAGCATGTTTGCACAATAAATTTTCTACAGGGACAACAAAATATGGCCCGCATACCTCAACCCATGAATTGGTTCCCAAGAATCTTCATTGGGTCCATAATTTTTCCAGCGAACCTTCAGACAAAAAAAAGAAAATAGAATACAAGAGTTTAGACTAACAAAAGTAAAAGAGGAAAACCTATCTGCATTGTGGTTGTTAATGATGATATGATGTGAAGAATTATGCAGACTTTGTTGCATGGTTCTTCGGTTGAGGAGTCAGTCCACAATAATAAAATCAAGCATCATGCACAAAAACGAGCAGCAGCTTAAATCTGATATAAATTAAAAACTTCAAATGCATATAACCTAGTTCTAATACTACAGTTCATATACCTTTAAGTATAATCCACGTTCGCCCTTCTGCTTTGGATCACCATAACAAATGGATAGAATCTTCTCAACTTCAAAAACTTCAGGATCATCTTCCTCATCAGCCTCACTACTGCCATCATCTTCTTCGTCTTCTTCACCTCCGTCATCCACCGTACCAAAATAATCTAATTGTTGCTGTGGTTCTTTACTTTCGACCAAGGAAAAACTAATGCATAGTTTTTCCCACTCTTTTAGCAGTGCAAGGAAATCTTCTGCGGCTTCATTCCTCACCTATCCATAAAGTGTTCACAAAAGCGTTCTTCAAAGATGCATGCTACATAAAAGAAATAAAAATAAAAACGACATTCATTTTACCTCTGTCTCCGGATGGTTCAACTTGAGACTTTTACAGGCCTGTTCATTTAGGTCAACAGCCCATCTCTATAGAAGAGAAATAAAAAAGGGAGAGTCTCTCAATCAAAAGAAACCAATTGAAACTTGAGCAAACATGCACAATTATTGTTTGTTGTGTTTGATTATGCAAAGGAAAAGCTTGTTATGTTGAAATTTCGCGAAGTTAAAGATGAACATACTGTAACAAGATTTAAACCAGACATATTTGCACCTAGGCACAGACCAGTTGACATAGCACCACAGCCAGAATATAAACCCAATAATGTAACCTCTGCCTTCTTACGTTCTGTAGTATCACATCCATTGGCATCAACTTCACTAGAAATCGTGGATGAAGTCTCACTGCCAGATTTCCTGTTTTCTGCAAGTGAAGGAATACAATGGTAGTTAGATTCTGATATAGATTCATCAATGTTTGCTCAACACACACAAAATAAATTATAAAAATGTGTTAAGTTAATAAATTTGGAGAAGGAAGTGCATTTAAGTCCAAGTATCAAGCTTTATTTAAGTCTCAAACCATGCCCAATACATAACCACGATTAAAAATAAAAACAACCTGGTGGCAAGTTACAAAACGTGGAGTAAGGCAATAAATACAACATGTCGCAATAATAATCACAAGTCGGGATTGACAACTTTTTTGCCTCTAAGTCAACCTGAAAAGTAAATTGTAACAATTAACAAGATATTAAATCAAGCAAAAATAAAACATTGCAACAAGTAAACTGCAAACATACATTTAGAGGAACACGAGCAATAACTAGTTTTTTCACAAGATACTCCAGCGGATTGTCATTCTGAATCTCTGAGAAAAAAACACGTTTTTTCTCAATAAGATAAGCATTGCTTTGTATGACCTGGAATGACAGAAAAAGTACATCATTCCTGTGTTTTTTCTCTTCTTTTTTTGGTTTTTTCATTTTGCTAGTAAACAATGGGTGTTCTTATTTAGAGAAAAGAAGTGCAAATAGAAAACAGGCAACATTTTAATACCTATGTTCTCCTAATATGTCTTACCGTGTCACTAGCTCTGTAATACCACTGAGCAGTAAAATATAGTGCCCCATCAACTGCCTTGAACATTTTGACAATTTTACAGATAAAATCTTCTTCCCCATCTCCTGCTTACACATAACGAAAACAATAAGATGAAAATAACATCTAAAACCTCATGTTTCAGTATGAAAAAATCCAGTAACAGAATGAGGTATAATTTATCATACACCTGTTTAGCTAGTATCACAATATAAATACCAACTAGGTGTAAATATAAATGCTAAATCTTGCAAGTCCTTATGCTTGTATAATTAAAGAGTTTTTAAATAAAGAAAATGCATTTTGGAATCTGAAAATCAATTGTGATTCAGTTTTAAAATGAACATCATGCTGGTCAACCATAAAAAACTGTATTCAGAGCATTTAGTCACAGCAGAAATGTTGTCTCTAGGAAGGTTGAATGTCATGACCTATGCCATAGTGCAGGCACTAAGTTTGAATACACCATACTTTATATCCCACATAACTGGAAAACATGTTTGGAGGAGAAGCTTAAAAAAGAATAAAAAGTTCTGTAAAGATTGCTGCCCACGGAAAATAATTTTTCATTTGACAAGTACTACTGATAACTCGATCAATTTAAAATCACATCAAAGAAGTTTCAAAATTGCAATTACCAGTCACATAATCTTAATTGTGTTGAATCAATTATGTTACACTTATAAAATATCACAACTTTATGTCTGAAACAATGTAAGATTGAATTCAAAATCACATAAATGATGTAAAGATGGGATAATAACTGTAAATTTTTCAAATCAAAATCAACAATACTTAGCTTCCTTTTAAGGATAGAATTACAATTTTGTACACCCATTCATCAAATATTAATTGTCCATGACATATCCAAGTAAATGGAGGTAATACAACCTTAGTCTCATAAATTGGCCGGAAAGCAAGCATGGAAAATCAACTTAAAGGAAATATAAATATTATACAAAAGAATCAAATACCTTCAGTAAGCAAGAACAAAAGAAATACGAAGAAACCCTAAAAACCAAATTTTTTACGCATATATAAAGCACATAGATCAAGTTTACACAAGAGGGATTTGCTTCTCAATCAACATTTTCAAGTCATATTCCGAAAATCAATGTACCCCAACCTCGTCCTGGGAAAATGCATATAAAATTATACATGGATAAATGAACTCACTTTTACATGAGCATCATCATAAAGATTATAGAAAACGCATCCATCAACCTCTGCTTGCGTGTAATGACATCTTGCTTGAATAAATTCTTCAGAATCATCATCCCTACGGCCCGGCAAACATATGCAGCATCAAACAGAGAGATGAAACAAAAAGTTCTTTGATTTAAAAAAAAAAAAAATTACAAAAGGAGAACCAGCAGATTGAAATTTGGAGTAAGAGAGAATGATCACATAACATAAAGTTCAAATACTTACTCCTTTGAATTCTTTGAAACAGATTTTTGCTTTCCCTTCTGAAAACACCAAAGTTAAACATAAATTCTTCCGAGTGAAAACACAATTAGGGAAATGAAAACGACTGAATGTATAGATTGTAAATCATCTTCACTTTCTTTTACTACTCTCAACAATTGATAAATCTTTCAAGACTTCTTTTATTAGCTATTCACGTTCACCTACTAATTCATATTTTTTTAGCACAAAAGATACCAAAAAGTACCGAATTTAAATTATATGTTATCAAAAGCAATTAGTGAATAGCATTCCTAAGAACCAAAAAAAGAAGGATACAAAAACAACATTGCAATCACGATTACTCAACTCACACTGGTAAAAAGAACTTATTCAAACTCATGCCCATTTTGGTTTTTAAGCTTGGAAATTTTAATTAAACCTTCTTAACCCCGAAATTACTGTAAAAATGCTCACTGAGCATATCAACGTTCTTATAAAAACAATAATCCAACTCCATGTACTACACTCCAAGACACATGAATACATCTAATTTTATATTAAAGCAGCTTCTTCTCTACTTAAAACATCAAATTCATATATCTTCAACACAAATAAAATCGAAAATTATAACTTCCATGTCAAGTTTACCTTTTCTTCGTAGCGCTTCGGCCACCGTTGCCTGGCCTCTTTATCCGGAACCGGATCTCCAATAAAACGAGCTTCAGGCTCCTCTTCATCGTCACTTCTCTTTTCTCCCCGAACCGTTAATTTCTTTCCAGAACCGGCCGCATTTTTCAAACTCGCCCGGTGTTTCTTAACATCAACAACCGAGTCCGAACTTTGGGAACTCGCGTCGACATCTCCGTCGTCAATGTGAGTTTCTATCTCCGGCTCTGGTTCCTGCACCGACAGCTTCGGCTTCTTGGCAGACGCGGCCGCGGAGGGCGTGGACTTTCGCTTTCTAGGCATGGCAGCGTTAGGAGGATTAAACAACGTCGTCAGGAGGATTGAACGGCAGCGTTTTGTCTAGAAAAAAAAAAAGAGAGCGCGAGAGGGGAGTATGAGAAAGCGCTGGAATTTGCAATAGGATTGAGAAAGATGAAAACGTTCGAACGTTGGCGAAATTGGGCGGGAAAGGGGAGAAGGAACCTTTTCATTAAATTGATTTTAAATTGCGTCTAATGTCCGCTTTCTTTTTTTTTTATAATTTTCTAGTTTATAGTGTGATATTATTATTAGGCTAACTAATTAAAATTGTTTTTTTAGGGGTTTCCGTGTTTTTTTGATAATTCACTCTTTAGGGTAAGAGTATACATAATTTGATTCAAATTATTTATGGTTTTATTTATAAAATGGTTTGATTTTATACTGAATTTTTTAAAATTTGTTAAGTCTGGTACCTAAGAGGCCTCTTTATTAGAGATCCTAAGCTTAGGCCATCCAAGCTATACTTAGGTTCTTATATTTTTAAGAGTTTATATGATATTATCATACAAATATAACTAAGATAACAAAATAATACTCATTTTACCATATTTCTAATTTAATGTAAATGTTAGTCACCCCTTCCCATCTTAAAAAACAATTTCATCTAAAATTCACTTAAATCATGAATTTTGTTAATAAATTCATCTTTATCCTAATAAAAAAATATTTAATTATGTTGTTTCTTATAATTGAGTCCACATTTTTAATATTTTAAAGAGTAGGCATAGTTTGTTCTCATTATGGATAACTCCAATTTTAATCCCCTTCTTTAATCAATTTTTCATTATTATTTTGAATTTAAGTTAGTAATATAATATTAAGTTTGGTTTATTAAGGTTTGCTTGAAATTTTATTATTGTTTAACTAACCAAACACTGATATTAAGATTGATATAAGATAAACACTATTTTTATGTCTTAGTTTTGATAAGATATTAGTAGATGAAATGATTCGAATGCACAATAACTGTACTATTAAAATGTTAATATCAATCTTCCGTTGATTTTTTATAGTTTGGGTAACCATAATGTCTTACTAAAAAACATTAATAGTTTGTGAATAAATAGCTAAGTAATTATAAATTTATTCAGTATCGACATAATAGAAAACTTATAAGTCATACACAATAGAAAGTTGATACCATGATTAAAAGATTATTGACTTATTACATACAAACGAATCAAACTCAAATATTATAATTTTGGGCTCTATTAATGAGTAACATTGATCCAACATAGCATAATAACACTTAATAAACATTGCAAAATTTAAAACTTGTACTAAAAATGATTAAAATACCCTTTATTAACATGCATCAACGAAAACATCAAAAGATGTACTTGACTACATAAATCCAAATATAAATAGCATAAATTGTGTAATCATAAAAACATAATCAGTCTATCATCAATTGACAACATGTACATAAAATATCAATAACTAAATTGACAAAAATGTCTTCATACAACCTTCTCATGTTGACTTATCACGTTGCAGTCACCAACTTTACCTATTACCTAACTGTGATGATGTTGAATTCTTACTTAACTTAGTCATTAGGAAACACTTTTGGTCCTAAAACTTTGATGACTTTTTTTTTTTTATAATTGAGGAACTCGACCCAACTTGTTAGACTAGTAAACCTTGAGATATAGTGATTAAACTCACAACTACATCACCAAGTTCGTTAAGGATTCACTTTGCATGGTAGTTATTTGATTTCAAGCTAATCGATCCAAATTTCTTTCACAAAAGTGTCTCCTTTTACTCATGTTATTTGAACCTTGACTTTTTACAAAGGGGTCTTTCACTTTCACCACTCAAATTAGCCCTTGAGGTCAAACTTTGATGACATCCTCTCAATCATCTAGGATGTACTTTTGGATCATAAACTATGATGATACTATATATGCAATGTATGTAAAATTGTTGGTGAAATTATGACAAAAATTTGTTCACTATGTCAATCAATTTGGGTTGAGACAAAGATTAGTCACTTTAGTCATGTGAGTTGCATAACTGCGTAGTCCTTCTTCCTTACACAAATTATCGGATTGTTATTTCATAATTATCCTCTACTGCTGGCATGTATATAAAGAATCTCATAGATGCTCTCTCGTAACAACCGTCAAGAAAACATATATAAAGATAACTATCATGAGAAAACATGTTTTCATGGGTATTCTATAATTGAAACTATGAAACATGTCTCATACATGAGTTATGGGTATCCTAAGTCTTCATGTGTCTTACAAGATTAGGTCTCACATATGTATTGCAGATCACTAGTTACCCATGTGTCATACATGATCAATTCTAAAATGGCTACACCCTAATATAGGAAAATATGCATAAACTGGTCTCAAGAATATGCTCTCATGAGTACTATGTGCATGCACTCAAGCCACTAGAACATATAATTTAGACTCGTATCTTGTTTTCACCCTTAATTCATATAACTTTCATGCCCTCATGCATGTGCCCACTATTTTGACATGATTTAGCACTACTAAGTACCTTACATGTCCCTGAATATTGTTAGGACATCACTATAAACAAATGAACACATATTACGAACATCCATTCAACTTTATTTTGATGCACCATAGTGTATATCCCCATTGCAAAAGTCTTACCCCTCAGGGTAAAGTGTTACTAAATCTCAACTTTATTCATGTCTTTATTATATTAACAGTTTTTAGTGTTTTTATGTATTCAGTTGGATATGTTCATTGTATTTTGGTTACGCACATTTTATGATTTCATGGATTTTATATTATTGATTTATGAATGATCATGGTATTATAATTACTATGATATGACAACTTTTTGCGCACTTCAATGATATTTATCATGCTTTTGTGTATGTTTTAATTTTGTTGTGTGGTTGAAATTATTGTATGCTAAAAAGTTTTAAGTTAACACATTTATTTGGTTCTACACTTCCTTTGAGAGTATGTATCTAGAAAAGAATGTTGCAACTTTAGATATATTAACTTATGACTTTATTGTTGTATAATGGCGATTGAAAATAAAAGAAAGAAGTTATTGCCTCTTGTTGACAAGTTTGTTGGATAATGACTTGTGTCTGAGCCTTAGCCTCAAGACTAACCTTTTGATTCATGACATCTGACCACCAAGTTGTGTCATAACTAATTAGAGACACTTTGCCAACTAGCTCATTGAAAACCATTTCAATGACATTTTGGGAAACAAAAACATATTAGATTCAAGTTTTCCCAAGCGATTGAAACAACAATAAATTGATGGTCCCTTACAAAACCCCCTCAACTCCATTGACCCTTATATTTAACTAATACATTAATATCCAACATTTGGATTGATCATACAATAGTAATATGATTTATTTATGAATGAATATATATATATATATATATATTTTCCCATAAGGGATAACCTGAGTGACAAAAAAGAGAAATTTATGTTTAAAAGAATATAAGTTTCAGTCTCTTTTAGTGACATATCAAAATTAAACTTTTGACTTACTTAATTCAATGGTTGTAAGGTTGGTTACTGGACTTGAAGTTTGTTTTGTTCGATATGTTAGGTTTAACCCCAAAATTTTAAATAATTTTGGGTACATCATATTTGTAGATTTTAAAGGGGTACATGTTACAATTTAAAATTGTAAAATCATGTCAAATCTTATTGTATATAAATTTTTATATACCCATATTTTTTAAAATCTAACATTTATCCCCTTAAAACCTACATAAGCCTTGTCTTGCTTTAATATCTTACAACTAGCCCTTTGAATAACATAACTTATAAAATTCTTAAGATTTCATGTTATTAGAATATAAAAAGTGCTAAGCTTTACAAAATTCATAAACCCCTTAAATTGATAATATCACATTAATCCCCTAAAAGATAAACCCCACTAGCTTTAAATTCTTACAATTAATCTCTCGGTTTGAAGTTTAGTGTTAGCTTTTATACTTCATAGATACACCCCTGAAATCGCTAGTGAAAATTTCCTAAACCATCTAAAGTTTAAAATTTTGAACTTATTTCTAAATTGAAGTTTAGTGTCCCAACATAAAATTTAGCTAAAATGCTAAACTTCTAAAAAACCTTTAGCTTGTATATTTTGCGTGTACACCCTTGAGAACACTAGTGACATGATTCTTGACCCTTTATAGTTTACAATATTGAACTTACTTCCTATCAAAGTTTAGTGCTTTAGTCTGAAGTTTAATGTATATAATAAACTTTTGGAAAATGGCTAAAATTCGTTAAAATCTTGCAATTCTTCCTATTTTCTTACACCATAATCTAATGTAATTTAGCAAATTTCATGCATAATAAAAAATTTAAAATACAATAACTATATATTTATTAAAGAACAGTGATGAATGATGACGTGTCCATATTAAACCCACGTAATAAATAGGATTAGACTCTGCCTGTCATAAAGATTTGTTTCAGAGAAACAAACAAAAAGCTCAAAAGAGAAGAAGATATGGCTGCTTCTTCTTCTCTATGTCTCTTAACTCTTCCACAACGCTTCGCAGTCACCTCTAAACTCTCTTCACATCCCCGTAAGTGTTTTCTCTTCAGCCTCTTCACAGCTTCTGTAGCGAGATCATTAATTTTATATATTACTTATCTTCCTTTCTTTCTTTACTTCATTTACTTAATATGAACTGGGCTGAGTCCAATTCTCAATTTAATTCATTTTAATACTTGTATTGAGTCTCATATTTATACTTGTAAGAAAAGGGTTTGTGTTGTTTTGCTCTAAAAATGGTTTCTTTCTCTTCGTTTCCATTTCAGTTCAATTATTTTTCTCTTGAATTTTTTGGAGATGACTGTCACATTCTGATTTTGAAAGAGTTAAAATGGCTGATTTATTTTATCTAATAATAAGTGTAAGAAATAATAGAGCACTTTGATGATAGAAATTATGAAAAAGAATGATTTCTGACCATGATGTTTATTGTTGTAATAAATCGCAGCTAAGTCAAAATCATTATTTGGGGTTCATGTGAAGTGTAGCGTGGAAAACGTGAGTTGTAATTCTGAAATTTCTGAGGGCTTGGAAAAGAAGACTAATTCTAAGGTTAAATATTTATTCATTCTAGCTATTTTGTTATCTGTTCTGATGTTCTAAGGCATGCATTATTTGATCATTAAGGGTTGCATTTGCATCACCACAGGAAGTGTCAACGTCTCGCCGTCGGTGTCTTACATGTTTATGTTCAAGTATAGCTTTGATTAATGTTAACGGCATATCAGTTTCTGCACTGAAGGCAGTGGCATTGGATGGAAAAGAAAGATCCGTATGCAGAAATTGTGGGGGTAGTGGTGCTGTTCTTTGTGAGTATTCATGTCTACTTCCTATTGTAATCTCCCTGTCTTATTTAGGTATTGCCAATCTACAACTTTTGGAAAAAAAATTCCCTGTTGGACTCGAAAAGGCATTTGAAGGAACTCTTACTATTGAAGTTGCTAGCTATTTATAGTTCTTGTTCAGACTAAGCATTCTGTGAAGTGATTGGAGACATTTCTAGGAAGCTTCATGTGAGTTTAGATAACCACAAATGTACAGAAAATATGGAACATATAGTTTTGATACTGATACTGCAGACACCTAGGAATACGTTTCGGATTAGTAAACTCTCCTATTCTTTCAGTCCATTAAGTGTGATTTAGTTGTCTGTAATCTTTAATAGTATAAACCTAATTTAGGTTCATTCACCTGTTCAAATTCTGTGGTCTTTTAGTCAATGAGGAAGTGAAGAATGGAATTTTTCTAGGATAGAGTTGCTGTGATACAAATGTTTAGCACTTTTGATTTTGCTCTTCTGGTCTTTATAAGATTTTAATTTGCTTGTTATTTAGGTGATATGTGTGGTGGTACAGGAAAATGGAAAGCTCTCAACAGAAAACGCGCAAAAGATGTTTATGAGTTTACAGAATGTCCAAATTGTTACGGTAAAATTCATCTCATCTATCAGCTATATTACTCTCTAAAATTCAAATATTGAAGTTCGCATTATTAAGTGGGAGTGCAAAATCACTCTGGCCACAGTCTTGCATTTGCACTATCAATGCTTGAAGAACATTTCCATCTTATTAAAAACATAATGCCTTACAATTTCCAATGTTTTTTCCATTGTTCACATTGTTGCACGATAGAGTATATTTTCTTGAGTCTTAAATTGTTTTAGTTATTGTTACTGTATATTTTTATGATTTACAAAACTCTCCAGAGTTTTGTTCTGCATCTGTTATTATCTTTTCCAAATATACAGACATTCACATTTTTTGATCAATCATTGGTATCTATTTTGTGTGCAGGTCGTGGAAAACTTGTGTGTCCAGTTTGCTTAGGAACTGGTTTACCAAATAACAAAGGTCTTCTTAGGAGGCCTGAGGCACGAAAATTGCTTGACAAGATGTATAATGGTCGATTACTGCCAAATTCTTAAGTATGTCCGTTTCATTTTGCACAACTCTCTACTGATCATGTCTTTTGGCTGTGAAATGTGTTATTGGGCTTATCTTATTTGAAAATGTGATTTCTGCAATTTGGCAGGTATCAGATGTTCTACTCTACTGATTATTATTCAACAAGATGAACAAATCCTGGAGTTACTGTATGAATGTTTCTCTCAGTACAATGCATACATGTGGCTTTTTGTCTGTAAAATAGCCCAGTAAGTGGCCTAAGTTTTAAATTTTTACAGGATTTTTCTTTTTTCATTCTTTCAATTTTCATTTGTCTTGAGCATATATGATTTCAACATGCCAATACTCCTTGTAGTATACTATTACATGAAAGCAGATTACCCCTCTTAATGGCAGTTCTAGTAGAACCTAAACTCTCTTTTTTTCGGTAAATGGTATCTATTCTTGAAGCCGGTAACTTCAGAGCCTAAAGCATGATTCAAATTGCAGTAAGGTGCCAAATTTCAACTTTGTGCAAACAATGTACCATGAACACTTCTGCATGGTAAAGCCCTTTCAAAATGAATTAGTTATAATTTAATGATCAGATTAATGTAATCATTGAACAAGCAGTCAAACCTTCTATTTCATTTGCTTCAGATAAAAAGAATGAGATTTCCCTATAACATTACATATAAGCTAAAAACCTTGATGTACATCAAATATTCTGCACATCGTCTGCTGTCTGTAAACCTTATTCATACACCAGGAGTGTATATGTTATAGAAGTATTGCTATACTCAGTCTCATCCTCCAACAACGAAATTTGATTCATTTTACACTGAAATTACAACCATTGACGGTTGAGAAGAAACATCTGTCAAAGTAAAATCAAGACAAACTGTTGCTGGGAAGCCTGCTGTGAACTTTGTGCTCCGGCTTGTGCTCACAATAGTAGTCAAGATGAACAAATGCTCTTTCAACTTCTGGGAATTTCTCAATCTTGTTCGGCAGGGTCTCGCCAATGGTGTGTGCTTCCCTTAAAGGCAATTCTTCTGGGAGCTCAATGTTAACCTTTTCCAAGAGAATGACACAGATTACATTAAACACTTGCACATAACATAATCAATAAACCGAAGGAACCCAATATATAAATGAACTGCATAATTAACCAGAAACCAGGAAAAAAATGTTACCAACTTCTACAAAATAAAGTGCACCAAATGTGTAAGCACGAATTGTATTGATATGCTTGACTTTAGGGTGCCTAAAGACGAGATAAGCCAATTTCTACAAGATTTCAGGAGAGGCCGATTCTCCTACAAGTGAAACTGCATTCATTCGGCTCATTCAGAATAGTTTTGGATAATACAACTGCATACTAGGAGGCATAGTTTAATGTGATAACAGAAGGCTAGTCGATTTCATGAAGTAGGAAAGCTTCATAAGCTCATTAAACTTCAGATACCAGTAATACAAGTTAGTGTTAGAATGACTGAATTAGAGAAACTATTCAATGGATGTTCGGAAAATGAATCTGAAGAAACTGGAAAACTCAACTCACCAAAGCCTCAATCCCAACTTAGCTGGGTTCAGCTGCAAAAATCTTTTTCCTCCGTTCTAGACAATCCGGGCCTTAATTTCTACGTTTGACGAGTCATTTTTCCAATATTTGATCAACAGAGTCTTTAGCATATCATTAAATTGATTTCCCTGTTTTATCTTCCTAGTTTTCTGAAACACTATACTGTGCCAAATCATCCATTACCAAGCCACTTGAACACTCTAATTTCTGTCACATGCATTAAATGGGATATCATTCTAGTTTTGTATCCTTAACCTTACAACAGTTCCGATATACGCAATATTCCATCCTTCATTTCATAAACATCCTTTTCAATCCAACAGTTCTATGCAAAGTTTTACATAAAAAATGAAATGGCTATGCAATTATCAGTTATACATAAGCGTGAGCAAAGGATTTGATGAAATTGTGAGAGATAAACCTTTTTTTGATGATTTTGTTGGGGTAAGATAAGCTGCACAATTCTTACAAAAGTACAATTTTTTCCCCTCATTTTTAACTTACAAGGATTGATGACCAGTAAGACGGTTGAAGAAGGTACCTGCATTTTCCCTGACGGTTTCAGACCAATTTGATATTGTGTAAACAGCTAAGAGAATGGCGCCAACAGGGTCAATCCACCAGTAGAATGTATCACCAAGAATAGCTGCAATCAATCCGAGTACATTTGTTACCACATCAAAATAGTGATCCTCGCCGTTTGTTTCCTGAGCTTTTGCAGTACAGCCTCAGGACTAGCTTTGCCACAGTAGCACCAATCATTATCGAGAAAACCATTCCAATTGCAGAAGTGAAACAAAGTCTGCCACCAGCCATAAGATCGAGTAACAAATCCAGTCTGGATGCAGCAATGGCAATGGATCCACTCTCAATAGTAGCATAGATCTGCATTTCATTCATACTGTTATTTCAATACATCAAATCTGTACACTGAATTATACGAAACAACATAACATTCAGATTCTGTGTTTAGGGGTTTCAACATTTTCATTGCTTTTCTTCTTGAATATTATGTGATTACCATTAGGGAGCAAGGACACTTGAAAATTCATGTACACCTAAATAGTTATCAGAGAATAGTTGAAAATTCAAAGTCTCCTGCAAAAGCAGTAGTGTTGTTTATAACTTAAAATAATTACTCTTCTATTTCCTTCTACAAAGCAATACAAATCTAACCAAAATAATTTGAGATCTTGATTGCTCTGCCATGTTGGTCTTCCTCATGATATTCCAAGATTAAGAAATCGGATTCCACCAAATAATCGACTTCCTCAAAGGATTTCAAGGTCACAAATTGTCATTGATAGTATTCCTTCTCTCCTGTAAAACACAACTTGTTAGTTGAAAGAGTATTAAGGTATCTCTCTAAACACTATCCACTTCAAAGTTGTTTCCTATTTCAAATTGAAACAATCTGAGTTATATATATATATATATATATATATATATATATATATATATATATATATATATATATATATATATATATTTTATGCTATGTTATTGCAATAGTTCGATAATCTTATCAAGTTGTTTCTAACAATTAAATTACAAGCGAAAAACACTGCATACTATTCAACAGTCTAATCCCATGTTTATTGTTGGTACATGCATTGAATGTATTAACGCAAAACATACAAATAGAAAAAAAAAATTTAGGTACATACATGAGTTCGGGTGTTTTGTAAGTTATACATGTTGATATTTGTGATATATTCCCTACGATATCTTGCAATGGCTAATAGTAGATGACTATTCTTGTTATGTGTACCTATACATGATACATGAGAAGTTAAAATCATTTGATGTGTTTAAAGTCTATAAAACTAAAGTTGAAAATGAACTTACTAAGAAAGTTAAAACTATCAAAATCTAATTGTGACAGTGAATGCTATGGTAAATATGATGAATTGAGTGAACAATATCTAAGGCCTTTAATGAGATATTTAGGAGAATGTGGCATTGTTCCTTTATGCACCATGCTGGGGACTCCTAGCTGAAAAGGTGTAGCTAAGAGACAAAATCAAACCATAAAAGATATGATGAGAAATATGATAAGTCATTTTTCTTTGCCATAATCACTTCAGGGAGAAGTCTTAATGATTGTTGTTTATATCCTTAATAAAGTACCAAGTAAATCAGTGGCTAATACCTTATAAGAGTTATGAACAAGCCTAGTCTTAGGTATTTTTATATTTGTGTTGTCCAACAGAGACTTATCCATGTAAGTGTAATGAAAGAAAATTGAACTTAAAAGAATTCATTTTTATTTTGTTGGATATTCAAAAAGATCAAGATACTTAAAATTTTATGACCTATCAAATAAATTATTCCTTGAGATAGTGAATGCCAAATTTATTGAGGATATTGAAAATGATGGGAGCATTTCACTTTAAGAATTTTGTCTTTGAGGAGGAATATGTTAACATTCCTATAGTTGCTATTGATAATGATGAGATATTTACATCTATCATTGCACAAGGAGTTAATGTAGATAATTATGGTATACTTGAGTATCCTTTTGCTCATGAAGAGGAACATGCTCTCAATCATGTGAAAAAACCAAAGCAACCTCAATAAAAAGTTTCATTGTGTAGATCCACTAGGGAGAGGAGATCAACAATCCACACAACTATGTTGTTTGGCTATCTCTTTGGTTTCAACAAAAATTTGTTTTAGAATCATTATGACACTAGTTGCTATTATGATTTGAAACTTCATTAGATACATGTAAAAACTGTGTTTCTTAATGGTAACATTGAAGAAACCAAATAAATGGTGCAACCAGATAATTTTGAATCCAATGGTTCAAAACATATGGTATACAAACTAAAGAAATTCATTTATGGTTTAAAACAAGCATTCTATTAACATTCTACAAAATTTGATCAAGTGATTTTCTCTTTTGGTTTCAAAGAAAACATTGTTGATCAATGTGTTTATAACAAGATCAAAGTGAGCATATGTTTATTCTCTTGGTATTATATGTTGATATTTTATTAAAAAGTAATGATATGACCTTGTTGCAATAAACCAAGAGATTTCTTTCAAAAAAATTTAAAAACGAGAGACCTTATGAATGTCTTTTGTGTTAAAATTATATATTTATTATGATCGCTCATGTGGTATACTTGGTTTATCTTAAAAGACATTCATTGGTTAAAAACTTGATAGATTTAGTTTGAAAAATTGTTCACCAAGAGATTAAACCATTGCTAAAGGTGTTAAATTGAGCTTGCTTCAATGCCCAAGAAATGAAATTGAGAAGAAAGAAATGGAAAACATCCTTTATGCATTAAGTAAGGAGTCTCATATATGTTAAAGTTTGTACAAGTCTAGATAGTGCATATATAATTAGAATGTTTGTTAGATATTTAAGTAACCCAGAAATGGATCATTGAAAGCCCGCCAAATGGGCTATGCAAAATCTGCATAATTCAAAAGATTACATGCTCATTTATCGAAGATTTGATTACAAAAATTAGTTACCTGCTTATATGAGCCGTTCAAGGTGCTGGAGAAAATTAGCGAAGTCGCGTGCAGGCTCGAACTGTCACCATCCATTCGTATCCACCTATTCTTCAATGTCTTTCTAATGAAGAAACAGGTTGGAGAAAGCATTCATGTCTCCTCTATGTTGCCCAAAACTAAACAGGTTTCGTAGAAGCAAGCAAGCAAAAAAGGATAGTTTTAGGAAAGGAGGGCAGTTGTTATACCCTCGCTTGGTTTTAAGTTTTAAGTTCAACAACTATCTTAGGGAAGAAACAAGAGATGCAAGGAGAGCAAGATATGCCATATGCAAGAAGAAAGAAAGATTGTAATTAACGTTGGTTTGATGAGTTGGCATATTATACAAAAGGCGAAATGATAAAATAAAAATGCATGTTGTTGGTTATTGGAAATTCTTAAATCTTCTCATAAATTCTCCCCTCTTATTCTTCCTTTCTTCTTCTCTAAGGTTCCTCTTCAATGAATAATCCACATAAGAGGAGGAGGAGGAGGAGGAGGAGGAGGAGAAGGAGAAAGAGGTGGCTTTTGAGAAGGGAGAAGTGAAGGAGAAGGGTGAAAGTAAAAAGAATTTAAAATTTGAGGCCTTTAAGGAGTTCTGAAGATGGGGTTTTGCAGGAGTTTTGATGGAGAGAGAGTTTTTACTCTTATGAGCATCTTCATTTGCAATGTAACGCAAGGTTTAGGGCTTAAAACCTTTACAAGTCCTAAAACGGCACAGTTTGATTAGAAAAAACAAATGTGAAACCTTTTGTATAATACGAAATTGTAAAAGTATAACTGATTGAAATTTCAAGATTTTGTATTGTTAATATTCAAGGTAAATAATATTTTTTGGTCTCAATGATATCTCAAGTTTTTCAATAGATATATCAACTGATGTGTCATATATTATGTAACAATATCATGGAAATTATAATATGATGTAATTCTCCTCTTTGAGATTAAAGCAACGAGATTTGAGTGTACATAATAAAACCTGAATATCTGCAGTTTTCGATATCATCAAACTGGAGAGAATTTGCATGAGAATGATCTGGGACAGGTCACATATAAAAATTGAATTGTGCTTTATTTGACCGGGAAAGCGTCGCTAACCTGAGGTGGGTTTTGCTTCAATGTATACCCGGAGCTCAGATTTTCTGTCGGTAAAGGTTGAGGGAGACTCCCAGCAAATAGGTTAATCATGCAAAAAGTGACCTTAAATTGGCAATCAACATAAATATCTACAGATTTACAGAGTACACTGGATATATCTGATGCAAATTTCCACTACATCATCTATGTCAAATAGAGATGGCAACAAGGGGGGATGGGGAGGGGATCTCAATCCCTGTTTCTGTCCCCGTTATGGGGATGATAATGATTCTCTGTGTCTTTTCTGTGAAGAAAAATCCCCTTTCTATCCCCGATTGCGGAGATTTTTTTCATCTCTGTTCTCATCCCTTTTCTCGTTTCTATCGAAGAATCCTCTCCCCGTTAGGGTTGGGACGCCCAAAGTTAGGCTGAAATTGTCATCTCTAATGTCAAAGTTTCTATTTTATCTCTCTCACTGTTCTTTCCATATACGGCCAGCTACTTTCAGTTTGAGTTCCTGTCTATCACCACCGGAAAAGAACAGTGCCAAGTTCCTCTGAATGATTAGGCCATCTTGACTATCTCGAACCTTCTTATGGCTATCACGGATGCTCCTAGGAATCCCTTGCCATGTCAGTTTTCTGCCATTTCTACCAACTTCCAGACTGTAACTAAATTGCCTAGCCTCTTCTTCGTCACCCATGAATCGCAAGAAGGCCATGTAAACAGGTGCCATTCCTAGATGAAAAGCCTCAAAGTGCAGGCAAAACTGTTGGCCAAAACAATTGAAAACCTGCACAGGATAGAAGAATGAAGCTTTTTTAAGAAGATTGGAGCTGACAAATGAATGGAATTTGAGAGAATTCTCCCATCTCATGACCGTCTGCTAACTGCTATACAGCGAGCATTGGCTAAAAGGAGAGAAGATGAAGAAAATGTAAAATGTGGCAGTATATCCTGGACTTTTGTTCTTTCTTAATATGTTTCCCCCTAAAATAACCGGTCTTGCGTTTCTATATCCAGTTATCATTTTGTTCATCTTCTCAGCAAACAAAAGAATTACTGATGGAGAATCATACAAATTGTATTGCATATTATATACACATTTAACTTGGAGTTGACTAAACCATCCAATTAAAAGACGAGCACCAATTTGGTGAACTACCACAAAGTCGTATGTTTAATTAGAAAGATTAAGTCACTTTTTAAATTGACAGATAAAGCTTTTCTATATGGAGAATTGCATGTATAAGCAACCCGCATTTAATATTCACATGGAAAACCAACAGGGCATCATATTACAGCAAGATTCAGGCAAAGATGTCAATGTGCCATTTATGACTTGAATTTGCAAAAATATCTCAAATGATTCTAAAATTTGAAGAATTGTTTGATTCCAAGAATATAGCATTATTACAAAACAAATAAATACATGATTCTAAATATATGATACAAAAGCTATTCCAAAAGAAATTTTTTAAAATGAATAATATTCAGATTACTAGTTTACCTATGCTAAGTATATTACTTTGTGTATAAATCAGATTTCAATTAAAAAAGACCATAGAGATATGTGCAGTGAAAAGAGAGAGAGCAATCTTACAGTCAACATCCATGTAGCATTTTCAACTTCTTGGGCATTGGCTTTGACATATCTGTGGTTGAAAGTACTTCCATCATGCAAGTCAACTTTGTGATGATTCTTGAGATGCCTGACCAGGAGTGGGATATCACCAGCGACGGAGCATTCAGCCCCAGCATAGGGGCAATTGAACGGACGATATTTACAGTTCTTTTCATGTTTGAGTTTGCTGTAATATGGAAATATATCCAGACAACCAAAAATTTGGTACCTGCAGGAGAGATCCAGTGACTCGGCTACTTTCTCCAGAGCCAAGCACCTTATATTTCCAAATTCATGGCAACAAGTTGGGCAAGATTTACGTACTCTAACCTTGCAATTTGAGCATACAGTGTGGCCGTTTGGACACTAGAAAGGAAAACGAGAGAACTTCGTCAATAAAAGAAGATTAAAATATAAAATTTTGTTTACAATCACCGTGTCTGAAACTGGGGAAAGCCAGGAAATGGCACTTCTATGTTTACCAAAACAAAAACAGGGTACAATCCTTTCTGAAAGTGCTTAAAATTGCAGCAGCAATGAATTTGTTTATAGCTAAATAGCTAAGCATGGTATAATATGACCAAACATTTCTACAAAAATTTCAAGAAAATAGTGTCGCCAACTCAAGAAATTTCTACATTACTGAAAATGATTTCTTAAATAATTAACAAATTTAAATTGTTCCACTTTACATGACTTTTCCCTTCTTTGTGAGATAATTATATATTGCTAAGATCCACCATGCCCAATGATGCCAACTATGGGAGTCTGATTATTATCTATTTTGACAAAAAAGGAAGTCAAAGCCTGAACACAATGTCAGATACCTTTCTTCCACTAGAGTTTTGATATGCAAAAGAGCATACCTGGTAAATTGGAGGGTACATTAAATTCATGCAAACAGGACACTCAAGTAGCTCGTGCACTTCATTGTTTGCCGTTGGTGCCAGATTTCCACCAAAGCTAGTTGTAGCTTTTCTACAAGAGGAACCCCTCAACTCAACACTGGAAGTTGCCATATCATAAACTGCATATGAAATGTGAGACTCAGTCACTTCCTTGCAGAATCCTCCTCCGGGAGCCATACTTTACCCCTTGAGGCCGATGCTAGTATGCATCTGTTTGTCTCCCAGCCAACGTCTAATTTATAATCTTTACCCCACTCGAATCACTCTCTAAAAATCATATATGTTTGCCCAGCAATACACATTATAGTAAATATAGAAAAGAATTATTTTGAAAAGCTCGAAACAATGGGAAAATCTGATTTAGTAGTTACTTTCTATTTATTATATTTATGATGAGTAGCCACTTGCTCTGTCAAGAAAGGCAGAAGATTTTTGAAAAAAAGGCAAGCAAAACAAAACCACAAAGAAATCCCTTCTGGGGAGATAAGTGAAGAGGTAATTAAAGAATTCAGAGAAAGTTTGAAATAGCTGATAAATGAATGGCATGCCATGAAGAGGGACAGTGCTTTTGCACGCTCCACGAAACGTGACAACTTGTATATGGTTTCATAAACAAGTACTGTCACTATTCACAATGGCTCCCCCATTTATTACCAGATGAGAAACAATTACCAGAGCTGGAATTTAAACAAAATTCAATTCCTAAAAGAAGCAAGCATAGGTAGATAAAAGCATATTCACTCAGCAAAATGCAAACTCCATTCATTACAATAATATAAGATACACAAGCACCATAGCTGCAAGCTAAACAATTGAGTTCTTAAAACAACTAAGAGATAGGTGCACAAATTTATCACTCTTTGGCTACAGATTTTTTATTTCAAACAACCACAACAACCTGAAGTAAATAGCATTAAACATCAAAACACCATATGTTATTTTCGAAACTCATAACATGAAAGCATGAAATTTAACATATACAGTCAATCTAAAAGCATCCTGAGATTAGATTGCATTCCATCAGGTATTAAATTTCCCACAGAAGCTCTTCCGAAAAATAAAAATTCATTGAACTCAATGAAAATACTGACTTCATCTAACAACACCACACCACAAACTCACCAAAATGAAGAGAAAAAAGGAAAAGGCGTACCTAAATGAGAGTTTAACCTCATAAACCAGTATCCCAAAAAGCAGCAATAGCCAGAAGAGAATTTTCAACAAGAAAAGAATCAAAGCAGAGTAAAACTCACACTCACAGTTAAAAAAATAAAAAGGAAACTTGATGCTTACCCACCAACGGTAACACAAGAAAAAGGTACACAGATGAAAAAGAGAGAACCCAAAAGCCTCAATCGCTTATATTACTGTAATGCATCAAACTAAGCTACTTTAGGCTCCCAATAATTGAACTTTTTAGGACCTAATAACACAACACAAAAGAATAAAATTTTAACGTACCAACGTAGAGGAGTGCCGTTGAAAGGTGGCCTCCGCATATTCCTTGTCTTGGTTCGTTGATTGATAGATTGGGGGGCCGAATTTGGATAAAAAAGACGTTGGCAATAGGAAATGTAATAATCTTACAAGAGTCAAAGATTTGGTCCCCCTCTGGGTGTCCATTTTTATATTTGTTTATGTTTTTATTAATATGTGAGCGTGTTTTATGTTTGAAAATTATTTTATGAATTATAAAAATAAAAGAATTTTTTAGAATGAGGACGTTTTCTTTTTAGTATGTTGTAATACAATTATTTAAAAATTAACTGAGGCCCCAAACTTTGAGGTACCGGTATTTTTCACCCTTTAAGTTTAAGGTACGTACGTATTAATCCCACTATTAAATTTGTTAAATTTTTTTTGTAAAGTTGATAAAAAGAATAAATACCCTCTAAACTAAGTAATATTTTACCCTAAAATATATGTGAACACTAGAGAATGACAAAAAAATATGGAGAATGACATCGTAAATAGTATAACAATGTTGAAAAGTCATCAAAAATATTAGAAATAAAAGTACAATGTTTAAAAGTCATTAAAACAATATCAAAAACTAAAAATAGACTATTCAACTTTCTCTCGTTGCCCTCCCTACAACACTACATTGCCCATGATTTATTTGGATCTTTGAAATTCTTTCAAGATAAAAAGTTTGTCTCACTACTAAGTGAGATTGAGAGGAGATGAAAGCTAAAGGAATTTGGGTTGTCAAACTCATATCGAGTGGATCTTGTGTTTGCCTCTTAACAACATATCTCATTGTCACCTATTCATTTTGTCAAGCTAAAATGGTTGACCTTACCCTTAGGTGTTTTCTAATAACCGAGAAATGAGAAAGAAGAAGAAAGGGGAAAAAAAAAAAAGATGATGAGGAAGAAAAAAAGAAAAATATGAAGTAGTTTAGGTAAAATTATAATTTATATTATTAGGAATGTAAATGATATTAATCATATTATATATTATCTAAAGTGATGAAAAACTAATTTTTGACTGTTGAAACTAGTTGTGAACTTTGATAGAAGAGTGATAAAATAAATTTATCAAAATTAAAGAGTAGAAAATTAATATTTCATAACAGTTTGGTTAGAAATAGTCATTTTGCCTTAATATAAAATATCATATTTGTTGATACAGATGACGGGAATAAATTTAATGTTGGCTCTTGAGATGTTTTAATTATAATAAAAACATAAACTAAAATAACTAACATTTTCAAATAATGTGTAAAGCATTATAAATAGACAAAATGTGAAAATTATAGGGACAAACCCCGAGAACGACCGACACATCAAGTGGCATAGCTAGCTCATAAAGAAAAATAAGATGTTCATGAAGTCATGTCCTATCTCTTTCCTTAGTCATGCACACTTCTAGAATTGTAGCCAAGACTAATATAGTTATGCACGAACGTTCCATTGAAGTAAGCCAATAGTTCTTGACCATTTCCAAGTCATGCACGTAGAAAACATCTCGGTATCAAGTAGCACTCTAAGCATTCAAAGCATGATCAACTTAGAGAAAGTTAACCAATGCATGTTGACTATTCTAGAATCCTCTTGTTGCTTGTGTTTTAACTTTTGTGAGGAGATCTGAGGATGAAGAGTCGTTCTTGCATGGTGGTCATGGTCAAAGTCAATAAAAAGCATACCAATTGTGCTACTAAGTTTGTTGACCGTGTATAGTGTAAAAATTAGGCGTTAAAGAAGTCTTGTTGTATCCCAATTGATATATCATGCAAACTTTAGAATTTTCAGAACTTATGGGTTTGAAAATGATACCAACTATGCTACCAATCATTTCAATCGTTCTTCAAGTGGTACAAGTATTTAAAGTCGACCGTTAGAAACTCTAACTGAAATTAACCTTTAGTTGTAAATGGTAGTACAGACTATGCCAACTTATAATGCTGCTTATTCTGTTGTAGTTTTAAGAGCAAAATGTCATTTTTAAAAGTTAACGGCTAGTTTTTCAAACCCAGTGGAACTATTGTGTTTCTAGCCATTCAAAGCCTATAAATTGAGTTATTTTGAAGTGAAGAAAGGCTACACAACACATTGCAATACTTTTTAGCTCAGTTTTTCAAATCTCAAGCAAATCTCTTTTTGTCATTAAGCTTAACTCTATTCATAGAGAGACTATCTGTTCAAAAGTTGGATAATCAACCTTTGTGACACATTTACAAACAAAAATCTTGTATTTAAACACTTGTGGACGAAATCTCATATCAACTAGTGTATTTGGTGCAATATCAAACAAATTAAGTATAAATTAATCATTTAAATGATAATAAAACTCCAAAGTGGTTTGATTAGAGAAGTGGATGTAAAAGACTTGCAAAAGAAAACTCCAAACCACATTAAATTGAGCTATTCTAATCTTTACTCTTTATATTCGTGCCTTTATTTTATTGATTGTTTAGGTTAAAATTGTGCATTAAAATTTTTCAAAGAACCTATTCATGTCCTTTAAATTCATTTTAATCATTCAAAGGATTTTTCTATTAATATTAAAATCATCACAATATTAATGATTACTTAATTTTTTAATATGTAAATATTACTTCTCACGTAAAGAAATATTTTTTGACATTTTTATATGATAATTATTTAAATTTAAAGGAGAAAATTAGCAATTTGATTTTGTTTGGAGAAAAATAGTTTTTAAACGAATTACTAAATTATTTGATATTGTAATTTAAAAATAATATATAAAAATATGAGTAAATTTAATATTCTAAATTTTTTTCATATAAAAAATTAAGAAAATTGTGAAAACAACTTTTAATAGTTTCATTATTTTATACTAAGTCTAAAACTATAATGAAAATATTGTCTTATTTTTTTAAGATTTGTTATATGCCTTGTTCTTTTAAAAAAATTCTATTTAATTCCATACGTTGCAGAAATTTTCGAACATTTTCATTATTATAGACAAAACTCATAAAATGAAGTTTTACATTTTTCAAAAAACAAACAATTAAACACAATTTTCCACTGTGTTTGCCTTAGAAAGGTGACAAAAACTCCAAAAGAGCATAATTATTTTAATAATAAAAATAAGGCCAAAGGGCTTGTTCCCACTCTGAAAATTAGTATTTTTTTAAGTTCTCATTTATTAACTTTAAAAAGTTTTCGAGATATTAATTAAAATCAGTAAAAAAATTTTTGCGTAAACTTTTTTAGGCAAACGTACAACGATTTTATTTTTATAAGTAAATTTACTTTTAATTCCAAAAATACATTTCTGAACTTATTACGTGACTTTTAACAACTTATGTGTGCGTATCACAGTGTATGTGTGCATACAGGGTGCGCAGGTGCGTATAGGATGCATAGGTGCATATAAGGTGTGTAGATGCGTGCAGGGTGAATATGGTGAGTATAAGGTGCATAGAGTCAGTACAAGGTGTGTACGAGGTGAGTAGGGTGCGTGAGTGCGTGCAGGGTGCGTAAAAAATATAAATAAATAAATATATATATATATTTTATATATAATAATATAATATAATATTTAAAAAATATTATTATTATTATTTATATATATTATATTAAATTAATAATATTATAATATTTAATATAATATATATAAATAATAATAATTTTTATATAATATAATGTTTATATATTTATTTATTTATTTATTTATATTTTTTACGTACCCACCCATCCGCACGCACCTACGCACTTTGTATGTACTCCACACGCACCCACGCACTCTGTATATATTCGCATGTACCCTACATGCACTCATGCACCCTATGCGCACCTACGCACCCTGTACGACCTTTCACATCCCACACATGGAATTGTTGAAAGTGACGTAATAAGCCAAGAGGGTATTTTTGAAATTACAAATAAATTTGCTTATAAAGATAAAACCGCTGTACGCTTCCTTAAAAAGGTTTACACAAAAAAAATTTTGTCGATTTTAATTAATATACACCCATTTATTTGTTAATTTTTAAGGTTAGTGTTAAAGATAAAATCGTTATTTAACGAAAACATTTAAAAAATTAAAAATTTAATCGCATTTTTTTTCATATGTTTAAAAACTAACAATTCTACTCCCTCACACAAAGTTTGAAAAATACCATTTTCTCCTAAGATTTCGATGGTAACTCTTCGATGACAGACTCTTCTCTGACCGACGGTGTTTTCTCTCTCTTATGATTATCTTCCTACTGTCTTTGTTAGAGACAAAGATGAAATGATAAAAACAAAACGTCTTCATCTTAGACGAAAATGGCTTGTCGTCTTCGTCTAAGAGACAAAAACGAATAGTCTTTGTCTTTTAGACAAAGACAATGAGTCATCTTCATCTTTGTCTTCGATAAAGATGATGGAGAGACGATTGGGAGACAGATGTTGGGAGAGAGAAAAAATGTTAACAGTTGGAGAATAACTTGTTGTTGGAGAGTTGTCATTGAAACTTTAGAAAAAAATGATAATTTTTCAAACTTTGGGATGAGGTAGTTGGGAGAAGGATGAAGAAGGATAATTGTTAGTTTTTTAATTTAGGGGGATATGTGATTGAATTTTTAATTTTTTTAAATATTTTTATTAAATAATAATTTTATCTTTGATAGTAATTTTAATAATTAATAAATAAATGGGAATTTAAATTTTTTAAAATTAATAAGTAAAAATTAAAAAAAAAACACTAATATTTGAGCACCACTAAATCCTTTGGCGTAAAAAAAAAAAAAAAATGAAATCAAAATAACGGAAGATGGACGCTTGTCTTGAGAGTTCTGCTGTTTGGTGACTAACAGTTGGCAAATCATTCTTGTTTTAAGCTAACTTTATAATTAATTATTCATTTGGGGGTTTGCTTTTGTCTGGTTGTTTGGGCATCGGGATTTTCATCTTGAATGTGACATTTCCAAGAATTACACTAGATTTGATTTGAATTGTTTCACGGGTAAGGTTTGAAAATCAAGGAAAGGATTTGAGTTTGATTGGGTGTGGTGAGGTCTTGGGTAGTGTAACGGGAAAATTAAAGTCAGAGGAGAAAGTAATTTAAACTGAAAAATCAGATTAAGTGATACGAAAAATTACAATTTAATTTAATTTAATTTATAAAATAGTCTGATTTTATTTATCAAATATTTAAAAACGATTTTCACTTTTGATTGATTTATTAATAATGATGTCAATTGAATGGTAGCCTTTACTAAGCCATTTAATATAATTTTTTAATATTTAATTATCTGTGTTAATCGTTTTTATATTTATTTTATTATTTTCATTTGATTGTTGCATATATATTTTAACTAATTATAATTATATAAAATATTTAATGATAAATAATTTTGAATAAGTTTATATCTTAATTTCAAACCGATCAAATCATATTTTTATAATTTAATTAAAAATATAAAATAATTTAATTTGATTTAAAATTTTATCAAATATTTTAAATTTAATTTGAAAATTTTTTAAATCACACAAAAACCAAGTTGTGCGCTACATGTAAATAATTGTGCACCCCTGAATAATATTTATCAAAATATTTTTTAACATAATAAATTCTTACTAATAATTACATCATTTAAATTACTTACTAAAGGTTTATATATATATATTTTTTCAATAACAATATTATATATATACATTTTTTTATACATAATTTGAATATATAAATTATATATTATTATATAATTGTATGTTATTTTATTTTTAATTCAAAATTATTCATTCACATAATGACATATTATCTACATATTTAAATTGTATACTAAAAATATGTACACATAGTTTTATTATTTTTGAAATAAATATTTCTCAAATATTAGAGGGACATCTGTGAGAATAAGTAATTAATGGATTTAGATAATTATAATAATATGACTACAACAGGGAATTTTTAACATAATTTGTTAACACAACATGAAAAGAATTAGGTTAGGGTTGAGTTTTTTTTTACAAGAAATTCATTTTAAGTGAAGCCGATATAATTTAAAACTAAACTGGATAGTATTATGGTTGATATGAAAATAATCCAAACTAACATGAATGTTTAGATAAATGTTATTTTAATAGTATTTGTTAGAAATAAATTATAAAAATATTGAACGACAATATTAACAGCAGTTGAAATCCTTACAAATTGTATATAATTATAGTTACTTATATTATTCTTATTTTTATTTAAATATTTTATTTTAGTATTTGGTAGCGAGAATGTGATTTGATTAATAAGATTATTAACGTGTTTTAAATGTTTTTGTATATAATTTTTAAACTATTTGTAAATAAGACAAAATATTATATTGTATACCTTATTAATAATAAGTTTGGGTAATTTGGTAAAGAAATTAAAACGTCAAAATACTTAGAAAAGTGAAAAGAGTAGACAATTTTGAATCAACTCAAATTGTATTAGGTCAATCCGAACATTAAAGAGTTAGATTGAGATTGAAAAATTTTAATACGATTCTAATTCAGATCATGTTAGAGTTGAAAGTCTCTTATCCAAAATCTGAACTTATATAATATAAATACAATCTAATAACACAAACTGCTAGGTCTAAATGTGTGGGAGACAATTGTGATGTCTTATGTAATATTTTTTGTTATTTACACATTGATTCCACATAAATATATACATCATTTCAATTAAAAAGATTTACTATTGTAGCCATTTGGAGTACTTTATTTATTTATTTATTTATTATTATTAGTTGAATCGTAAACTTAAATGGTACATGCATTATATGTGAGTTATAGGATCGTTTGTACACTTTGAAATGTTAACAAAATTGACTTAAAAGTATCCACACCTGCATAAAACTTAGCTCTTTACCATATATGACATTAAATTATTGTTTCAGAAGCCACAAAACAAAGCCAAATTCTTTTTTTTTTTTTGATGATCATTCTTTTCAGCGATACACTTTGACACATTGTCACATTGTCAACTCTTTCACTGGTGATACACACTCCAAAGTGTAATGTTGGAAAGAGAAGATGGATTTTTAGAGTGTAAATGTAATATTTTAAATTTTAAAAGGTAATTGTTAATTTTAAAATATGGAAACCCTTGACTGGGGGGTGGGGGTGAGGGAGTTAGTTTTTTAAGTTAAAAAATATGAAGTTAGAAAAAAATTATTAGTTTTTAATATTACGTTAGAAAAATAAGACAAACTCTTTTCTTTAAAAAAAAACTCTAAGTGACTAATTTACTCCTAATAATAATAACAAAATTTAATATATAAGTGAGTAATTAAATTTTTAAAATTTAATAGATGAAATTTAGGGATACACTAAACTTTGGGTGGGACTTAGTCTTTTGGTCTTAAATTATTGATTCTGAAGTCACAAAACAAACCTAAAGGTGAGAATTGAATTATACAGATATGTATCATACGAGTCATCAACACATATACATGTCATGTGAATCCAAGATGTCAACACGTCTACACATAGATAACTTTCTAATAAAACCTCATCGCTTTATTTATCCTTTTGAGGTTTCCAAAATAACTAAACAATTAAATTAAATATATTTTTTAGTATGTAATTTAAATATATAGATAATATATTATTATATGATAAAATAATTTTAAATTAATAATAAAATAATATTTAATCATATAATTATATATTATATATTAAAATTATATAAAAAAATATATACATATAATATTATTTTAAAAAAAAAATGCAAAGCGTGACAAATGGATCCGTCCATTGCCATGACTACCCATTTTTTATTATATTCGTATTATTTTACCCCCCCTAATAGATCGTTTTTCCTGTGACTTAACTTTAAACAGTCCGCGTGCATAAAGTTATTGATTTGATCAAATCTTTTTGTTACAAGTAAACTAATGGGAAACATGATTTCATCAATGATTTCATTGTAACTTTTTTTCTTTGTCTTTTTTTTCAAGAAACTTGTATTCAATTTCCCACAAACAAAAATATAGTGTATTTTTGAAAAAAAAAAAAAACATTTTCATAGAGTGCTACCAAACATGGATCACCTAATCCATATAAGTCTTTAATAAATAAAATTATATGTGTTTATTTTATATATATAAATATATATATATATATATATATATATTTATATATGTTATTATATGATCGAATAATTTTTAATTAATATTAAAATAATACTTAATTATGTAATGATATATATAAATATATACATATTTATATATCTAAAATAGATACACGTAAGATTGGTCATCTTTAATTGTTCATGTTGTGGCTGCTTTTGCATGGTTTCTCCACTAACTATTACCTTAATTACTCTTTCTTTACATTTAAGTTTCCTAGGTTATCATGGCTTACGCCATTTTCATGGAATAATCCAAAAACTTTTACAAGTTTTGTAATAATGAAACCAATAAAATTTCTTTCTTATGTAATAAATGTGACAATTATGTAAATATATGAACCATTTTTTATTGAATTAATATTCAATTTATTAATCAATCCCGATAAATATGAGAAGACCTAATCACATAAAATGTAATTTTTTTAATAAACTTTGATAATTTCAATGAAACTTATAAATTCTCTTGAAATTTTACTCATTTATTATTCAAATTATCTTATTAAAATAATTTTTTTATTATTTTGATAAGAACAAGAAGAACGTGATGAAAGAGTAACTTTCTAAAATCAAATAGTTGCTTTCAAGAAACAAATTTCTTCCCCAATCTGCTTTGGGTGGAGTCAATAAACTACTTCTAATCTTGGCCCTAAAAGTCAAAATAAGACTCTTTCTCTATTCATCCCCTATATAACATCCCTCTCCATGCATGAATTATTCACACGCCACACACGCAGAATTTCAATTTCAATTTCCAGACACTTTGCCTATACCATATATACTTCTTCAAAGGAAACACAACAAATGGAGATGGATTTGGCTGATACCCTTTTCAAAGTTGCCATGTTTGTGCTTGTTCAGGTTTTAGTCTACTTCATTCTCACGAATTCTTCTGATGTTTTCTCCAAGAATAAGATGCTCAGATCATTGAGCTTCAAGCGGCCGCACTCGAATAGCGTTCGCAGGATTCTCGCCGCCCTTTCTGACTTACCGGCAGAGCCCTCTCCTTCTTCAAGAGGTTCAACATCAAACCAAGAGTTCCCCATCATTGAAGTGAATGAATCTTATTGATGTCTTGGAAATTATATAGTTCTGTAAAATATATAGTGCTGAATTAATTCTTTTATTCTTGATTTTCTGTGAAATGAATAGAGTTTTAATTGTTTATTGTCTTTGAACTGACTTGCAAAATAATAACTACAGATGTCTATATAAATTGTTTGGTTTCAATTTTGGTGCCTTTTTCGCTGCAAGCTACTTAGCCTGCAGCTGGATGAACTATTTCTAGGGACAAGATCACCCTCTTTGACCAGCCATGGATGCTCATCTGCAACATCTAAAGATATGACGATGTAACAAGTCGTACATAAAGAGAGAAAGGTGAATAAATGCGGCAAGAGTTTACCTTTTAGTAAGTTTCGGGTAAACTCTCCTAACAAAAGAGAAGTGGCCTGTTACCATATAGTAAAAAGTAAGACAAACTGCCCATATATATCAGCTGCTTTTCCATGGTAAACTGCATCTGTTTTGTAAATTTGGCGGAATCAATATAAAAAACCAATAGTTGAAGCATTCTAATGAATCTTACCTGGCGAAATTTGGAAATTAGAAGGCTTGCTTTCACTAAATTAGCATCAATATCTGAATATGTACACACCTAGTTTTAACATAAATAAGAAGTTAATTAAAGAATCTCTAAGGGTTTATTATATGGCTATAGCATAGCGCTTTGCCATAGCTTCCACCATCTGATTTTCCTCACTTTCACAACAAATTGGATCAGAATTCATATCTACAATTTAACCCCTCTTACTCACTTTAGGTTGTAACAGTGTTTATATTTCTAGATTTGACTCCACCCATTTTTTTCATATTCACAATCCCACTGACTTAATTTCTCTAGAATAAATTTTCTTAAACATTAATTTTTGGGTTTAACTCTAATCTAATTCAAAATTTAGAGGATTTTCTGAAAGGGAGACTATTTATATATATTGATATTTCTTACTTTGCATCTCGAAATTCTTGAACACCGAGTTTTACATCAAGGGAAGACATAACTGTTTTTGCATGATAACCTCTAAACTTTCTAACCAAACAATATTAAATTACCTCTTATGGCACCATGATTTAACCAAAAAAAAAAAAAAAAACCCCAAACCAAAAGCATACACAAAATTGGACAAAAGTAGAAGAAAGCAAAAGGGTAGTTAACTCACATATTTCAAAAAAAAAAAAAAAAAAGGAAAGAAAAGAAAAGATGAGAAATATGCCTGCAATGGAGAGTTTAATAGTGGATATTGTTTATGTCTGATTTGCAAAAATATTAAATAAAGGTAAATAATTTGCAATTTAAGAACAAGTGCATATTTTATAATAGTGCCCACATATTAAGTAACATATCAATACAAGAGATTTTTCTTCCATCTAGCTCAATTTATCATTACTTGAGATAATAATTTAGGAAACCATTATAGATATATATTTAGTTGTTCTTTTTATATTATATATGAAGTTAAAGCTTGTAAATCTATATTTTAGTAAAGTAATCAAGATTTCAAAGTAATATAATTATTAAACAGATAGAAATAAAAATTAAACCAATGAAAGATCCCAGCATGGGGATGTAGCTCAGATGGTAGAGCGCTCGCTTAGCATGCGAGAGGTACGGGGATCGATACCCCGCATCTCCAATCCGTTTTACATTTCTGATCTTTGGAACGAGCAACAAAGAGTACCCTTTTGTTGATTTTGAATCAATAAAAGATCCCAACATGGGGATGTAGCTCAGATGGTAGAGCGCTCGCTTAGCATGAGAGAGGTACCGGGATCGATACCCCGCATCTCCAATCCGTTTTACATTTCTGATCTTTGGAACGAGCAACAAAGTGTACCCTTTTGTTGGTCTTGTGTTTTGATTCAATCTAGTTATTGCAAGTTCAAAGCCAAAGGTGAGTTATTTGGTTACTTCTGTTTCATTTGGTTCAATTTATTGCTTAAAGATTGGATTCGTAAGTGTTTTGGTTGGTATTTGAGTAAAGGGTGTGGGACAATAACTACCCTTTTGCTGGTTTTGATTTTTGATTTATAATTGGGAGGCCTTTTATTGATAGATTCAGAGTTGTGGATGCTGCAACGATTGCATTTATCCATCACTTGTTCTATTTTACTAAAACTGTATTGATTATTTATGTTACCCTTAAGTTTTACTCAGCAATCAAATTGAGTATTGGGATTTCATTGATTGTTTACTTCATTTTTTTTTTTTTTTTTAAGATTTGTTATCCGTGCTTTTTGACCTTCAAGGATCTGGAGATGGTTCCTATGTGGTGGTGGGAGGGATCACTCCAACTCGTCTTGGAGTGGGAGAGTACTACAGCCGTTGGGCTATGTCAAGCATTGGGTACTTTTCTGGATAAAAAGGTAAAACTTTCAAGTGTTCACATTCTAATGCAATTGTGGTTGTTTATTTTCCCTTGTTTTGAAGTCCATCTCAGTGTTTATATGGAAATCTGGTTAGTGTGACTTTTGTCTGAGATTTTTTATCCTTGTTTACGGCTTAATGGTGTAGGCTAGACAAAAGCTATATCTGATATATTATTAGCTTAACAATGGTGTCTTTAATTGCTTTAGATCTTCCAAGCTCTTTTTAGTATTCATTGATACAGCATCCCTCTTTCAGATTGTTGAGTCTGGATTCAATACTAATATGCCTTTCGTCTTTCTATTTGCATGCATAATTCCTTGAACAGTTTTAAGCTGTCTTTGAATTCATCTGGAACAATGATACAGTCACCAGTCAGTCTTAGAGCAACAGAGCAAGCCATGTTTCAAAAGCATGCTATTGCTGAGAAAATCTTACAAAACGAAGATTATTTTGGGTATCTGAATGGTTATGTAGAACAGTTTTCTAATATTTCCCTGGCCAAAGCAAAATTGTAACTTGGTATTTCGTTGAACTAACCTATTTAATTTTAAAAAATTTTTTGTGGTTTGTCCACTTCTCTTTCTGCACACGTCATTAATTTCCTTCTCTAGTTTACTGCTTATGTGTAATTTCCACTAATTCAAACTTCTTCGGTTGTTGGTATTTGAGGGAAATCTAAGAGACAGCAGCATGTCCTTCTAATGTACCTTACATGTTGATGTGCTTCTTATCGTAGTACAGGCCTTTGATGGTCTGTCTCATCATTTCCTGTTTTTTGCAATAGTTAACTAACCAAGTGTCTGTGCTCCTTTGTTGCTGAAATTACAAACCGTGGTAATGTTTTTGAATTTCAGACGTCGCTGAACTTTCTCATATGGAATTCATGTTAAGTAAAACTAGAATTTGCTTCTGGACACAAACTAAATCACTTTTAACACCAATTAATTTGCCTAAAAGAATTATGTCACCTTTAGAGTGGAAGCCATAAAAAATTCTTCCATATAATGATCATTAAAATGAACAAAACTGGAAATTTTGTGATTGGCAGGGATCTGGCAGTTTTATATTTTTCTAGTTTATATAAACCTACTGGTTTGCCATTATATTCGGCAGATGAAGCTTTCTTTATGGTTGGATACTTTTCTTCAATTCTGCAGTAATGTAAGAGAATTTTAAATCACTACAGTGATTGTGATGTTGCAAGAATTTTAAATCACCTTTAGACTAGCTGCTTTCTATTACCTTATATTGGCATTCTGTTAAGGTTTAACCCTTAGCATTTTTCCCAGTTCTGATGTTAGGTTGCTACCTGCATTTGTCAACCATCATGAGGACTGACCTTTGGAATCAAAGGGGGTCCAGCAGGTGGTGGTTTCAGTCAAGTGATCCCAATGGATGAGTTCAATCTTTATTTAATAGGAGACGTACATGCTATAACAGCTGCGAACAATCTTCTTGCATCTGCCATTGACACCAGGATCTTCCATGAGTCAGCACAATCAGACAAGACTCTCTTGAACTGATTGTCCCCACCAAGCAAAGAAGGGAAACGTAGCTTTAGTAATATAATTTTTAGATGACTGAAGAAGCCCAATATCTTCAAGACCAAGCCTGAGGATCATACACCGCAAGAAGTTATAAATTTGCTAGGCTTGATGTTGACCCAGATTGCATCGCATGGAGGAGAGTTATTAATGTGAATGACAGGTTATTAAGAAAGATTAATGTTAGCCAGGGGCTAGAAGAAAAGGGGATGACAAGGGAAACAGAATTTGATATTTCAGTTGCTAGTGAGATAATGGCAGTTTTGGCCCTCACAACAGCTCTAGCTGACATGAGAGAGATGCTTGGAAAATGGTGATTGGATATATCAAGGCTGGTGATCCAGTAATTGCGTTAACTGTTCTAATGAAGGATGCCGTCAACCCCACTTTGATGCATGCAATTGAAGGAACTCCTGTTCTTGTTTATGCTGGCATATGATGCTGTGATTTGCACTCACCACGCCCATGGTGGAAATGAAGAGTTTAGTCACTTATCAACATTCGATTCAGTAAACTAATAAGGAGTATTCCTCATACTCACTCCTGAAACTGCATAATTGAAATAAATTAACCGTTACAACCATGACACAACTTTTTTCTGTGGTCCTTAAAATTCTTGACACAACCTGCTTTTATCAGTGTTAGATATTGTTCTGTTTCCTGCTTTCCCTGTCCTTGGAACAATGATGGATTATCGATTATCTTTAGCTCAAAATCTGATCTTTATTTTGCTCGGAGATCTACTTTCGAGTAATTTACTTTTATCCTGAGGCTAAGATCACTGATAGTTTACTCAGTTCTCTAAATTAACCCCATGTTTCTTTTTTTCCAATATAATATATGGTTCATGTTTGACACTATAGCTTTTTGAACTTTCATCTTGGGCTAAGTAAACGATCTATTGTAGCCAAAGCAGGAATAAAATTCTCAAAATATTAGAAATTTAATGGTTGTAGTTTCCATTAACTAGAAGTTTTGCTCTGTCATGGTTTTCAGGTAGACCTTGGAATTGTGGCTCAAAAAGCTTGTGAGAATGTGGCACAACCACTTCAGTTGTTGTATCCTTTGGATATTAGTATTAAAGAGAAAATAGGGGCAATAGCATGGTCCTATGGTGCAATTGGAGTCGAATACACAGAGCAGGTAAAAAAATTTATGCCTTGTTCCAGCAATCAACTCTCTTTTGCTTAATCATCTCATTCAACCCACTTAAGCTGAAGTTGAAATGTATCTGAAAGTTGTAAAATCTGATCTCAAATACACTCATTCAATCCTATGAGAATCTGACAAAATGAAGAAGTTGGAGGCAAATACTTGTTTTCATTTCTTGAATATATGTTGTAAGCACTGTAAGTGGTTTCTTTATTCATAACGATATTATTAATATGAAGTTCTTAAGAAATTATATTATATTTAAAATAAAAATGCATTTGATAATTTTGTCAGTATATTATACTTAATCCAAATATTATTTAATCATTTTTAGGGTTGCCTCCACGCACAAATCTTTTGGGTCTCCAACTGATTATATATTTTAGATAATACGGGTCCAACAATAGTAAGAAGGAATAAATTTGTAAAGCCGAAGGACACTCAAGTTTTTCCTTAATCTTAAAAAACGCATCCACGATAAATAAAAAGTCTAAACACCCTTTCATCTCTAAATTTTTATTAAAATTGCCGTTAAATGTAAGGATAAAATTATTATTTAACAATAATATTAAAAAATATTTTATTTTATTTCTCTCTCTACCATTTCAAGTTTTGAAAATTAATATTTCACTCTAGAGCTTAACTTGAAAAAGTGACTTCAACCCCCAATCAGTAGGTTTTTTCTTTACTTCCTTTGGTGAACAGTCAATGATGGCCTAAAAAGTGAATAAAGGCGTTGTTGGTGTCTAGATGACGCCTTCACTATCGTTCGCCAGAAGGCATTGTCAGATTTCAGGTTTGATATCTTTGGGGGAAAAGTGAAATTTTTGAAACTTAATTCTAAGAAAAAATGATTAGTTTTTCAAACTAACGGGGGAAAATGAAATATAATTTTAATTATTTTAATATTATTGATAAAATAACGATTTTGTCCCTTTACCATAATAAATAATTCATAGGTGTGTGACAATGGATTAAAACTTGAGCAGGTATTTGAGTTTTCCATATGTCACGGGCATATATTTGTCTTTTCGCCAAAACTTGGGTGGGAAATAATCCTTTGGCCTTTTACTAATTACCAGATGAAGCTACTAAGTCAGTGGAATCAAAGTCCTTGATCTGTAAACTTGTGTGACTTGGAATTGCAATAGTTCCAGCTCTGTTTGCAGATGTGCTCTCTTCTTCCTAGTTGTGGTTGCCATGGTGAACCTCCATCTTCATGCACAAGTTTTATTAATTACTCAGACAAGTAGCAAGAGGATGAAGACAAAGGAAAATGAAGTACCAAAACGACTAAAATTTCAGAGGCAAGTGCCACAATATTAGCACAGGAGACAACTCCTGAGGAAACATTTTCAAGTGCTGTTTTAACATCATTAATCACTTGATAGCCATCTGTTGATAAGTTTTCTATTGCACTTGTTGTACCTGGCAAATGGATAGGCCGGACCGGGTATGAGCTCCTATAAGAAACTCTATTCTTCAATCATCATATAAACCCACATGATGCAACATTGACAACTTAAAAGATTAAAAAAACTACAGATTTCTTAATAATTTTACAGAACTTCACATGCAGTAACACAATATGAGAAGTTGTTCAACAATTTTAGCGAAAGGAACCATTACCAAGAACTTTTTTCACCCATTTAAAGTGTAAAATTTCATCCAACAAATAAAGAGTATCGACGAGAAGGTGGGAACAAGCAAAGAAAAACCGTAACAAGAGAATGTATGTTCACATTCACAACCAACTAAGAAAGAAATGAAAAAAACATGAATAATTATGTTCAAATAAATGGTACAAATTATATGTACAAACTAATATTACAGTATTGATTGAGTGATTTTAAAATAAGAAAAAAAACAAATAATCATATCATTCAATCACAAGTTGTCACTGTTATTTGTATATATAAGTTTGTGTTATAGTTTTATTTGTATTTATCTGATCATAATTTGCAAGCTCTGATGAAGGTGTCTTAACCTCGGTATGATCTACAAGATGAAAAATTAAATTCAACATATATTAAAATTGTTAGCTTTATAAAATGAAAACTATAAAGTAAATAATAAATGCAAAGAAATATATAAATAAGAGTGGATAATCTCATTACTTCAAACAAATTCAACAATTGTGACATCGATTCATAATTATTAGATTAGTTAATAGCACAAGAAGATCACTATCATCCATTTCATCATCCAAAGTGAACAACAATTATAAAATTTAAATATTTTATAGCATTAACAATCATACTATATTAACAAATGAAAATAATAAATTATTTGAATTATTATGATAACATACTACCTTTAATTTCATATTAACAAAACGAAGTCTAAGGGTATATTAAAAATTTTGCAATATTTGGTTGAAGTGAGCTTCGATATTCATTGAGCGCCTTGTTACCAATGCTAAAAGCGGATTTTGAAGCAACAATTGCTATTGGTATACTCATAATATCACAAACCATCATAACAGATATCAGATAGTGATCATAGTACATTTTCGAATGTAAATAGATATCCATATTTTAATACTTGATGTAATCATACCTTGACTCTCCCAACTAAAGGTCCCATTCAAACTTTTTAGTATAAGTAGCTTTAAACTTATTCTCGTGCTAGTCAAATTCCTACACCATTTAAATATAAAAATTTCAAATGCAAAAAGATTATTAATAATAAATATTTTATTAATTACAAAAATATAAACAAGTATAGTGATTTACACATATATCATTTCCAAGACTACTAGGACCCATAGTCGCAATTGATGGGGTGGTGGGAACTTCTTTGCAACATTGAACCTTGTAAACTTCAAAAAACTTATACAAATCTTGGTTGACAATCACTAACTTTCTTTGTACGATAGTTGGGTCATAAACCTTTTTGTAGCAAAACTCCACAAACTCAAATTTAGAAACAAGGGTGAAAAACAACTACAATAGCTAACCCAATATTATTAGAATCCTAATATTTTTCAAATTTTAGTTTCATTTGTGTTGCCATGTCACCGATAACTTTATCCTCTCTCTTTATCTCTTCATTCAAACACAATTGAATTTTCCACACATTTGAAGATACAAGTTTGTAGTAGGATGCTTGGAATCCAAAAAAAAAAAAAAGTTGTTATTTCATGAAATGACTTCAATGACTTCAAAAACTTGCATATCCTTTCCTCTTGTTCCATTCTTCATCTTATGGACAATAAGTATAAGTAGTATCTCTCAAAGACAACTGAACAAACACATGATGAATTCCATCTATGGGAACATCTATTTTCAATCCTTTTGCATTTGTTACACCAATTTCCTGAACAAATTCTCCAAATTTAATTTTTTTACCCTCACTTCCTTTGATAGATTTCACACTTTCTAGAATCTTATGTAAAGCCACACTAGTTAACAACTTTTAACCCTTTTTGAACAATAAGATTCAAGATATCACACATTAAAAAAAAAAAACTATACATAGCAATGAATTTTGCACACAAAGTTTACTTTTTAAAATATCTTCTAGCTTATCATTATTAATCTTGTGCATAACACATTAATACTACATGCTAGTAAGGCAACAATGAGGTGATCAGTTTGAGGTATTGAAATAGTACCTTGTTCAAGCTACGGTGTGCTAGTCTTAAAAATGACTAGTCTTAGGGGAAGGACTCTAGACCAGTTTTTGAACTATTTAAAGATAAGTTGTCCAATGTCTTTCTATGCCACTTTTGTGAGCCATTTCTAAAATTATGAAAGAGTGAGATGTGTTTTGCCATCCTTTTAGCATCGAACAATTGATACAATTTCTTGTCATCAACTAATATCTGTAATTTAGAATTTTATATAAAATAGACTATAATAATAGCAATTAGAGTCTGAGATAGGTAAGTTTGCTACAAGTGTGTGAGATTCAAAGATAGAAAATGAATGAAGTTAGAGTAAATAAAAAGATGTGACACTAGTGTCTTTACGTGGTTCGATGCGATAATTAAAAAACCTACATCCATGGTGTTCTCATATGTTTTTTGTGTGGTACAATTGTTTGATGTCCTTTTTTTCCCCTCCTTTCTATATAGATTTAGTTTTAGGGAAAAGGTTATTTTAATCCTCCTAATCCTCTAGGACTTGATCGATGATTTTGAATTTATTTGGATAGATATGTATTTATATTAATGACATTACATTTATATGGAAGTTAATGTTCTTATTGGATGATTGTTATGAAAATATTATTGCATGAAAAAAAGGTTATTTTAATCCTCCTAATCCTCCGGGACTTGACCCATGATTTTTTGAATTTATATGAATGAATATGTGTTTATATTGACGACATTACATTTATATGAAAGTTATTGTTCTTATGGGAAGACAATTATAAAAATATTATTGCATGAAAAAAATGTTAATTTAATCCTCTAAGACTTAGACCCATGATTTTGAATTTATTTGGATGAATATGTACTTATATTAATGACATTATATTTATATGAAAATTAACATTTTTACTAGATGACATTTATAAAAATATTATTGTGTGAAATCCAATGTGAAACATTATTTGATAACCACAACAAGATCTTCTACAAATTTAAAATTACTTAATCACTTGTTAGTCTTGAAAACTTCAAGCTAACGAATTGATTAATGGGTATTTATTGTCTGTTATACTCATTTGTACTTCGAGGGTTGACCTTGTAATACTCACATTTTTACTGTATAGCAATTATATTAAAAAACAACTTAACATAATGTCTCTTTACACAACAATCACATGGAGCAATATCCAATCGATCTCCATATTAACTCAACCTTGTGCAATTACATGTTGGACACTAAATAGTATCTTATTATAATCAAACTTTAGTCACTTTCCAGGAAGAATGTTTGATTATTCTCATCATCAAGATCAACGGCAAGAATGAACCTACTCCATAATATATTGTCCTCATATTGTTAATTATTCTTACAATTATTTAATTGCAACTCCTGAATCAATTCATGCATGTGCGGAAGTGGTAGCCAAAAGGCTTTAGGTTTCTGTTAATCTTAATTAATTAGTGGTTCATTAATTTTATGCGAGTTTAATTGCGTGGCCTGCATAATTTATAAGCAATTGCGATCTCCATCAACCCACAAAACCTACCAATTTATCAGCTAATCTGTCATTACTCTGATAATTAAACTCATCAGTTTAGGCTTTCGAGCACAAAACCTAGCTGTGCAGCCCCCACACATCATCACCACTTGGTTTTAAAGCATGAACACGCGCATTAATATTCATGCAACTGTGGAATATAAAATGCTGAAAATCACAGCTGAATTTGCTTATAAATAGAAGTACTTTCAAGAGTTTTGCTATAAGCATATTCATATCTAGGGTTTATTAATTTCTATTGTTTTAATTAGAAAAGATGCCAAGGTCAAGGAACATGAAGGGTTTGATTCGCTTAATGATTTTGTTTATGCTGTGTTTGGCCGTGAGGCCTCAATTAACTACTGATTTCTATATGAGATCTTGTCCCAGTCTTCTGCGGATTGTGAGGAAGGAAGTTATCAAAGCTGTAAAGGCCGAAATGAGAATGGCAGCCTCTTTGCTTCGACTTCACTTCCATGATTGCTTCGTCAATGTGAGTTCAATTACTTACATGTCATGTTTAAAACTTTAATTAGACTCATGTGTTTACATGAATGTGTGCATGTTGAAACTCTAGCTACATATATGAGTTTGCTTTGCTATTAAACTTCTTTATAGCGGTTGTAAATACCACTAATTAATCGTGAGGTTTATGTTAATGTATGTGACATTTATCTATCTCATGAATATTTTCTCATTTTAACTCATGAAAGTGCATAAATATTTATTGTTAGTTGTATTAAATACTATGTGTATCCAGTTTTAGATGCATAATTAAATACTCAGATAATATATCATTATATGATTTAATATTACTTTATTCTTAATTCAAAATTACTTAATCACAATCATATAATTACACATCATCAGGGTATTCAATTGAATATGGGTACACAAATTATTTTAACAATGAGAGTTGTAAAAAGATAAGTTTTCCAGAGTTCTAACGAGACAATACTATAAACAAAAACTTTTAAGAATACATTAAGGTACATAAATAATAGGGTATCGTATAATTAAATATTATTTTATTTTAATTTAAAATTATTTAATTATATGATAACACATTATTTGTATATTCAATTATATATTTAAAAGTATGTTTATATAGTTTTATTTATTTTTTAAAAATACGCGTGAATACATTGGAGGATTTTTAGAATATGTGTAGTACTATTATTTTCGCAAATGATCTTTTCATTTCTTTTTGCCAAAGGCATGCATGCAATAAGAATATTTCAATATCGAAAGGAACTTTTCATGTATTAATCAATAAATTAATAGAATTAATGTTTATTCAAAAGCACTTTTGAGTTGAATAAAATCATGGGTGTGGTGGGTAAGAGCCCGTCTAATATTTTTTTATTTTCTTTTTGTATCGACTTTTATTACTAATCAAGCATATCATTAGGTAATTATTAACATCATAAACATATATAGTTGATTAATTAATTAAAATCTCCTAATTAAATTCTTGACAGGGGTGTGATGCATCAATTCTGTTGGATGGGAGTGACAGTGAGAAGTTATCAGCTGCTAATAACAATTCAGTAAGAGGATTCGAAGTTATCGACTCTATTAAAACTGCCGTGGAGACTCAATGCAGTGGAGTTGTTTCATGTGCTGATATAATAACATTAGCTGCAAGAGATTCCGTGCTCTTGGTAAGCTTTCAATTTTGTGTAAAGCAATTGTGTTGCTGTATTTAAGATAAAATATTAGTGGGATTAAGTTATTTCTAATATGCAGAGTGGAGGACCAACTTGGAAAGTTCCTTTAGGAAGAAGGGATGGATTTGTGGCAAATCGGTCAGCAGCAGATAATCTTCCTTCTCCATTTGAAGGACTAGATGCAATCTCTAAAAAATTTACTAATGTGGGTCTAGGCATCACTGATGTGGTTGCCCTTTCAGGTATATATATTTATATATGTCACTCTCAATAAGCAATTGTCACGTAATTTAGAGATTCTTCATGAGTCATTCACAGAGATAAAGAGAGTAAGATATAATAATCATATCATCTGTATTATCACAAATCAATCGTATGTATGAGGTTTTTAGGGATATGAAACGAGAAAAAAATTGCTTGTGACATTATTTTCTTATTACCATTTTCTGCTGTCATATATGTAGGTGCTCATACCTTCGGTTTAGCCAAGTGCTTACTCTTCAGAAATAGACTGTTTAATTTCCTACCAAATGGCTCTCCAGACCCAACAATGGATGCAGAAATGGTTGCTGATTTGCAAAATTTCTGCCCACAAAATGGCGATGGAAACAAAATGACTGTTCTTGATAGAAACTCCTCCGATCTATTTGACAACCATTATTTCAAGAACTTGGTGAACAACAAGGGTCTTCTATTCTCGGATCAAGTTTTATATTCTAGCTCCGAGGCTCAATCCACAGCCAAAAGTCTTGTTGAAAGCTACAGCAATAATCCCAGACTTTTCTTCTCTGACTTTGCTAATTCTATGATGAGAATGGGGAATATTAGTCCTCTCACTGGCACCAGTGGTGAGATTCGGAAGAATTGCAGGGCGGTTAATAGTTAAAGAAGTGAGCTACATGAACCACGAAATGGTAAAAAGTGTTAAGAACAAAGTAACTTAATTCATAGTATAACTAATGTAATGATGTTTAATTAGAAGCTGTGTGATGAATGTTATATTGGCTCTCGGTCTCTTGTTGTAATATTTAAAAATCTGAAGTGTGGAGTTGATTTTAATAATGTGATCTGAAATTCAGTGCTATATGATAGTTTTTGCAAGTATCCCTGAATCAAGACTTGAGTAGAATCACAATATATATAATTATATCTTCAAAGTATTTCTCTCAAAAAATAACTTTTGGGTCAATTTTATTACCGAGACTCATTCATTGATAAAAGTAATGTTATATATGCAAATTTATTATGTATATTATTTGGTTAACCTTGAATTTAGATAATTGATGTTTTATCTAAAAACAACGAGAACAGAGAGACTTGACAATTTTAACTGTCCTCACAATTTTCTTAACATGTTATTTCAATTTCTTAATAACTAGATATTATTTTCTATCTTTATCTTTTATCATAATGTAATTATAGAATTATCTTCTATACAAAGAACGTATACATAAATGTGAATTTATACATATATAAACATACATACACAACTGACACACATATACATACATACATGGACCTAAACAAGGTTGTGGAAAAGATGAATGGTTGACGGAACCCTCACACTCTCTAAATCATCCTTGGTGAAATTCAGTGGATATCATTGACTCAAGTTCTCAATGAACCAAAATGTAAACACCTTATAATTGTTTGAACCATCACTCTGTTATGACACATTAGCTTGGGTCAATAGACTAATACCATCCATTCGACATGGATGTCCTAACTTTGACCAGTAACTCGGTTGAGTTATGACCATTGGTAGGTACAACGTATATCCACTCATCATATCTTCAAAACAATCGAGATCATCCATGTAACTTTATAAGAAGTTGTAAACACATATACTTTATTCCTTTAGATCAACTTCTCCACAAACCTAATGCTTGCTCTTGAAATTAATTGGGATGTAAACTTTTATAAAAGATTTAGATGTGATTAGTTAACAACATTGCATATTTACACAAGTTCCTAATATATAAACTAAATATTATATATATTAGGCCAAACGACTATTTCCCACCCAAGGTTTGATGTTTTCTCAAATATCCCCCCTTTAACTATGGAAACACCAAACACCCACCCATGGTCGGTTAAATTTAACAGAACCCTAACGCCTAAAAATTTTATCTCTTTTTGCCCCCCTAAACTTTAAAAACTAAAATTTTCTCCTACCCTAAGTTTTAAAAAATGACAGTTTCACTATAGGGTTTCGTTTTGAAATCTTCGATGACCTTTCTGGCTTCATTGTCGACGACCTCTCCCTCCTAAAGCATCCTCTCATTCCGGCGATCTCTTTCCTCCCATTTGGAGGCCCGATTAGCGTCGGAGACGCCTTGGGAGACAAAGAACTTCGTCGAGGAAGTTCTTCCTCTTCCCAGACGAAGACGAAGCCATCGTCTTCATCTGGGAAGACGATCGTCTTCCCAGAAGAAGACCTCTAGGAAGACGACTGTCTTTCCAGACGAAGACGACGACTTCGTCTTCGTCTCCCAAGGCGTCTTCGACGTCGATCAGGCGTCCAAATGAGAGGAAAGAGATCGCCGGAAGGAGAGAATGTCTCGGGAGGGAGAGGCCGTCAGCAATGGAGCCGGAGATTTCAAAACGAAACCCTAGGGTGAAACTGTCATTTTTTAAAACTTAGGCTAGGGGAAATTTTTAGTTTTCAAAGTTTAGGGGGGCAAAATAGATTATATTTTAGTTTATTTTTTAATATTATAGAGAAAACTACGATTTTACCCTTACCACTGTTAATTTTAACTGCTCATGGGTGGGTGTTTGGTGTTTCCATAGTTAAAGGGGGTATATTTGAGAAAACATCAAACCTTGGGTGGGAAATAGTCGTTTGGCCTATATATTACCTTATACATGGAACTCCATGGCCTAAATAATTTCCCTTTTGTTGTCCCATTGATGACAATTGTATAGAATTATGTTGGATCTTATTGTCTCCTTATCTTCATTAGATTTGTATAGGGGCTAACTTGATATCACTCATTCTTCAATGGACAATCATATAATGTTTGTAGATGGTTACTAGGCAACAGATTTTGTTGCCACCCATGATCAGAATGACCCTAGGCTGATGTGAGTCGTCCTAAGAGAGTCTCGTCCTCGAGAGTATATCGTTAATAATATAGATATTAGCATCTTGTTAGAATTACGTATAAGTCAATATATTCAAGTATACCACATAATCAAACAAAAACAAATGTAAAATTGTTAAAGGGAACTTCTATTTACCTCTATAGTAGACATATCATGGCTGGGAGTCGGTAATTGCTGCTGGATGTCCACTAACGATAACGTGAAAATTGTCATACACCGATCAAATTGCCCATGAATGACCATTATAAGGTTACCTACCTTCTACTCATGATCAGAGCATCTCTCAAAACTAACAAAGATAAATTTTAAAAGTCGGATCAAAATTTGGATTAGAGGCAAGTGGAAGGGGGAGCCTTAGCTGGTGGGAAAATGGGTGGGCATATATGGGACTATTAGTGAACATGTAACAATTTGAAAAAGATAACCATTGTATACTAGACACCCCTCTGTTCCAAAAACAGTATACAGGTCCTTTTAACTTGAAATGTTTTCGATGTTCCATTTCAACATATAAGATACCCTCCTTGATTTTTTTTTGGGGGGGGGGGGGGGGGGGGGGGGGGGGGGGGTGGGGTTGTGGAGAGAAAAATATAAAAAGAGTTAAAAAAAAAAGATTCAACATAAAACGAAGTCCATCGATCATGGCAAGTACAATTAGGAAAAAGAGATAGCACAACTGTAAACAGAGTTGGAACTACTGCAATTCCAAGTCCCTTTGAAGATCTACCTACCATTACACGGAAGTTTACACATCAAGGACTTGATTCCACTATGTTAGTCGCTTTATCCGGTAATTACTAAAACACAAAACAATTTTTTCCTCCTTATTAATGTTGGACTCGTATTATCAATCATGACATAATCAATTAGACACCCAGAAGACTTTGTATGTGGAGGCAACCCTGAAAATGATAAAATAATATTTGGATTAACTTTAATACACTAATAAATTTATTTAATGCATTTTTATTTTAAAAATAATAGAATTTCTTGAGAACTTCATAATGATAATATTGTTATGCATAAGAATGTTGTTTCAACTTCCGATAAACCTTGTGGGAAGTAGTCGCTTAAAATAAAGCGAACTTTTTCGCGCTGTATGGGAAAACAACACCAACTTGTGGTGTGCGCAAGCCGAAGGCCACCATCTCCACCCAATTTGCAGTTTAAGACTTTCCAATATTTTACCGATTTCTGCAAAATTTTCCAACCCCATTCCAATCACTTGCTGTTTTACTATCTTAGAATCAGATAACATGTCAAGTCATAAAGCTGAATTTTCAAAAGCTTCGTCTACCATTGTAATTTCAAACGACTGTGATATCATTGGACGAAATTCACCAAAGATATGACCCAGCAAGGATGTGACATGAAACAAATGAGCATAGAAGAGAAATGAAAGTTCAAACAGCTACAGCAATAGAGAGGAGCTCTCACCTGTGTTGTTGCTTTATCAAAAACTTTTTGAGAAGAAATACGATCAAGGGAAAGCTTTCTGTAACCTTTAGAGAGGCCAACAACCTTTCCAGTCGTAGTGTCAATATCGATATCATAAAAGCATGGTCTTGTTGTTGAGACCTGGCATTGTACTCATTGTTCTGACTAAAGCATATAGGAATCCAGACCCAATGCTGGCTCTTACATCCCTTATTGGTAAGACAAATCCAGTTGGGGCACCCTTCCTGGAAGCATTGAGCCAAAAATGAATACTGAGTTTTGGCAGTGCAGATAGGTAGGCCAGAAAACCCTTACTTGCTATACATCTCAATCTGTTTCTTGACCTAGCTAGACAACCAAAAAGAAATCTGAATTAATAATCAAAGACCAAAATAATTGTTGATGAAGAATTTATTATGTTATTGGCTCTGACTGGTGCTTTGACAAAACTATAGATACCTTTTGTTAAAAAAGATTCCTCATGGACAAGATGGGAAGTTATTTTCATGATTATCGGCTGCAAAACAGCTTCGTCATGCCTAATCAAAAGGCACACATTTCCCATCCCAACCTGACCATGCTTTTCAAGAAAAGAAAACGAATATTTGCCCCAACTTCGTCATTTTGTCAGATTCTAGGAGGATTTAATGAGCCTATTTGAGATCAGACTTTACAACTGACAGACCCATTTCAACTTCAGTTTAAGTAGATTGAATGAGTTGATTAAGCAAAAAAGAGTTGATTGCTGGAACAAGGCATGTATATATTTACCTGTTTTGAGTATTCGACTTCCCTTGCACCATAGGACCATGCTATTGCCTCTATTTTCTCTCTAATGCTAACATCCAAATGATACAAGAACTTAAGCGGCTGTGCCAGATTCTCACAAGCTCTTTGAATGGTACTTCCAAGGTCTACCTGAAAACTGGGACAGAGCAGAACTTCTATTTAACGGAAACTACAGCCATTATATTTCTAATATATTGAGAATTTATTCCTGCCTTGGATACAATAGGTCATTTATTTTTCCCAAGATGAAAGTTCACGAAGCTATAGCGTTAATCATGAACCAGATATTTATATCGGAAAAAAGCAACATGAGGTTAACTTAGAGAATTGAGTAAACTATCAGTGATCTTAGCCTCGGGATAAAAGTACTTGAAAGTAGATCTCCAAGCAGAATAGAGATCAGATTTTGTGCTAAAGATAATCGATAATCCATCATTGCTCTAAGAACAGGGAAAGCAGGAAACAAAACAATATCTGACACGCTCTGATAAAAGCAGGATGTGTAAGATTTTAAGAACCAGAGAAAAAAGTTGTGTCATGGTTATTCGATTGATGCATTTTGAGCCATCTGTTAATTTATTTCAATTATGTAGTTTCAGGAGTGAAGGACATTCTTTTTAGTTTACTGAATCTAATGTTATAAGTGACTAACCACTCCTTTAATACCATGGGCGTGGTGAGTACAAATCACAGCATCATATGCCCCAGTAGCCAATACGGCTTTTTTTACCGCATATAGTTCAGCTTCAGCATCAGTCGTGAACATGTCAACAGCTACCACAACATTCACACCATATGCCTTAGTGTTTGCAATATGCCTGGCCAGATTCACACAGCCAGGTTCAACCAGAGCCACATTCACATTTAAGTAAGTACGGTCAACAGGTTTCCTAGCAACAACTTCAGGCCCACCAGCAACCATTTTCAAGGCCCTTATTTTTGCCACAGTAACGGCACACCGAGGAGTTAAACCATTATATTGGCAAATGGTACTCATGAACTTCTCGGTTCCAATATCAGCACAAAAACCTGCTTCAGTAACCACAAAACCGTCTGGTCCCACCAACTTCAGTGCAATCTTATCAGCCACAACAGAAGAATTTCCATGAGCTACATTTGCAAAAGGGCAAGCATGAAGAAGAACAGAAGTTCCTTCAAGGGTCTGCATCAAAGTGGGGTTGATGGCATCCTTCATTAGCGCAGTTAAAGTGCCTCCAACGCCAAGATCATCAGCAGTTACTAGATCACCAACGTTGCTATTCCGAATCACCATTTTTCCAAGTGTCTCTCTCATATCAGCTGGAGATGTTTTGAGGGCCAAAACTGTCATTATCTCAATAGCAACTGATATATTCAAGTCCTGTTTCCCTCATCATCCCCTTTTCTTTTGGTCCATGGCCAACATCAATCTTTCTTAATAACCTGTCATTCACATCCATCACTCTCCTCCATGTGATGGAATCTGGATCAATATCAAGCCCAGCAAATTTTTAACTTCTTGAAGTGTAAAATCCTCAGGCTTGGTCTTGGAGATACTGAACTTCTTCAGTCGTCTAAATATTATATCGCTAAAGCTATGTTTCCCTTCTTTGATTGGTGGGTACAGTCCGTTCAAGAGAGCCTTATCTGATGACTCATGGAAGATCCTGGCAGATGCAAGAAGATTGTTAGCAGCTGTCATAGCATGAATGTCTCCTATTAAATAAAGATTGAACTCATCCATTCGGATCACTTGACTGAAACCACCACCTGCTGCACCCCCTTTGACTCCAAAGGTCAGTCGTCGTGATGGTTGACAAACGCAGGTAGCAACCTAACATCAGAACCAGGAAATATGCTAAGGGTTAAACCTTACAGAATGCCAATAAACAGTAATAGAAAGCAGCTAGTCATAACTCGAAATTCTTGCATCTTCACAATCACTGTAATGATTTAGAATTCTTTTACATTCCTGCAGACTTGAAGAAAAGTATCCAACTGTAAAGACAACTTCATCTGCCAAATATAATGGTATACCAGTAGGTTTATATAAACTAGAAAAAAAATAAAACAACCAGATCCCTGACAGTCACGATTCAAATTTCCAGATTTTTTTTTTTTTTTCACGTTTAGCCTCAGAAGACTTAGCTTTCAGAAAACAGAGTAAAGATCATCCTTAAAAAAGAGAAAGCTGGTTTAAAATAAACGTTGACCTAATGAGAAGCACTCCATTTTAAAATGCCAGAGATAAAAGAGATTAATGCCCCACAAAATAAAAATCAAACATCAGCGAATACTCATGCAAATAAACTTTTTAATGATAATTGTAATGGAAGAAATTTTTATGGGCTTCCACTTCAAAGGTGATATAATTCTTTTAGGTAAATTAATTGATGTTAAAAGTGATTTAGTTTGTGTCCAGAAGCAAATTCTATTTTTCCTCAACATGAATTCCATATGAGAAAGTTCAGTGACACCTGAAATTCAAAACCATTACTCCAGTTTGTAATTTCAGCAATAAAGGAGCACAGATACTCGGTCAGTTAACTATTGCAAAAAGCAGGAAATGATGAAACAGACAATTAAAGGCCTTTACTATCATAAGAAACACAGGAACGTGTAAGGTACATTAGAAGCACACGTTGTTGTCTCTTAGATTTCCCCCAAAGTAGCACAGAAACTCACAATGAAATGTGTTTCCACGTTTGGAAAATGTTTTCATTTTCGAAACTCCCATAAAATTGTATAAAATATTTCGGGTCATTTCGAAATTTTTAAAAAATTTTGAAACGCATTTCTTTTAAAAAAAATCGTAAAATCAATTAAACATACATCTTTTATATTTTCAAACCTGAAATATCTTTAAATCTCATATTAAATTTATCTCATTTTTACTTTTCAATGTGTTACTCATCTCCTCCTTGACATGTTATATAGATTGGTGTGTATTGTTGTTTTTTTCTAAAATATCTACACGTGTTTGTTCAAAAACAATTTACAATAGGTTCTATGATTCTATTTTATAGTATTATTTCTCTTCATTCTTTTTTTATTATTTATTTTTATACTATACAAGTTTGTGTATTTTTATTATAAAAAATTAAGTATTTATAAAAAAAAAATCTTATATATTTCATATTTATAAGTTTTTTCACGTTTTCATTTCATATATTCTTTAAAAAGTACATTTCCGTATTTTCGTTTTCACGTTTTCCCATTTCCGTTTCAATGCTACATAGAATTTCCCTCAACAAGTGACAACCAAAGAAGTTTGAATTAGTGAAAACTGGAAATTACACATAAGCTGTAATCTCATTGATCGTCCATGTGACAAAGGAAATTAATAAGCAGAAAGAGAAGTGGACAAACCACAAATTTTTTGCACGGAAATAGGTTAGTTCAACGAAATATTAAGTTACAATTTTGCGTTGGCCAAGGAAATATTAGAAAACTGTTCTCCATAACCATTCAGATACCCAAAATAATCTTCGCTTTTCAAGATATTCTCATCAGTAGCATGCTTTTGAAACATGGCTTGCTCACTGTTGCTCTAAAACTGGCTAGTGACTGTATCATTTTTCCAAATGAATTCAAAGGCAGCTTAAACTCTTCGAGGAATTATGCATTCAAATAGCAAGACGAAAGGCATATGAGTATGAAATCCAAACCCAACAGTCTGAAAGAGGGATGCTGTATCTATGAATACTAAAAGAGCTTTAAGCTAATAATATTTCAGATATTGCTTTTGTCTAGACTACACCATTAGATGGGCTTCAAAACAAGGGAAAAAATACAGCCACAATTGCTTTAAAATGTAAACACCTGAAAGTTTTACCGTTTTATCCAGGAAAGTGCCCAATGCTTGACATAGACAAACGGTTGTAGCAGTCGTTCCCTCTCCAACCAACACATAGTAACCATCTCCAGATCCTTGAAACTCATCAAGCACAGATAACAAAAACACAAGTAACCAAATAACTCACCTTGGCTTTGAACTTGCAATAACTAGATTGAATCAAAACACAAAACCAACAAAAGGCTACTCTCTATCGTTCAAAATGAAATAGAATTGGAGATGCGGGGTATCGATCCCGGTACCTCTCGCATGCTAAGCGAGCGCTCTACCATCTGAGCTACACCCCCTTGCCGTAGATTCTTATTAATTTAATATTTATATTTATCCGTTTAATAATTTTATAATTTCTCTTCATGTTTACTGTACTAATTTTATCTTTATTCTCTTCCACTCTTCATAATTTTGACTATAAATTAGTAAATTATTAAAATTTTCTAAATCAAGTTTTAAATTTGGATTTTTATTATACTTATAAAATTTTGATTTATTTAGTTTAATAATTATAGATTTAATTATTATATTTTTTAAAAAAATTATGGTTGGTTAGGTCCTCCAAACTGTTGACTACCACGTGTTATAATAAGAACACCTCCACGTTTAGGAACTATGACGATATTATGTAGATATCCCTCTTGGTTCTCTTGCATCGAACGCCACTAGTAACGGTCAGCAACTGTCAACCACTCAAACCAAAACTCCCTCTCTCACTCAATCAGATACTCTCTCGCTAGTTCCTTCTTCTCACTCAACAATGGCGCTTAGATTTCATGCATCAAACATTAGCGCATGCCCACCTCCATTCCCGCATAGAATTCACAAATTTTTCTCTTCAAAGCCCTTCAAGCCCTCTGCAACTCGCCCAACTTCTCTTCTTTTGAGAGCCTCAGTTGTAGAACAGCAAGAGCTGACCTTCACTGAAGAAGAAAACCAGCTCATTGATGCCCTTATCGGCATCCAAGGCCGTGGCAAATCAGCTTCTCCTCAGCAAATCAACGTATGCATTTCTAAACTAGAATATACGCACAGCATGAGCTTAATTTATTAGTTTATTTACTTATTTTCCTTCCAAAGTCATGTGATTCTTTTGAGTAGAATTAGAAGCTTTGCAGGATGTTGAACGTGCAGTCAAAATCCTTGAAGATTTACCAGGCGTGCCTGATCCAGTAAGTGTGCATATTTGGGGAATTGATTTTTTGGTTTTTCTTTCTCTCTCTCTTTTGTTTTTTGCTTTTTTTTTTTTTTTTTTGGGTAGGGTTAGAGTATTTGCTGCAGAAATGAGCTCAAATTATGTTGTTAAGAAAGGAAATTTCATGGTTTTTTATAATTGAAAAATAAGTTTTAATTCTTGCTTCTTGGTTGAGAAAACTGGTATTGCTTTTGTAAAACTTCTAAAAAAATTTTTAATTTGTGCAGACAGGTTCTAGGTTAATTGAGGGTCGTTGGCAACTAATGTTTACAACAAGACCTGGAACAGCTTCACCAATTCAGGTAAAACTGATTAATTAAGAACAATCTATTTTTTTATTCATGTAGAGATTTAGAAGACAATTTAAGTGCTAACAACCCTTAGAGAAGAACGAAAAATTAGGCATTTTCATTTGTTTTTTCTTATTTCCTTTTTAGATGGGTGTTCTTTTTTCTGCAAATGGATTCATTTTCTGTATGTGATGTAGAGAACATTTGTGGGGGTTGACAATTTTAGCATATTTCAAGAGATATCCCTTCGAACAAATGACCCGCGTGTAGCAAATATTGTGAAGTTTTCTGAAGCAATAGGTGAGCTAAAAGTAGAGGTATGATCCTTCATTAATCTTCACTTCACAATTGCTAATTGTTAGAGTCAGTTTCCTGCCTCAAATTTTACGAGTCTCAATTCAGCTCGTGGGGATGCCACAAGTTTTATGTTCCTTTGCAGATAAGTTCGCTTTTCTTTGTAGCATTATGGATGTTATTTTCCTTTTGTTCCAACACACAGGCAGAAGCATCGATCGGAGATGGAAAAAGGATCCTTTTCAGATTCGATAGAGCAGCCTTCTCTTTTAAATTCCTACCTTTTAAGGTACCTTATCCAGTGCCATTCAGGCTTCTTGGTGATGAAGCAAAGGGTTGGCTGGACACTATATATTTGTCTCCCTCTGGAAACCTCCGCATATCAAGAGGAAATAAGGTAAATAGACATTTTGTTGCCATCAAAAATACTGGTTGAGCACTTCGGCTTGCTGTCGACTTCTCTGTCAATAAAGTTCGATCTTCTAAGCGCATTCAACAATGTTTCTGTAGTACAGGGCACCACATTTGTGCTGCAAAAGAAAACAGATTCAAGGCAACAGCTACTAGCTGCCATTTCAACTGGAACAGGAGTTAGAGAGGTAAAAGATTGAATACAATCATTTAAGATTGATATCCAGAAGGGGTTGTCTTATTGCTGATTTATTTTCATTTGCTGATTTTTTGCTTCATTAACCTTAGGCAATTGACGAGTTTGTCGCCTTGAATGGGAATACAGCTGAAGATGAACCAGAACTCATAGAGGGAGAATGGCAGATGATATGGAGTTCTCAGGTACTCCAACAACATAAACCTTTGATTCATATAATCATTCTGCCATGAATCAATTATTTTCCTTGATAGTAACATTAATATTACTCATATTTGAAACTTCATATTGATATTTGAACTCAAGGAATCTTTGTACCAATGCAGTGCAGAAGAAGCATATTTATTCCAAAAGTAAGCTGAATTTTGAACTTTTTTGTGTTGAAGGTGGAGACAGATAGTTGGTTAGAGAATGCAGGCAATGGTCTCATGGGCAAGCAGGTAAATCTGAGATTGAAATCTTCATTATTGCTGAAATTATGGTGCTTTGAACTGCTTTGTTCTTAATTTTTGTATTCCCCCAACTCCATTAATTCATTAACTCATTCTCTTCAAGTTTTTAGATTGTCAAGAAGGATGGACAACTGAAATTTGTGGTTGATATCTTGCTTGGGTTCAGATTCTCCATGACCGGCACGTTTGTGTAAGCTTAGAATTCACTAGCTGTAAAGTTGACGAATGTTTGGTTTGCTGTTCGAAAATATTTTTAAAAATAAAACAAAAATATGTGAATTCTAATAAAGTTGGTTCAATGGGCACAGCTGCCCTGGAGCCAATTGCTTTCACATTGATGATAGTACCGAAGCAGTAAAAAATATTTAGATTAACATAAAAGAAACTCCTGAGCACATTCCAGGGAAGCCATTTCGGAAGCTAATGTAATTTTGGTTCCTCATTGCCAGAAGATCAGCAGCCAACACGTACAATGTCACCATGAGTGATGCAGCCATTATTGCAGGGCAGTTTGGTTATCCCATAGAGGGGATGGAAACAAAGATCAGTCTGGAGCTGCTGTAAGACCTTTGATTCTTCCATTCGTTGCTAAGCTGATTAATTGCACACTCATGAATGTTAAATGTCTGATGCAGGTACAGCGATGAAAAGATCAGAATCAGCAGAGGATACAACAACATTCTTTTTGTGCACGTAAAGAGCAACGGATTGAAGAAAAAGTAAATTCCATAATTTGATAATACAATGACTACACATGTAATCGATATAACAAGACTCTGACTTCATATGAAGTTTTTGTGGTCAATAGTTGCCTATTGACTGGTCATCTAAGAACAGTAGCATAATGATGAATTTTAAAACAACGAAAGAAGGTTTGATTGGAGTCTTTTTCAGAGAAATCAAACAATGGTCAGCCTCGTGCAAGACAAATTTGAAGCCTTCTAGACCAAGCAACAGGTTGGCAATTCAAAAATTTGAAACCTTCTTGACCAAGGAACATAACAATAACCTTTCACGACCAAGGAACCACTGGGAATTATATTTTTGAGGACTAATAATCACCTTTTGACAGGGTGATTTCCGACCTGACCAAATGAAACCCAGGTAATAAATCTGGGGAAGACATCACTTCAATTCTCAAACAATTTCAGAGCCCTCCAAATTTAAGTGCCCTGGATACGATCCTACCATCCAAGATGATATTCTGATTTCTTCATCATCTATTTCTGGAAACATGCCAAAGCATTTAGAGATATATAACTCAATTTCTCAAAATCAATATTTAGAGAAGTCCCATAACTAACAGAAGGCGTAAAACTAGATTAAAGCAAATGAGAGACACGATCAAAAGGGAGCCATCCCTTGTGACGTATATGGCCCAGGCATATATGAACAATATAAACTTCAAAGGCGTGGTATAACTACTCTTTTAGTTCTAATATGAGATGTCAACTAATTCTATCACGCAAGAGAGATTGTAAGCAAGCACAGTTTTCCATGAAAGTGGTCAAATGTGTAATTAGTTGCAACTGTTAGTTTATTTGGGTGAAAGGAACAGTTATCGAACTGTGCGGCAATTGGTGACTATTTGTAAAGAGTGTTTCTCCTTATCTGCTACCAACGTGCAGTTAAGGGACCCGCAGGCTATGTTTCCACTTAAATATAAAAGTGGCTGTATTAACTGTATAATTACTGATTTTTCATTTTAATAAAAATTTTCACCCGCTCTCTCTCTCTCCTAAAGTCCAGAATCTTCCATTTCTCCCAGTTCTCATTTTTATTCTCGGTTAACCATGATTCGTCTCCGTCTAGCGTTTAGTCTCTTTGCCTGTTAACATACATTAACACAAGAACTCAGTTTCCACAGCAACAAGCAACAAAATATTGACCAATGACTAAAGATTTTATAAAAATCACTGTGGATAAAGACTGGAATGGCTCTGACCTTGCATCAAGCAACCGGCTCAAAGATTCTACTAAAGCAATGCTTAAGAAGCTCTTTGTTTTGTTGCCCACAAACTTCAAGGAAACAAGCATCCGCAGTGCAGTAACCACATACAGAGAAACACAGCAAGCTCATGAAATAATCCAACTTGTATAATTCAATTTAAACATGTCAAGCATTAACGTATAATCCCTTCCCATGCCAACAGGTAAACATTCTTACAAACAAGATTTGGGAACTATGATATTGAAAACAACATTCTTAGAAACCATATGTTATAGAAGAGGAAAAACAAAGGATTTGGGAACAAAGAAATTGAGATCACGTTCACTACAGATAAAGGTAAAGTGCACAGATACAAAAATCAATCACATGTCTTGAAGTTGAGACGACAAGCATTATTTGTACTGGCTAGAACTTACACTGCACAGGATGTTAAGATGGTACACATTCTCCCCATGCTCACAACTTGCAGAACTATCACAAAGACAAATTAAAGGACATCCATATTAGATAAAAGAAAGGAAGCTCTATCTCATAGGAATAGCAAACAATGAGAAAGACTGAAACATAAAATATCAGAAACATAACTTACTCCAAAAAATTTAATCCATCAGTACAAGTACTTCATTCCCATCAAACATTTCCAAAGTAAAATATACACAAATAATAACTTTATTGAAAAGGACAAAGTTATTAAGCAAAAGAAATTCCAGTACACAATAGTTCATTAATTTACCTAGTACATTTCAACAGACATACAGATATATGTCTCCAACAGAGAACTCAACTACCTAGCAGAAGAAACACAAATAGAACCCAGAAAGAAAAGGAGAGATAAAGAAACTAGGCCTACCCACTACCTAAGTCAAACAAGGACAAAGAATAAAGAACCAGTCCAGCCTTCCTCTCTTTCCCTGTAAGACAAACAAGGACTGCAAGAAAAATATAGCATAAACTATGTTACATCGACATGGACGCCATATATCCATAAGCTGCACAAAACATTCCAAATAACTATACCCAGACATATATTGCCAGTACGATCACATTAGTCCCCACCATCAATGCTCTTCTAAACAAGCTTGCTCAACTATGCCCTTTTCTTTCTCCACAACATCGACTCTACCTTACCGAATTCCCTTCCCAGCTTCTTTTTCTTGTCTCTTGGCTTTATCCTCTTCACCCATTTGATCATCCACCTTTTCTAGCTTTCTTTGACCATCCTCTTCTGCTATCATGTCTTCATTCACAAACTCATTCTTAATTGTCTTTTCCTCTTTTTCTTCTTTCTTCGCGTCATTAGGTACACACTCTTCCATACAAACATCTTCATTATTATGTTCTTTACCTTCACGAAAATCTGAACAATTTTCACTCTCATTCTCTGATCCATTTTCCACTACCTCCTCATTACCACCTTCCCCACACACACCAATTTGATGATTGCTACTCTGTCTCTCGAGAAACAGCAGCCTTCTCCTCATATCTGCCATCTCTCTCTCCATCAAAAACAACCTCTCTTTCAATGTCAAGTTCTCCTCCTCCAATTGTGCAATATGACTATCCTGATCATCCACCCTGTTCTCCAAAACATTATTATAATCTCCACCAGAACCACTACCACTATAATTCGGATATATCATTTCAAAACGACTCAAATCATGATCTAATCTCCTCTCAACTTCAACATGCTCCTCTACATCACTGTCACTAGACCCGTTAGCATCATCATCATCTTCCTCATCTTGCTCATTCTCAAGTTCACTTCCTGATCTTAACCTAATCAAACCCTTCATTGAACCATACCCGTCAACTCCCCACTCTTCTTTTGCCATGTCAACCAACACCTCCCTTGAGGGTGAAAATACCGGAGTAGGCAAGACGGCAGGCGTCACAGGGCATGGCGAAACCAAAGAAGCAATCCCACCGGATTTCTTAGCTCTAATAATAAAAGAAGTAGTATTACGGGGAGCATATGGAGCAAACCTATTGTTATTATTCCCATTATCATTAAACTTCTTCTTATTGGAATAAAACTTCCTTGTCTTTTGACGATTCTGCGACTGCAATTCATGAAGCGTCGGAGGGTTGTAACCTTGAGTACTACCTTGGCCAACACTCTGTTTCATCTTCTTCGCCTTCCAACTATTATTATTATTATTATTACTCCTCGGTTTAGACACGCCAAAAGTACCAATCTTGCTAGGGTTTTGCTGCAAAGTTTGCCACGGCTTCAGTTGCTTATTATTATTACTATTATTATTAAGATTAGTATTACTGCTACCAACGTAGCCGTGATTCAACATAAACAACTGAGATTGAACCGGCAATTGAGGCTGCTGATTCATCACCTGAAAAAAAACCCCGGCACATCGTCTCATAAGATTGATGATAATAATAATATTCACTATGACAAACATCACAACCACAAAAGTTCAGAAACCGACAAGTTACCTGCGGCAAAAGCGGAGGAAGCGGCGGAGGTTGTTGATTCATGATATGAGCTTGATTGATCATCATCTGTGTTTGCTGATCATTCATTGATTTAGATGAAATTCCCAAATTGAAACCCAAACAGTAATTTTAATAGATTGATTTTGAATTTGTTTGGTAGTGAATTTCAAATGAATTTTGTCTTCGAAAATAAGTTATCCTCTCTCAGATCTGAAAGGTTCAGATTTGATTTAGTTTCGATGACAGGTTGGGTAAGAGGAATTTATATAGTGAGGGATGAGATGGGATGGACGGTTGGATGGTGTTGATGAGAAACGGAGGGTTGAGATTGGAAGTACATGTTTGAGAAGGAGTAGGGCAATGGTTGCCACGTGGAGAGCTGGAGCCGGTTTGGGAAGAAAGTCGGCTCGGTTGCTTTAATTGTTCAGTTACAAAATTGCGTACTTTTAAGTGTCAAATTCATATTTTACGTTACATATAAAATGGATTTCCACCCAATGTGAAATCAATGAGTGATAGGAGCTTGTAATTAATGTGTTATATCAACATATTTAAGGTAAAGGGATTTAGTCAAATTTCTTAGGCAATAATGGTGGCAGAAAAGTGTTATACAAGCCTCCGCTCCATCACTTGTATTGATATTGAAAATACACTCAACCTTCTCTCTTTAATTACCCTCTCAATTACTTACCCAGATTTCCGTTTTTTGTTTTTATAATTCTCCTTATTTTTACTTCTATTTTCTCTCTTTAAATCTCTTCTTCTATTTGCAATTATTATTGTTATTACTAACATTCATAATACGTTATCAGCATGACTTGTTCAGGTGTATTATCATAATCTTTCAATTATATCACTATCTTAATTATTATAGATATTTTAATTTTTGTTATTCCTCTATTTAATTTTTTATTTATTATGGTATCATATTTGCAATCTGAAAATTGTAAAATCATGAATCTAGACTTAAAATTTTGAATATCATTTGTAACTTAAAGTTACAAACTTATGAATATAGACCTTAAGTCTTAAATAACATTGGAATATTTATTATATATGATTTGTAACATGAAGTTTACAAACTCATGAGAAGATATATATAGATCTGGAGTCCTAAGTTTCATTAAAGTATTTATTATAATTATGTTTCATTTACAACTTAAAGATTGCATAAGTTATAAAAAGAATGAAATAGAAGTCTGAAATATTATTTAAGTTTTCATACTATAATATTATGAATATTAATTATAAAACCAAAAACTTTGTGAATATGAGACAAATATGAACCTAAAGTTTTAACATATTTTTTCTTAATCATATTAATAATTTTTATTACTTTTATCAACCTACGGTTGCTAAAAATGGCAAACCTTGTAAAACTTTAATATGTTGCTCTTCAATTGGATGGAGAAAACTACATTGAATAGGTCTTGAACACAGTTCTCCATCTAAAATCAATGAGTCTTAGAGAAACAATTAAAAAAGAAAATAAAACATTCCAGCAGGATAAATAGAAGACGACTATTTTCCTTTGTTACCACATCCACCAAGGATAACGAGCATAATACGCATATATTATTGACCCATTAGAATTATGAAGAAACCTAAAAGAAATATTCAATCATCATAGATCAATAATATTGCCAATGACCCAATATGAATAGACTCATTTACGCTAACAAGATTTTAAATCTATAAGTGAATATAACTTTGTCATGTTCAAAATATAACATAATTTTTCTTAATCATATTACTAATTTTTATTACTTTTATCAACTTACGGTTGGTAAAAATGACAAACTTTATAAAACTTCAATATATTACCCTTCAATTGGATGGAGAAAACTACATTAAATAGGTCTTGAACACAGTTCTCCATCTAGAATCGATGAGTCTTGGAGAAACAATTAAAAAAGAAAATAAAACATCCCAGCAGGATAAATTGAAGACGATTATTTTCCTTTGTTACCACATCCACCAAGAATTACGAATAGAATATGTAGATATTATAGAGTCATTAGAATTATGGAGAAAGCTGAAAGAAAGATTCAATCATCATAAATCAATAATATTGCCAATTACCTAATATGAATAGACTCATTTATACTAACAAGATTTTAAATCTATAAGTAAATATAACTTTGTCATGTTCAGAATAGTCTCCAAAATGAGATTATGTGTGGAAAAATAACTGAAGAAAATATGTTAGAAAAAATTTTCTCTATATTTCATCTATCAAATATGCTCTTACAGCAGCAATATAGGAAAAGAAATTTTGAAAAATATTCTGAACTGATATCTTGTTTACTAGTGGTTGAATAAAACAATGAATTGTTATTGAGGAACCATCAGACACGCCCTACTGGCACTACGTCGTTTCCTGAAGTGAACACAACTACTAGTAGTAGTCATCTTGGGCACAGACGAGGTCTTGGATGAAATAAGTTTCGATCCAAAGGTGGTCATAATAGAAAATTTTTCCACCATAAATGGACTAAAGATGAAGCAAAATAAGATAAAGGAAAAATGATACTAAATAAACCATAAAATCATAAAAGTAAATGTTATAGATATGGTTCTAAAAGCTATTGATCACGTATCTGTCGTACGCCCAGATATCTAGTGGATTTATACCAAGAATCTATTAAAAATATAGATAAAAAGATCAAATCAGATTGTATTGATACTTCAAATCCTGTCGATCTAGCGAACTTCGATATTTCAAAATTTTTATAAGATTAAAAAATTATGTATATTATATTACGTAATTAGTACTATGTATTTCTTCCTTTCAAATTTTGTAATACCTAATGTAAATTTTCAAATGAAAAGAAATGAACTCCAAAATTGAAGCTTTAACTTTAAAAACTGGTGATGAAAACATGTGTCTAATCAATAGTGCAACAATCCACACAATATCGAAAGAAAAGAAATTCTTCTTAATTTTATCACCAATCACGGCTAAAGTAAATATTATATCAAGATCAATAAATTTGATTGAAGATTTCGAAAGAACCATATTTTTGCTAAAAACGAAACAAAATTAAGTATCAATGATGCATGATATTCAAATAGATTCAGAAGAAATCTATTTAATTTTAATGATATAAGAAATAATAGGTATCATATTGAAACTATGAATGAAAATTATGCAGAATATCTATGTATAACTAATAATGTCTTCGAAAGAAGACATGTACTAGAAAAATTGTCTATTTTATTATCTGGATTGTATTATACAATCATAAAGGTAATTAAAACTTACGTAATATCGAACCAAAAATTCTCTAATCCAAAAGTATTTATGTTTTGACATGACCATTTAGGTCACCCAAGATCTATAATGATACGTAGAATTATTGAAAATTCACATGGACATACATTAAATAATCATAAAATTTTATTATCTAGTAAAAAATTCTACACCGCCTATTCTCAAGGAAAATTAGTAATAAGACCATCTCCTTCCAAAATTAGAATTGAATCCTTATCATTCTTACAAATGATTCAAGAGGACATTTGTGGACCTATTCATTCACAAAGTGGGTCATTTAGTTATTTTATGGTCTTAATTGATGCATCTGCATGATGGTCCCATGTTTTTTTACTGCCAATTCGAAATGTTGCATTTACTAAACTGTTAACACAAATTATCAAATTAAAAACACATTTAACAGATTATTCAATCAAGTTAATACAACTAGATAATACTAATGAATTCACATCTAAAACATTTGACGATTATTACATGTCTATAGGGATTGATGTTGAACATACAATCTTGCATGTCTATACATAGAATAGATTAGTTAAGTCTTTTATCAAACGACTCTAGGTAATTGCATGAACTTTATTACTAAGAACTCAATTAACAACTTTTATGTGAAACATGTCATATTATATGTTGTAGCATTAATTTTCTTATGACCTTTCTCTTATCATCAATATTCTTTACTACAATTGGTTCTTGATCACCTACCTAATATATCTCATTTGAAAATATTTAGTTGTGTTGTATATGTCCCTATTGCATCTCTTCAACGCACAAAAATAGGACCCTAATACCATTTGAAAATTTATGTTGGATATAATTCACTATCAATTATCAGGTATTTGAAACTATTAACAGGTGATTTTTTTACTGTATAATTTACAAATTATCACTTTGATAAGACAACATTGCTATCATTAAGGGAAAAAAATACCTCCTGAAGTTAAACATGAATTTACTTGGTATGTACTTACCATGTCTTATCTAGATCTTCGCACATTTTAAAGTGAAACTAAAGTGCAGAGGATAGTGTGTTTATAAATTATTGTCAATCAAATGCTTGATGTATTTGTAGATACGACAAAAGTGATAAGATCACATGATCTAGCTACTAATGCACCTGCAAAAATTAATATGACTATTGAACATTTTATTCGAATCATGATTGATCAATCTACTACACACCACAAGCATGGTGGACCTATTGGATCGAAGGATACTATTATTCCAAAAAGAAAGACAAATAATCAAACAAATATCAATCATGATGTTCTTAAAATGAATGCAAAATCCACACTCTCTGATATTCTTCTAGAAGAGGTAATAGTCCCTGAAGAGATTTAAGCCCCTGAAGTGATACAAAATCTTGAAAAATGGAAAAATGATAATACTAAGATATCTTTAAATTATACTTATACATGAGAGATGTGGAATCTTGAAATAGTCAACGTTGATGATATATTATCATTTGCAGTAACTACTAAAATTATGAATGATGATAATTTTAAACTACGTACTATGGCTAAGTGTAGACAAAGACATGATTAGCCTAAATGGAAAAAAACAATTCAAGCAAAACTAGCTTCTTTAGCAAAATGTCAAGTGTTTGGGTTGTAGTTCCAACACCTCAAGACATACAACCTATTGGATATAAATGAGTATTTGTGAGAAATGAAATGAGAAAAATGAAATTGTTAGATATAAAGTCAAGCTTGTAGCCTAAGGTTTTTCCCAAAGACTAGATATAAAGTTATATGAAACATATGCATCTGTGATAAGTATAATCACATTTAGATATTTAATTAGTTTAACAGTTTCTGAATGATTAGACATATGCCTAATAGACATAGTTACTATTTATTTATATGAAAATTTGGATATTAAAATTTATATAAAACTCCTTGAAGGATATAGATTGATCAAAGCAAAAAGGGACAATCCAAAAGGCATGTACTCATTTAAATTATAAAGATCATTATATAGATTAAAACAATCTAGAAGAATGTAGTACAATTACCTCAGTGAATATTTGTAAAAAAAGGGTTATGTGAATGACTCTATATGTTCATGTGTCTTTATTAAACTGTTAGAATTATGATTTGCTATTATAGCAGTTTATGTTGATGACATGAATTTAATTAAGTCTCTTAAAGAACTCTAAAAAATTGTTGAATATTTGAAAAAAGAATTTAAGATAAAGGATTTGGAAAAGACATAATATTGTTTTGGCCTGCAGATTGAGTACAATTCAAATGAAATACTTATACATCAATCAACATATATTGAAAAATTATTAAAAATTTTTACTATTGATAAGGCTCATCCTTTAAGCACCTCAATGGTTGTTTGGTCTATCGATTCAAAAAAAGATGCATTTCATCCTAAAGAAGAAAATGAAAAGATATTTGGTCTTGAAGTACCATACCTTAATATCATTGGAGCTTTATTATATTTGGCCCAATGCACTAGATTAGATATATCCTTTGCAGTTAATTATTGGCCCGATTTAACTCTTCACCAACCCATCGTCATTGAAATGGAGTCAAACATATACTTTTTTACCTATGTAGGACTACAAATTTAGGATTATTCTATTCTGTCAAATCTCCTAAAGATCTTAGTTTGGTGAAAATGTAGATGCCAATTATTTTTCTAACCCCTATAAGGCTTGTTCATAGACATGATATGTTTTCATATACAATGACATAGCAATATTATAGCGCTCCATCAAACAGACCTTGGTTGCAACATTTTCAAATCATTTAGAGATCCTAGCTTTCTATGAAGCCATTTGAGAATGCATATGGTTATGGTCTATCATCCATTATATTTGAAATACATGCAGTCTTTCTTCAACAATAGACACTATTTTCATATTATATGAAGACAATATAACATGCATTGCACAAATTAAAGGTGGATACATTAAAAGGATAGAACCAAACATATCTCATCGAAGTTTTTTTACACTTATAAGCTCCAGTAAAACAGAAAAATTGATATCAAACAAATAAGATCTAGTAAGAATCTTCTTGATTTATTCACTAAGACATTATCGAAATCAACATTTGAAAAGTTAGTATATAACATCGATATGTGACAGCTTAACAAACAATCAAATTAATCCTATTACAAAAAGGGGGAACATTCATCAAAAAGAGCAGATTTTTGAAGTTTGTCACATTTAAGCAAAATATGCATTGTACTATTTTTTTCTTCACTAGGTTTTGTCTCACTAGGTTTTTCTAATAAGGTTTTTAATAAGACAGTTTTAATATGTCTAACCCCACTTTGTAGGATATTAAATAATTATGTTTTTTTGATTTGGTTTTTATCCTACTAGTTTTTTTCTTAGTAGAGTTAATATAATTATTTGTAAATGGTGAAAATTCAAAGAGGAGTGTTACATATGAAATAGATTTCCACCAAATGTGAAATCAATAAATGATGGGGGCTTGTAATTAATGTGTTATGTGAACGCATTTAAGGCAAAGAGATTTAGTCTATTTTCTTGGGCAATAAGGGTGGCGGAAAAGTGTTATATAAACTCCCGCGCACCCCCCCCCCCCCCCCCCCCCCCCTCTTCCATCACTTGTGTTGATATTGAGAATACACACAACCTTCTTTCCTTAAATCACCCTCTCAATTACTTACCAGATTTTTGTTTTCTGTTTCTTTAATTCTTGCTCTTTTTGCTTCCATTTTCTCTCTTTAAATCTCTTCTTTTATTTGCAATTATCATTACTATTACTTACATTCATAATATTTATAGGCTTTAAGTTTAGGATAATTATTACACTACATATATATATATATATATATATATATATATATATATATATATATATATATATATATATATATATATATATATATATATATATATATATAAAATACTATTAGTATAAATTTTTGTGTATAATTTAATATATTAGCATCTAATTTTAATTGAATAAATTTAAAGTGAGAGAAAAAATAAACAATTATATCACTTAATCACAAATTGTCACCTTAATTTATATTCAAAAAGTTGTATAATCTGTTTGTACGCATAATGTTATTCTTTTGTAGGGGCATATATAAAATCAAGAATAGTGTTATGTGCATAAATAATATACACAATTTTATATACAAACAGTGACATGTGAGCATGTGATTGGGTAATTTTAAATTATAGATAAAATAATACATAATCACATAGTGATATATCATTATTTATATATATAATTTTATTGTAAAATCACTCAACACTTTATGATCTATATGTATATAATCATTAGATGTCGTTTGGTTTGCAATATATCTTGTTTGATTTGTCAAGTAATAAAAAATTATTGTAATCTTTTATGTAGATTTGACAAATGAGCGGGTGGTCAGGTGCTAATCGGGTAAAAATAGGTGTGGGTTAACAATGGGTCAATTTATATAGGTAATTATTTCTAAACTTGTATTCGACTTTACGGATATGGGTTAACTCACGAGTTACCCGTTAATATTAATTTTACATTATCTCTATTTTGTTTTTATTATTTTAATATATTTATTTTGAAATTTTTAATATTTTTCTTTTCAAAAAATATAAATATTGTGTGGTGGAACGAAAATCTGTCTCAAATTATAAAAGTATTTTTTATAAATTTAAATAATTTTAATATTAAACATAAAATGAATATCAATAACAAAATGTCTAGTGCTCAATTTTTTTAATTTTAAGATGGGTTTAAGTTTATTTCATGTTAAGAGAAAAGAAATTATGTGAAATTTATGTTAGGTGTGTTGTAAGTTTGATGTTGATGAGGGTGAAGAAAATGAGTAGGAATGACATCACGAGTGACCAGTGGGCATACCCAATCCGTGTGTAAAAATCCATTACTTGTGGGTATAGATTCAAAATGGATACGAGTTCAAAAATCTAAAACTTATGCAGATTATCCATTCATTTTGATAAGTTTACTTTTATTACTAGTGATAATATAACAAGTAATTTAAAGGGTAATATAATTATCTCCTTTACCTTATAAAATATTACCGAGATGACTTTGATTTTGTTATAATTATTCCTTATTTATTAAATTTTTAATATTAAAATATCTCTACTTTCAATTAATATAACAAGTAAAATAAAAAATATTTTAGATTAAAGTAAAATAATATTTTGATATTCTTGTATTATATCTAATAATCTATAATAATTATTTATAACTATTAATTTTTACCAAATACATTAATAATTCATTAAAGTAATTTATTTTTACAAGAATCTTTCATATTTATTTTAAAAGATTAACTAATCTAAACATATCTAGTTTGTGTTAATATATAAAAAACAATTTGAACAAAGTTAACTCATATTCAAATTGAAAACTTGACGAAAAAAGACATAAAAATGGGCAAATCTCATCAGTAGTCGTGATTTTGAAGAAAGAAGGTTAATATAAATTTGCAAGTAGGCAAATTGTGAGGGATAAAATATAATTTTAATAGGCAAAATTATGCCTAGGGATAAGTTATATTTTACACTATTGGAAATTAAAAAGTTAAATAATATTTTACTCAGTGATAACGTTGAGGACCTAATGCTAAACTAATTGATATTTTATTGTAGACATGATAGATTGTTTTTTTTTTTTAATTGGGCCAAAAGACTTATTCCCACCTAAGGGTTAGTTCGTTCCCAAACACACATTAATGGAGTTTTAAAAACTTAAGCACTTACTTATAAACTGTTAAAATTAATCAAAACTATTAGATATAAGAGTAAAATCGTTATTTTATCACTAAACCCTAAAAGTTTATGTCATTTTTTCCTTTTAGTTTGAAAAACCAACAATTTTTCTTCCACCCAAAAGTTTGAAAAAATCACTTTTCCTTCTAGGGTTTTTTTTTCTTTGGCGACTAGAATTCATTCCGACTATTGGCCAACCTTCCTACCATCTTCTTTTCTTATTGTTGACCTTCCTGCCCTAGCAATTTCGTTTGATAAAGACATCTGACAAAAAGACGAAGATGATTCATTATCCTCGTCTTTTTATCTGACTGATGGATCAATATTAGAAGATTCGTCTAATGTTGATTCATCAGTCAAATAAAGATGATTTGTCTTCTTCTGACCAAAGAGATGAAGACGAATAGTTTTCATTTGGCTGAAGAAATAAAGATGATGAATTGTCTTTATCTTTTCGTTTGACAAAACTGCTATAGTGGGAAGGCCAACGACGAAAGAAGAAGATGGTCGGAAGGGTGACCGACGACGGGAACATATTCTGGTCACTGGAGAAAGAGGAAAAAACCATAAGGGAGAAAGTGAATTTTTTGAAACTTAATTTTGAAGGGAAAGTTATTAGTTTTTTAAATCAAATAGAGAAAGTGTTATATAACTTTTGATGTTTTAGAGTTTAATAATAAAATGACAATTTTATTTTTTATAACTAACTGTTTTTGTTAAATTTATCATACTATGAGTAAATAATTTAGGTTTTTAAAACATTGTAGATATGTATTTGAAAATGCATATATATATATATATATATTTATTTATTTATTTTAATAGGGTTTAACATCCAATCTTTAAAGGATTAGTTGATATTTCACTGTATTTTTTACGGGTTCATATAGTTTTATGGCCATAATGGGGGGTAATTATTTTACCCCTACCATGTAAATATCATATAATCTCCTAGAATGTAAATGATTAGAATACCCTGCAATTTCATAAAAACATGTGTAAAATTATTTTTATAATAATAATAAACAAATGTTCTATCTTTACACCTTGATTGAGTCAAATTTATTACTTAATTTTTTTTTAGTAAAATTTTGATTATTAATTTTTTTGGAAGTGGGAGTTAGATAAAAGATGTTAGAGTCTTATCATTATATGAGATGTTCAATATATTCGTATAACTTCTATATTGTTAGCTAAAATCATAAGCATGGCTAGCATCTTATGCATAACTTATGTTTTATAGGATGTATGTTGGCCAAAGGATCTATTCTTACTTAAAGATTACTCTTTTTTCAAATTTTCACTCATTAACTTTAAAAACCCTAAATACTTATCAATTTATTAAATTTTGTTATTATTGTCAAAGGTAAAATCGTTATTTTGAGATTTTTTTAAAAATAATAATTTATTCTTGTTTCTCACGTTAGTTTTAAAAATTAATAACTTTCCCCCTAACTTAATTTTAAAAAGTTACTTTTTCACCCTCACCATCTAGGATTCTTAAGGTTTCTATATTTTAGGGTTGATGCTACCCCTTCAAAGCTTAAAATATTACACTTACACACCTAAAAATTTATTCTCTTTTTTTGACAACTATTCTTCTTGACGATTTGCTTTGACACGTCATCAACCACTTGACGGCACCTCCTCTCCCTCTTTGGTGGTTTTTGTATTGGAAAAGCATCGGAGAGGGAGAGGAGGTGTCATCGGAGTGCTTGATGATGCACTAGAATGAACCACTAGGAAGAACGGTGGTCGAAAAAAGAGAATAAATTTTTGAAAGTATAAGTATAATGCTTTGAACTTTAAGGGGGACAGTTTTTATCCTTAAAATATGGAAATCCTAGGAACCCTAGATAGTAGAGGTGAAAAGTAACATTTTAAAATTAAATTAGGGAAAAATTATTATTTTTTAAAACTAAGGTGAAAAATGAGAATAGATTATTATTTTTTAAATAAAATCTCAAAATAATGATTTTATTTCTGATAGTAACAACAAAATTTAATATATATATGAGTATTTGAGTTTTTTAAAGTTAACAAGTGAAAATTTGTGAAAAGAGTAATCTTTGGGTGGGAATAGGCACGTCAATTGGGCCGGGTCGAATGGAGGCCCGGCCCGAAGCACGAAAAAAAGCCCGGGCACGATAAAGCCCGGCCCGGTACTGTAGCATGCCGGGCCGGGCCCATGGGCTTATCGGGCCGGGCCTTGGGCCTTAATATTAAACCCATGGGCTGGCCCGGCCCAGCCCGGCACTGTTCATATATATATATATATATATATATTTTTAATTTTTTCTTCTGCCAAATGGCAGAAGCAAATTCTGCCAAATGGCAGAAGCTGCTTCTGCCTGGTGGCAGAAGCTAATTCTGCCTGGTGGCAGAAGCTGCTTCTGCCAAATGGCAGAAGCTAATTCTGCCTGGCAGAAGCAAGCTTCTGCCAAATGGCAGAAGCTAATTCTGCCTGGCAGAAGCAAGCTTCTCCCAGGCAGAAGCCCAGGCAGAACGCTTCTGCCTGGCAGAACGGCTTCTGCCTTGGCAGAAGCCGTTGGCTAGCTTCTGCCTTGTGGCAGAAGCCGTTGGCTAGCTTCTGCCACAAGGCAGAGGCAGAAGCCGTTGGCAACGGCTACTGGCGCCAGTAGCCGTTGCCAAACTTTGTTTTAATTTTTTTTTTAATTAATTGATTTTTTCCTATAAAAACCTATTCAATTTTTCATTTTCATTTTCAATTACAATTACAAATTTCTCAAACTCTCAATCTCTCAAACTCCCAATCTCTCAAACTCTCAATCTCAACTATTTATTATATTTTTAATTTCATTTTATTTTAATTTTATCATTACAATATATTACAAATGGATCCAATGTCAAATGAATTCAATCCATTTGAATATTATCATGCTGGCGCTGATGATATTATTGATGATGCACAAGGTGGGATAGGTAGAGCACCAACAGGTGAAAGTGGTACGGGTACAGGTTCGCATTGTTCGACAGAGAGAAAAAGAAAACAAACGTCAATGGTATGGGAACACTTTGATAGAATAGAGGAAACAATAGAGGGGAAATTAATTCGTCGAGCAGTATGCAAACATTGCGGTTCTTGTTTAACATGTGCAAGTACAAGTGGGACGGGACATCTTCGCCGACATGTTACTGATTACTGTAAAAAAATTCCACATGAACTTAGAGGACAAAAACAAATTGCATTCACCAGATCGCGATCTGTTGGTCCAGGTGCCACTTCAGCAGGAGGTCCGAGCGGTTCTAGACATATGGGAGAAATGTCAACTTTTACGTACGATCAAATGAAGGTTCGAGATTACATGGCCAGGTATGTCGTTGCTTCTGATCAACCTTTTAGTTATGCAGAAGATGAAATTTTAGAATGGATGATGCAAAATAGTATTCAACCAGCATTTAGAAGAATTCCTAGGTCAACTCTTAGGTCAGATATATTGAGAAATTATGAACTAATGAAAATAAAAATTATTGGAGAATTAAGTAATTTTAATGGTGTTATTTCAATAACTTCTGATTTATGGACTGCTACAAATCAACGTATAGGATATCTTTGTGCAACTGCTCATTATATTAATTCTGATTGGCAATTATGCAAAAAAGTTATTGCATTTAGAAATTTAGAATATCCACATAATGGTCTTGCAATTTATCGTTCATTAGCAAATATTTTTGATGAATATAAAATTAATAATTCTATTTTTTCAATTACTTTAGATAATGCTAAAAATAATAATAAAGTTATTGAATATATGCATAATCATTTATCTCCTCCATTTAATGGAAAATTATTTCATGTTAGGTGTGCATGTCATATTATTAATTTAATCGCTCAAGATGGCTTGAGTTTGGCAAAAAAACATTTAGAAGTAATTAGACATGCCATTGCATATATTTCATCATCCCCATCACGGGTACAAACATATCATCAATTATGTAAATCAATGGGGTTAAGAAGGAAAAAATTAAAAATAGATATTAGCACTAGGTGGAATTCAACATATCTCATGTTGAAAGCATGCGAAGGGTATGAAGTTCCTATAACACGATACTTCAATACCCAACCAATGGATTCGCAAGATCCTATTTTTTTGACAGATCAAGATTGGGAAATAGCTATGACTTTAATGAACTTGTTAGAGCCATTGAAAACAGCCACAGATCATTGCTCAGGTGTGTATTATCCGACAACTTGTTCTATAATATATAATATGGTAGAAATAAGTGATATATTTAAAGAACATAGGTATCGTCACTCTCATAATGCTTTTCAAAATATATGTATGCAAATGGAACAAAAATTTAAAAAATATTGGAGTGAAATTCCTTTACTTTATTCTGCAGCTACTATTTTAGATCCTAGGGCAAAAACTAATGGATTACAAAATTTATTTGATGTTATTAATGAAAATTTATCAATTAATAGCAATGTAAATTCTGTTGAATATGTTCAAGAATTTTTATTTGATATGTATAGTATTTATGAACAAAAATATGGAAAAACTGGACAAAGTTCTGCACCAGAGGTAAGCTCTGGTAGTTCAGGTAAAAAAAAGTCACGCATATGGTCTTTATTGCGCAAAGGTAAACAAACTGTTAGTCAAAGTACAAATTATAGTCAATTTTATAATTATATAAATATTGACCATTATCCTGAAATTATTCAAAGATATAATGCTGAAAAACTAGATGTTTTGGCATGGTGGAAAGACAAGGCAGAAACCTTTCCTGTGCTTGCAGCCATAGCTCGAGATCTACTAACACCTCCGGTGTCAACTGTAGCATCGGAATCCGCTTTTAGTGCAGGGGGATGTGTGCTGGATGATAGACGATCCAATTTACATCCAAATATGGTCGAAGCGATAATGTGCATGAAAGATTGGATCAAAGCTGATTTTAAATTACAGAATCGTGTGACAGAAGATGTCTTTGAAGAATTCAAAGATTTGGATGTAGAAGATGAATAGATAAATATTATATAGTAGATAAATTTTATTTATGTTTTGTAATTTATACAATATGTAAATTAATTTATTTGTATTTTATTAACAATTTATAATATTTTTTATCATGTAACCACGGTATTCCTCCGCCATAAGTGAGGGATTATAAATAAAATATTCGGGGTACTGTCCTCGATTTTAATAATTGAAAAATAATTTGTGTTTAAAAATTTTAATTAAAACTTTTTTTAAAAATATTTAATAAGGCCCGGCCTGACCCGTTTACTGAGGCCCGGCCCGGCCCGTTAGTACATGGGCCGGGCTTTGGGCCTTTATATTTCAAAGGGCCGGCCCGGCCCGAAGGCCCATTACTGTTTGGGCCTCAAGCCCGGCCCGGCCCATTAGCCCAACGGGCCGTGCTGGAGTCGGCCCGGCCCGGCCCGGCACGGCCCATTGACGTCTCTAGGTGGGAATAAGTCTTTTGGCCTATGTATATTTTTTATAACTTGTAATAATTATATTAATAAAACTATACGTACATAAGTTGAATACATAAGTAAGTACACATTTGATGTGTTTTATCATATGATTTAGGGATTTTAAAATTAAAAATAAAATAATAATCAATCACATAATAACATATATAAATATATATCTAAAATAAATACACATAGTTTTGCGGGATATTAATTAAACTAACCACATTTTCTGCTTTCTGTACAATGTAGCCACATTTTTTCCCACTATACAAATATAACTACTTTTTAGTTTGACCTTGCCTTTAAAAGGAAAAGAGTCATCCAATAAAAGTAATAGTGGTCTAAAGTTGTGGTTTACTTTCAACAAGATTTTAACAAAAAAAAAAAAATTGTTAAAAATATTGCATTAAAGACAAAAAGAACAAAGTAAGTTTTAAATCTACACTTTTTAAATGTTATTTACAACTTTTTAGTGTTATTTATTTTGTTAGAAAACATGTTTGTATGATAATTCATGATTGTTTCATAAAAGTTGTTGGTTTAAAGTTAAATTAGATAAAATACTGAATAAATAACTGGAAAAGTTTAATAAATCAAGTAGAAAACAAATGTTTTCTTGATTTATGTTATTTGAGTGTGTCAAATTCTGGGATTTAGGGTTAATCGGATGAGTAGGTTGACTAGACAAGTTTGCATATTAATAGTTAATTTTTATTATATTATTTTGTAGGTTTTATTTTCATTTCAAAATGGCTAAAACTGCATTTATGACTAAGTTTGGAAGGCATTAGGTTACCAGAGATAATGCTATTATGAGTTATGTTAGTGGTGATGAAAGAATGATAATGGTTAATACAAGAACTGATTTCGAAGGATTGATCGAGAAAATATGTTGTCATCTGATGATCAAATGTTCATACAAATGCATACAATGATTTAACGGTGCTTGGAAACCCATATAAGCTTCAAGATGATGATGGTATTGAATTTTTGATGTAGTAGCTAGAAAAAAATATCGACTTATCTTTATGTTACAAAAAGTCAAATTAAAGAAAGAGACAATGTCAATGAATAACAAGTTGAGGAAAAATGATTGTAGAATGATCTGAGATAAAATTGGGTACAACCATAAAGTGTCTTGAAGAATGAAGAATTGGGTAATCATAATGATGATGATAATGAGAATGAAAATTTCGAGGAAAAATTTGATAGGCTTGTGGATGTTAATTAGATGTATGATGTATAAGTCTAGGAGACTGAGTTACATGGGAAAAAAGACATTGAGAGAAGTCCAAGTATTTTTCATAATGTTAGGGGTAAGTCTAACATGGCACATCATAATTAGGTTGACCATGGAACATCCCTGGTAATTATATATGTCCCAAATCTATTTCAATGGGTTTTGTTAACAGCTGTAGATGTTGAGAATAAGATGAATGGTAATGTTGAAAGATAACCCAATACAAGGATCAAATTGATGTAAAAACAAGAAGTATTGTAAGAAATAATTGCAAGATTTATTTGCAAGACTTACTTTAGAACAGAGTTTTCAATACAAAGCTTATCGGTTAACAACGATACGATGGGAAATTAGATGTAGAAACAAGGAGTATTGTAAATGACATGCACGAGCAAAAAAGAAAGATGGAACTGAATTGTGGCAGTTAAGTTATTTGGATGAAATACGCATATGTCTTAGAAATTAAATATTGTCTTATCATAGACAGGTAAGTGCTTGATCATTGGAGAGGATCTTTACATCAATGTTTGTGGTTAACCATATCTATTGACCTAAAGAAATCATCACTTATATGGTAGATAGATATAAGATTGACATATCATACACACAAGTATGACTTGTGAAGACATGGACATTAAATGCATTAAAAGGCTTACCAGAGGATCTTTTCATGCGCTTACCAAAGTACTGTCATAATCTTGTGTTATGCATCCCTGACATAGTCACATATATTGATATAGATGAGAATAATCGATTTAAGTTTTTTTTATCATTGCATTAGGGTGTTCAACACCAGTGTTTCAACAATTTTGTCATTCGATTATTAGCATTGACACTGCACATTTGAAAGAAAGGTACCTTGGAAGACTATTTATTGTTGTTGCAAAAGACAATAATAACTAGATTTATCCATTAACATTTGGTATTGGGGGAAAGGAGGACATGAAGTCATGGACATTGTTCCTCACATACTTACATATGCGTATTAATGACATCCCGAACTTGATGATTATTTCAAATTAACACCCAACAATAATTGCGTTAATATCAAACATCTTACCTAATATTTATCATGATTGTTGCAATCACCACATCAAAGGTAACATATGTGCTCAATGCAAGAAAACACAATCAATTGAAGGAATATTTTGGAGGGCTGCAAAGACATATCATCTCTCTAATTTTGATAATGCTATGAGGTATATTTATCTTGTAAATCCCAATGCATTGACATTGTATATGATAAATGGGTGAGAACTCATTTCAGCATGCTTCGATACAACATTATAACTACCAATATTGCCGAATCATTTAATGTTTTGGCGAGGACCACCATTGGTTGTCAATCACCATCCTCATGGAGTTTATTCGCAGCATAACACAATATAACAATGGTTCTACAATAAAAGAAATTTAGTAGGTGAAATGCGATAGAAGTCTTACAATGTTGATTTGATGGAATGCTCATGCTGTTACAGAAAATTTCAGTCGTTAAGTATTCCTTGTACACATGTCACTGTAGGTGTGCACCACAATAACCTATTTACGAGCAATGTATAATAAAGATGTGAATCCGTTAAATGCATCAAAGTCGTCCACTAAATTTATGAATCAACCTTGGATGACTTTCTTATTATCTTCCCTTATTAGAACATTACGTGCACAATACAAGATGGTTAGCTTCACCTTATCCTCACTGTCATGCCCTAACAACCTGCCTCAATTGTTGCTTTCAAATTAGTATAATTAATTGATGTGATCCTTAGAAAGTATTCTTGCCTTAATTGGGGGACCTTTTGAAATATATACATGTGATGACATATTCATATCATCGCCAAAAACTAGCCCTATCACCAATGCAAACTCCATTGGGCTAAACTGAACATCAACACCGTTTACTTGGAACCATAACTCTCTTCTATAATCCTTGCGGTTTATAAGATGAAACAACATCGAGTACATGAGTATCGAGCTATTTTAATGTTTTCGCATGCTTAGAAAATGTCCAAAACATATTCTTCTGAAAATTTCTCTCTAACTCATATTAAGGTTAGAACAGATCCTCATAACTGCGTTTAGGTTCACTCTGATAGTCACTTGGCCTCAAAATCTGTGTAGTATGAAACCTATATTCACCATCCTATTCGTTAATAGGGAATTTCTGAAACGAACCATAAAAATAACAACTAATTAAAAAAAATTTCAAACACAAATTTAAAAACAATTAAAAAGTTAATAAAAAAATTTAAAAAATATTGGTTGGCCGATCGACCGAGCATTGGACCAACCAATTTTTTTATAAAGACCAACCAATTTTTTTATAAAGAAATATGGTTGACCAACCAAAATTTTTTTTCAAAAATTGGTTGGATGACTAGCTAAACATCCGACTAATCAATTTTTTAAAAATAAATTAGTTGGTTGGGTACTTGGTCAACCAACTAACCACTCTATCAACCTTCATACTGTAAAAGTTGTTAGAAAATTCACCATTTCACCTCACAAATCAACCAAATCATATATCTCAAATATTTTACCAACTCACATATATCATTTATACCAATCAAAATATTATTTCAATATAACAAAATTAAATATAAGAAAACTCAAATCAACCTAACAAAAAAACTAAGCAAATCTATAAATTTTCAAACCAATGCTCATATTATTTGACATATTTTAGGTGTTTAAACTTGAAATTAGAAGAAAATCGATGAAGATGATAAAAACTTGCCAACGGAAAGCATCCAAAGGGATGAAAATGTGGTTGTCGGTGACCGGACAACATCAGTTATGGCAATTTGGCTGATCTATCCATGATGGAGTGACAACAACTTGACTATTTGAAGGTGGTAGTTAGTTTTATGTTTTAACTGAATGAGTTTTTTTTGTCATGATTGGGTGAGTAGAAATCTTAAAAGTATTTTAAATATTTTATATTTTGAATTTTATATATATAAAAAATAAAAAAATAACTATCTATATAAATGATACAAAATATTTTATTTTTTGAATTATATATATAATAAAAAAATAACTACATATATGTCATTTGGACTAAAACAAGAACCAACTGGATGACCTCTATTCATTTAAATTAGAGAAAACCCTAAATCTCTGCTCATCTACTAAATCCTAAAGACTCCATTCGGAACCTCCTCCTCCGCCATAAACGCAACCGCAATGGCAGCCATGCTGGTAAGTAACCAAAACGCTCTCTCTAGTTCATGTTTTTGGTACTAAATTTACCCGTATAGAGTTAACACTGAGTATTGTATTGTGAAATGAGCAGCAGCCGCAGATCATACTGTTGAAGGAAGGGACTGACACGTCTCAAGGGAAGGCGCAGTTAGTGAGCAACATAAACGCGTGTACGGCAGTGGCCGATGTGGTGCGGACGACACTCGGACCTCGAGGAATGGACAAGCTGATTCACGACGATAAGGGAAGTGTAACGATTTCAAATGATGGAGCTACTATAATGAAGCTACTCGACATTGTCCATCCTGCTGCGAAGATTCTCGTCGATATTGCCAAGTCTCAGGATTCCGAGGTTGGTGATGGCACTACTACCGTTGTTCTACTTGCTGCTGAGTTCTTGAAGGAGGCTAAGCCGTTTATTGAAGATGGAGTTCACCCTCAGAATTTGATTAGGAGTTTTCGTACTGCAAGTCATTTGGTATGTTTATGTTATGTTTGTATGTATGCTTTTGAGATTTTAATTGATTCTTAGGGATTTTATTTTATTTTTTAATTTTTAAAATCTTTTATTCGATTTGGTGTAGGCTATTGAGAAGATCAAGGAACTAGCTGTTAGCATAGAGGGAAAAAGTCTAGAAGAGAAGAAGACTTTGCTGGCAAAATGTGCAGCCACGACACTCTCTTCCAAACTTATTGGTGGGGAGAAAGAGTTCTTTGCCTCAATGGTTGTTGATTCTGTTGTTGCTATTGGGAATGAGGATAGGTTGAATCTGATTGGAATTAAGAAGGTATGTCTTCTTCACATTGTTTTGGTTAAGAATCTCAAGTTGTCAATAGCCACTACGTTTCTAGACTTAAGTTTCTAAGTTAGGCCAAGCTGTTTGTTGTATAGTTTATTTTTATCATGGTAAAGGTTCATTTATTCCAATGTTGGGATAAACATAACTTTACAGATTACAGCTTTGCCAACATTAGGTAAGAGCATTGAGGCTAAATTGTTAGTTGCATTGATCATTTTCATTTTCCCTTAATTTGACTTGTTTAGGTTGCTTTCTCTTTGAGGAAAAAGGTTGATGAAATTTTTTGAGTCCACAGGGGCTATTATTCCTTCCTCCCCATAACATAATATATATGCTCCAACTCTTCACCCAGTGTTTAACAGGATATCAATCTAAACTTGGGCTGGCTCTGGGTTCTTGTTTGTACAGGAACTATTCCTTCTCTCTTTAAAAGAACTTCTTGAATTGTGCTTTCATAAAAAAAAAAACATTTATCAGTTTTAATACCTTCTAGACACCATTAGCCTGAGACTCACTTTCAGTCAGCTTTTTAAGTGTGGAGGAATTGCTTTCCACATCCTTCACTCAAGGAAGGTAAAAAAAAGAAAAATTCTCTACTTTAGTTGAGAGTAAACTTTTGCTTTGACAGGATATTTTAACTACTGAAATTGCACTATTTGATCTAATTTTGATATGTAACAATCTTTTAAAGTCAGTGCATTCTTCCTTGTTGTGATTTTATTATTGTGATACATTTTTTTTTTCATTTTTTGTTAGTCTGTTTTCTCTTCATTTCATTATGGTGTAACTTTGATGTTCTCTTGATATATTGGTTTGAAATTAGTGTGAGAGGAATTGGTTTGCTCGTACAGGTTCCAGGTGGTACCATGAGGGACTCCTTCTTAGTAAATGGAGTTGCCTTTAAAAAGACATTTTCATATGCAGGGTTTGAACAGCAACCGAAGAAGTTCTTAAATCCAAAAATACTCTTGCTGAACATAGAGTTGGAACTGAAATCCGAGAAAGAAAATGCTGAAATCAGGTTGGTTTCTTTTATATAATCTCTCATATGTGCAACTCCTGCACAGCCTTTAGCTTCCTTGTTTATTTTATTATCTCTTATTTGTTTCTTGATCAATCTGCTTCAGACTTTCGGATCCAATGCAGTATCAGTCAATTGTTGATGCAGAATGGAATATCATTTATGACAAGCTGGATAAGTGTGTACAGTGTGGAGCGAAAGTTGTCCTGTCACGGCTTGCCATTGGTGATCTAGCCACACAGGTGATTTTGCTGCTTCACTTGGAACTGGAGTACTTTGTAAAAAGGGTTTTTTTTTTTCCCAACAACTGATCCAATATGAGAAAAGCTTTTGCATTCGTACATAATACAGAAGTCGCAAATGTTTTATTGTATATCTTGACTCGGTGAAGCCAAACAATAATTTTGTATAGCTACAAGTTTTAACATCATGACTTCATACAAGAGCTCATAAAATTTGCTTGTGTTAGTTCACTTAAGAATATAATATAACATGTTTTTATGGTTTACTCTTTTATGTTTTCTGTTTATTTTTTCTGCTACAGTACACTATTATTTTTATCTTTTTCAAGTGTTGGGTTTTTCTTTATAGAATATAAAGCATGGAATTTCTTGAAGCAATCTCTTTAAATTGTTAAATTATGTTGGCAATTTAATCAAAACATTCTTTTTGTTTCAGTATTTTGCTGACCGAGATATTTTCTGTGCTGGTCGTGTTGCTGAAGAAGATCTGCAACGGGTTGCTGCTGCAACTGGTGGAACTGTGCAAACATCTGTGAACAATGTTATTGATGAAGTAAGACACCATTACTTAAATTAAAAGATTTATACATTCCCTTAGATAATGCTTGCACAAGCATCCCATATGTTACAAAGAATATTTCTACTTATCTAAATTTTAATTTGGGGACCTTTTTGGCTGTTAGGTTCTTGGAACTTGTGAAGTTTTTGAGGAGAAGCAAGTTGGAAATGAGAGGTTTAATATATTCAGCGGATGCCCTTCGGGGAGGACAGCCACTATAGTTCTTCGTGGTGGAGCTGATCAGGTCTGTTGCTTTTGAAACAACAACGAATTAATATTTATAATCAATGATTATTGATACCTTGGATTTTCTTTGCTCTTCTGTCTCCAGTTCATTGAGGAAGCTGAGCGGAGTTTACATGATGCAATCATGATTGTTAGAAGGGCTTTGAAGAATTCCACTGTAGTTGCTGGTGGTGGTGCTGTAGATGTATGATCGAGAATATCTAATGAAGCATGCTATAGTCTAATTTCTAATGGTAATTCAGCCTTGCTTATGAGTTCTCTTTTTTTTCGGTGGCAGATGGAGATAAGCCGATATTTGAGGCAGCATGCACGGACAATTGCTGGAAAGTCGCAGCTCTTTATCAACTCTTATGCAAAAGCTCTTGAGGTAGGTGGTATTGGGGTTCTATGGTTTAGAATTCATGAAAATGGTTTACCAGGATGTTGTTGAAGCTATCTACTTCTTTTGGGGTCAAACTGATAGCTTGGGGAACACTACTGGTGTTAGTGAAGTAAAGTGGTCATTCATCTCCATAACTTCTTTAATTACTGGAATTGAAGGTGGAAATAAAATTGCTTATATAATTTTTTGATAAAACATTAATCACAGCTATTTATCATGACTTTTTTTAAATATAAAGTACAAACTAGCTTAGCAACATTCTGGATGAGGTCATAAGTTATAGTGGTTTCTCTTATCTTTGGTATTACTATTAAGCATCTAGCAACTTTGATTAATAAAATTGTGTTCCATGATGTTCAAGTTTCAGATTTGTGGGAAGTTTCACAGAAATCTGTCTTACAGCACCTAAAAAATGAGACTTTGATTAGGATTATTGTTTTAAAATGTTTGTTCACTCTTTCTTTCAGTTCTGTCAGGATTACTTTAAGCTTTTTATGCTAAGGGAATATCTGTGTGTTTAAATGAGTTGAAGCAATGCTCGACTTTTTTTGGTCCTTCACAGTGGACCTCCATTCTTCTAGGAGGTGTTTTATGGCAAACCATCCCTGAAAAATTGAATCAAGAAAAAAGAATAAAAGCTTTACAATGGATTTGGGTATTTGAATCATCGTTAGTAACTGTACATTATGTTTGGTTATGATGCTCTTCTTACCAGAGATTCATACGTTCTTTACAAAAGTATCTGTGGACATAGTTAAATAAGAATACAGATTTAAATGTTTAGTTTAACATAGAGCTTATTTCTGAATTTGGTGCAAATGCGAGGGCAGAGATTTTTTAGTATCAAAAAATAAATAAAGTAATTAATTAAGGTCTCAGGCAACTCCTTCAATCTCAAAAGTAAGGCAAAAATGGATTTTTTACTTCTAATATATCTGTTCTTAATGTGCTCAGTGGTTTTTCATAGCGAAAGTGACTGTGGGAGATGGTGCGTGCGAAAGTGAGGCTTTACATATACAATAATACACATTTCCAGTTTTGATGGGCTACTTTTGTAGGAGTGGATATTTATCTACTTCCTAAGTATTTTTTCACTGATATCCATTTCTACTTTCGCTGTCAAGCATTTACACACGTTCTCACACACAAATTATATTCTCTCATTTTGCTTGATAATCTCCCCAATAACACGATAGTTACTTTGCATGTTTTGGCTTGAACATCCAATAGTCTATATGCCTATTTTATTATTTACAATGATCTTGCTTTATTAGAAGGTAAGGATTATGGCGTACATGCCTCTATCAGTTTCTAATCCTCTTAATATGGGTCAGTATTATAATTAATAATCTTTGCCTTGGAAATTCTGAAGGCAACACATCATAGAAACTCAGAATATGAACTTTTTTATGCTTTTTTCGAATATAATGATCTACTGCTGTTTTTCTCAAAGAGTATATGCATTTGATAAGATAATTTCTCTGAGATATTCTTCTTCATGTTGCAGGGGATCCCACGGCAACTGTGTGACAATGCTGGATTTGATGCAACCGATGTGCTGAATAAATTAAGACAGAAACATGCACTTCCATCTGGTTAGTCTTTTGTAGTAATTCATTCTAGTATTTCCAGTTTTGTATTTTTAAGTCATCACAATCTCTCCAATGAATTGGTTTCTCTGTATACGCACATCCATACTGTGGATACATTGCCTTCTACCCCTTACCAGGGTTCATGTTTGATTGTTGATGATGGTTGATTGTTTTGGTGGATTTATATATGGCTCAAAATACTTGGTAAATTTTTTCAACTTGGTTTTAATCAGGCGAGGGGGCTCCTTACGGAGTGGATATCAACACTGGCGGAATTGCAGATTCATTTGCTAACTTTGTTTGGGAACCAGCCGTTGTAAAGGTACCTGTCTTCAAAATTTTCTTCAATACTAATTAACAAGGACTGTCATATTTCCTTGCTTAAGTTATCTGCACCCTTGATCCCTGTGGTGTTTGCTTTTCCTTTGCTGCAGATTAATGCTATAAATGCTGCTACTGAAGCTGCATGCCTTATCTTGAGTGTCGATGAGACAGTAAAAAACCCTAAGGTATTGTAACTGATTTTGATATTGAAAGTGTTTTATATAGCAAATGTTGACTTACATAGCTCCATGGTGCTTCATCCATACCTTTGGAATGATCTATTAGCTTCCCTATGTTGATCTATTTGTTAGAGGCTGGAATTTACTGTTCTGTTCAGAAGTCAGCTTATCCCATCTGCTTTATATGATATAAGTCTATATGAGGTCGTGGTTTTTGTTTTTGTTTTTCAATCATGGTTCCACGTCAGGGCTGTCTGCAATATTGGGCTGCTGTGCTTTTCCTTGGACATTGACTTATTTGACCATACATTGGAGGGGCAATAAAATTTAGCCACTTTTTATAACCTTGTTCATTTGTTGATCACTCATGTTTAATGATCACAATACCCTCTTAAATCTAATAAACACTAACAGACTTTTTCAGTTCCTCCATTCTAACCACACTAACTCAAACTTGGGCTTTGGTCAATGGTTCTGGTTATTCGGACTGAGGTCATTAATCCACTTTATCAAGAACACATTATTATTACTAAAAAACAAACTCATTTAATCTTAGTACACATTTAGATTTTTTTGTTTGTCTTTTCACTCTATGAATTCTACTAGAATAATCTCTTATTTTTTAAAATTGCCAAAAGCTGAACAGTTTGGTACTAGGGTATCTGTCGGTGATACTTGAGAACTATCACATTGATACTCCATTATTCTAGTGCACTGACACGATAGCATATAATGATACTCTAGCGTTATAGCCTAATGCTCGTAAGTCTGGTAACTAGTTTTCTATATAGCTAGTTGCCAGTATTCATTTATATGTATTAATAGATAGGCATTGTTAATTGTAATTATATCTACTGATATATATTATTGCAGCATGTGCACCAAGCACTTGGAACAGTTTGCTTTAGTTATTGCATGTGCCCTAACTATTTTTTTTTATTTTTGTTACTTTTATATCTATGAATCTCAACTGATATGTCAGGATTAGTGGGGGCTGAAGCGTGGACATACCTGGGAAGTTTGCATTGTTGATGTTTAGCTTTTTATTGTTTTAATCTTTGCTTTTAAATGGTGCAGTCTGAGAGTGCTCAGGGAGAAGCAGCTGCAAGTGCCATGGGTGGCAGAGGGCGTGGTGGAGCTGCATTCTGTGGTGGCCGGGGCCGTGGTATGCGCAGGCGATAAGCTCACATTGAGTTTTTGAAGATCTATTTTTTGGTTGAGTTTATTAGAGTTCTTTTTGTACCGTCTGCTAGGAAAAATTTCACTATGTGGGGGACAATTAAATTTAACTGGTGGCGTGTGTTGAGCTATGAGTCTCATGCTGCTTGCTTGGTTTTGCTGTGCTTTATAGCTGAAGCAATTATGTATTCTGCATTTACGCGAAGGAAATTGAGACAAAATTTGGTTTTGTGGGAAGATTTTTATGGCATTTGGGAATTTATTTTTCAATATAATTTGACAAGTATGAATTCAATGGTTGATATTAAACATAAAATAGAAAAGATAACAGTGTAACAATTTAGATAACAATGAAATTCGGATACGATATGAGATAATCTATTGGTGAAGGGTCTTCCATGCATATTCGTCCATGCCTAGGATGAATATTGAATGGCTTTGTTAAAGAGAGCCAGTGGGGTATTGTTGGCAAAAATCCTCTGATGATAAAATTAGTTTAAGTGTATTTCTCTAGTCTCAAGTATTGCCCTTAATTGATGACTGACAAAACGTTTAACGATCACTTCTAATATATAATTTAAGTAGACAGCTTAACAGACTCACCTCTCATTTTATATATATATGTGTGTGTGTGTGCGCGTGTGTGAATGATAAGATCTAAAGAAGACTTGATACTTTTAATAATATAAAGTAGATCCTATATAATAAGGAAATCTCTTGATAATATTTTAGTAAGTAAGTTACAAGAGTAAAACGAAATGATTGTATGTATGTATCCTTTGTTTTCTTTTGTAATAAAGTTTCCTACTGGTAATTAAAGCTTAATCCCTTCGCTAGTTTCCAAGTAGGCTTAACCAGCCGTCTCCAACCCAAACTTTAGTGACTTCGTCTTTTAAATGTATTCATTTAATGCGGTCATGGTACGCATAAGAAAATCTCGCCCTTTTTCATTTGCCAGTTATTTATCTAGGCTTAGCAACTTGATGATCGCTCCAGTAAGAAATGCTGACCGGTCTCTAGTGGTCTGCTAGCTTCCAAACCAATGTTTTCGAAACCAACCACACCAGGCATTGGCTTGTTAGAAAGGATGGTCGGATCTAACTAATGGTTAAATTATTTGACTTGTGATTAAATCTAATTAACTATTTAAAAAAAATTTAAAACAAATTTGTATAATTTATCATTAAATATATAATTTAAATTATTTTAAAATTAAAATAAATTTAGTTTGATTATATATAGTTTAAAATAGATAAATGAGATCTTGGGTTTAAGTCTTAATAATAAACTTTGAGAAAAATGATTTTCTTTTTTGATGATTGAATCAAACCCAATTTTTTACCTATTGTAACCATTTGAGCAGCTCAATTTAGTTTTATTTAATTCTAAAAACGATTTCAAGTAAACCTTTTTTACTGATAGGTCATGAATCAATCAGTCAAACCAATTGATCCAATCTAATTTTTAAAACTATGATCCCAACAACATCTCATCAAAAGCATGTAGATAACTCACACAATCTAGATGTCTATTGTTGTGCCATATGAATGTGAAAAAAGATTTGAGCTATTTGATTTTGAGCACTGGTCCACCACTACATAAGGTACCTAAACTTTTGAAATAGGCCATTGAGCATTATCATCACCATTCTGATCCTCCTTGTTATAGATAATAAGATTACCAATATGTTTAGTTTCAAGTCTTGCTCTTTTAAAACAATCAACTTAGACACTCATGAGTGATTTACTTCAAAAGAAATACTTTGTTTAAATTCCTATGTTGATTCATTTAAAAGGTGGAAACTATTTGGTCTCATACTAAAAATATTTTCAAAATAGTTCAAAAATCATTCAATTATTTTAAATCAAATTTCAAATGTTCATCAAAAGAATTTCATTCTTCTCCAACGCTTTATTTCTCATCTAGATTCTATTTATCATGGATTTTTGCATGAGAATATGAAATCATCGAATCAACCACCCAAATCCCTTATTTAGCCAGAAAATTCAAAGTTAAATGGTATGACAAATATAACCATACCCATGCTACAAAAGAAAATGTCCAAACGTATATACCCAGTATCCCACAACTTACAAATGCAATTACCTTTGAAATTGTCATATTCCTCCAAAGCAAATCAATGATTTCATCATCTCTTGTTGGGGCAAAATCCAAAAAGGAGTTAAAAGTTTTAACTAAGAAATTTCTTGTCTCAGTTATAAGATGACGAGGACAATTAAATTTCATGCAATTAAGATTCCTTGCAAAAGCTGAAGACTCTTTGTAAAGTTGAAGACAAAACTCTCTGTAGTTCAATAATGCTTCGTAAGAACCCGGATTATCCATAAAAGATGAAGATTTTCTGAAAAAGATGCTTTTAAAATTCAATGAAGTGATAATTGTATGTTTGATCTTTACAAGTAATGATTGTAATGGCTTAAGCATCGTAATATAAATTGACCTAAGTCTCTTAGGAGAACAAACTATGCTTTCACTTGAATAAAATCTCTTAAAAATTCTCTCCTCTCCCATTTCTTTAAAGATCTTCGAAAAGCACGTGGAAAAGTGTTCAAATATCATTTATATTTCAATGCTTCAATTGATTTCAATATTTCATGTTTTAAATCAGTGCATTAATTTGTATTTATACCCATTTTAGTTATATAAATATATATACATTTTAATCTATATTATAATATAATTAGATATTATTTTATTTTTAATTAAAAATCATTTAATTGTATAATAATATATATAAATATATATATATATATATATATATATATATATATTAAAAATAAATACATATAATTTTATTGTATATATAATTATATATATAATGAAACTAATATTAATTACTTTAAAATTATAATTAAGAGTAGTAATTAGCATCTATAACATGACAAAACTCCTGTTTGATCAAACATACAAAAACAACACTCAAAAAGTAAATAGCTAGTGACAAACAATTCGAACAGTGATCAGATGCGCCACCTATTCGTCGATGGACTTGGAATTCTAGTAAAATCCCATCTCTTGGAGAAGGCAAGAACAACTTTATTTAGTAAATTAACTTCTCAATGAATACAAGATTATCCTTTTATTTTATTTTATATCTATAGAGAATCTCTATTATCTTCTTTTAAATTAAAATTATATACTTATTTTATTTTTTTATGTAATTAATATAAAAATAAATCTCAAGATTCATACGTATAATAAGAATGTTTTGATTTTATATTTATAGACAACTTTATCTCATATCATATAAAATATAAAAAATTAAATGGAAATAGAGAAAAGAGAACAACTATGTTTGTATTACACTACGATATTTTGTCAAAAATTCTCTTAAAATTATAAGAGTAATGTTATGAGTATATATTTTTATATATAATTTTTATGAGTAATATTATGTGTATTTATTTTTGGTACACAATTTATGTATACAGTGATATGTCATCATGTAATTAGGTGATTTTAAAATATGTGTCATCATATAATAAAGAAACATCAAATCATATGATAATACTTCATCTGTATACACAAATTGTGTATAAAAAGTAGATATATATAGTTTTATTGAATTTTTATATATAAATAATATATTATTACATAATTAAATATTATTTTATTTTTAATTTAAATTTAATTAATTATATAATAATATATTATCTATATAAATTATGAATAAATAAGCTAAGTAAGTTAGTTGTCATTGTTATTTCATGCATTTAACAAGGTGTACAACAATTCAGTTCAACATAGTCTTATCAATCACTTAATTGATAGACTTTTGGTGACTTGGAACTTGAAAAATGTCTTGGCATATAAAATATAAGAAATTAAACAGTGATAGAAAAAAGAAAACGATTATATTTGTATTATATTATTGATACTTTATCAAAAATTCTCATAAAATTATAAGAATAATATTATATATATATATTTTATACATAATTTATATATATAAATAATATATTATTATATAATTAAATATTATTTTATTTTTAATATAAAATTAATTAATGCATAATAATATAAATAAGCTCAGTAAGTTTAGTTGTCATTGTTATTTGATGCATTTAACAAGGTGTACAACAATTCACATCAACATAGTCTTATCAATCACTTAATTGATAGACTTTTGGTAAAGTGGACTTGAAAAATGTCTTGGCAATTAATTGTCGTGGTTGTCGGTGGCATTCTAGAATTGGTGATTTGGGACTTGGAAAACACGATCTATTATTAATTTTTATCTAAATTTTTCTGATTATTGAAATTTAATTAATGTATAAATGAAGCATCATATAAAAAAATAATTATGTAAAAATTAATAAGAATATTTATTATTAGTATATAAATTAATATTTATTATAAATATATATAATTTTATTATAATAATTACATATTTAAATATTAATAATTATATATTGTTATTTTTTTAATCAAAATAAACCCAACTAATTGCAATAAATGAGAGCTAACCCATATATCGAAGTTGAAACATAGATGATGTAGATTTCTCGCAAAAATTAGTGGATCTAAAAATTTGATTTCTTGATTTTTAAAATATATTTAAAATTAAATTGGATTGAATTCAATTATTTTAAAAGCATTAATTAATATTCCATAAGACAAATAAAATTATTTTTATTAAAAGGGCTACTTAAATAGCTTATCTTATAAATATCAATAAAAAGGAACCTAAACCATAATACAAAATTAATTTAAGCAATTGAAGCTAAGTGCTAGCTTCAATCAATTATGTTATTAATCAATAATGTAACACATAAATATTGTACTCAACCACTGCATCTCCGGTGGCCAAATCAAGTTTGTGAGTGCTAGCATGAACATAGCCTCTAGCATATCGGAAAAGTCCACTGCCTCCAATCACCGGCATCTCTCGGAGATCGGAAAACACCTTGTTCCTCCCTAGAATTGTGATAGTGCTACCGTTATATTTTCCTTGCGTAAAAGCAAAATTCATAATCATCAATAAGCCGACTTCTTCTTGTGCAGCTGATGCATACATCCCTTGAGCCTTCCCCACCAATTTGGAGCTCAATTCTGGCCCTTCTGTTAAGGGATCATCGATCATGCTTATTGCGCCGAAAAGGGTTGAAGAATTCATCGGTGATGAAACCACTTTCATGGCGCTAGGATTCTTGCCGCTGTAGATGTCGTGCCAGAAGAGGCGAAAATGACTCAGCTTCTCTTTCTTAAGGCCGTAGAGCTTTCTGTCAAGGGTTCTTGCATATTCAAAACTCTCCCCTGAGACCAAGGTGATTGCAAAAAATGAAAGAAGGAAGAAGATGGCGATTTGGGAAGATGAAATTGGAAAATTATGACCCATGGCGACTCCCAAGTTGTGGCATTTTTCTACACAGACTAATTAGGAATATTTATAAAGAGGAAAGCATGCAAATAATATAAATATTAAAAAATATATTTATATAGTTTTATGACACGTGGCATTTCTATATGGTGGGTGAGTAGTTGTAGTGATATTTAGTATATAAATAATGAATATTGTTTTATTGGAGAAGGGAACCTTGTTGATTTTTTCCGCAGAGGTTTTGACAAAATGAGAGGGAGACTCCTAAGTCAAAAAATTAGGCAAGAATTTTGTCTGGTTTAAGTTTTTTAGAACTCTATTTAGAAATTGAAGTTTTGCCTCAAAATGTATTCATTTTTGAATTATTGTTTCTTCTTGACAATGTAGGTAAATATTATATTTGGTTTTTCTATGTCAAATTGAATTTTTGCAATCAGATAGGAGGCCGTGGATTCCTTCACAATAAGATATAAATTTTTTTTAAATAGTTAACGTAGTATCTACGTATACTTCTTGTTGGATAATAAGAATTTCATCCATGAGGTTTAAGTTATATACCTTCGATTCTTTTGGCCCTAATATTTGTTTTAAGTAACAATTTCATCCATGAGGTTTGCTCATGACAAAGACAACAAAACATTATTTATAGTAGAGCTGAGTGGGTGGGGACAATTTGCTAAAAAAAAGTGAACGGGGACTAAAATAAATCAAAATAGGTTCATACTCGAAACCTATCCTATAAATTTTAGTCTATTATCGATTCCTTATACACTGTTTATCTCTCTAGAAAAATTAAAAACTCGATAGACTTTTCAACAAAATACTAATTAGCTTTTGCTATATTGTTAAGCTTTTGGGAAGGTGCTCAATATGTTGGTGATGAAAAACAGCAATTAGATGTGTTGCAATTAACCATGAAATTAGGACCCGCTCATGTGATTTTTAGGTTCATGATACTTAGTTAATGGGTTTCCTTGCAATAGATTTTTTTGGCAAGTTTTTACTTGAAATAGTTAATTGTTCTTCTGATTGATTTTTTTTCTTAATGATCGATATAGTTTGATATCAGTCCAACATAATTTTTAAAAAAAAATTACTAGAACGTTGGTGATTATTATATTGAGAGACATATGAAAGTTGATAGAAAATTTATCACTTTCAAATATAAGAATAAATATCTCTATTAGACTTTTTAGTTTCTCATTACTATGGTGATAATAACACAAGCACTCGGATTCAATGTATTTCTTCATTACATATTAATCCTTAAGTATCTTAATATATGTCTTTTGAAAATGAAAACTTTTAATTACATATTAATCCATTGATTTTTTTTTTTAAGTTTAAAATTTTTTTCAATATTTCTTGAAATGTTTATTTTAATATGTTTAATAATAATAGAATCTATTTTAATTTTAGGACATATTTATATTGGTCTTGGTGGCCTAATTTTGTAATTTATTGAACAAATGTGCAAAATTCCAATTAGAGTGTGAACTAATTTATTGGATTTGGTGTCCAAATTCATTAATTTGAGACCCTTATCACTATTAAAATCCAACCAATCAAATTCATTAATACAAGAACCTTATCACTATTAAAATCCAACCAATCAAATTCATTAATACAAGAACCTTATCACTATTAAATCCAACTAATCAAATTCATTGGACCGGAGGGTCGTTAGAGACTTGTCCACTCTAGCAAAGGTTTTTTTTTAATAATTTCTTATTTTAAGGAAGTTAAAATAACTCTATTGGTTGTCGTTTCTTTATATTTTCTGAAAAAAATAATAAATACCTTAGCTATGTTGGTGGCTTGAATCTGACCGATTAGAAAAGAATGGCATGCCAAATTTTGTAAACTAACATTTTTTACTTAGATTCATTTGCTGTAATTTTGTTGATGTATTATAAATTTTGGTTTTTGGTATTGGTGTATGAATAGATCCATACAAAAAGAGATTTTTATTGTGTTAATGAGATAGTTTGGGTGTATGACAATTAATTTTAATGATATCTTGAATATCGCCTATTAGGTGATATTGTCCAGGAGACAATCCTATCCTTTTATTTTTATTTTTTCAACTTCTTTTATCTATTTATATTATTTATTTATTATTTTCAATTATTCAACTTCAATTTTCTTTTAGTAATGTTGATCAAAAAAATAAAAATGAAAAATAAATAAGAAAACAATTATTCAATTTCAATTTTTTTAGTAGTGTTGAAAAAAATAAAAATAAAAATAAAATTAAAAAATAAACAAGAAAACAATTATTCAATTTCGATTTTTTTAGTAGTGTTGATTAAAAATAAAAATAAAAATAAAAAGAGAGGTTGCTAGTTGGTGTAGGTTTGTGGTATTTGTTTTTCTTTCATTTGTTTGTATTGTAGGAACACTGAATCAATATCTAAGAGGGAACATACAAGTTTCATAAAACATATAAATTTATTGCGCAAATGATTGTTCGAATGAAGATGGATGTTCTAGACTAGAAATTGACAATGACACAACGAGAGATATTTTAGACTACCTGTTTTGGCTGATTTTTTTGTTTGGGGGAGACTTGCTTTAGTGTCGTTTTGATGCATGTTGTACTTTTCTGTTTAATTAACCGGAGGCAACATGATAGAGAACTATGGTTCCAAATAAACGGTGTGAAAGTACATTTCAAGCTAATAGAGTGTGCACTTGTGACTAGTCTTTTATTTAGAGATGACATAAATGTTTCGCACTATGTGAATTGCTCAGAAACTCCTATATTAAAGTGACAATACTTCCAAGGGCTCCAATACTCAGGTAAGAGTATAAAAGACTCCTCAAGAGATCCTCGTAATGCATTTATAGCATACATCTTTGCACGCTATGCTTGTGTAAAAGAAATGTTTATTTTATACCTATCTGTCATGTCGAAGATAATTTCCTTTGGTAGGTAAGTACGATCAACAACAAACATTGATTTAAGGATAATTCCTAATGATCTAGCACCTTTCTGTCTATGATGTGACAATATTTGATCTCTTGGATAACTGTGTGCATTATCCATGCAACGTAACACTTAGTAGTCTCTATCCTCTTTCCTTCTGGCTCATGCCTGTCATTTGCATTGACGATCTACACATCTCATTTGATAACATTTCATATCAGAGTAAACAACTTTCCATTGGAAGCTTGTCTCTAAAATGTATCTCTCAAACAAAGTTGTTAATTCAACTTTTGAATCATAAAAACTCATTGTAATACCCTCAGATATATTCTAGGGGTAATTATGTCTTTTGACTCTGTTTGGAGATATTTCTAATTGTGTGTGTGTGTTTTAGTTTATATAGATATATATATTTATAAAAAAAAAAAAAAGTCAATATATATGTGCCAAAAGTCAATAAAAGAAGGAAGGAAGAGAGAAAGAAACTTTACCTTTGCTTCTTTGATCATTTTTCCAGCAGCTTCTCGTCTCCTAGAGAGGAAGGCAGTGTTCTTCATTTCTTTGTTGTATTTTAAGAACAGTGAGTGATTTTGAAGGGATTTTAGAAGATAAATAAGGAAAGAAAAAGAAAAGGAAGCACTTGGAAGCTTTGGTAACCAAATATCTCCTTCTTTTCCCTTTTATCTATGTTTATATGCATGTTATGTGAATATGTTAGTGTGTTTTGGTATTGATTTAAAGTGGTCTTGGTGATAAAGGAAGCAAAACAAAGAGAAAGAAGTCAATTTGCAAAGATTTGGCTTGAAACAAGGTAAGAGGAATCATTATTGATATGTTGCATGTTTTAAGCTTTTGATTCCTCGGATCTATGTTATAAATGGTGATTTTGAAGTTGAGGATTGTTGTTTTGCCATCTGGGATGTCTATGTGTGTGATTTGGTTTAAGGCAGAAAGTTGCATGATATTTACAGTTTTTGCCACTGAGTTCGTCCCATGTTTTGGCTGCCTTATCTATTGAATTATGAGTTCTATTATAGCTCGTTGAAAAGATCTTTGAATCCTCTTTTCAACGATATATAGCTTGTATGAATTAGAAACCGTTTGGGATGTTAAATTGTATGAAAAGAAGGCTGCCCTGCTAAATGACTGTTCTGTGAACAGTGTTTCTCAATTCTGGGCAAGAAAGAAAGAAAGAAAGAAAGAAAGAAAGAGAGAAAAGGAAGAAGAAAGGAAAGAAAGGAAAGGAAAGGAAAGAAAAGAAGAAAAGAAAAAGAAAGAAAAGCAAGAAAAAGAATTTGGGGCTCAAGATTTAGGAGTCGTCCCAAGAGTAATGTCTGGTGAGTTATGAATAAATTTAAATGGAAGCAAAATTAGTAAGATATAAGACCCGCATGCATGCTATAAACTATGAGGGGGCACTTTACACTACACCGCCCACAGTAGGGAATGTCCGCAGTAGGACACGTCCGTAGTAGGACATAGACCCCTAGTAGGGTCTGCTCGCAGTAGAGCTCAATTCAGATTCAGAAATAGTGTAGTGAAAGAAAAAGAGCTTGAGCTTAGAAAAGTGCCAAATCCCTATAGTTAGCTTCCAGAAAGTATTAAATAGACACCAGATGGGACAAAGTATGACCCAAATAGTAAAGAGTGAATTAAATTATCCCCTCAATCTCTTGTAGAGGTTAAGATGTGAGGTTGAGTCCCAAAAGTGAGATTAAACAGGAAAAAAAAAAAGAGGATAGTTTACTTGATTCTTTCCCCTTACTGAGTGTTCTTATCACTCACTCCCTTTTCTTTCCTGATTGCAGGTACAGGTGATCGAGGTAGCTGCGAGGCAGGGTCAGGTCAGCGTAGGTAGATCCGACTGGAGCAGGTTATCTCTGGTTTATATTACATGCATACAGTGACATGTTTTTATCGACTTTTGACTTTTTGAGATTATGGTACAGTTACATATGATTACTCCCTGTTTTCAGATACTTTCAGATGAGTCTTCATATGAGTATATACATCTTTTGTTCGCTTCCAGATTTTTAGTTTTCTTGGAATACTTCCTAAACACTTTTAATGATGCGTTTATTGTAAAGTATTTTTAAAAAGAAAAAAAAATAGACGCTACGAATATTAATTCGTAACATTTCTCCTTCGGTGGGTAGTACTACTAGGGAGGGATGTTACAGTTGGTATCAGAGCATGATTTTGGGAACCCAAAAGATGTTTTCTAAAACAAAATGGAGTAATCCAAAGTAACACAGAGATAGAATACCCTCTAGCCACGCTGACCACCCTCGCAGCCGATCACTGTAAGTTAAGTTTTCACTTGTACTTGTTGAGTTTTATGAAACTAATGTGTTTAATTTTTAAGGATCGATGAGTCAAACACCAGTAGATCCTTCTCAGAGGAGCCAAAATGAAGAAGCAGCCCCTCAGGTACCCCAAGGGGCACTCAGTGCACATGATGTGCGAGAGATTTTCAGAGAAAAGATGAGAGAGCACAAAGGTGCTCCTACACAGGGAAGTGAGACGGCTCATACGCCGTTAATCCAGGGACATGATATGAAGGAGGTTACTTCAGCATCTACAATAGCCCCAGTGAGGACTCAGTTGCATCCTATTTTCAACCTCCCTTGTATGCACCAACCTCAAAAATTTGATGGTACAAGGGACCCAATAGCAGCTGAAGAGTGGTTGGAATCAGTAGAGAGTGCCATGGCCTTGTTTGACATGACTGACCAAGAAAGAGTGAGATATGCCACCTATCTTTTCAAATCAGGGGCAAGAATATGGTGGAACTTAGTCAGGGAGACAGTCAATGTCTCAGAAATGACATGGTCAGAGTTTAGGCGTCGATTTGAGGCAGAGTACAGGGGCGCTGATGTTACTTGTATCAAGGCCCAGAAGTTTATCAATCTAGTGCAAGAGACAGACTCTATAAAAGAATATTCCACAAAGTTTAATCAATTGTCCCAGTATGCCCCCGAGATAGCTAGCACAGAAATGGGGCGTATGCAGAAGTTTGTGTACGGGCTAGATCCAGAGATAGCTCGAGATGTTATGACTGGGGCACATCCACCTATAACTTATGCAGAAGCCCTTGATAGAGCTTTGAGGGCAGAGGTTTTTGTTAGGAGGAGGTTTGGTCAAACCACAGGGCAAAAGATTACACCTCCTTCTACCATGCCAGCTCCCCCAGTGAGTAGTGGTTCAGCTTCAGTACAGAGAGGCCCTCCTCCAGAGCGAGACAGGAAAGGTAAACGACCTCTCCAGTTCAGAGGCATGAAAAAGAACTGGAAGAGTGGAAAGAAACAAAGAGGACCTGAGATACCAGCTTGCCAGAAATGTGGGAAGCACCATAGAAGAGAGTGTTTGACAGGTTAGACAGTTTGTTTCAGATGTCGTCAGCCTAGACATATTGCTCGTTTCTGTACAGCTGCCCCAGTGAGAGTAGAACAACAACAGCCTATAGGAGGGGCCATAGCCAGAGTTTATACGATCACCCAGGGCCCAGCAGAGGCTAACCCATCAGCAGTCACGGGTCAGATTCTCTATCTTGATACTCCTATTTATGTTTTAATTGATTGTGGGGCTACTCATTGTTTTATAGCCAAGAGTTTGCTTGAGAGGTTAAAGTTGCAACCTGTTAGAATAGCCCAGAGGATTATGATTGAGTTGCCTGATGGGGGGTCAGTCATTAGTGAGATGATGCTACTAGGACAGAGTATTATGATTCAGGGTTGACAGTTACTAGTGGACCTGATTGTGTTCGAAATGCCAGATTTTGACATGATTTTAGGGATGGACTTTTTGGGGAGATATGAAGCTGAAATTGATTGTAAAAAGAAGAAAGTGAGATTTAACCTAGACTCTAGAGATCAATTCGAGTTTGGTGAGGGTCATATCCGGAGTTTGATGATCAATATGTTAAAAACTAGTAAAATGTTGAAAAATGGGTGTACAGGATATTTGGCTCATATAGTGAGCAAGGTTGAGTCAGGCCCAACTATTGAGAAAACACAAGTGGTACGTGAGTTTCCAAATGTGTTTCCAAGTGAGTTACCGGGATTAGCTCCCGAGAGAGAGATTGAGTTTAGCATAGAGTTGGCACCTGGCATAGCACCTATTTCAAGAGCACCCTATCGAATGGCCCCTGCCGAGTTACAAGAATTGAAAAAGCAGCTTCAAGAGTTATTAGATCATGGTTTTATCAGACCGAGCCATTCTCCTTGGGGAGCTCCCATCCTATTTGTGAAAAAGAAAGACGGGTCTATGAAAATGTGCATTGATTACAGAGAGCTAAATAAAGCCACAGTTAAGAACAAGTACCCGTTACCCAGGATTGATGATTTATTTGATCAGTTGAAGGGATCTATGGTCTTCTCTAAGATAGATTTAAGATCTGGTTATCACCAGGTGAGAGTGATAGAGAAGGATATACCTAAGACAACTTTCCGAACGAGGTATGGCCATTTTGAGTTTGTAGTGATGCCATTCGGATTGACAAATGCCCCTACAGTATTTATGGATTTGATGAACAGGGTATTTCACGACTGCCTGGATAAATTTATTGTGGTATTCATTGATGATATCTTAGTATATTCTTGCAGTCGAGAGGAGCATGAACAACACTTGAGGTTTACCCTCCAGAGATTGAGAGATAAAAACTGTATGCCAAATTCTCAAAATGTGAATTTTGGCTAGATAGAGTTACCTTTTTGGGGCATGTGATTTCAGTAGAGGGTATATCAGTGGATCCCAATAAGATTGAGGCAATAGTTGAATGACAGAGACCAAAGACAGTCAAAGAGGTTCGTAGTTTCTTGGGTTTGGCAGGGTATTATCGGAGGTTTGTGGATGGATTTGCCAGATTAGCTAGACCTCTTACAACCCTCACGAAGAAAGCAACGCCATTCCAGTGGTCAGGTGCTTGCGAGGCAAGCTTCCAAGAATTGAAAAGAAGATTGACTACTGCTCCGGTGTTAGTACTTCCAGAAGAGGGAGTTGAGTATGATTTATACACCGATGCCTCACACGGTGGTTTAGGAGCAGTATTGATGCAACAAGGCAAGGTGATAGCATATGCCTCAAGACAGTTGAAACAATTTGAAACCCGATACCCTACGCATGATTTGGAGTTAGCAGCAGTGATTTTTGCTTTAAAAATCTGGAGACACTATTTGTTTGGGGTAAGATGTAATATTTATACTGACCATAAGAGCCTCAAATATTTCTTCACTCAGAAGGAATTAAATATGAGACAGAGGCGATGGCTCGAGTTAGTAAAAGACTATGACTGTGATATTAAATACCATCCAGGCAAAGCTAATGTGGTTGCAGATGCCCTCAGTAGAAATGTGATGATATCACAACTGACGATCCAGAGAGAAATTCAGAAAAACATGGGCCGAGAGCAGATTGAGCTTGTGATTGGGGTCCTCGCTAGACTAGAGATTCAACCCACTCTTATAAATGAGATTCAAGAGGCTCAGACACAAGATGAATGGTGTCAACAGAAAATTCAGAAGGTTTAAGAGGGTCTCGAGACAGATTTTCAAGTAGCGAATGAAATTCTCAAATTCAGAGATCGAGTATATGTTCATCAGAGGACTGAATTGAGACAGAAAATTCTTACAGAGGCTCATAGTTCTCTTTACACTGCCTATCCTTGAGGTGTAAAGATGTATCAGGATGTAAAAAGATATTTTTGGTGGTCAGACATGAAAAAGGATATAGGTGAGTTTATTACCAGATGTCTCACCTGTCAACAAATTAAGGCCGAACACAAGAGACCTGCAGGGTTACTTCAGCCTCTGCCTATTCCAGAATGGAAATGGGAGCATATATCCATGGACTTCATCAGTGGACTCCCTAAAGTTCAGAATGGATGTAATGTTATCTGGGTGATTGTTGATAGATTGACTAAGTCAACTCATTTCCTACCCATCAAAGAAACTACTACCACAGATCAGCTGGGAAGATTATATGTTAGGGAGATTATTAGATTGCATGGGGTACCCAAGACCATAGTATCTGATCGCGATACAAGATTTGTATCAGCTTTTTGGAAGAGTCTTCAAAGATCCTTGGGTACTAATTTAGCCTTTAGTACAGCCTATCATCCTCAGATGGATGGTCAGACAGAGAGGGTTAATTAGATTTTGGAAGACATGTTGAGAGCTTGTTGTCTTGATCATAAAACTACATGGGTAGAAATATTACCCTTAGTGGAGTTTGCTTATAATAATAGCTACCAGACGACTATTCAAATGGCACCTTATGAGGCATTATATGATAGGAGGTGTCGCTCTCCTCTCCATTGGGATGAGATAGGAGAGAGAGAGGTGTTATCCCGATCTCTTGGGCCTGAGTTGACCCAAAAAATGATTGATGATGTCCAATTGATCAGGCAGAGAATAAAATAGGCCCAGGATCGACAAAAAAGTTATGCAGATCGTCGATGTCGAGACTTGGAATTTAATGCAGGTGAATTTGTATTTGTAAATGTTGCTCCATTCAAGCATTTGATGAGATTCGGAAAGAAGGGAAAACTAGCTCCCAGATTTATTGGTCCATATGAGATAATTGAGAGAGTTGGTAACATGGCTTACAGATTGGCCTTACCAGTGAGTATGGATCGGATTCATGATGTATTTCATGTCTCATCGTTAAGAAAATGTCTTGGTGATCATTCCCAGGTTGTGAATACAGAAGATATTAAGTTATCAGAAGACCTTAGTTATGAAGAAAAACCGATTCAGATACTCGACAGAAGAATTAAACAACTAAGGAATCGACAGATTCCCCTAGTAAAGGTCTTATGGAGAAATCAAAAGGTAGAGGAGGCCACCTGGGAAATGGAGCAAACCATGAAGGAGAAGTATCCAGAGTTGTTTTTATGAATTTCGAGGACGAAATTCTTGTAAGGAGGGAAAAGTTGTAATACCCTCAGATATATTCTAGGGGTAATTATGTCTTTTGACTCTGTTTGGAGATATTTCCAATTGTGTGTGTGTGTTTTAGTTTATATAGATATATATATTTATAAAAAAAAAAAAGTCAATATATATGTGCCAAAAGTCAATAAAAGAAGGAAGGAAGAGAGAAAGAAACTTTACATTTGCTTCTTTGATCATTTTTCCAACAGCTTCTCGTCTCCTAGAGAGGAAGGCAGTGTTCTTCATTTCTTTGTTGTATTTTAAGAACAGTGAGTGATTTTGAAGGGATTTTAGAAGATAAATAAGGAAAGAAAAAGAAAAGGAAGCACTTGGAAGCTTTGGTAACCAAATATCTCCTTCTTTTCCCTTTTATCTATGTTTATATGCATGTTATGTGAATATGTTAGTGTGTTTTGGTATTGATTTAAAGTGGTCTTGGTGATAAAGGAAGCAAAACAAAGAGAAAGAAGTCAATTTGCAAAGATTTGGCTTGAAACAAGGTAAGAGGAATCATTATTGATATGTTGCATGTTTTAAGCTTTTGATTCCTCGGATCTATGTTATAAATGGTGATTTTGAAGTTGAGGATTGTTGTTTTGCCATCTGGGATGTCTATGTGTGTGATTTGGTTTAAGGCAGAAAGTTGCATGATATTTACAGTTTTTGCCACTGAGTTCGTCCCATGTTTTGGCTGCCTTATCTATTGAATTATGAGTTCTATTATAGCTCGTTGAAAAGATCTTTGAATCCTCTTTTCAACGATATATAGCTTGTATGAATTAGAAACCGTTTGGGATGTTAAATTGTATGAAAAGAAGGCTGCCCTGCTAAATGACTGTTCTGTGAACAGTGTTTCTCAATTCTGGGCAAGAAAGAAAGAAAGAAAGAAAGAAAGAAAGAGAGAAAAGGAAGAAGAAAGGAAAGAAAGGAAAGGAAAGGAAAGAAAAGAAGAAAAGAAAAAGAAAGAAAAGCAAGAAAAAGAATTTGGGGCTCAAGATTTAGGAGTCGTCCCAAGAGTAATGTCTGGTGAGTTATGAATAAATTTAAATGGAAGCAAAATTAGTAAGATATAAGACCCGCATGCATGCTATAAACTATGAGAGGGCACTTTACACTACACCGCCCACAGTAGGGCATGTCCGCAGTAGGACACGTCCGTAGTAGGACATAGACCCCTAGTAGGGTCTGCTCGCAGTAGAGCTCAATTCAGATTCAGAAATAGTGTAGTGAAAGAAAAAGAGCTTGAGCTTAGAAAAGTGTCAAATCCCTATAGTTAGCTTCCAGAAAGTATTAAATAGACACCAGATGGGACAAAGTATGACCCAAATAGTAAAGAGTGAATTAAATTATCCCCTCAATCTCTTGTAGAGGTTAAGATGTGAGGTTGAGTCCCAAAAGTGAGATTAAACAGGAAAAAAAAAAAGAGGATAGTTTACTTGATTCTTTCCCCTTACTGAGTGTTCTTATCACTCACTCCCTTTTCTTTCCTGATTGCAGGTACAGGTGATCGAGGTAGTTGCGAGGCAGGGTCAGGTCAGCGTAGGTAGATCCGACTGGAGCAGGTTATCTCTGGTTTATATTACATGCATACAGTGACATGTTTTTATCGACTTTTGACTTTTTGAGATTATGGTACAGTTACATATGATTACTCCCTGTTTTCAGATACTTTCAGATGAGTCTTCATATGAGTATATACATCTTTTGTTCGCTTCCAGATTTTTAGTTTTCTTGGAATACTTCCTAAACACTTTTAATGATGCGTTTATTGTAAAGTATTTTTAAAAAGAAAAAAAAATAGACGCTACGAATATTAATTCGTAACATTTCTCCTTCGGTGGGTAGTACTACTAGGGAGGGATGTTACAGTTGGTATCAGAGCATGATTTTGGGAACCCAAAAGATGTTTTCTAAAACAAAATGGAGTAATCCAAAGTAACACAGAGATAGAATACCCTCTAGCCACGCTGACCACCCTCGCAGCCGATCACTGTAAGTTAAGTTTTCACTTGTACTTGTTGAGTTTTATGAAACTAATGTGTTTAATTTTTAAGGATCGATGAGTCAAACACCAGTAGATCCTTCTCAGAGGAGCCAAAATGAAGAAGCAGCCCCTCAGGTACCCCAAGGGGCACTCAGTGCACATGATGTGCGAGAGATTTTCAGAGAAAAGATGAGAGAGCACAAAGGTGCTCCTACACAGGGAAGTGAGACGGCTCATACGCCGTTAATCCAGGGACATGATATGAAGGAGGTTACTTCAGCATCTACAATAGCCCCAGTGAGGACTCAGTTGCATCCTATTTTCAACCTCCCTTGTATGCACCAACCTCAAAAATTTGATGGTACAAGGGACCCAATAGCAGCTGAAGAGTGGTTGGAATCAGTAGAGAGTGCCATGGCCTTGTTTGACATGACTGACCAAGAAAGAGTGAGATATGCCACCTATCTTTTCAAATCAGGGGCAAGAATATGGTGGAACTTAGTCAGGGAGACAGTCAATGTCTCAGAAATGACATGGTCAGAGTTTAGGCGTCGATTTGAGGCAGAGTACAGGGGCGCTGATGTTACTTGTATCAAGGCCCAGAAGTTTATCAATCTAGTGCAAGAGACAGACTCTATAAAAGAATATTCCACAAAGTTTAATCAATTGTCCCAGTATGCCCCCGAGATAGCTAGCACAGAAATGGGGCGTATGCAGAAGTTTGTGTACGGGCTAGATCCAGAGATAGCTCGAGATGTTATGACTGGGGCACATCCACCTATAACTTATGCAGAAGCCCTTGATAGAGCTTTGAGGGCAGAGGTTTTTGTTAGGAGGAGGTTTGGTCAAACCACAGGGCAAAAGATTACACCTCCTTCTACCATGCCAGCTCCCCCAGTGAGTAGTGGTTCAGCTTCAGTACAGAGAGGCCCTCCTCCAGAGCGAGACAGGAAAGGTAAACGACCTCTCCAGTTCAGAGGCATGAAAAAGAACTGGAAGAGTGGAAAGAAACAAAGAGGACCTGAGATACCAGCTTGCCAGAAATGTGGGAAGCACCATAGAAGAGAGTGTTTGACAGGTTAGACAGTTTGTTTCAGATGTCGTCAGCCTAGACATATTGCTCGTTTCTGTACAGCTGCCCCAGTGAGAGTAGAACAACAACAGCCTATAGGAGGGGCCATAGCCAGAGTTTATACGATCACCCAGGGCCCAGCAGAGGCTAACCCATCAGCAGTCACGGGTCAGATTCTCTATCTTGATACTCCTATTTATGTTTTAATTGATTGTGGGGCTACTCATTGTTTTATAGCCAAGAGTTTGCTTGAGAGGTTAAAGTTGCAACCTGTTAGAATAGCCCAGAGGATTATGATTGAGTTGCCTGATGGGGGGTCAGTCATTAGTGAGATGATGCTACTAGGACAGAGTATTATGATTCAGGGTCGACAGTTACTAGTGGACCTGATTGTGTTCGAAATGCCAGATTTTGACATGATTTTAGGGATGGACTTTTTGGGGAGATATGAAGCTGAAATTGATTGTAAAAAGAAGAAAGTGAGATTTAACCTAGACTCTAGAGATCAATTCGAGTTTGGTGAGGGTCATATCCGGAGTTTGATGATCAATATGTTAAAAACTAGTAAAATGTTGAAAAATGGGTGTACAGGATATTTGGCTCATATAGTGAGCAAGGTTGAGTCAGGCCCAACTATTGAGAAAACACAAGTGGTACGTGAGTTTCCAAATGTGTTTCCAAGTGAGTTACCGGGATTAGCTCCCGAGAGAGAGATTGAGTTTAGCATAGAGTTGGCACCTGGCATAGCACCTATTTCAAGAGCACCCTATCGAATGGCCCCTGCCGAGTTACAAGAATTGAAAAAGCAGCTTCAAGAGTTATTAGATCATGGTTTTATCAGACCGAGCCATTCTCCTTGGGGAGCTCCCATCCTATTTGTGAAAAAGAAAGACGGGTCTATGAAAATGTGCATTGATTACAGAGAGCTAAATAAAGCCACAGTTAAGAACAAGTACCCGTTACCCAGGATTGATGATTTATTTGATCAGTTGAAGGGATCTATGGTCTTCTCTAAGATAGATTTAAGATCTGGTTATCACCAGGTGAGAGTGATAGAGAAGGATATACCTAAGACAACTTTCCGAACGAGGTATGGCCATTTTGAGTTTGTAGTGATGCCATTCGGATTGACAAATGCCCCTACAGTATTTATGGATTTGATGAACAGGGTATTTCACGACTGCCTGGATAAATTTATTGTGGTATTCATTGATGATATCTTAGTATATTCTTGCAGTCGAGAGGAGCATGAACAACACTTGAGGTTTACCCTCCAGAGATTGAGAGATAAAAACTGTATGCCAAATTCTCAAAATGTGAATTTTGGCTAGATAGAGTTACCTTTTTGGGGCATGTGATTTCAGTAGAGGGTATATCAGTGGATCCCAATAAGATTGAGGCAATAGTTGAATGACAGAGACCAAAGACAGTCAAAGAGGTTCGTAGTTTCTTGGGTTTGGCAGGGTATTATCGGAGGTTTGTGGATGGATTTGCCAGATTAGCTAGACCTCTTACAACCCTCACGAAGAAAGCAACGCCATTCCAGTGGTCAGGTGCTTGCGAGGCAAGCTTCCAAGAATTGAAAAGAAGATTGACTACTGCTCCGGTGTTAGTACTTCCAGAAGAGGGAGTTGAGTATGATTTATACACCGATGCCTCACACGGTGGTTTAGGAGCAGTATTGATGCAACAAGGCAAGGTGATAGCATATGCCTCAAGACAGTTGAAACAATTTGAAACCCGATACCCTACGCATGATTTGGAGTTAGCAGCAGTGATTTTTGCTTTAAAAATCTGGAGACACTATTTGTTTGGGGTAAGATGTAATATTTATACTGACCATAAGAGCCTCAAATATTTCTTCACTCAGAAGGAATTAAATATGAGACAGAGGCGATGGCTCGAGTTAGTAAAAGACTATGACTGTGATATTAAATACCATCCAGGCAAAGCTAATGTGGTTGCAGATGCCCTCAGTAGAAATGTGATGATATCACAACTGACGATCCAGAGAGAAATTCAGAAAAACATGGGCCGAGAGCAGATTGAGCTTGTGATTGGGGTCCTCGCTAGACTAGAGATTCAACCCACTCTTATAAATGAGATTCAAGAGGCTCAGACACAAGATGAATGGTGTCAACAGAAAATTCAGAAGGTTTAAGAGGGTCTCGAGACAGATTTTCAAGTAGCGAATGAAATTCTCAAATTCAGAGATCGAGTATATGTTCCTCAGAGGACTGAATTGAGACAGAAAATTCTTACAGAGGCTCATAGTTCTCTTTACACTGCCTATCCTTGAGGTGTAAAGATGTATCAGGATGTAAAAAGATATTTTTGGTGGTCAGACATGAAAAAGGATATAGGTGAGTTTATTACCAGATGTCTCACCTGTCAACAAATTAAGGCCGAACACAAGAGACCTGCAGGGTTACTTCAGCCTCTGCCTATTCCAGAATGGAAATGGGAGCATATATCCATGGACTTCATCAGTGGACTCCCTAAAGTTCAGAATGGATGTAATGTTATCTGGGTGATTGTTGATAGATTGACTAAGTCAACTCATTTCCTACCCATCAAAGAAACTACTACCACAGATCAGCTGGGAAGATTATATGTTAGGGAGATTATTAGATTGCATGGGGTACCCAAGACCATAGTATCTGATCGCGATACAAGATTTGTATCAGCTTTTTGGAAGAGTCTTCAAAGATCCTTGGGTACTAATTTAGCCTTTAGTACAGCCTATCATCCTCAGATGGATGGTCAGACAGAGAGGGTTAATTAGATTTTGGAAGACATGTTGAGAGCTTGTTGTCTTGATCATAAAACTACATGGGTAGAAATATTACCCTTAGTGGAGTTTGCTTATAATAATAGCTACCAGACGACTATTCAAATGGCACCTTATGAGGCATTATATGATAGGAGGTGTCGCTCTCCTCTCCATTGGGATGAGATAGGAGAGAGAGAGGTGTTATCCCGATCTCTTGGGCCTGAGTTGACCCAAAAAATGATTGATGATGTCCAATTGATCAGGCAGAGAATAAAATAGGCCCAGGATCGACAAAAAAGTTATGCAGATCGTCGATGTCGAGACTTGGAATTTAATGCAGGTGAATTTGTATTTGTAAATGTTGCTCCATTCAAGCATTTGATGAGATTCGGAAAGAAGGGAAAACTAGCTCCCAGATTTATTGGTCCATATGAGATAATTGAGAGAGTTGGTAACATGGCTTACAGATTGGCCTTACCAGTGAGTATGGATCGGATTCATGATGTATTTCATGTCTCATCGTTAAGAAAATGTCTTGGTGATCATTCCCAGGTTGTGAATACAGAAGATATTAAGTTATCAGAAGACCTTAGTTATGAAGAAAAACCGATTCAGATACTCGACAGAAGAATTAAACAACTAAGGAATCGACAGATTCCCCTAGTAAAGGTCTTATGGAGAAATCAAAAGGTAGAGGAGGCCACCTGGGAAATGGAGCAAACCATGAAGGAGAAGTATCCAGAGTTGTTTTTATGAATTTCGAGGACGAAATTCTTGTAAGGAGGGAAAAGTTGTAATACCCTCAGATATATTCTAGGGGTAATTATGTCTTTTGACTCTGTTTGGAGATATTTCCAATTGTGTGTGTGTGTTTTAGTTTATATAGATATATATATTTATAAAAAAAAAAAAGTCAATATATATGTGCCAAAAGTCAATAAAAGAAGGAAGGAAGAGAGAAAGAAACTTTACATTTGCTTCTTTGATCATTTTTCCAACAGCTTCTCGTCTCCTAGAGAGGAAGGCAGTGTTCTTCATTTCTTTGTTGTATTTTAAGAACAGTGAGTGATTTTGAAGGGATTTTAGAAGATAAATAAGGAAAGAAAAAGAAAAGGAAGCACTTGGAAGCTTTGGTAACCAAATATCTCCTTCTTTTCCCTTTTATCTATGTTTATATGCATGTTATGTGAATATGTTAGTGTGTTTTGGTATTGATTTAAAGTGGTCTTGGTGATAAAGGAAGCAAAACAAAGAGAAAGAAGTCAATTTGCAAAGATTTGGCTTGAAACAAGGTAAGAGGAATCATTATTGATATGTTGCATGTTTTAAGCTTTTGATTCCTCGGATCTATGTTATAAATGGTGATTTTGAAGTTGAGGATTGTTGTTTTGCCATCTGGGATGTCTATGTGTGTGATTTGGTTTAAGGCAGAAAGTTGCATGATATTTACAGTTTTTGCCACTGAGTTCGTCCCATGTTTTGGCTGCCTTATCTATTGAATTATGAGTTCTATTATAGCTCGTTGAAAAGATCTTTGAATCCTCTTTTCAACGATATATAGCTTGTATGAATTAGAAACCGTTTGGGATGTTAAATTGTATAAAAAGAAGGCTGCCCTGCTAAATGACTGTTCTGTGAACAGTGTTTCTCAATTCTGGGCAAGAAAGAAAGAAAGAAAGAAAGAAAGAAAGAGAGAAAAGGAAGAAGAAAGGAAAGAAAGGAAAGGAAAGGAAAGAAAAGAAGAAAAGAAAAAGAAAGAAAAGCAAGAAAAAGAATTTGGGGCTCAAGATTTAGGAGTCGTCCCAAGAGTAATGTCTGGTGAGTTATGAATAAATTTAAATGGAAGCAAAATTAGTAAGATATAAGACCCGCATGCATGCTATAAACTATGAGAGGGCACTTTACACTACACCGCCCACAGTAGGGCATGTCCGCAGTAGGACACGTCCGTAGTAGGACATAGACCCCTAGTAGGGTCTGCTCGCAGTAGAGCTCAATTCAGATTCAGAAATAGTGTAGTGAAAGAAAAAGAGCTTGAGCTTAGAAAAGTGTCAAATCCCTATAGTTAGCTTCCAGAAAGTATTAAATAGACACCAGATGGGACAAAGTATGACCCAAATAGTAAAGAGTGAATTAAATTATCCCCTCAATCTCTTGTAGAGGTTAAGATGTGAGGTTGAGTCCCAAAAGTGAGATTAAACAGGAAAAAAAAAAAGAGGATAGTTTACTTGATTCTTTCCCCTTACTGAGTGTTCTTATCACTCACTCCCTTTTCTTTCCTGATTGCAGGTACAGGTGATCGAGGTAGCTGCGAGGCAGGGTCAGGTCAGCGTAGGTAGATCCGACTGGAGCAGGTTATCTCTGGTTTATATTACATGCATACAGTGACATGTTTTTATCGACTTTTGACTTTTTGAGATTATGGTACAGTTACATATGATTACTCCCTGTTTTCAGATACTTTCAGATGAGTCTTCATATGAGTATATACATCTTTTGTTCGCTTCCAGATTTTTAGTTTTCTTGGAATACTTCCTAAACACTTTTAATGATGCGTTTATTGTAAAGTATTTTTAAAAAGAAAAAAAAATAGACGCTACGAATATTAATTCGTAACATTTCTCCTTCGGTGGGTAGTACTACTAGGGAGGGATGTTACAGTTGGTATCAGAGCATGATTTTGGGAACCCAAAAGATGTTTTCTAAAACAAAATGGAGTAATCCAAAGTAACACAGAGATAGAATACCCTCTAGCCACGCTGACCACCCTCGCAGCCGATCACTGTAAGTTAAGTTTTCACTTGTACTTGTTGAGTTTTATGAAACTAATGTGTTTAATTTTTAAGGATCGATGAGTCAAACACCAGTAGATCCTTCTCAGAAGAGCCAAAATGAAGAAGCAGCCCCTCAGGTACCCCAAGGGGCACTCAGTGCACATGATGTGCGAGAGATTTTCAGAGAAAAGATGAGAGAGCACAAAGGTGCTCCTACACAGGGAAGTGAGACGGCTCATACGCCGTTAATCCAGGGACATGATATGAAGGAGGTTACTTCAGCATCTACAATAGCCCCAGTGAGGACTCAGTTGCATCCTATTTTCAACCTCCCTTGTATGCACCAACCTCAAAAATTTGATGGTACAAGGGACCCAATAGCAGCTGAAGAGTGGTTGGAATCAGTAGAGAGTGCCATGGCCTTGTTTGACATGACTGACCAAGAAAGAGTGAGATATGCCACCTATCTTTTCAAATCAGGGGCAAGAATATGGTGGAACTTAGTCAGGGAGACAGTCAATGTCTCAGAAATGACATGGTCAGAGTTTAGGCGTCGATTTGAGGCAGAGTACAGGGGCGCTGATGTTACTTGTATCAAGGCCCAGAAGTTTATCAATCTAGTGCAAGAGACAGACTCTATAAAAGAATATTCCACAAAGTTTAATCAATTGTCCCAGTATGCCCCCGAGATAGCTAGCACAGAAATGGGGCGTATGCAGAAGTTTGTGTACGGGCTAGATCCAGAGATAGCTCGAGATGTTATGACTGGGGCACATCCACCTATAACTTATGTAGAAGCCCTTGATAGAGCTTTGAGGGCAGAGGTTTTTGTTAGGAGGAGGTTTGGTCAAACCACAGGGCAAAAGATTACACCTCCTTCTACCATGCCAGCTCCCCCAGTGAGTAGTGGTTCAGCTTCAGTACAGAGAGGCCCTCCTCCAGAGCGAGACAGGAAAGGTAAACGACCTCTCCAGTTCAGAGGCATGAAAAAGAACTGGAAGAGTGGAAAGAAACAAAGAGGACCTGAGATACCAGCTTGCCAGAAATGTGGGAAGCACCATAGAAGAGAGTGTTTGACAGGTTAGACAGTTTGTTTCAGATGTCGTCAGCCTAGACATATTGCTCGTTTCTGTACAGCTGCCCCAGTGAGAGTAGAACAACAACAGCCTATAGGAGGGGCCATAGCCAGAGTTTATACGATCACCCAGGGCCCAGCAGAGGCTAACCCATCAGCAGTCACGGGTCAGATTCTCTATCTTGATACTCCTATTTATGTTTTAATTGATTGTGGGGCTACTCATTGTTTTATAGCCAAGAGTTTGCTTGAGAGGTTAAAGTTGCAACCTGTTAGAATAGCCCAGAGGATTATGATTGAGTTGTCTGATGGGGGGTCAGTCATTAGTGAGATGATGCTACTAGGACAGAGTATTATGATTCAGGGTCGACAGTTACTAGTGGACCTGATTGTGTTCGAAATGCCAGATTTTGACATGATTTTAGGGATGGACTTTTTGGGGAGATATGAAGCTGAAATTGATTGTAAAAAGAAGAAAGTGAGATTTAACCTAGACTCTAGAGATCAATTCGAGTTTGGTGAGGGTCATATCCGGAGTTTGATGATCAATATGTTAAAAACTAGTAAAATGTTGAAAAATGGGTGTACAGGATATTTGGCTCATATAGTGAGCAAGGTTGAGTCAGGCCCAACTATTGAGAAAACACAAGTGGTACGTGAGTTTCCAAATGTGTTTCCAAGTGAGTTACCGGGATTAGCTCCCGAGAGAGAGATTGAGTTTAGCATAGAGTTGGCACCTGGCATAGCACCTATTTCAAGAGCACCCTATCGAATGGCCCCTGCCGAGTTACAAGAATTGAAAAAGCAGCTTCAAGAGTTATTAGATCATGGTTTTATCAGACCGAGCCATTCTCCTTGGGGAGCTCCCATCCTATTTGTGAAAAAGAAAGACGGGTCTATGAAAATGTGCATTGATTACAGAGAGCTAAATAAAGCCACAGTTAAGAACAAGTACCCGTTACCCAGGATTGATGATTTATTTGATCAGTTGAAGGGATCTATGGTCTTCTCTAAGATAGATTTAAGATCTGGTTATCACCAGGTGAGAGTGATAGAGAAGGATATACCTAAGACAACTTTCCGAACGAGGTATGGCCATTTTGAGTTTGTAGTGATGCCATTCGGATTGACAAATGCCCCTACAGTATTTATGGATTTGATGAACAGGGTATTTCACGACTGCCTGGATAAATTTATTGTGGTATTCATTGATGATATCTTAGTATATTCTTGCAGTCGAGAGGAGCATGAACAACACTTGAGGTTTACCCTCCAGAGATTGAGAGATAAAAACTGTATGCCAAATTCTCAAAATGTGAATTTTGGCTAGATAGAGTTACCTTTTTGGGGCATGTGATTTCAGTAGAGGGTATATCAGTGGATCCCAATAAGATTGAGGCAATAGTTGAATGACAGAGACCAAAGACAGTCAAAGAGGTTCGTAGTTTCTTGGGTTTGGCAGGGTATTATCGGAGGTTTGTGGATGGATTTGCCAGATTAGCTAGACCTCTTACAACCCTCACGAAGAAAGCAACGCCATTCCAGTGGTCAAGTGCTTGCGAGGCAAGCTTCCAAGAATTGAAAAGAAGATTGACTACTGCTCCGGTGTTAGTACTTCCAGAAGAGGGAGTTGAGTATGATTTATACACCGATGCCTCACACGGTGGTTTAGGAGCAGTATTGATGCAACAAGGCAAGGTGATAGCATATGCCTCAAGACAGTTGAAACAATTTGAAACCCGATACCCTACGCATGATTTGGAGTTAGCAGCAGTGATTTTTGCTTTAAAAATCTGGAGACACTATTTGTTTGGGGTAAGATGTAATATTTATACTGACCATAAGAGCCTCAAATATTTCTTCACTCAGAAGGAATTAAATATGAGACAGAGGCGATGGCTCGAGTTAGTAAAAGACTATGACTGTGATATTAAATACCATCCAGGCAAAGCTAATGTGGTTGCAGATGCCCTCAGTAGAAATGTGATGATATCACAACTGACGATCCAGAGAGAAATTCAGAAAAACATGGGCCGAGAGCAGATTGAGCTTGTGATTGGGGTCCTCGCTAGACTAGAGATTCAACCCACTCTTATAAATGAGATTCAAGAGGCTCAGACACAAGATGAATGGTGTCAACAGAAAATTCAGAAGGTTTAAGAGGGTCTCGAGACAGATTTTCAAGTAGCGAATGAAATTCTCAAATTCAGAGATCGAGTATATGTTCCTCAGAGGACTGAATTGAGACAGAAAATTCTTACAGAGGCTCATAGTTCTCTTTACACTGCCTATCCTTGAGGTGTAAAGATGTATCAGGATGTAAAAAGATATTTTTGGTGGTCAGACATGAAAAAGGATATAGGTGAGTTTATTACCAGATGTCTCACCTGTCAACAAATTAAGGCCGAACACAAGAGACCTGCAGGGTTACTTCAGCCTCTGCCTATTCCAGAATGGAAATGGGAGCATATATCCATGGACTTCATCAGTGGACTCCCTAGAGTTCAGAATGGATGTAATGTTATCTGGGTGATTGTTGATAGATTGACTAAGTCAACTCATTTCCTACCCATCAAAGATACTACTACCACAGATCAGCTGGGAAGATTATATGTTAGGGAGATTATTAGATTGCATGGGGTACCCAAGACCATAGTATCTGATCGCGATACAAGATTTGTATCAGCTTTTTGGAAGAGTCTTCAAAGATCCTTGGGTACTAATTTAGCCTTTAGTACAGCCTATCATCCTCAGATGGATGGTCAGACAGAGAGGGTTAATTAGATTTTGGAAGACATGTTGAGAGCTTGTTGTCTTGATCATAAAACTACATGGGTAGAAATATTACCCTTAGTGGAGTTTGCTTATAATAATAGCTACCAGACGACTATTCAAATGGCACCTTATGAGGCATTATATGATAGGAGGTGTCGCTCTCCTCTCCATTGGGATGAGATAGGAGAGAGAGAGGTGTTATCCCGATCTCTTGGGCCTGAGTTGACCCAAAAAATGATTGATGATGTCCAATTGATCAGGCAGAGAATAAAATAGGCCCAGGATCGACAAAAAAGTTATGCAGATCGTCGATGTCGAGACTTGGAATTTAATGCAGGTGAATTTGTATTTGTAAATGTTGCTCCATTCAAGCATTTGATGAGATTCGGAAAGAAGGGAAAACTAGCTCCCAGATTTATTGGTCCATATGAGATAATTGAGAGAGTTGGTAACATGGCTTACAGATTGGCCTTACCAGTGAGTATGGATCGGATTCATGATGTATTTCATGTCTCATCGTTAAGAAAATGTCTTGGTGATCATTCCCAGGTTGTGAATACAGAAGATATTAAGTTATCAGAAGACCTTAGTTATGAAGAAAAACCGATTCAGATACTCGACAGAAGAATTAAACAACTAAGGAATCGACAGATTCCCCTAGTAAAGGTCTTATGGAGAAATCAAAAGGTAGAGGAGGCCACCTGGGAAATGGAGCAAACCATGAAGGAGAAGTATCCAGAGTTGTTTTTATGAATTTCGAGGACGAAATTCTTGTAAGGAGGGAAAAGTTGTAATACCCTCAGATATATTCTAGGGGTAATTATGTCTTTTGACTCTGTTTGGAGATATTTCCAATTGTGTGTGTGTGTTTTAGTTTATATAGATATATATATTTATAAAAAAAAAAAAGTCAATATATATGTGCCAAAAGTCAATAAAAGAAGGAAAGAAGAGAGAAAGAAACTTTACATTTGCTTCTTTGATCATTTTTCCAACAGCTTCTCGTCTCCTAGAGAGGAAGGCAGTGTTCTTCATTTCTTTGTTGTATTTTAAGAACAGTGAGTGATTTTGAAGGGATTTTAGAAGATAAATAAGGAAAGAAAAAGAAAAGGAAGCACTTGGAAGCTTTGGTAACCAAATATCTCCTTCTTTTCCCTTTTATCTATGTTTATATGCATGTTATGTGAATATGTTAGTGTGTTTTGGTATTGATTTAAAGTGGTCTTGGTGATAAAGGAAGCAAAACAAAGAGAATGAAGTCAATTTGCAAAGATTTGGCTTGAAACAAGGTAAGGGGAATCATTATTGATATGTTGCATGTTTTAAGCTTTTGATTCCTCGGATCTATGTTATAAATGGTGATTTTGAAGTTGAGAAATGTTGTTTTGCCATCTGGGATGTCTATGTGTGTGATTTGGTTTAAGGCAGAAAGTTGCATGATATTTACAGTTTTTGCCACTGAGTTCGTCCCATGTTTTGGCTGCCTTATCTATTGAATTATGAGTTCTATTATAGCTCGTTGAAAAGATCTTTGAATCCTCTTTTCAACGATATATAGCTTGTATGAATTAGAAACCGTTTGGGATGTTAAATTGTATGAAAAGAAGGCTGCCCTGCTAAATGACTGTTCTGTGAACAGTGTTTCTCAATTCTGGGCAAGAAAGAAAGAAAGAAAGAAAGAAAGAAAGAGAGAAAAGGAAGAAGAAAGGAAAGAAAGGAAAGGAAAGGAAAGAAAAGAAGAAAAGAAAAAGAAAGAAAAGCAAGAAAAAGAATTTGGGGCTCAAGATTTAGGAGTCGTCCCAAGAGTAATGTCTGGTGAGTTATGAATAAATTTAAATGGAAGCAAAATTAGTAAGATATAAGACCCGCATGCATGCTATAAACTATGAGAGGGCACTTTACACTACACCGCCCACAGTAGGGCATGTCCGCAGTAGGACACGTCCGTAGTAGGACATAGACCCCTAGTAGGGTCTGCTCGCAGTAGAGCTCAATTCAGATTCAGAAATAGTGTAGTGAAAGAAAAAGAGCTTGAGCTTAGAAAAGTGTCAAATCCCTATAGTTAGCTTCCAGAAAGTATTAAATAGACACTAGATGGGACAAAGTATGACCCAAATAGTAAAGAGTGAATTAAATTATCCCCTCAATCTCTTGTAGAGGTTAAGATGTGAGGTTGAGTCCCAAAAGTGAGATTAAACAGGAAAAAAAAAAAGAGGATAGTTTACTTGATTCTTTCCCCTTATTGAGTGTTCTTATCACTCACTCCCTTTTCTTTCCTTATTACAGGTACAGGTGATCGAGGTAACTGCGAGGCAGGGTCAGGTCAGCGTAGGTAGATCCGGCTGGAGCAGGTTATCTCTGGTTTATATTACATGCATACAGTGGCATGTTTTTATCGACTTTGGACTTTTTGAGATTATGGTACAGTTACATATGATTACTCCCTGTTTTCAGATACTTTCAGATGAGTCTTCATATGAGTATATACATCTTTTGTTCGCTTCCAGATTTTTAGTTTTCTTGGAATACTTCCTAAACACTTTTAATGATGCGTTTATTGTAAAGTATTTTTAAAAAGAAAAAAAATAGACGCTACGAATATTAATTCGTAACATTTCTCCTTCGGTAGGTAGTACTACTAGGGAGGGATGTTACACTCATTACTCTTAAATTGTTCTCTTTGTGTTTTCTGATTACTAATACCAACATTCTCAACATCCACTACTAGCTCAAGAACCCATTGGAATGGATTAGGATTATGAATATGACTTGTATATGCTTCCATATCTATAGAACCATGACAACCCGCACTAGACTCAACCTTTTCATTGATTTGACTTCTCACAATGTTTTCGCTCAGTTCACAATCCGTGTTGTCTTCATCATATAATCTTGAAAATTCATCATCATCATCGTCATTATCTTCAAGATTATAGTCTTCATCTACATCGTCATCATTATCTCTATCATCATGATTCATACCATACTCTTGAAAAATTTGTGGTTCTATCTTATCGTATGAGCGATGATCCTCTCTTTCTATCATATGGACCTCTTCATTTAGTTGATTGTCTCTTCCTTCAATAGGAGTCTGGGTAACAAAAAGTTTGATTGATCCTCGTAAACTTCTTGTTTCCATCATTGCATATTCAAGATAATTATCATCTTTGATCTTAATGACCAGCGACAAATGTGGACATTTGCTTGACTTTGATCAAATATCAAACGATTGCATATTTTGCTTACAAATCCTTCAAAATCAATATTTGTGTCAATACAGATTGGTCTCTCTTTTCCACCAACATATTTCACTATATTATCATCACTTTGTAACACCTCTTCCTAGAAGTACTACCCATCGAAAGAGAAATGTTATGAATTAATATTCGGAGTGTCTATTTTTTTCTTTTAAAATACTTTAAAATAAATGCATCACTAAAAGTGTTTAGAAAGTATTCCAAGAAAACTAAAAATCTGGAAGCGAATAAAAAATGTATATACTTATATGAAAACTCATCTGAAAGCATATGAAAACAGAGAGTAATCATATACAACTATACAATCATTTCAAAAAGGTCAAAAGTCGACAAGAGCATGTCACTGTATGCATGTAATATAAACCAGAGATAACCTACTCCAACCGGATCTATCTTCGCTGACCTAACCCTGCCTCGCAGCTACCTCGATCACCGATACCTGCAATTAGGAAAGAAAAGGAAGTGAGAGATAATAACACTTAATAAGGGGAAAGAATTAAGTAAACTATCTCCTTTCCTGTTTTAACTCACTCTCGGGACTCAACCTCACTCATAACCCCCATAAGAACTCGAGGGGATAATCTAGTTCATGTTTTACTATTTGGGTCATACTTTGCCCCATATGGTGTCTATTTGATACTTTCTGGAAGTTGACTATAGGGATTTGACACTTTTCTAAGCTCGAGCTTTCTTCCTTTCTCTCACTACACCATTTCTGAATTTGATTTAAGCTTTACTATGAGTATGCTCTACTACAAGCGGACCCTACTGTGGGTCTATGTCCTATTACGAACGTGCCTTACTATGGGCGGTGTAGTGTAAAATGCCCCCTCATAGTTCATAGCATGCATGTGTGTCTTATATCTTACTAATCTTGCTTCCATCTAAATCTATTCATAACTCACCAGACCATACTCTTGGGACGACCCCTGAATCTTGAGTCCCAAATTCCTTTTCTTGTTTTTCTTTCTTTTCTTCTTCTTTTCTTTTTCTTTTTCTTTCCTTTCCTTTCCTTTCTTTTCTTTCTTTCTTCCTTTCCTTTTTTCGCCTCATTTTCTTTCTTTCCAAAAACTGTGAAATACTGTTCGCAGGGCAGCCTTATTTTTTATACAATTTAACAGCACAAACGGTTTCTGATGAATTATGAGTGCTGTTATAGTTTTTTGGAAAGCTCTTTGAATCCTTTTTTCAATGACATATAGTTTGTATGAATTAAGGACCATTTGGACTATTAAATTACATGAACAAAAAGACTGTCTTCCCAAATAAATAGTAAATACAGTTTTTTATCATTGACTTTGTCCCATATTTTGAATATTTTATCTAATGAATCATGAGAGCTATTATAGCTTGTTGGAAAGATCTTTGAATTCTATTTTCAATGATATATGGTTTGTATGAATTAGAGACCGTTTGGACTATTAAATTGTATAAACAAAAAGACTGCCTTATCAAATAAATAGTAAATACAGTTTTTTACCATTGATTTCATCCCACGTTTGACTGTCTTATCTGATGAATTATGAGTGTTGTTATAGCTTGTTGGAAAGCTCTTTGAATTCTCATTTTAATGATATATAGCTTGTATGAATTAAAGACCATTTAGACTATTAAATTATATGAACAAAAAGACTAACCTACCCAATTGAATAGTCTAATGAATAGTAATTTACAGTTGTTGAAAAGAAAGAAAAAGAAAAAGAGCAGAAAAAGAAAAGGAGGAAAGGAAAGAAATGAGAGAAAAAAAGAAAGAAAAGCAAGAAAAAGAATTTAAGGCTCAAGATTCAGAGGTTGTCCAAATAGTATAGTCCGGTGGATTATGGATAGTTTCAAATGGAAGCAAAATTAGTAAGAGAGAGCACACCCATGCATGCTATGAATTATGAGGAAGCATTTTATGCTACACTGCTTGTAGTAAGGTACGTCGGTAGTAAGACATAGACTTGTAGTAGGGTCCGTTTGCAGTAGAGCATAATTTAGATTTAGAAATGATGTAGTGAGAGAAAGGAAGAGAGCTCGAGCTTAAAAAAGTGTCAAATCCCTGTAATTAGTTTCCAAAAAGCATTAAATAGACACCAGATGCGACAAAGTGTGACCCAAATAGTAAATGATGAACTAAATTATCCCCTTAATTCCTTGAGGAGGCTATGATGTCAGATTGAGTCCTGATGGTGATTTAGAACAAAAAAGAAGATAGTTTACTTAATTCTTTCCCTTTACTGAGTGTTCTTTTCCTTCATTTCCTTTTCTTTCATAGTTACAGGTGTCAGTGATTGGGATAACTACAAGGCAAGATTAGGTTAGGGAAAATAGATCTAGGTTAGGGCTAATTACCTATGGTTTTTGTTACATGTATATGATATTGTTGATTTTTGGCCTTATTCAGATAGTTGTATAGTTATATCTAGGGGCATGTATGTGATTATTCCATGATCTTAGATATTTTCATATAAGTTTTCATATGAGATATATACATCTTTTGTTTGTTTCTAGATTTTCAGCTTTCTCAGAATAATTTCAAAAAGCTTTTAGCGACGAGTTTATTTTAATTTTTTAAAAAAAATAAACATTCTATATATTAATTCATAATATTTTTTCTCTGAAAGGCAACACTTATGAGAAAAGATGTTACATTAAAAGTAAATGATTGATTTACCCTTTGCTAGTGTAATTAAAAAAAATACATTTTATAATGTTTAGTTGAAAAAACAAAATTATTTTTATATAATAATTTAAATTAAATCAACATAATTAATTATAATTTACCAAATTTAAAAATTTCAATTTTTAACTAATAATAATCAACATAATTAATTAATGATAATTAATAAATTTTAAAAATTGAAGAGGAACGCATTTAATAAATGATAATTAATAAGTCTTTTGGCTATGTGTGTGTGTGTGTGTGCGCATGCTAGAGAGAGAGAGAGAGAAAGAGAGATTAAATATCTTTTTTCTTTTTTTTTCCAATAAGATAATTCAAAGATATATAACCATGATCCTTACAAAATTAATATTAGGATATCCTAACGATATAATGATTTTTAACACAAAGATTTACACGAGTATTATAATAACTTGGTAATAATATGTAACTTGAGCACTCTTAAACTAGTATGCTTCAAGGATTTTGAATAAAAAATAGGACTCCTTCACTATTATGCTCTTTTCTGAGAATTATGATCTCACTGTATGAACCCTTCTTACGATTATGAGTAGTAAAATATTTATTCTTTTTTGTTAATTATTAATCATATAGCTTATTTATTTAATAAAAACTAAATGTTGGAGAGGATTCTCAATCTTTATTGGAGATAAATATGTGACATTAAGGGCCTTGTTGTAATTTACGGGTTATTAGGCTTATCATTAAGGGTGTAATTGGTTATGAGACTAAGATATTATTTTCTATATTTTATCATTGAGATTATCTTATTTGGTTTGATAAATAATAAAATATTTAATAGGTCGTGTAATATCATTTTCTTTTAACTAATAAAAAATTACCTAGATTACCTTAGTTTTGATATAATTTTATTTTTAATTAATTTAGTTTAATATATTAATGATATTTAAATAAAATAATATCTCACTATTTTTTAATAACTATTAATTAAATATAATAATTATTTATATATATAAATTTATTTAAATATAATATTAATTTATATATATTAGTCTTTAAAATAATCTATTATTGCGATAATATTTTTATTTGGGTAATAAAAGATTATAGGGATCAACTTCATCTAATGGGTTTGCTTCACTAATGGTCTTCAAGTTATCCTTTGAGGGAGGTTTAAATCCTAATGGGCTTTAAGTTGTCACATTGAGCACTTTTGTTGACGTAGGCCCGAAAGATAAAGGAACCTCAAATGATTTGGTGCGTTTGTTCATAGTCTTCCTCTCCCTGCATGATATTTGTATAAACAATAAAATTATGTGTATATATTTTTAATATATAATTTAAATATATAAATAATATATTATTATATAAATAGTTAATTTTAAATTATAGATAAAATAATATTTAATTATATAATAATATATTATTTATATATCTAAATTACAGATAAAAATATATACATATAGTAATTCTTTTGTCTTAAAACTTTATAAATATAAAAAGTAATATTATATATATAATTTTAATGTATAAATAATGATGTATCATTATGTGATTAGAGAGTTAAAAATTAAAAAAAAAACTAACATCTAATCATATGATAACACATTATTGATTGTATATAAAATTACACATAAAGATTATATACATAGTTTTATTATAACATAAAACACTTCATTACAAATATTATTTTTTAAATAAAATTATGTATATAACTTTTATATATAATTTTATGTATAATAACAATATATTATTATATGAGTATATAATATTTTATTTATAATTTATAATTATCTAATTATATAATAATATATTAAATTATATATATATATAAAATTATACACATACTCTACCTTTTGTTTTTTAGATATAAATTGCAAAAGGACATTTTAACGACACTTTGAAGTTGACATTATTAACCTGCCAAGGTTCAACAATAGGTTTATAATATTAGGCGTTGTCACCAAGGTTATGTCAGCTTCTTGTGCTTTCACTATTACCCTGACAATAAGGCATGCATGCATGTATAATATATGCATGCATTTAATGTTTTGACATCAAAAGGATTCCTAAACTATTAATATATTAAGCAATGAAATTGCGTGAACGAAAGGCCAAGTTGAAAGATGGAATCAAATATAAATGGCTAATATTAGAATAATTTTTTTAATTAGGAAACCATTATTGGCTAATTATAAAAAAAATAATTCAATCACTTTCTTAAACAAAACGACAACACAATTAAGAACAAAAACCTAATTCTCTTTTCATATTTGAAATTATTAAAACATATCCATCACTTGGGATGTTCAATAGATGATTAAATATATGGGCAATCATTCTCCAAGAATGCAGGTCATTTTCATTCTGACATAACATGGATAAAATTATTATTTCCAATAAGAAGAATCATTCATTGTGCAGTATTTGGAATGTGTAATTTTGTCTCGTAATAATTGTAAATATGATTTAATGATTCAGTTATAATTAGAGTATTGTCGATATATAAGATTTTTTTTTAACTTTTCAAGATAAGAAGAGAAAACAAAAGGTGGTGGAGTCGAATCATCACAGGCTTGAAACACAAAAACATTATATTTACGACACTTTCAATCCAATTTTATGGTTTAAAATGAACAACTTTCTTTAATGAAAGTGTTATCAAAATCAAGAATTTCATGGACCGATTGATTTACCCGATTTAATCAAGAATTTGTCTTTAATTTGATTTCGTTTTTATTTGGTTTTAACCAATTTTAAAAATATTATTTAATGAGATTTTAGAAACTTTACATTTATAACCACCCCACCCTGAATAATTTCTATTCCTAAATCAATACATAAGAGCCAAATGCAAAAGTAAATCAATTATATTAATTCAGCGGATGGGTGTTAATTAACTAAACAAAACAATGATGAAGATTGAAGACCATCCTTTCTTTTTAAATGAAGGCATGCATATTTTGCTTAAAATACCAAATTTTCATAGATGAAGGATTGCATGTTGCACATGTTTATGTTAAATAATTAAATTAATTATTAAAAAATAGAAACATGCCCAATTTTTAAACCAAAATGGAACAGGCGTTGTCTCCCCCAGTCCCCCCTCTCTCCTCATTCCCTTCTCTCTCTTTATTCTTATTCTGGAAGCCAAACAAACATGTAATTTGCCATTCAAACTTCAACTCAAAACAAATTATAGAAGCCTCTAGACTCCCCCAAAATCCTCCCTTAAATCCCCATCCTCCCCACAAAAATTTCTCCCCAAATTACAAAACCTAATTTGCAATTCTCTTCAAGTCACAAACCTTAATTTCGCAGCTTTGCCTGAATCTCAAGCCCTATATATATATTTTTTTTATGGGTACTTTAGTTGGACATGTAGCACCAGGATTTGCCTTCTTGGCACTTGGCTTGTGGCATCTTTTGAATCACATCAAACGCCATTCACTCCAACCAAATTCCTATATTTCAACTCCATGGTTTCCTTCTTCCAAAGTAAGATACATAGAGCTCTACCTAATCATGCTTGGAAGCTCCATTTCCATAGCCATGGAACTCTTCATTGGCCCCAAAAAACACCAGCCTTTCGCCGATGGAACCATTCCTTCCAACCATATTCACAACTTCGAACATGCGACAATTGCCCTCACTTTCTTCACCTATGCAGCTTTTGCTATACTACTCGATCGAAATCATTTTAAAAGAAACACCAGAGATGCATTAACGCAACTCCTCGGTGCCATAGCTTTTGCTCAACAGCTTCTCCTGTTTCATCTTCACTCGGCTGACCACACGGGGGTCGAGGGACAGTACCATTTGCTTCTACAAATTGTCATTCTTGTTTCTTTAGCCACAACTCTAATTGGAATCGCGCTTCCGGGGAGTTTCTTGATTAGTTTTGTTAGGTCAGCTAGTATCTTTTTCCAGGGAGCATGGCTTATTTTGATGGGGTACATGCTGTGGACTCCTGAATTTATCCCAAAAGGGTGTTTTATTAACTTCGAGGAAGGCCACCAAGTGGTGAGATGCCATGGAGAGGTTGCTTTACATAGAGCTAAATCACTTGTGAACCTTGAATTCAGCTGGTTTTTAGTGGGAATCACCATATTTTCAGTGTGTTTTTATGTGATATTGGGTAGAGTTATTGGAGAAAAGGTTGAATATGCAACATTGAGTAGAGAGGATGAGTATATTTCTGATGATGTTGAGTCACAAGAGGACACAAAATATGGTGCCTCAAAGAGTAGTTTTGTTGGTGCGGGGAAAGAAGGATTTGTTGCATCGATTGACATTGAAAGATAGAGAGTGGAGATCATATTATTCAGGATGAAGAGGTAGATTTATTGATTATATGTACAAAATTGATTTAGTTAGGGGTGTTATTTATTGGTGTGGACTTGTTTGCTGTATTGTATTAATGGGTTTTAGGTTATAAGGAGTGAGTTCTTTTGTGTTTATATTGTAAAAAAAGTAGAAAAAGCAACAAAACTAGTCATTTATAATTAATTTCTTCTTATAATTTCTTTTACATTATCAAATTCTTTATTATTTTGCTTGCTTACCTCGATGTTATCTATATAACTAATAATTGAGAGTTGTTATAAAATTAATATAACTAATACCAAAGATAAATAAATGGAGGAGAAAGCTTCTGGAATTATAATAAGAAGCAAAATGAAGAAGAAAGAAGAAAGCTTTTTTATGTGAAGAAAAGTGTGTCGATTACATGAAGAGAGGGGGGTATTTATAGAAGAATTGCCGCCCCTCCAGTCAGCAAAAACGGCTTCCTTCTAAGCCAAGTTTCCAATGTCATTAATGTTTTCATACTCCTTTAGCCAAAATTTCTTCTCCTGCGTCAGCCTCTCCAATAAATGTTTTCCCACCCATTTTCTTGACTTTATTGGTGGAAAGCCACTGCATTTGTAACACTCCCCCTTGGATTTCCATCACTTACAGATAATTATATTAACTTTGCTAAGGAAAAACCCAGTGGGATAAAAAACCAAAGCAAAGGAACATAATTATTAAATGTTCTGTAAGTTGGCGTTGGACGTGTTTAAACTGCCTCATTAAAAACCTTACTAGGAAAACCCAGTGGGACAAAACCTAATGAAGGGAAAAAGAGTACAGTGCACCTTTTGTCCAATATTGAATAACCTTCAAAATTTTGCCTAATGAATGCTCCCCCTGATAAACGCTCTCCCTCTTTATAATAAGATTAACTTGGTTGCTTGTTGAGTCGCCGCATACCGATGTTATACACTAACTTCTCAAATGTTGATGTCGGTAGTGTCTTAGTGAACAAATCTGCAAGATTCTCACAGGATCTGATTTGCTTGACATCAATCTTTTTACTCTGCTGGAACTCATGAGTGTAAAAGAACTTTGGTGAGATATGTTTGGTTCTGTCTCCTTTGATGTACCCACCTCTAATTTGGGCTATACATGCTGCATTGTCTTCATATAATATGGAAGGAATGTTTGTTGTAGAAGGAAGGCTACATGCATTCTGAATATGATGGATGACAGACCGTAACCATATACATTCTCGGCTGGCTTCATGAAGAGCTAAAATTTTTGAATAATTTGAAGAAGTTGCAACCAAGGTTTGCTTGGTGGAGCGCCATGATATAGCTGTGTCATTATAAGTAAAAACATATCCCGTTTGTGAACGGGCCTTATGGGGGTCAGAAAGATAACCAGCATCTGCATATCCAACCAAACTAGGATTTTTAGGAGATTTGACAGAATAGAATAATCCTAAATCTCTAGTCCCACATAGGTAACGGAGTATATGTTTGATTCCATTCCAATGGCGACGGGTTGGTGCAGAGCTAAATCGGGCCAATAAATTAACTGCGAAGGATATATCCAGTCTCGTGCATTGGGCCAAATATAACAAGGCTCCAATGGCATTAAGATATGGTACTTTAGGACCAAGTATCTTTTCATCTTCTTCTTTAGGACGAAATGGGTCATTTTTTGGATCAAGAGACCGAACAACCATTGGGGTGCTCAAAGGATAAGCCTTATCCATATTAAAGCGTTTTAATAATTTTTCAATATACGCTGATTGATGGATAAGTATTCCATTTGAATTGTGCTCGATCTGCAGGCCGAGACAATATTTTGTTTTTCCCAAATCCTTCATTTCAAATTCTTTTTTCAGATATTCAGCAGTTTTTGAAAGCTCTTCAGGAGTCCCAATTAAATTCATATCATCAACATAAACTACCACAATAGCAAATCCCGATTCTGACCTTCTGATAAAGACACATGGGCATATAGAGTCATTCACATAACCCTTTTTTTTTCAAATATTCACTGAGGCGATTGTACCATATACGTCCAGATTGTTTTAATCCGTACAATGATCGTTGTAATTTAATTGAGTACAAGCCTCTTGAATTGACACTTTTTGCTTCAAGCAATTTGTATCTTTCAGGGAGTTTCATGTAAATTTCAGTGTCTAAATTTCCATACAAATAAGCAGTAACTACGTCCATTAGACGCATATCCAGTCTTTCAGAGACTGTTAAACTGATTAAATATCTGAATGTGATTATATCCATTACAGGTGCATATGTTTCATTAAAGTCTATACCGGGCCTTTGGGAAAAGCCTTGGGCTACAAGTCTGGCTTTATATCTAGCAATTTCATTTTTCTCATTTCTTTTTCTCACAAATACCCATTTATATCCAACGGGTTGTACGTCTTCAGGTGTTGGAACTACATGCCCAAACACTTGACGTTTTGCTAAAGAAGCTAATTCTGTTTGAATTGCTTCTTCCCATTTAGGCCAATTATGTCTTTGTTTGCACTCAGCCACAGTACGTGGCTCATAATCATCATCATTCAGAATTTCAGTAGCTACTGCAAATGAGAATATATCATCAACTATAATTGTTTCACGATTCCACATTTCTTGTGTATGAACATAATTTAAAGATATTTCAATATTCTCATTTTCCTGTTCTTCAGGATTTTGTACCACTTCAGGGGTTTGTGCCACTTTAGGGGCTTGTACCACTTCAGGGGCTTGTGCCACTTCAGGGGCTTATGCCACTTCAGGGGCTTGAGTCTCTTCAGGGACTATAACCTCTTCTGGAGAAATATTTGTTTGATTATTTATCTTTCTTTTTTCGAGGAACAGTGTCCTTCGATCCAACAGGTCTACCACGCTTCCGACGTGAGGTAGATGGATCAGTCACGACTCGAATGGACTGTTCAGCAGTCACATTGATTCTTGCTGGTGTATTAGCAGCTGGAACATGTGATCTTGTCACTTTTGCTGTATCAACAAATGCATCAGGCATTTGGTTGGCAATAATTTGTAATCGCACTATCCTTTGTACTTCAGTTTCACTTTGGGATGTGCGAGGATCTAAATGAGACATGGTAGGTACATACCAAGTAAGTTCATGCCTAACTTCAGGAGGTATTTTCTTTTCCCCTAAAAACGGGAAAGTTGTCTCATCAAAGTGACAATCTGTAAATCGTGCAGTAAAAAGATAACCTGTTAATGGTTCCAGATACCTGATAATAGATGGTGAATTATATCCAACATATATTCTCAAACGACGTTGGGGTCTCATTTTTGTGTGTTGAGGGGACGCAATAGGGACATATACAGCACAACCAAATATTCTCAAATGAGATACATTAGGTTGGTAACCAAGAACCAATTGTAGGGGAGAATATTGATGATAAGAAGAAGGTCGCAAGCGAATTAACGCTACAGCATGTAATATAGCATGTCCCCACATAGAAGTAGGTAATTGACTTTTTAATAATAAAGTACGTGCAATTACCTGAAGTCGTTTGATAAGAGACTCAGCTAATCCATTTTGTGTGTGGACTGGATGTTCAACCTCAATCCCCATAGACATGCAATAATCATCAAATGTTTTGGATGTGAATTCACCAACATTATCTAGTCGTATTGACTTGACTGAATAATCTGTGAAATGTGCCTTTAATTTGATAATTTGTGCTAACAGTTTAGCAAATGCAACATTTCGAGTAGGCAATAAACAAACATGAGACCATCGTGCATATGCATCAATTAAGACCATAAAATAACCAAATGGCCCACTTGGTGGATAAATGGGTCCACATATATCCCCTTGAATCCTTTGCAGAAATGATGGGGATTCACCTCCAATTTTGGAGGGAGATGGTCTTATTACTAATTTACCTTAAGTACAGGCGGTGCAGAATTGTTCATTAGACAATAAAATTTTATGATTCTGTAATGTATGTTCATGTGAATTTTCAACAATCCTACGCATCATTATAGATCCTGGGTGGCCTAAACGATCATGCCAAAGCATAAATGCTTTTGGATCAACGAACTTCTGGTTCGATACTGCGTAGGTCTCAATTGCCTTTATGGTTGTATAATACAATCCAGATGATAAAACAGACAATTTTTCTAGTATAAGCCTTCTTCCGGAGGCATTACTAGTTATACAGATGAATTTTGTACCATTTTCACTCATGGTTTCAAGATGATAACCATTTTTTTCTTATATCTTTAAAACTCAGTAGATTTCTTCTGGATCTACTTGAATATAATGCATCATTGATGCTAAATTTGGTCTCATTGTTTAACATAATTGTGGCTCTTCCGGAGCCTTCTATCAGATCAATTGATCCTGATATAGTGGTTACTTTAACTTCAATTAATGCTAAAGATAAGAAAAATTTCTTTTCCTTAAGAATTGTGTGCGTTGTTGCACTATCCACCAAACATATGTCTCCCACATCAGCTTTTGAAGTCAATGCTTCAATTTTGGAGTCCATTTCCTTTCATTTAAAAATTACGTTAGTTATAACGTATACAAAATATTGAAAGGAAAAGAACATGACAATAAAATATAAAATAATATGCATGATTCCAAAATAAATATATATGATGGATTTAATTATAAAAATTTTGGGCATTTCATATTCATAATAACTACTTCTGGTAGTTGCGTTCACTTCAGGGAACGATGTATAACGAAAAAAATATTAATTCAGAATTTCTTTTCTGATATTGCTACTACAGGAGCAAAAATAAAATGTGGGGAATATTTTATCTTCCACATTCAGAAAAAAATTCTGAATATTACAGACTTATACTAAATATAGAGTCATTGTATTCATATTTCGGCTTGCAATCCTTCAGAGATATGATGCCAAAAGATAATGGCCTCGTATTTGTCCTTCTGGGATATTTTATTTAGTTAGTTTTTCAAGACTCACAAATTTTAAGTGGAGACTCATGTAAAAAGCCCATTTAATATTATCCATCTAATTTTAGGAACTTCAGGTTCAATTATTGTCATATTTACAAAACTTCTGGTTTTGTAAACAATATATATGAGTTAATCTTTGAAACTTCAGGTTCAAATATTATTTCATATTTACAAAACAACTGATTTTGTAGGAGAAATATTGTGATTAATTTTGGAAGCTTTAGGTCCATATATTATCCCATATATACAAAACTTCTGGTTTTGTAATTAGTTTTCAGAATATTATAATACGTATTCTGAGTATGTTTTGGACTTCAAGTCCATATTTTTCACACTTTATGCAAACTTTAGGTTGCAAAGGTGATATCATTATCAAAATAAAGACTTTGATGAAACTGGGGACTTCCGACCCATATATATGAAACTGGGGACTTCCGGCCCATAAACATGTATTCTCATGATTTTACAAACTTCAAGTTGTAAATCGTAAAACTCGGAACTTCGGGCCCATATATATGATTTTCTCACGATTTTACAAACTTCAGGTTGTAAATCGGATATAAATAAAAATAAATATTCAAATAAATAAATATGCGAATAAATAAATATTCAAATAAATGGAATACAATAAAAATAAACATTTAAATAATATCAGGACTTCCGGTCCAGATTCTTGGTTTTGTAAGCTTCAGGTTACAAATAATATTTATGACTTCAGGTCAAAAATTTATAATTTCGTAAACTTCGGGTTACGAATGATATTCAAGATTTCAGATCCAGATTCATGATATTCAGGACTGCAGGTTCAGATTCATAATTTTGTAAACTTCAAGTTACAAATAGGATTCAGAACTTCGAGTCCAGATTTATGATATTTCAGACTTCAGGTCTAAATTCATAATTTTGTAAACTTCATGTTACAAATAATATGCAGGACTTCAGGTCCAAATTCAAGAGTTTCAGGACTTCAGGTCCAGATTTATAATTTTGCAAACTTCGGGTTGCAAATAGAGTACAATTATAAAGAAAAATTAATCAGAAATATAACATAAATTAAAAGTCAACTGGGACATCACAACTGGGATATCCATATTTATAATATTTAAGCAGTATAACGGTATAATATAAAGATATTATATACCTAAGCTGATGATGCTGATAACGTGTTATAAAATTAATATAACTAATACCAAAGATAAAGAAATGGAGGAGAAAGCTTCTGGAATTATAATAAGAAGCAAAATGAAGAAGAAAGAAGAAAGCTTTTTTATGTGAAGAAAAGTGTGTCGATTACATGAAGAGAGGGGGGTATTTATAGAAGAATTGCCGCCCTTCCAGTCAGCAAAAACGGCTTCCTTCTAAGCCAAGTTTCCAATGTCATTAATGTTTTCATACTCCTTTAGCCAAAATTTCTTCTCCTGCGTCAGCCTCTCCAATAAATGTTTTCCCACCCATTTTCTTGACTTTATTGGTGGAAAGCCACTGCATCTGTAACAAGAGTTTTATTATAAAACTTTTGGGTTTTCATTGTGAAACTGTCAGAGGCACAAGATTAGGATAAGAAATATTTGATGTAGGCCATATCCTATTTCTACTTTTCGTATCAAATTTTGCTACTTGTCCAAAACTATGTAAGCAATTGAAAGTCTTCAAAGAGTATTATAAAAATAGCACTACAAAGTCAACCTCCTAGATATAAATAGATGCAATGAACAATGGATAATCAATAGTGACAGAATTGATTTTAAGATTAGCAACTAACAATAAGACAATTTCAAATCTTTAGAAATTTTTTTTTCATGGCTATCAAAAAAGGACCTAAATAGGATCTTATGTTACAACTTTCATATAAATGAAAAACCATCAATACAGACACAAGTTAATTCGTTTAAATTTAAAATTATGAGTCAAAACCTAAAAAATGGAGGATTTAAAGGTCTTTTTCCCCTAAAATAATTTGTTGATTAGGAAGAAGAAAATAGGAGATAAGAGAGAGTTGAAAATATAAAGAAAACTCTAAAAATTATTATATTATTCTTGAACTACATAAAAATCAGTGAAAACAATATGCATGTCGACAACTCATCTACCCTGTTGCAACAAGTGCTTCATTGGAGTCTTCATAATTAAGGCAACGATCATATATCAGATAGAGATCAACACAAAGAAAGTTTCACATTGTAAGTAAACTAGTCACTACAACTCCTTCATTTATCCTCAAATGAAAGAATGTCCACTACATTTTACTACCGTAAACTAACAACACATGTCAACTAACAAGTCTGTGCAACTAGAACATAAGTGACAAGTCTCATTGGTAACACTTTCACCAAGACCTATGTTTGACATTAATCCACAACATCATAAATGAATAGGCATAGATATAATAATTATCTAGGATTCATCTAACTTAATCAAGACACGTGTTATATCATTAAATGGAATAGGATATCCCACAACTATCCAACTTTGTCACTTCCCATTGGTGTGATAATTGGCTATAATAGGTGATGTGCTTTAGGTTTCCAAGCCCAAAAGACTTTCTTAGATAATGTAACACCCACTGGTAAACCCAAGGATATTTCAGTTTTTTTTCTAATTTTAAATCGGTAATTTCTTTAGATTTTAGTAGTACACGGTTCAGTGAGTAGTTGCACGAGGAGAAAAGCTCTTATTGTGCAATTATCAGTCTTATATTTTTCATCACGACTAGTATTGTTTTATTATCGTGATTATTACTATTGGTATTTTTAGACATTTGGGGTTTTAAAAACATGGCTTAATAAAGTGTTTTCATTGTATCACCTTTTTGCACGGTTTATAATTATGATTATACATTAAAGATTTCAAATAATCGAGTTGTGCATGTCTCTTTTAGTATATTCCAATCAGAGGTATGTACTTAAAGAGATGTGTTACAGATAACAAACTCAAAGAAGATCTTTCACTACATATATGTAGGATCGAATGGCCTAAGAGGGGGGATGAATTAGACAATTTAAAACAATCTTTACCTAATTAGAGAATTAAAACAATTTATTCAAATCAATTAATATTGCCTATTTTTAATCTAATTTGTGAGAATAACAAAAAATATTTCAAATAACCAATACAATCAAAATAACATAGCATAAAATATGAGTTTAAGGGAAGAGAAAATTAAACAAGTGATGCATAGTGGTTCGGCTCAACCCGGCCTACGTCCACTCCTCCAAGCTTTCTCCCTTGGAGTATTCCACTAATCCTTGGTTAACTAAAACCTCAACCAAGCTTTTCTTCACAACCAAAATAGCTTCCAAGGTGCTATTAACTTTTACAAATGTTAAAGCTCAATTTCTCTCACTAGAAATTTGCTAATCTCTCCAAGAGTGAACCTCACTCTTTTATAGCACGAATTTTAGTACGAAATTGAAATATGATCTCTCTCAAAGAGTGTATATGAAAGTTAAAGCTTAGTACAACCCAATGCAAATGGAATTACAAAGTGTATGAGCAAGGGTTTTGACTAGAGAAAAGAATTTGCAAGTAAATAGCTCAAAACTAATTTGCTCTCAAATATGTGAAAGTTCTTGGTGGCAAAAGTTCTTTTCGAACGTATTTCATTGGGTTTATATAGGGGGAAATGAGGACAATTACTGTTGTGCACAAAGATAGCCGTTTTTAATTTTCCAGAAAATGCATAATTTGGTCGACCGGATGGAATTTGGTCAATCGGATGTGACGTGGCACTTTCGTGGAGCTTACGTGGCATTAGCCGTTGGAAAAATTCAAACTAAAATTCGGTCGACCGACTTTCTGAAGCCAAAATACATGGCTTCTGGACAATTTGAAAGCTGATTCGGTCGGTCAAATTCGGTCGACCAAATTTTATTGTATTTTACCCCCTGAATTTTAAAAAATCACAATTTGACCCCTAAAACTTTGAAAAGTGACAATTTAACCCTTTTTTGAAAATTCTTTCAAAACCAACTTTAAGATATGAAAATTTAGTTCACAAAAATTCATCATTTTAAATGAATTAATAAACTTTAGTGGAAAACTTGGTTTAACCCAATAAGTTTGAAAAATGACATTTTAACCCAAAATGTGAAAGATATAAAAATGAGTTTTCAAGTGAGCTATCCCATACAAATAGATATTCTAATCAAAGCGAATGCTCCAAATTACAAACATGTCTACCTAAACTTGAGTTTTACTTTAAATCTTCAAGAATTCTTCAGTTGAACCTTGTCTTCATTTTCATCTTGAAACTCCTTCAAGTGTATCAGATAAATTCTTGCAATCTAAACACACACTCAAGTAAAATTATTAGTTAATATGCTAAGAAACATATTAATTTGTTATCATCAAAATAAGAGCATAATGACTCCTTGAGTCAACAATATACAATTCTTTCATGGGTTAACCAATTAAAAGTATCAAATATGTAAGTCAAATCTATATAATCACTTGAACACTTATTGAGCCTTTCTGATGAAGGTGGTTAAATGTAATGCAATTGTGGTAGATATAATACTTGACTCAATGAAAGTCTTGTTGTAACATCTCCCTCTAGAAGTATTGCCCTTCAGAGGATAGCATCACTTACATTGATGATAAAAACATGTATTGACTTAATATTAAACCATTACATACATAAATTGAAAACAACTAGAATATCCTTCATAATAAAAATGTGTAAAAGCAATCAAAGGAGGTCAATTCAAATAAATTATCATCCGAGTACATAAATATAAACTCCCAATTCCAAAATGACGTAATAATAATAGGTACCAAATGTTCTAATACATAAAGACATAATACATAAATATCATAAATGACTAGATTACCCTTCACAAAAACGCATGCTAGCTAACTTTGACATTTCAACTGTCATGATCAATTGTTACTCACTAGACTAAAAGAATAAGGAAATGAGTGATAATCACTCAATAAGTAGGAACTTAACTTAAACTTAAACTTTCATAATTTCCATTTGGCCTTTTAACTTGGTCCATGGTAACATAGTCATTGAGAGTATTCCTTGTACTTCATACATTGATGACATACACATATTTATGTAAATTCTTAACTTAGGATCTACTTCGATCCCTAAACCTACCTATAAAATTTTAATGTTTCAATTCAGTCATCTAATAATACCTCAGGATCCTAATTGAAATGACTCACTAAAAAGTTTATAACTAATCTGAAACTATAAATGTCATGCAGATCAGACTAAATTGGTACAAGTATTAGACACCTTGGCCACATGAATACACTTACTGGGTAGTTCTCTCTCTACATATACTATTGGACTAGGACTCATAACTTGGACCTATTATGGCCACTACATCCTACTACAAGTGGTTAGGTCCTACTATGAATCGTTATGCCATATTACGAGTGGTACCCTACTATCGGCAGTGTAGAGAGTATTTCACAGATGCTCCCTCGTAATAACCTTAATGACACATACCAACTCATGAGTGAAATTGGTCTCATTGTCAACTAACTAAGGTATGGTTATAGTATGCATGCATGCAATCTTGAGCCATCTAACTATGAGCTCAAAAGTAACTTTGACCTTAACTTACTCTTTTGTTTTTAATAACTTAGACTACTTGGCAAGACACTATGGCTATAAAGTCCCATATGTATATTCGATGTCTTTAGGATTCTAAAACTTAACATTTCTCATACTTAACATTCTTTTTGCTTTATTTTCTTCTATGTATGGACATACACATGCCATTTTTAAAATTTTCCTGTAACGTCATGCATAGGCGTGCATGTTAGGTATACATGATCATGCACCATTTTAAAATATCCAACATGGTACATTATCTTTCTGGCTAACGTGATATACCATATACATATCTATATCCTCCATGTACGATTGTACATCTCTTTAAATATTCAATATTTAATTGATTTTCAATCAAATTCCAAATCTCAAACGTGCAAAACCATAATTATACGTAAAAAGACTAATGCTTTCGAGACATACTTATGGGTGTTAAAGCAAATTATAGGCACAAAGGTGGTTTGTAATAAGAATTATAATAAGTTATAAACATCTCATGAAATTGAAGGGTTTAACAAATTATGAAACAAGTTAAGAACAAGTATGCACTATGTTCCACCTACAGTGTAAAGACAGAGGCATTGTGTAATTATATGGTGAAAATATGATGTCCCACCCAAGGCCAAATTCATATGCACCTTTACTTCAATCATACAATCAAAGTATGATGTCCCACCTAAAGGCACCTAAGTCTATAATTTTGTCTCAACTTCTAGATCTAAGATTCTTCCTTTTTTTTTTTAGCATCTTTTCATCTTCACTTCAATCATACAATCAAATTAGTCAAAATTTATAAAAGGTGTACTAAGATAAGAAATTTGACCAGTCACTACTAATGGATTGGCCTCAATAGGTCCCTAGGTGACATAACAATATCATGACGCTCCACCAAATAAAATTTGGTTACAACATCTTTGAATTATTTAAATATTCTAACTTTCTATAAAGCCAACTGAGACTGCATATGGTTACTATCTATTATAGATCATATTTAAAATACATATAGTTTTTCTTCTACAACAGATATTCATTCCATATTATATGAAAACAATATAGTCTGTATCGCCAAATTAAAGGAGGATATATAACCAAACATATCTTACCGAAATTCTTTTACAAGCATAAGCTCTAGTAGAGTCAAAAGATTAATGCCAAACAAATACATTTTAATGACAATCTTATGAATTTATTCACTAAGACATTATCGATATCAAAATTCAAAAAGTTAGTTTATAATATTGTTATGTAACGACTCAACAAACAAACAAATTAATTCAAAGAAATGGAGCACTTATCAAGGGAAGTAAATCTTTGAAATGTGTTACATATTGGACAAAATGTGGAATGTATTTTTTTTTCCGACACTAGATTTTGTCCTACTAAGTTTTTCTAGTAAAACTTTTAATGAGGCAATTTAATCAATGTTACTTTACATGATACTAAATAATTACGTTTCTCTACTTTAATTTTTTATCTCACTAAATTTTTTCTTAGTAAAGTTAATATAATTATCTGTAAGTGGTGGGAATTTAATAAGGAGTATTGCATAAATGTAGATTTCTCACCTATGTAAGAAACCTTGGGAGATGGAAAGTCATTAACTTGGGTGGCAACATTAATTTTGGGTAGTGAAAATTTTCTATATAAACACCTCTCTCTACCTTGCATTAGGATATATCCCTTTTCCTTTGTAGCGTGTAAAACTTTGACAGTTTCCAATTATTTGCCTCCCGACTCTCTTTATTTCATTTCTTACTAACTTCTTTCTATTATATTTTCAACACAAATATTAATTTAAAAAATAGCTTTATTGATTGTCATAGAGATACAGTGGGTTGTGTTGACTTTGGTATGGTCCATAAGGCTTGCAAGGTGTGTCAAGCCTTTGTGCTGGCCAACTCACAGAAAAAGGAAGGCCCAAGGTATGCCCTATATATAGGGTCGTGTCATTTAGGAACCATTTTTATATTAATATAAAAATAATTATTTAAATTTACTAATATAAATTTACTTCCAAATTAATATAATTGAGGATCATAAATTGCAAGTTAATCCTTCAAATCACATTTTGTTTATATTTTCAAATGATGTAAAATCAATTTTTTTTTACCAATTGTCGTATCTAATTAAAGGAAACTTTTTATTTTATTAGTGGCATCGCAATAGACTTGTTTTCTCTAACTACATCTTATTGGCTTACCCAACACTTAAGCTAGGATAACTATTTTTCATACGTTAAACCGCTAAGAAGAACTGAATAATTCGCATGTGTGATTGTTCGACAATATCTCTCACATTACTTACTACTGCAACTATTTTGTTAATGTCTATTAATAATTTAGTTTCTCTTTTTCTTTTACATTTTTTTTAATTATTATTTTTCTTTAAAATATTTTGATAATGAAAATATTTAATTTATTCTAAACAGAAAAGATGTGTAAGAGATTGAAACTTCACTTTTGTAAATTCAATTAATTAGGAATTTGTGCAATGTAAACATTGTAACATAGACCTTACAAAGTCTCTATTACAGTGTTTATATTAAACCCATTATTGATCAGTTGATTTTACAAAAGTAAAGTTGTCATAATCGTTTGAATACCTTTTTTATTTAAAACATATTAAGTTTTTTCATTATGAAACTTTAAAAAAAAAATTAACAAAATTGAAAAAACAAAAAAAAAATTATGTTGTTAATAGATGTTAAGGGAATGATGACAATAACAAGTATAACAAAAATTGCGAATGATACTGTCTGAAAACCCTGCATGCGAGTTACTCAGTTCTTACTGGTGGAACGTATGAAATATAGTTGTCTCGACTCAAATGTAGAGCAAGAAAATGTAGTTAGAGAGAACAAGTCCAACATAACAACATCAACAAAATAAAAAGTTTTCTTTATATGATAATTAGTAATAAAAAATTATTTTACATCATCTGAAAATATAAACAAAATGTGATTTGAAGGATCAAGTTGTAATTTATGATCTCGACTAGATTAATTTAAAAAGAAATTTATATTAGTAAATTTAAATAATTATTTTTAATTTATTTTTTATTAAAAACCAAACATAAAAAATTAATACAAAAATTCAATGAATAAAATATAGAGAGAAATTGAAATGTTAAAATGTAATTAAAAAAATATTGAATTTGAAAGAGATTGAAAGAATAAAATGTGGAGAGAGAATGAAAGATTAAGAGTGTGGCTTAGACAATGGAGAAAGGGGTTTATGTGGAAAAAAAAAGTAAAAATTTTTTAAAACCGAACGGCTACTAGCCCAGTAGCCGTTGTGCCTTAGTTGTTGGCCTGTTGGCTGCATGCTACAATTTTGTAGCCTGCAAGGCTGGAGCCTTCTTAATTATTTCAATTTTTTTTTTTTTAAGTGGTATGCACACTATCGGATCGGTTTGTGGTATAGTCCGGAAGATCTATGGATCGAGTATGGTCTATTATAGTATGGACTGTACCCTTTTGGATGGGATCTTTAAACTATGTCTAAGACCAATCCAAACCATTTGATATGTCTAATTGCCCATGCAAATATTAAATGTTTAACAACAAAATTTAATAGATTAAAATAATTATTTAATTAGCTTCTCTAATCATCCTATCAAAATGTATCAATCGCAATGATTTGATTCACATAAGAAAGAACATAAATTCAAAAAGAAAACTTTAACCATATGTTTTAACAAATTAAAACACAATCTTTGGGCAGTATGTCGATTGTCATGTTATGCAAGCAAATTCCGAGACATTGAAGGCATACCCGGCCACCACCACCACCTTTTTCTTTAAGGAATGAAAGCTTCCCAACCATCCTGCATGATTGACATTCTTGTTTGTTTTCTCAGTTATATATATTCAGTTTTATCTTTAATGCAATTCTTTTTCCATTAATATTCATATGCAATATTCTAAACCCTAAATAATTAGCATATTTATATTGTTAAAGCATTAATCTAAGCACACGCCATTCCCAAAACTGTGTTACCAACAATAGATAATGTGTATAAAAGTTTGTACTTGTTAGATTCAACATGTAGAGTCATCTAGATGATGATCATGAATGTGTAAGGATGATAAGGATGCTTAATTATGAAAGTGAGATCAAATTGTACATAATGACTATTTCTTGAATAATACGAAAATGTATAGATTTTTCGTACAAGTGGTGTTATATGATATGTGTACATCATCTACTATAATATTATAAGAGCATTGTTATATCACATAATGATAATACTTAAGATTAAGTATACTTGTTTTATTGATATTAAAAATACCCAAAATGATAAAGGTGTATAAAACAATAAACATTATATATTATAAGGGTTATCATGAAAAAATAACACGGTGGAACTATAGAGACTGTTCATTGAACATAAACAATCATAAGATAAATGAACATGAATATTGTTCATTAAAATATAAAATTCGACCATTAGTAACATCTCATGAAACTCAAGAACTTGTTAATTAAAAGGAAAACCAATGACCAAATAATGAAAAAAAAAAAAACAAAGTGATAAATCAAAGAAATGGAGGTGATCATCAGCCAATGTTTGAAAAAAAATGGATATATATGTGTTTCTTATATTTACGGAAACATAAAATAAATTATGGGATTGTTTAGTAGGTCAATTAATTGTCAATAATATTTTAATTAAACTACGTATACAAATAATTTATACAAACTTATACATAAATGATAACATATTATTATATGATTGAATAATTTTAAATTCGTATAAAATAATATTCAATTATATAATGATATATTATTGTTTGATTATATAATGCTACTCTCGATATTTTTTCTCCTATTGTTCTCCTTAGGACAAAGTTTTTGAAGTGGGATTTTCTTTGCTTGCATCAAAGGTTTCCAATTTAATTTGATTTAAATAAAAAATCGAGTTGGGTTAATTGATTTATGTACCAAATTGATTTAACTGATTATTGAGGAAAGTATAGTGATTAATTTATAAGTGCAATTAGCATCCATCAGTTGTCTAATTATTAAACTACTGTTTTTTCTTGGTTACTTTATGTCACCTCTTGGTGGGTGTATATTGACATGTTAATTTAACATAAGTAGACCTTCTATCTAAGCAAGAATAACAAGGTAATTGATAGTCAATCGTTAAAAATAATGTAATACATGAACATGCATAAAAGTATAAAAATTATCATAAATATTTGGAATTTGAATTGATACTTCAATAAATAGTTCGAATTTTGTTTAAGATTTAACTAACTGAAAACAAAAAAACAAAAAGGCTCTAAATCATATTATGTATATGAATAAATGTATCTATATCAACAAAGTAATTCTCTTAATGACAAAGGAAAAATGTGATTAATGAGAAGGAATAAATCCTTATAATTCAACTTTTCATGCACAAAAAAAACAAGTAATCAATAATTATATTCCGTACCCTTCTTATCTGGTGTTAGGGTATCTTTCATTTTAGTTGTAGAAGATCAAATTCTCATACAGGGTTCTTGAAGGCAAATAAACTTTGTTTTTAAGTACAAATAATCAATAATTCATGAGTCAAACTTCTTGGTGAGGTTACACTGCTCAATAATTCATGAATCAAACTTGTTGGTGAAGTTAAAATAATTTTCTGAAAGGCAACGTAATTGGTATTATTATAACTAGACAAACTTCAGGCACTTTTTCTTGGAAATTTGCAAGGCCTTATTCTTATTCTCATATAAGGACTGTGGAACAATAGCAAAGAAGTTTCATGAAAAAAATGTTAAATTTGCATACAAGAAAACTCCATTTGTTTGGAAAGTGCCTTCTATTTCAATATGATCATTTCATTTTTACAATTAGTATATTATTTGTTAGCAGTAAAGTGAAGCACTTGGTATATTCTTAGTAGTAAGAGTGAAGCATTCAAGCTATTAGTGAAATGTACAATCTATCAATGTTCGTCAAAAAACTTATCACAGTACTGTCAAGTCAATAATTTATAATTAATATGTTAAATGCACAATTATCATGATACTCATATCGTTAAAATACGAGAGAGATATTAAAAATATGTGTATATCTCATATTACTTGAGGATGCTAAGATGTGACTTGCAAAATAACATATGAACTTTTAACCTATTAAAACAAATTTTGAGTTGTAAAACCCAAGAACAAAATGACGATAAACTGTATGTCCAAAGTAAATAATATCTTGATAATAGATTGAATTATTAGACTACAAATAATAATGATATTCGAGTAACTTTATATGTCATTTTAAGCGTTAGTAAGACAAATTTCAACAATTATATTAAATTCTATAAGAGGGCTTAAATATAATATCTCTAGACAAAGGTATTGGGAGATGCTAATATATTATGGTGGGTGTTGGGGGATTTACGAGATTTGAATATGACACTCTATTAGACAAAGAATATTACAATTTCTTAAGAAAACTTCATTTTGTTGAACTTATTTCTACTGGTATATTCTTAATTGGTAAGGTTTATTGATCGAAATAGTAACAATGAAGCGTTTGAATAATTAGCAAAATGTACAAAACGATCATTGTCTATTGAAGCGATAACTTAATTATATGCATTTTCATATTAGAAAGCTCTATTTTTGCTGCCTAGTGTTTCGTTATTTCAATGTCACTTCAACTTCGCACCTATAGTTTTCATCAATAAGATTCTTTCAAGTAGTGATGATGAAGCTAGTATTTGGCCAACCCACTATATAGATATGTACAAAAGTATCACTATTTATCAAGAAACTAAGACAATTCTTGAGCCCACAACTTGGAATTATACCATACACATATTTATATTTAAAATAAAGTTACAAATCTTAATATTTTTGAGTGACTCGAATGTGAAATGAATCACTTATCATTATCAATATTAAAAACCTCTCAATTTCTTAATAATGTGTTACCATAACCATATCCAAAATTAAGGAATAGCTTTATATCCATTTAAGTGTAAGCCCCTTTATAACAACCATAAATATATAGTAGTAAAAAACGTATAGGTGAACAACTTGAGATATGATTCATGTATCGTGTAATACATATTAATTTGTGTATAAATAATGGTATATCATTATATGATTGTATAATTTTAAATTAGAGATAAATCAGTATTCAATCAAATAATGACATATTATCACCTATTTGTATACAAATTTGTGCATATTATTTATATACATGATACTATTCTCTTTTTAAGTATGATCCTAATTAAACGCACTGCTTCATAGTCAAAAGTGCTCTTATTATTTTGAAGTTTGAGCATTGTCTACGATTAAGAGTACTTCTTGAAGATATATATTTGTCATAATTTATTCGAGATAAACTTATGGAGTAGTTTATTAGAGTAGAGTTTATGAAAATATGATTTTTTTTTAAAATATAAATTTTATGGTTAGTAAAATGTAAAATTGTAATAGAGCTTTATTAGTATTAATTTATCAAAAAGGGCTTCTATATTAAAGAATATATCAAATCAAATTTATAAAAAGGAACATGAATATTTATTAATTTTCCTTACTTTTAGCTTCTCCCATAAACCCTAAAATTGATAATTAAAAATTTTTTGAACACTTCTAAAATGCAACCAAATAGCTTTACAAGGAAAAAAAAAATGCTCTTATTACTTTGAATAAATTCTTTCAAGCTATAGATAATCCACAATCTGGTGGCCCTTCTAGCTAGGGATGACAATTTGGACCCGATTTTAGGGGCCCCGACCCTCCCCGACCCTAACGGGGAGGGGATTCCCCGATAAAAATGGGGAAAGGGGCGGGGATGGGGACGAAAAAAATCCCTATAATCGGGGACGGGGATACATGTGTCCCCGCCCCGCCCCTCCCCTCCCCTCCCCTCCCCCCCCCCCCCCGCCCCATCCCTTCCCCACCCTACCCCTTACACCTAATATATTAATATAATAATTTCTAAACTATTAAATTTTAGAAATTTTTACATTATGATTTATTAAAACTATAACTTTAATTTTACTAATTTTTGAATTATCAATTATTAGCTTTTACTAATTTCTAAACTATTAATCGAATATATTAAAAAAACCCCAAAATCTCATTATCATAAAATGCAAATGCACCAAATTAATTTTATTTCAACTTCAAAACTTAGTTAGTCAATCCACCAGATTTTACACACAAAAAATAATAAATTATAAACTTGATAAAATCAATTGAAGTGAATGAAAAGTGTTAAATTTAATGTTATTATAAAATTACCCTAAATCACATACATGAAGAGCTACAAATGAAGAGATTGATTATTGCATATTGTTAGATTTTATGAAAACTTTATATTTGAACTAAAATAACAAAAAATATTTTGTAGCTCTTGTAGCAAGTGATATTTTGAGAAAATATGATTTATTTTATTTATTGAAATATATAAAAGAATTAAAATTTATATTTATAGGTATGGGGAGGGGATTTTTCCCCGCGGGAACGGGGCGGGGATGGGGAGGGGATTTTTCCTCACAGGGACGGGGCGGGGATGGGGAGGGGATGGAGAGGGGATTTTCCTTCGCGGGGACGGGGAGGGGATGGGGAGGGGATTTTCCTTCACGGGGAGGGGACGGGGATTATTTTTTATCCCCGCAACGGGGACGGGGCGGGGATGGGGATTGATATCCCCTACGGGGACGGGGACGGGGATTGATATCCCCTCCCCGCCCCTCCCCATTGCCATTCCTACTTCTAGCTCATGATACTTACAAGTGAATAGTATGGGGACTGAGAATTCAGATTGTGCTTTATAAATATTGAGATGTAAAGTTGGACCATACATTGTGGTCCAGATTCGGCCCATTTATTTAGTTTGCTTATTTGACCAAAATCCAAGTTGGGCTTTAGATTGTATCATGTTCAAAGTCAGATTAGCTTCCATCTAAGGACAAAAAAATTAAATTTGGGTAGAATTATTGATTTTAATTACTAGAAACGTTACAGAAATGAAAAACACATGCATTGATATGTCCTAGGAAGCACTGAAATGCACCCTATGGTGCCTTTCCGACCACTGTTGCAGTGACACACACACACACATTCTCTGTCTTCTGTCTTAGACTCTTGCAGCAGGCACACACACTCTCTTCTAGGGTTTCAGAGGTCTATAGATGTTGTAAATGGAAAACAAAGAGCCCAAAGAGCCAGCCAACTCGTACATGAATTCTCACCCTCTTTCTCCCTCCATGGCTCACAACTCTCTTTCAATAAGAAATCCGTAATATCTCTCTATCTTGCCTTGTATTGTTCTTATTATTATTCTTATCAAAGTCGTTTTGTTTTATGATTAAATAGTTACATATTCCAAATAATTTACTTTTAGATTTCCTTCTCTCAGTTAATTTTCATTTATGAAAATTACGTTTTACGTATAGATATAATGTGCAATATGAAATCAAAACTTGGTTGGATTTTATGTTAAATTGTAGCTCAAAAAAATAAATTAAGATTGTTATGTTGCGAATACAAACCATCACACCCAAAACGACGCCACATAATAACGGTCAAGCGGGAACGTAACGTCGCGTGAGGAGATGAGGCCAGGCAAAAGCGAGACTGACTTAATGAATGAGCAAAGTCTTTCAGGAAAATTATAGAGTTTCAAAAAATATATAAATAATGCGTAATATGGAGAACACATGGCAAACTATTATTGGTTGAGATAATTGTTAAAATGGTAGGCCATAGCTAATGAAACTTCGAATGAAAATTGTCTATAATTCATCATTTTCTCCGTGTGCACTGTAAAATCTCTCTCTTTAAACTTTGTTCTCTCTCTATTTGAATTTTCTGCAATTTAATTCCCACTACGTATCAGTTGGTATTAGCGCATTGACTTAAGAGTCAGAGCTTTGGCAACAATGCAGGTTGTAGGCAATGGTCAAAGAGATCAAAGGCTTGATCGGGGGTCTTAGTGTGCAGCAAATAGAAATATTTAACGTACAAAAGATAGTTGAATTGCCAATAAAGGAGGTTGTTGATAAGAGGAAACTTTGGAATAGATAAATTGAAATGGAGTTTCCGAAGTTCAATGAAGAGGCATTGGACAATTGGTTGCTCAGGGTCGAGTATTTCTTCGAAGTCGATAGAACGTCAAAAGATAACCATATCAAAATTACAGTTCTACACTTGGAAGGGAAGGTCATCCAATGGCACCAGGGCTTTATCTAAACCAGAGGAGATCAATCGTTGGCATGGGAGGACTATGTGCAGTGTCTCAATACTAGGTTCAAAGTCCATGCTTATGACGATCCGCTAGCTAGCCTAAGAATTTAAAGTAGGTAGGTTCTTTTTATGATTACCAGGGTTCATTTGACGAATTGTATCCAAGAGTTGCAATTAAAGAAGATCAGCCCCTTAATTTTTTCTATCTGGATTAATTGATGTTCTCTAGATACCAATGCGAATGATTAAGCCTAGAACATTGGCTGAGGCTTACTCATTAGCCAAACTTCAAGAAATCACTATTGTTGCCATTAGAGAAAAGCCCAAACCTCCAACTTGTACACCCTTTGTTGGTCGAACATATAGATTCTTCCCTAGCACTCAAGTACATACAAATACATCTCTAGCAGCCTATGTCAAACCAACCTCTCAACCAAGACTTTTACCAACCCTATCAACACCAAAATCACAGCTTGCAATCCCTCCAAAGCCTAACCAAACATTATCCATTAAGAACTTTGATGAGAGGATAGCAAAGGGCCTTTGCTTTTGGTGTAATGACATGTATTCTTTTGGCCATAAATGTAAGAAAAAACAAGCATTCATATTACAGTTGCAAGTCACCACAAGAGAGGAGGAAGAAGGGGAGGAAAAGCTAGAGGATAAAAGTGAAGAATCTAGTCTAATGTAGGTGTCCTTAAATGTGTTGAATGGATTGACTAATCATAGGGTGATGTGATTAAAAAGAACACATGGAAGGAGGATACTCTATATTTTAGTAGATTCTAACAGCACACAACTTTTTAAGCCAAGATACTACTTCTAAATTAGGGTGTGATTTGAGACTTGTTAAGGGTACTAGGGTTAAGGTTGCTCATGGACAAGAATTGGAGTGTACCTTAGTTTGTCATAAACTTGGCAAATGGGCGGGTTGGGTCAGGCATGGGCCGAGTCGATACAAGTATAGACAAAACAAGTACGAGTAAAAAACAAATCGAATTATAGGACAAAAAATGGGACAACCCATATAGGTGAGGGCTTTTTTTAATTTTTAAATTTATAAATAAATGTTTTGATTTCTTGTGAAATGCTATAATATATGTAAATTAGCATTGAAGAATTGCATTGTAAAATTGACAAATTTTTAAGGAATCAATTTTTAGAGCTTATTGCACCATGGTTGGAAAATGATTATTTTTTTAATTATTAAACATGCCATGCCTAACATCTAAATACCATAATGGTCAGCCAGACATCAGTTTTCCACTTGACATCATTCCAACTAGGCTCACATAGCAAGTACACACAACCAACACAAAAATAAAATTAATTTTTAGGAAGTAAAACAGAATAACAACCAAAATAGAGTAAATGAAAAGATACCATAATAACAATCAAACTGATTTCCAGCAAGCAAAACAAACCAGAATAAGAGAATGTACACATTCACAACCAATTAAGAAAAGAAAAGAAAAACATCAATAATTACTACATTTAAAAGAAATCCAACATATCCAAACCATCATGCAATATTTATCCATTCATGACTTGCAAGCTTTGATAAAAGTGCCTTCACCTTGGTATGATCTACAACATAAAAAATTAAATTTAACATATATAAATTTTTTAGCTTTATAAATAGAAATCTGAAAAGGAAATTATAAATGAAATCAAATATAAATAAGCATAGATAATGTGATTATTTCAAATAAAATTCAATGCACAACCGTGGTGTCAATGGATTCTCTTGATTCTATAATCACTGGATTAGTTAATGGCACAAGAAGGTCATCGTCATCAATTTCATTATCTATAAGGAAAGCAATTATAAAATTTTAATATCCTATAACAATAACAATCATAATATATTAACAGATATTTCATAACATTTATCGATTACTTTAGCAAAAAAGTATGGATCTATTTTCTTAAGGAGAAATCTGTTGCATTGGAAGTGTTCAAAAGATTCAAAGCTTACACTGAAGCAGAAAATGGGAGCAAGCTTGTAATGCTTCATTCAGATTGAAGAGGAGAATACACCTTCATTGCATTCCAAAATTTTTGCAAAGATCAAGGGATACAACATCAACTTACAAAGACTTACACTCCACAATAAAACGAAATTACAAAAAGAAATAATTGAATAATCTTGGATATGACCAGGACACTTCTCAAAGAAAAAGCACTAACAAAAGTTTTTTGGGCTAAAACAGTTGTATGTTTAGTATTTTTGTTGAACAGGTGTCCAACAAAGAGTCTCGTGAATAAGACCAAGGATTGAATAACCGGGCCGGAGCGACCAGTCAAATCGGTCGAACTGTAAACTAACACTGTAGATAGTTACTATAGAAGATAGAACCGTTTTAAGTTTAAAATCGGTTTGGACAGCGGTCGAACTGCCGGTTCGCATCTGAAATGTGGTCTAACCCGGTTTAGGTGGTTCCGATTCAAGGTTTTATATAAAATAAAAGTTTTATTTTTTTTCTTCTTCCTTGCTGTGCACGCAGGACTTCAGTTGCTGCAGGAGACGACTTTCCCCAACTTCACAAGTTTAAACCGCCGTTGATTCATGTTGCAAGCTTTCACGTCGTTGATTCAAGTTTAAATCTTGCACGCGAGACTTCAGTTGTTGCAGGCTCCCAAGACAACAGTGAATAATAATAATATTGTTGGTTTAAATTAAAAGGTTTGTTTCATATTATGTTTGTTTAAACGCTTACTGTACAATGTTTTTAAAATTTTTTTTCTTCTGATAATTTGGTCAAATAGTACACAGCAAGTCAACATTATAATTTTTTACATTTTAATTCAACAGGTTTTGGTGTTTGGTGCTTGTTAATTTGTGTTATGGCCATGGTGCTTGTCAATTTGTATTATGATTTTTGGTGTTCAATAATAGGTTAACTTATTATTGTTAATTTGTAATTGACTTAGTATTTTTGTCATTTCAATATGTTATTGTTAATTTATAATTGATTTATTGTTAATTTGTAATTTTATGTTACAAATTTGTAATTTTATTATGTATCTGTATTGGATGTCTGGATTGAATGTATTTCATTCATAATGTGGTTAGTTTCCAAAAATTTGGAAGTTGAATATCAATCTTCTATGATACCCTATTTATATATAATAAACCAATATATAACAATTTATAATGAATATTGTTATAAATAATGGATATTAAAATACTTGCATAAATAACTGATTTTTAGGGTGAAAAAAATAAAATATTCAACTATATATTTTGTAGATAGTGCTATTAAAGAGGATGTTATAGCAGCTGAACAAATGATGGAGGGTGCAACAGGAGCGGTGACAAGATCTTTTATCATTAGTGATGATGAAAAATGATCAATTACTCATTTATTAAACTTAATGTTAGACGAATTATGTTTTTAATATGTTTTGTTAAATGTTGAATCGAATATTATTTGTTCAATAATGTTTATATTGGTTGGTTGATGTTATATTTTTTTAATGCATATATTAGAATTGTGTTTTGTTTATGTGTTCAATAATGCATATGTTTGTTGAATTGAATTTTTTTAATGCATGTGTTTTGTTTTGATGCAAAGTTAATGGTTATTACTTATTAAATTTATGTTCAATAATACATATATTTTGTTAATTGTGAAAAGTATACATAACATAAAATTTAATATGTAAAACATATGTAATTAGACATAATTTTTTTAAGTTATTACATAAAACTATAATTTCGGTCGAACCAGCCGATCCAAACGGTTCGACTGGTTCAACCAAAACCAGTATTCAAAACGGTTTGTACTCCAGACCGATTCTAAAAACCTTGAATAAAACTCCACAGGAAGCATAAAGTGGATTTTAACCAAGTGTAACACACTTATGAATATTTGGATGCATTGCCTATGTACAAGTCCCTGGTGTAAGAAGAATAAAGCTTGATGACCGCGGAGAAAAATGTGTATTTATAGGACATATTGAGGAGTCTAAAGCTTACAAGTTGTATAATCCTTAAACAAGAAAATTAGTGGTAAGTCGATATGTTATTTTTGATGAAGTAGCAATATGGAAGTGGGACAACATTGAAATAGGACAACATAGAAATACTCAACGTACAAAAGATAGTAGAATTGCCAATAAATGAGGTTGTTGATTAGAGGCAACTTTGGAATAGATAAATTGAAATGGAGTTTCTGAAGTTCAATGGAGAGGAGTTGGACAATTGGTTGCTTAGGGTCGAGTACTTCTTTGAAGTTGACAGAACATCAAGAGATAACCAAGTTAAAATTATAGCTCTACACCTTGAAGAGAAGATCGTCCAATGGCACCAGGGCTTTATCTAAACTAGAGGAGATCAACCGATGGCATGGGAGGACTATGTGAAGTTTCTCAATACTAGGTTCAAAGTCCATACTTATGACAATCCGCTAGCTAACCTAAGAATCTAAAGTAGGTAGGTTCTCTTTTAAATTACCAGGGTTCATTTGACGAATTATATCCAAGGGTTGGAATTAGGGAAGATTAGACCCTTAGTTTTCTCTATCTGGATTAATTGATGTTCTATAGATGCCAATGCGAATGATTAAGCCCAGAACTTTGGGGCTAAGGTTTACTCATTAGCCAAACTTTAAGAAATAACCATTGTTGCCATTAGAGAAAAGCCCTAAATGTCCAACTCGTACACCCTTTGTTCGTCGAACATATAGATTCTTCCTTAACACTCAAGTACATACAAATACATCTCTAGCAGCCTATGTCAAACCAACCTCTTAAGAAAGATTTTTACCAACCCAATCAATACCAAAATCATAGCTTGCAGTCCCTCCAAAGCCTAACCGAACCTTATCTAATAAAAACCTCGATGAGAAGATAACAAAGGGCCTTTGCTTTTGGTGTAATGACGTGTATTCTTTTGGCCATAAATGAAAGAAAAAAACAAGCATTCATATTACAGTTGCAAGTCACCACGAGAGAGGAGGAAGAAGGGGAGGAAAAACTAGAGAATAACAATGGAGAATCTAGTCTAATGTAGGTGTCCTTAAATGTGTTGAATGGATTGACTAATCATAGGGTGATGTGATTAATGAGAACACAAGGAAAATACTCTATATTTTAGTAGATTTTAGCAGTATACAACTTTTTAAGCCAAGATACTACCTCTAAATTAGGGTGTGATTTGAGACTTGTTAAGGGTACTAGGGTTAAGGTGGCTAATGGAGAAGAATTAAAGTGTACCTTAGTTTGTAATAGACCTAGCAAACCAACGGGTTGGGTTAGACACGGACCAAGTCTATAGAGTATGGGTAAAATAGGTACGATTAAAAAACAGATTGAGTTATACGAATATAAAATAGGAAAACCGGTATATATGAGGTTTTTTTAATTTTTAAATTTATAAATAAATGTATTAATTTCTTATTAAATGCTATAATATATGTAAATTAGCATTGAAGAATTGTATTGTAAAATTGACAAATTTTTAATCAATCAATTTTTTGGAGCTTACCACGCCATGGTTGGAAAATAAAATATTTTTTTAAATATTAAACATGTCATGCCTAACATCTAAATACCATAATGGTCAGCCAGACGTTAGTTTTCCACTTGACATCATTCCAACTTTGGCTGACATTTTGCTAATTTATGTGAAGTAACTTTCTGGTTTTGTGAAAGAAACTGACAAAATTTGTTAACATGCAGGCTTGTTCTATTCCTCTGTGATTCTGTCATCTATTCAATAATTTGGTGTTTCCCCTCATTACTTCTTTCTAACCATACAAATGATTGTCTAAAAAATTGGAATAACTTCGTGCCGCCACAACACTACGAACCCCACCCCCCCCCCCCCCCAGCTCACATGGCAGGTACACACAACCAACACAAAAATAAAATTGATTTCCAGCAAGTAGAACAAAACAACAACCAAAATGGAGTAAATGAAAAGATACCATAACAACAACCAAATTGATTTCCAGCAGCCAAAACAAACCAGAACAAGAGAATGTACACATTCATAACCAACTAAGAGAAGAAAAGAAAAACATCAATAATTACTACATTTAAATGAAATCCAACAAATCCAAACCATTACGCAATATTTATCCGTTCATGACTTGTAAGCTTTGATAAAGGTACCTTCACCTTGGTATGATCTACAACATAAAAAATTAAATTTAACATATATAAATATTTTGGTTTTATATATAGAAAACTGAAAAGGAAATCACAAATGCAATGAAATATAAATAAGCGTGGATAATGTGATTACTTCAAATAAAATTCAATACGCAACCGTGATATCAATGGATTCTCTTGATTGCATAGTCACTGGATTAGTTAATGGCATAAAAAGGTCATCATCATCAATTTCATTATCAAAAGGGAAAAACAATTATAAAATTTTAATATCCTATAACAATAACAATCACAATATATTAACAATAGAAAATAATAAAATATTTGAAATATTATGTTAACATGTTACCTTTATATTTATATCCACACAACCAAGTTCTTATGCATATTAAAGATTTTGCATTATTTGGTCGAAGTGAACTTCAATATTTATTGAGCACTTTGCTATTAATGCTAAAAGCGGACTCCAATGCAACAATTGTTATTGATATACTCATGACATCACAAACCATCACGGCAAATATCGGAAAACGATCACAATATATCTTCCAATGTTTGAGGATATCCATATTGTAATGCTTGACGTAATCATACCTCGGCTCTCCCAAGTAAATGTCTAATTCAAACTTCTTAGTAGAAATAGCTCTAAACAAACCCTCATAGTAATCAAATTCCTACACCATTTAAATATAAAAATTTAATAAACAAAAAAAAATTATTAATAATAAATATATTATTAATTACAAGAACATAAAAAAGTAAAGTGACTTACACATATATCATCTCCAAGACTACTAGGACCAGTAGTGGTAATTGATAGAAAGTAGGAACTTTTTTGCAAAATTAAACCTCGTAATCTTCAAAAAGCTTATACAACTCTTGATTGACAATCTCTAACTTTTTTTATGCAATAATTGAGTTATAAACTTTTTTGTAGTAAAACTCCACAAACTCAAACTTGAAACGAAGGTCAAGAACAACTATAATAGCTAACATAATATTATAAGAATCCTAATATTTTTCAAATTTTGGTTTCATTTGTGTTGCCATGATACTAATAACTTTATCCTCACTATCTCTTCATTCAAACGCAACTGAATTTGCCTTACATTTTGAAGATACAAGTTTGAAGTGGAATATTTGGAACTTTAAAAAAAAGTTGTTATATCATAAAATGACTTAAAAAATTTGCATATCCTTTCCCCCCATCCCATTCTTCCTTTGATAGACAATAAATTACGTAGCACAGAAACGAAAAGTGTGGAAAGATAGAAATGAAAACTCAAAAACGTATTTTCTCAAAAATATAGGAAACAAAAATATGAGAAAATGTGTAAATATAAAAAAATATATATAGGCTTTTTTATAAATACAATTTTTTTATAAAAATAATCTAGGCTATCACGTTGACACCCTGATTCAATTACAATCCCTCCATATTCAAAACAAGTAAAGGACTGCTGGTAGTTGAACGTTCATCTTCATAGTCACATAGTTTTTGCCTTGACATTATGGCATAAATGTTGCAAAATCCACTTCACAGTCACTTGGTTTTTGCCTTTCATCTCACCCTAATGAATAATCAATGGGCTGACAACTTCATAAAACACAGTTGAATACAGTAAGATACAACATGCAAATGAACATGGTTATACATTTTTTAAAAGTTACCATTTTGGTGATATATAGAAAGTGAAAACACAAAATAAAAACATACATACAATGAACACACGTCTTTATACCTGAAAAATGAATAGTAAAACACTATAGGCTATCAATATAGTTGACGGTAGAAAGGAACTGGCGAATAGCTGATTACCGATGATGATGAAGAACTGAAGAAAAGTTGATTGCCAATGATGATGAAGAATTGAAGAAAACCCGATTGTCGATGACATTGAAGAACTAACGAACAGTTGACGACGGAAAGGAATACTTTAATTCATATCAAATGGACGGTAGTATCAATATAGAGGACAACGGAGTGGAAGTCACGAATAGTTGACTGCCAATGACAATGATGAATCGACGAATAGCTAACAACTAAGAGGAAATAAACAGTCGATGACCGTGAGGAGAGGAAATGAAGAGCAGGTTTTGCAAATTTCCATTATATCAATTTTTCAATCGAAGAAACAAGTTCCAAAATTTGAAACACATTTCCTTTTTTTCTTAAATTTTTGAAACGCTCTGAAACGTTTTGTACTAGTGTCGAGGCATTTCAAAAATTGAAATGTTTCAGAAATGCCAAAACTCATCCCTCCTCATGTTTCCTTGCTTCCTTGACAATAAGTATCAAGAATTGAAAATGTTGAATTCCATTTGGTGGGAATATCCACTCTCAATCCTTTTACACTTGTTATGCCACTTTCATGAGCAAGTTCTCCAAATTTAATTCTTTTACCCTCACTTTGATATATTTCACTCTTTCTTAAATCTTATGTAAAACCACCATAGCAACTTTTAACTCTTCTTGAACAATAAAATTCAAGAGATGTGCACAACATCGCATATGAAAAAATCATCTCTGCATTATTTGGTCAAAGTGAGCTTCAATAATTATTGAACACTTTGCTACCAATGCTAAAAGTGAACTCTAATGCAACAATTGTTATTGATATACTCATGATATCACAAACCATCATGACAAGTATCAAATAACGATCACAATATATCTTCCAATGTTTGAGAATATCCATATTGTAATGCTTGATGCTATCATACCTCAACTCTCCCAAGTAAAGGTCTAATTCAAACTTCTTAGGAGACATAGCTCTAAACAAGCCCTCTAATAGTCAAATTCCTACACCATTTTAAATATAAAAATTTGAAATGCAAAAAAAAAGTATTAATAATAAATATATTATTAATTACAAGATTATAAAAAAGTATAGTGACACATATATTATCTCCAAGACTACCTAGACCACTAGTGGCAATTGATAGGGCAATGGAACTTTTTTACAAAATTGAACCTCGTAATCTTCAAAAAACTTATACAACTCTTGATTGACAATCTCTAACTTTTTTTGTTCAATAATTGGGTCATAAACCTTTTGGTAGCAAAACTTCACAAACTCAAACTAGAAATGAGTGTCAAAAACAGCTGTAATAACTAACATAATATTATAAGAATCCCAATATTTTTCAAATTTTAATTTAATTTGTGTTGCCATGGTACTAATAACTTTATCCTCACTATCTATCTCTTTATTCAAATGCAACTAAATTTTTCATACATTTTGAAGATATACGTTTGCAGTGAAATATTTGAAAACTAAAAAAAGAGTTGTTATATGGTAAAATGGGTTTAAAAATTTGCATATCCTTTCGCCTCCTATCCTATTCTTCCTTTGATGGACAATAAGTATAAGCAGACTCTATCAAAGAACAAACACATGACAATATAATAAAACACTTTCAAGCATTAAAAAAGTTGAATTCCATCTAGCGGGAACATCCATTCTCAATCCTTTTACACTTGTCACACCAATTTTATAAGCAAATTCCCCAAATTTAATTCTTTTACCCTTACTTTGATATATTTCACTTTTTCTCGACTCTTATGTAAAGCCATGCTAGCAACTTTTAACTCTTCTTGAACAATAAAATTCAAGATATGTGCATAACTTCGCACATGAAAAAATCACCTTTACATAACAATAAATTTTACACACAAAGTTTACTCTTTAAAATATCTTTCATCTTATCCTTATTACTTGCATTGTCCAAAGTAATAGAGAAAATTTTCTTTTTCAATTCCCCATTTTTTTAAGAAGCTAAACAATTTCATAGACAAAACAGCCTTAGATTGTGGAGGTGGAATATGACAAAAATTGAGAATTTTACTTTGTAACAACCAATTCTCATCTATGTAATAAGTGATCACATAAATATACCCTTCAATCATACAAGAAGTCCATATATCAAAAGTTAAACATATTTTACTAGGAACCATCCTTAAAACATGTTTAATCTTTTCCTTTTCCCTTTTATATATTTTTAAGCAATCCGCCTTAGAGGTGTTACTAGGATTAGATTCGAACTAAGCTTGTTCGAGTTTGAACTTGAGCTTAAAGGTTCAATATTTTCGAGTTCGAGTTTTAAGGTGTTCAGCTTATCAAACTCACGAGCTTAAAAAATTTGATACAAAATAATATCGTTTTGATCAATATACATTGAAATGACGTTGTTTTAATAACGAGCTAAGCTAAAAGCTCGAGCTCGACTCTTTTGAAACAAACCAAGCTTGAGCTCCTTTGAAGTGCACTCGATTCCATGCAAATTGAGCCGAACTCAAGCTCAGACAAGCTCAAGCTCGACTCAATTTTAGCCCTAACTTAACATCAGGATTCAGATAATTAAACACATCCCTAATTCCTTCATACTCTACTATTGAATATGAATAATTATATTTAATAATTCTCATTGCCATCTTCTCATGATAAGTCTCTTGACAAATCTTTTTAGTTTGCTATTTATTCTCATAATCCAACAATAATTGATGTCTATCAATGTGACACTTTTAAAACAATCTTCCATATGATGCTTCAAATTTTTAGTCCCATGTGAGGAACTAACATATGCAAAAGATTTACTACAATATATAGACTTTGCCCTTTCACTCCTTTTCTCATCAAAATATGTTTCAATATGTTTCCAAACATTAGAACTTTTATGTTTACTTCTAGTTCTAGAAGCACCATTACTATTGATAGGAGGTTTCATTTTCATAAATGAAGATTGAGACTTCTCCATGGGGATAATTGTGTATTGTGTCATGAGACTATCTATACAAAGATTGATACAATCATATAAAAATATAGAAATCAATAAATGTGTAAATAAAAATATTTCGATCAAAAATCAATAAAAGATAATGTAATTATTAAAATGTTCAATCACAAGATAATCAACTTAAATAATAAATAAACACTAGTAATATAGAATTTATGAATTTCCGATTGGTTTCTTAATTGGAAATTAATACACAGAGATTCTCAATCATAGTGTTTTATTGGAGTACAAATAAATTTCGTTTTGAGAATAAACCTTTGACTCCCAAATCAACTTCTTGGCTTGTCTCCTCTAAATAGGAGGTTACTATAAAACAAAATTGATACTATTATTAAAATCAAATGAGGTTCCATTTCATGCTTAAAATTATTATATTGTTTTATAATCAAAATAAATAAATTTACACTTGAAGATATTTTATCCACAAAGAACAAAATTTTCTTAATTATCTCTCTCAATTCCCATAACAGAAGGGTTAACACCTTCACCAGCCTAAATTACTACTTCTTTACAAAATCATTAAAACCAATGTGTGAGGATGAAGGTTTAGATATACAAAGGAGATGGAACCCAATGACCATAAAAATCCAAACTTAGTTGTGTTTTTTATAGACCTAAAATATGCAACATGTCAAAATCCTGTTGTTGCCACACATATTCCCTTTCAAATATTCTAAAAGGTTGTTTGGTTGAGAGGTAATAAAAATTTCTTCAATAATCTATCTTTTATTGTTTATATTATTTTAGTTTATAATAGATGAAAGATTCTGGTAATTTTTAATTACCAATAATAATGTGATATATAATATAAAGGATAATCTGATTATCACCTCCATTTTAAGTATTAAAAAATTACTAAGACAATCTTGATTTTATTATAACTATATTCTTACTTATTAATTTTCTTATAGCAAAAATAATCTTAATTTTAATTAATATAACAAATAACATAAAAAAATTAGAATAATTATACTTAAGGGTATTTAAGTAATATAATATACTAGTATTTTTTATCACTTCTAACCAAACATAATAATTATTTATACTACCAATTTTTACCAAATTTTGTCAAACAAAGTAATAATTTATATTCAATAATCTTCAAGGTAATATATCTTTAAGGTAATTTTTCTATTTTAATAATAAAATATTATTCCAACCAAACGCCCTCTAAAAGGTTTATCAAAAATCAGAGTAACCATTTTTTTATGCATGTTATACAAAAGAAAAAAGAATTCTCTTTGTTGCCTTTGTTTACTTCTTTCAATTCCTAATACTCTAAGCAGTAGAGATATACTTGTAAAAAAAAATATATATATATATATATATATATATATATATATATATATATATATATATATACATAAAAATAATTGTTAAATACATACATATTTTACTTCAAATTAAAGTTGAAGTTAAGAGTTAAAGTTAGAGTTGGAGATGTAGGATGAGAGAAATGGTTAAAAAGTGGTGTTTGAAAATTGGAAATATGAAACAAAATAGTGCCTTGAGATTGGAGATGAGAGTTGATTTTTCTTTTGAAATAAAATATTAGAAAAAAGTACAATGGTAGGGTAAGAAAATCTTATTCTTATATCAAAAGACTTCCATTTTTTTCTAAACATTTTCCATTTCAAATTGAAACTTTAAACTTCAATTTTTTTTTAAAACTTTTCTGTTGGTCCTCCTAACCCACTTGTAATACTATTACAAGTTCAAAGACTTATAACCCATACTCATTTAATGAGCGGGTACCCATGGGTAATATGAGTAGCCCACCCATTTGCAAGCTATAGTTTGTAATGAGCTAGAATGGAAGGTGCAAGGTTTGCAGTTTATGATAGATGCCTTTATTAATCCCTTGAGTAGCCATGACCATATATTAGGAATTCGATGCTTGTCCACATTGGGGGATATAATGTGGAACTTTGAGGATCTTAAAATGACTATCACTAAGCAAGGGCAAACTTGTATTCTTAAAGGGTAGAAGGAAAGAGACCTAACAACAATAAATAATCTGTAGTTGCATAAGTTGATAGGAAGGAATCAACAAGTGGCCTCAATGCAATTGTTATGGCCTGGGAAACTATAGAGCTTTGTAGTCTCCAAACTCATTCTTAATCACTTTGAGGCGATACTAAATTTACTGAAAGGAAACAAATTGTTTGCCAAAAGAAGCTGATAGAATACTATCAAAAATTTGTTAAAAATATTGGGCACATAGCAAAACCATTGTTAATCTACTTAAGACCAACTCCTTCTAGTGGAGCAATACAACCTAAGAGGCTTTTGATCGACTGAAGCAAGCAATGACCACTACCCTTGTTCTAGCCTTGCCAAATTTCAAAAAACAATTCTTGATTGAAACAAATGCTTTTGGTGATAGAATAAGCGATGTATTGATGCAAGTAAGGTACCTTATAGCATACATTAGCAAGGGTCTCTCTTCCAAGTACTAGTTGTTGTTAGTTTATGAAAAAAAGATGTTTGTAATCTTTAATGCCATTAAAAAATGAAAGCCACATTTAGCCAACCAACATTTCCTCATAAAAATGGATCATCAAATCCATAAACACTTTCTTGAGTTAAAGTTATCAATAAACACAAGTGGCCAAGTTAATGCAATACAATTATGACATAATTTACGAAAAAGGGAAGGAGAACTTAGCTCCAAATGTTTTGTCTAGGTTGAATTAGGATTAAGTCTAATAGTTTGATAGCAAGTATATTACCTTCAAAATTACTAAAGAGGGTGCAAAATTCTTGGCTTACTTATGAAAGCCTTAAGACTATTATTGTTGCCCTAATGTATATATTATTGGAGATAACAAACCAGAACTATTTATAACTTGGTTTTCTATTAGAAATTAGTTTGATTAGCTCTACTTTATTTTTGCTATGTTTTGCTGACAAATTTTTTTGCTTATTTTTTAGAATTAATTTATTTATAATTTTATCCAATAAATTACCTATAACTCTCTTATAAAAGTGTGATGTAGTTCAGTGAAATAAAAAATCAGAGTATTCTAGTTTGTTTCAAACTTTAAATTTCTATCAATACTAAAGAAACCAACAATTGTATCAGAGCTTCACTACGATCTAGAAAAATCATAATTTCCAACTTAGTGCAACTCTATGTACCTATATTGACTAAGGACAACTATGGAAAATGGTGCATTTAATTCAAGACATTATTCAACTCACAGGACCTAAGGGATATTGTTAGCACTGACTATGTAGACCTTACTCTAAACAAAGAAGAAGCGTATACTCCAAAACAAAAGAATACTCTCGAGGACCAACGCAAAAAAGACAATAAAGCTTTTTTCTTTATCAAGGATTGGATGATGCCACTTTTGAGAAAATTTCAAAGGTCACTACAAGTAAGGAAGTGTGGGACAAATTGACCATTATTCACAGAGTGGAACAAGTTAAGAAAGTGTATCTGTAAACATTATGAGGAGAATTTGAGATAGCTCATATGAAGGAAGGAGAAACCATATCTAACTATCATTCAAGATTAATCAGTATTGTCAATCAAATGGTAGAAATGATGAAAAACTTGAAGATGTATGTGTGATTGAAAGGTTGTTACACTTCCTTACTCCAAATTTTGAGTATGTAATCACAACCATTAAAGAGCTAAACGATTTAAAGATCATGATAATCGAAGAGTTACTAAGGCCACTTTGAGTTTATGAATTGTGCATTTGACAACATGTTAATATTACAGATTGTGAACAAGTTTTGGAATTGAAAATGTCTTCTAGAAATAATGATGGCAGACAGGGAAAAGGGTATGGAAGCTCTACTTATTAAGGTCGTAGACACAAATGTAGATATGGATGTGAACGTGGACGTGGAAATCCAATTAAGACAAGAAGTTTACAATTTGGTGAAGGAAAATCAATTGTGTAGTGTTGGAATTGTAAACAACTCAGCCATTATGCCTTTGAATGTCCAAGCAATGATGACAAACTTGTAAACATTGTTGAAGGATCAAACAATATTGAAGAGGAACCAACACTTTTGTTTGTTCATGATGCATCACTCGAAGGCAACAATAGATGTTACCTAGACTCAGGTGCAAACAACTATATGTATGGAAGAAAAGAAGTCTTTGTTGAGTTTCAAGAACATACATGTAAACCTATTAATTTGGGAGATGATTCAAAGTTACTAGTTATTGGAAAAGGAAAGGTGGCCATCCATAAAAAAAATGGAATCATGACATTTATATATGATGTTTACTATATCCCAAATATGAAAAACAACATCTTAAGTCTTAGACAATTGCTACAGAAAGATCATGTGATTCACATGGAAAATAATTTCTTAGAATTGAGAGATGCACAAGCAAGACTCAATGCTCGAGTCAAAATGACAAAAAATCGAATGTTCTTATTGTATTTGAATAGTAAGTCAAAATATTGTCTTGTTAGTACTATTAATAGTGAAACAGAGAAGTGGCATCTACGTTTTGGGTAGCTCCATTTTCATGGTCTACAAATATTTTCCACAAATGGCATGGTACGAAGTCTGCCAAATTTAAAAATGATAGAACATATGTGTGCCACCAGTGTGATTAGCAAACAAGCATGATCAACCTTTCCTGTTGGAGTTTCACGAAAAGCACAAACATCTTTACTCATACACATTAACATTTGTGAGCCTCTTGAACCTGTATCTTTTAGAGGAAACAGATACTTCATAATATTTATCGACAACTTCAGCAAAAAATTATGGATCTATTTCCTTAAGGAGAAATTTGTTGCATTGAAAGTGTTCAAAAGATTCAAAGCTTACACTGAAACAAAAAGTGGGAGTAAGCTTGTAATGCTTCATTCAGATTGAGGTGAAGAATACACTTCCACTGCATACCGAAATTTTTGCAAAGATTAGAGGATACAACATCAACTTACAATGGCGTACACTCTACAATAGAAAGAATTATAGAAAGGAATAACCATACAATCTTGGATATGTCCAATACACTTCTTAAAGAAAAAACACTACCAAAAGTTTTTTGGGCTAAAACAACGGTATGTTCGGTATATCTGTTGAACAAGTGTCTAACAAAGAGTCCTGTAAATAAGACTCCATAAGAATCATGAAGTGGATTTAAACCAAGTGTAACACACCTAAGAATATTTAAATGCATTACCTATGTACAAGTCCCTAGTGCAAGAAGAATAAAGCTTGATGACCGTGGATAAAAATACGTGTTTAGGGATATATCGAGGAATCCAAAGCTTATAAGTTGTATAATCCTCAAACAAGAAAATTAATGGTAAGTTAAGATGTTATTTTTGATGAAGCAGCAATATGGAAATGGGACAACATTGAAGTAGGAACACACGCAAGAAACACAAAGGCAACATCATTTCCTGAAGCCATTACTTTATATCAACAATTCTTTTTCCTTTCTAATCACCTCTTAATGGTGAGCACATTCAGGAAGAAGTTATTACACCTGCATCACCAACTCCTTCATCCCACATCTTGAGTAGTCCCTCCTAAAGTGAAACACCACCTTTTAGAACAAGACAATTACATGAAATATATGATACTACTAATAAGTTAAGAGGTGATGGTGATGAAGAAAAGACAAATTTATTTTGTCTTTATGCAGACCATGAGTCTTTAAGTTTTTAAGAGGTAATTGAATGAGAATGTTGGAATATCGTTATAAAAGAAAACATGCAAGCTCAAAAAAAAAAAAAATACTTGGAAGTTAACTAGACTCCTACCACATCAAATGGATATTGACATCAAATGGGTACATAAGATCAAAAGAAATTTTGATGGCAACATAAATTGTTACAAAGCAAGGCTCGTGGTGAAAAGGTATAAGCAAAAATATTGAATTGATTATGAAGAGGTGTTTGCTCCAGTTGTCCGCCTTGATATAGTGAGACTAATAATCTCACTAGCTGTAACCCATAAATGAAAAATTTATCAACTTGATGTCAAGTTAGCCTTCCTTAATGGGATACTCGAGGAAGAAATATAGGTACAACAACCAGAAGAGTTTATCATTTTTGGTGAAGAGCACAAAGTGTATTGCTTGAAGAAAGCATTGTACGAGCTCAAATAAGCTCCTAGAGCTTGGAATGCACAAATTGATAGGTATCTACTAGCACATGGGCTTGTGAAATGCCTATATGAGCATTCGATGTACACTAGAAAAGGCGAGGATGGAGAATTCATGATGTTATGCATTTATGTTGATAACTTGCTTTTTATAGGAAACAATGAAAATCTATTTGCTCAATTTAAGCAAGACATGTTCAGAGAGTTTGAAATGACTGATACTGGACTCATGTCATATTTTCTTGGCATACAAGTGCATCAAATGGCTACAAGAATTTTTATATCCCAAAAAATGTACATAGGAGAGATACTTGATAAATTTTGAATGAGCAATTGTAGTATTGTCAATACTCCAGTTGTAATGAATCACAAATATCAAAAGATAATGAAGGAAATGTTGTTGACTCAACTTTATCCAAAAGTCTTATTGGGAGCATAAGGTACCTCACTATTACAAGGCCTGATTTAGTATACGAAGTAAGTTTATTAAGTCGCTATATGGAAACTCCAAAAGAATCACACTAGCAAGCAACATAAAGAATTTTACGTTATGTTAAAGGAACAATGAATTTTGGTTTTTTTTTACTGCATATGGTGAAAAGCTTGAATTGATTGGTTATTCTTGAAGAAAATAAAAGCACTACAAGTCATGTAATTTTTTTGTTCTTTAACTACCTTTTCTTAGTCATCGAAAAAACAAAGCATTGCTATATTATCGTCAAGTAAAGAAGAGTATGTTACAGTTGCCTCCACAGTTTGTAAAGCAATGTGGTTACAAAATTTATTGTCTACTCTTAACTATCCACAACAAGATGCAATCTTAATTTATGTAGACTACAATATACAATTAAGTGAGCAAAAACTCCAATACAACATTAGAAGCAAGCACATTGATACCAAGTTCCATTTCCTTGGAGATTATGTTAAACAGAAAACAATGGAGATAACTTATTGTCACACACTTGACTAAGTGGTTGACATCTTTACCAAGCCACTATCTTTTAAGAGTTTTTCAATGTTAAGGGGCATGTTTGGGATAAAGGAAATTCAACATAAAAGAGAGTACAAACATTTCTTGTTTGGCGGAGAGTGTTAGAGATAACAAACCAAAACTATTTATGACCTAGTTTTCCATTGGAAATTAGCAAAAAATCTGCTAATAAAAAAAGAATATAAACAAATGAGAGCTAATCAAACTAATTTTCAATGGAAGACCAGGTCATAAATAGTTCTAGTTTGTTATCTCCAACATATATGAGCCGTACTCATGGTACCAGGACAAGTTAAAGTGACAAGAGAGATATGTAGTAGGCATAAATCTCAATCTCAAAAATGATCTCATTCCTCGATTTCATTCTTCATCTGTGGTGGGACACTTTAGAGTCAACATAACAATCAAGAAGGTGAGTTCGATAGTCTATTAAAGGTGATATGGAAAGATGTTAGCAACTTCATCAAGCATTGTAAAACCTGTCAACATTCCAAGCCTCAGTATCTAGCCACTCATAGCCAACTGCAACCCTTGGCCATTTCAACCGAAGTGTTTATAGACATCATGATAGACTTTGTTGAAGGATTGTCTAAGTCTCTAGGGATGTTATGGTAGGTAGATTGACAAAATACAACCATTTCAAGGGACTACAACACCTATTTTCATTTACAAATGTGGTTCACTTTTTCATGACCAATGTATATAAGCTACATGCTCTACAACAATAACAAGTGACAAAAGTATGGTCTTCATCAGTCACTTTTGGCAAGAATTGTCCAAGATCAAAAAAGCACGAAAATGCAAAAGAGTGTGCGTTTCCATTGATCTGAAACTTTCCGATTTTTGAAATGACCCAAAACTGATATGAAACATTTTGAGGCAATTTCGGTAATTTTAAATAAAAAGGAAATGTGTTTCTTTAATGGAAACAAGTTTCCTATATATAAAAGGGAAACAAATTCGTTTCCCTTTTTATTCTGAAAGTGAATAACCTTAAACTTATTATCTCTCTTCTTCGCTTTCAATCTACCGAGCATCCTCTCCTTCTCCGAATAGTGGCTGATTAAGTGTGTATTAACTCTTCTTTCTCCTTTTTGTTAGTTCGCAGAAACTGGAAGTGAAGAAAGTTCATATAAACTATGAAGAAAGTTCATGTACACTGAAATTAGTTCTAATTTTTTATAATATAAATTAAATTATTGTTTTTATTGCTATGGGATTATCAATTTTACTTTTGTGAGGCTTTGAGATGGTAGAATTTAGAGGTAATGGCCGAACAGATGTTCCATTCCATGATTATTAAATTATTTTATATTGACTGTCAAAACATATTAAATTATTCTAGATATACTCTAGATGCATTTCTATTCCCAAAGATTTCTAATTTATTGTAAAATATATAGTAAATTATTATATATATACTATCATATACATATTCCATTCCCAAGATTTTTAATTTATTGTAAAGTATATATTAAATTATTGAATTATTCTGTCAGATGCATGCTTCATCCCCGTGGTAAATACAAACACACACACAAAAGTTATTCATGAATGTAATTTGTAATTATAATTTATAATTTATTTTATTAATAATTATTGAATTTTGATTTTTCATAATTTAACTGAATAATTTTATAGTATGTAATTTAGTTGTTCTAGCTTGATTTGTATATTATTTATAGATGAAAGTTTCCCTATAATTAAATTGATTTATTTATGTTTTCAATTTGTGATTTTATTTCAGTTATGTAGTAAACTACCAAGAAGAGTAGTTGGTGATTTATGTGATTTCTTTGGTGAATTTTGGCAAATTATTGGTGATTTTATTTGATTGAATTTGGGTTAATTTTTAATTAATTTTACTATTGGTAGAAAAAGTTATAATTCTAAAAGTAGTAGTAGCAATGTGAGTTCCATAAAAAAGAATAATGATGAAGACCGAAATCCATTATGGAAATATGCCATAAAAATTGAGAAACTTGGAGAATTAGGGGGTACATGCAAATGGGTTTGTAATTTTTGTCATTAAGAAAGGCAAGAAACTTATACTAAAGTTAAAGCTTATCTATTAAAAATTATGAGGAAAAGAATTGTGTATTTATTCTAAAGTAAAATTTGAAGATTTAGTAGAAATGAGAAAATTAGATGATAAAAACTACCAATAAGATTTATAATTCTCAACCTAAGCAAGTGTCATTGTTTAATAGTACTATCAATGTAAGTCAATCATTATCTTTATCCTTATCGTCACTAAGTGGGTTAAATCTTTTTTTTAAAAAGAAAAAAGTTGATAATTCTTCTACTAAATCTTTCAACATACAAACTAGAACTCAATTAGATGAGAAAATTGCTAAAATGTTTTACATTGGTGGTCTTCCTTTTAATTTTGCTAGGAATCCAAACTATATTAGTGTTTTTTATTTGTAGCTAATCATTCATTGGGTGGTTATGTGCCTCTTCGGTATAATAAATTAAGAACTACATTACTTCAACAAGAGAAAACAAATGTGAAGAGGTTATTGAAACATATTAAAAGCACTTAGATGGGAAAGGTGTTAATATTGTTAGTGATGGATAGAGTGACCACAAAGAAGGCTTTTAATTAACTTCATGGTTGTTTGTGAATCTAACATAATGTTTATTAAAGTCGTTAATTGTACATGTGAAGCTAAAGATAAATATTTCATTGCTAATTTGTTGAAGGAGATAATTGATGAGGTTGATCATCAAAAAGTAGTTCAAGTAATAATTATAATGCTAAAAATTGTAAAGGTGTTGGGGAAATCATTAAAGGCATGTTTTCACATATTTATTGGACTTTATGTGTTGTGCATACTCTGAATCTAGCTTTGAAAAATATCTGTGCAACTAAAAACGTGGAATTCAATCAAGAGACATATGATGAATGTCATTGGATAACTAATGTTCATGGTGATGTCATGGTAATTAAAAATTTCATAATGACCATTCAATGTGATTGGCTATATTTAACCGATTTAGTCCTTTAAAATTACTTTCAATCGCAAACACTCGTTTTGCTGCTATTGTTGTCATGCTCAAAAATTTTAAATTAATTAAGAGTGCTTTAGAATCAATGATTTAAGTGAACAATAGGGACAATATAGAGAAGACGATCAAGGCTAAGCGAGATTTGTTCATGATAAGGTGTTGGATGAGAATTGGTGGGTGAAGGTCAATTATATTCTTGCTTTTACTACATCGATTTATGATATGATTCAAGTGTGTGATTCAAATTAGTCATGTCTTCATTTGGTTTATGAGTATTTAGATTCTATTATTGAAAAAGTTAAATCAATTATTTATAAATAGGAAGGAAAGTTTCCAACCCAAGATTCTCCTTTTTATTCGGTGATCTACAATACTCTTTATGGTTGTTAGGCAAAGAGTAATACTCCACTCCATTGTCTAACTCATTCACTAAATTTAAGGTAAATATCTAATCGAATTATATATTTCTTTCATACTCTTTTTATATATTTATTTATTAAATTGTGTATTAATTTGTTAACTATTTGATATATCTATTATTTGTGAAGGTTTTATAGTGAACAATGGCTTCAAGGAGGTGAAAGTAGAGTGCCTTCTCATATGGATAGGGAATTATCCATTGAGAGGAACAAATGTTTTTGAAGAATCTTTTTTGAAGATGAGCGTATTAAAGTATTGGATGAATATGCTAACTTTCTCTCAAAAGTGAGTTGTTTGAGAATCTTAACTCAATTGGTGTTAAATTTAATATACAACTGATGAAGTGGTGGGCATGTTTTGTTTCAAATGTTCTATTGCTTCAAAAGTTGGCATTCACAGTACTCGGACAAGTTAGTTTCTCCTCTTGTTGTAAAAGAAATTGAAGTACTTATTCCTTCATTCATTTAATTAGAAGGAATAAATTAATTTCAAAACTTGCAGAAGACTTGGTTTTTGTTTATAACAATCTTCGTTTGTTGTCAAGGGTCAACTCTTAGTATTATGATAGTAAGGAGAAAATGTGGCATGTTGGCGAAGATTACTTTGAGAGTATAGAAAATGTAGGAGTTCTTTAGTTAGTCAATCTCTCACTAGATGAACCAGAATTAAAGTTTGTCTTTTTTATGAATATGCTAATAATATAATGGATAAAGAGAATGATCACAATGAGAAAATACAATAAATATTCTTTTTTTTTTAATTTTTTCTTATATTTTGTTTGATGACTTTGATATTGGACCTTGCAAATTATTATTTTGATGAAATAATGTTTAGTTTATAAATTGATTTATTTACATTTTGATATAATATATTTATTTATATATACGTTTATTTTCCATTTTAAAAGATGAATATATAAATATTGATTTAATTTATATATCCATGTTTCATGTATTTGAGTTTGTAATTTATTTTTGATATAAAATTATTTTGTTATATGTTATTTTAAATTATTCAGTTATATGCTATTTTGTTACCTCACACTTGGTTCAGGTGGTTGTCTTTGGCAGAGTTTTAGTACAATACATTCTATCATTCAAGCATTCGTATGTCCCCTTCCAGGCTCTATATGGGTATCTCCTCCCATCTATGTTCCATACTTCTTGAATGTCTGTAGCATTGAATCTGTGGATGTTTTTCGACGAAACAGAGAAGGCACAATATAAGTGCTCAAGAGACATTTGACACGAGCTAAGAAACGAATGAAAGAGTTAGTTGACAGAATAAGGATAGAGGGACGATTTCAAATTGGCAATTGGGTTTATGAGAAACTTCAACCCTACTGGTAGACATCGATGCGTTAAGGCAAGCCAAATATTTTGGGCCATTATAGATTCAGGACAGAGTGGGAGAAGTAGCGTATAAGCTGCGATTTCGGGCGAATACGAGGATACATGATGTGTTTCACGTGCCAATTCTCAAACCGGTGCATGCTTCAATTCAAGTTTCAAGTACTCTAATGCAGATGGTTGCTATGTCAAACCATATTCCGCAAGCCATTTTCAACAGACATATGGTAAAGAGATAGAACGCGGCGGCAACTCAAGTCTTGGTTCAATGGCAGGGTTTCTCTTCAGTGGTAGCAACTTGGGAGTTTGCAGAAGAAATGAGGCATCGCTTTTTGCAATTCTCCCTTGAGGACAAGGAAGCTAAAGGGGGAGGAAATGTTACAGATTTGAATTATCAAGACCAAAACAGAGTCGCATGCAACGGCTACTAAAGGGAACAAGACACTGCATTTCATCATGCAATATTGCATAAGGAATGTTGACGTTTTGCTAAGTATGGAACGGTGACGTTTTGCCGATAAATAGTAAACATTTAAACGTGAAGAGGTGACATGGATGGCAATTGTTTTGCATTGTTATTAGATTCGTATGTAACGAAATTTCAAAACTTAAGCATGAAAAATCAGTATTCATCTTCTTCTTCATTCTTTCTGCATATCTCCGTTCTCTCTCTCTATTCTGACGATAAAACGCGTCGTGGGGTGTTACTGTTAGTGAATCATTGTGATTTGAGGTTCTCTAAGTGGTTAGAGAACATACAAGGCAAACACAGGTTTGTGGCTTTCTTTACTTGTGTAGTTACTAGTCAGTTTGTTGATCATTGTAAATCTTATGGCCAGTATCTTACCGTCAATAGCTGATTCCAGGATTGCTGAGATTATAATAGTAACATTTATAATCAAAGTAGGAAGAAAATATGAGTTCAACTTCTTGTGTATTTATTTTAGTTATTGTAAATGTAATGGTGATGATATATCTGGTTTTGTAATTTGCTAATTTAAGCATTGCCAAGACAGTAATAGAAAAACATTCAATATCAGAGTTGCATAAACTATTAACTTTTTTTTTTTCTTAAAACCTTTTTACATGCACATTTACGTCAATCCTTGTGAATGTTGTTGTACCAGGATGGGGATTGCCAGTATTGTTACTTTAAGTAGGTGGTTTTAGCATTGTTACATTATATCAGCAACTTCCATTGGCACATTGACGTCAATCCTTGTGAATGTTGTACACTTTGGTTGGTCTCATGTTCTCTGTTTGGATGTTAATAGAAACGGAGAAAAAAAGGTAACTTTTTTGTTAAAATTTAGTTAATTGTAGTCTGGAGAAAATTTTGCGGAGCTTGTACCAAAATTGTACCCTATGTTAAAAATGCAAGCATTATTTTTTACCAGAAGTAATATCTAATGTAAAAGAAGTTACGGTTTTGCAATAGAGGTGTTGAAAAGATTTAAAGGAATAGCTTTGAGTAAATTTTTTGTTTTGTTCTTGGCCTTTTATCAACAATGAGGAGCATTTTTAAAATTCGTGATGTTGAATCTTTCTATTCAAATATTGTCCATTTGGTTATAGTGTCGCGTATGACTTGATTTCTGATATGTGCTTCTGTTCATATTCTTTTGTTTCTATTCAACCACAAAGACAGAAAAGAAACCATGCATATTAGATGATTACCTTCATATCAGAGGTTCGACGCTTTCTCAAAGCCATTGCATCCTTACTTCCCACAAAGTAATGGCTTGCAATTATCATTAACTCACGGAATCTTCTGCTGTTTATAGGGAGAGTTCTCACAGTGAAAGCTTGTGCTGCCACAATGTGAAGTTCACAGGATATTGGTTTTAGGGTTTGACAACCTTTGGGTGAAATGGAGATCTTTGGCTCCTCAAATTGCCAAAGTTTTCCATTGTCATTTTCGTTTGCTGTTAATCATAACTTTGAGTGAAAGTGTGAAACTACAGGTTAACGCTATAGATATAAGCGAGTGGTTTTATCTTTCAATTTCTTGTCTTGTGTGTTGTTTTGTTGGGTTCTAGGTTGGATATTTGTGTGTTGGATTAATTGTGCAGAACCAGGTCTCTAAAGCAATATTATGTATGCATATTTTTTAGTATAAAATTGAATATACAATTAATATTTCATCATATGATTACGTTTAATTTTCTTTGTAATTTAAAATCACTTAATTATATAATGATATATTATTATGTATTAAAAAATATATACACATAATTTTATCAATAATATTATACGTATTTGCATTGAATATATAAATAAATATATATTTATATATGTCATTATGTAACTTTATATTATTTTATTTTTAATTCAAAATCATCTCTTCTTATAATAATATATGATAAACATATTATCACTACCAACCCACACTCAATTACCCACCTATTTCAACTAAAATGTTCCCCAACTCAAGCACCCATTATCACTAAAATTGCTGTGTTTTTAATTGAGACATTGGTTAATCTAACCCTTGATTGTATCAGAAAATTTTTTGCGTTGTTTCCTCGTATCCTGTGCCACATAATTGGGAAGTTGATGGCATGCATGAAATGACGGAAGCCCTTGGGACCGCAAAAACAAGTGTAAAAGGGCTGCTTATCACTCTTAAAGGCTGCTATTAAGTGGTCCGGGGAGTTTGGAGCTCCTAAAACAAGAGATCTTACGTTGTTCCCTTGCTTCAACAAGTCAGTTTCATTCTTACTGGGGTATCATATCCTTGGCTATTTGATGTGGGTGTGATACGTTTCAGAATGCTTGATTCGGCAAAAGCCCAAAGATTGAGAAAAATAATGATGGAATGGAATGAACACAACATCATTGATTTAAAAACTCACAAGTTGATATATGTTTGCTCAACCACAGCTACAAGTTTTGGTTCGAATTTTCTGTTTGGGGTTACTATTCTTTCATTGCATGATTAATAGCAGGCTGGCTAGAGGGCATTTGCTCAACTGGTTCTGCTGTCTCACTCAACCATCTACCATTTCCAAGAGTAAAACATAAAATAAATCGTAATGTACATAGACCACGATATGATTGGGCTTTCTTCGCATCATCTCAAGGATATAGTTTCTCCCAAAATAGTCTTAATATGAGAGAAGAAAGTCTACAACTGCCTTCATGGAGTGGCCATTGTTTCCCTTACCATGGGAAAACATCAGGAGCTCCTAAATGAAATGATCTGATCAGATCTGATTATATCATAACATATGCCATCTTTCCAAGTTAGATAATGAAAATCAAATTGCACATTTTAGTCATGTCTAAACGTGTCTAGAAATTTGACACCAAATGGAGGGGCAATTGGGGGAGAAACGAGAGAATTGCATGGTGAAAGTTTGGTATTGCATCAATCGGAACATGACATGAGATAAAAGTTATGCAAAGTTTGGCACAATGTGCTTTGTCACGGGCTGAGAGGTGCGACCACAACAAGGGTTGGTCACAGCGCAACCGACAGGCACACAACAATGTGAATGCGAGCCCAACCTACTAGGCTCCAGCATATGTGCAGCGACAATGTGGGGGTGTCAAGCCTTTGTTTTACCAGCCCAGCAGGGGATAACGGGTCAAGGCATGCAACAGCCAAAGTTCTAGCAAATTCTAAAACGTTCCAGCAAGTGGAGCCAAGGAAGTCCAAGCTGTGTGATATCTGCTTGTGCATGAATTCTTATCCTTATTACCTTTCAACAGCTAACCAAGGATGACTGAAAAGGATAAGAATTGTGCCTCCAACTGCTTATCGGAGGATTCTACTTTGTTCATCTCTTCACCATTTTAATATTAACAAATCAACTGCTTTATTGCTTGAGATACAAGATTGATAATAATTTTGTTTGCCTACTGTTACAACCGTTTTCACATTGAATAATCAGCATAAGCAAACCTAAAAAGAAGCAGGAAACTATTTGAGAATCAGTGATCACAGATGAAATATGCTTTAATTTAATTCTACTTTCAGAAACTACAACTTCAGAAACATACCTGTAAAATTTCGTTTAGTTTCTCATTTGTTCTATCAACCAATTCATTTTAGCCAAAGCAATACCATAATCATTTCACTCCAACTGAAGCCATCAGATCTTCATACTCCGGATCATTCTCCTGTTTTCTGGTCATTGTTGGATTAGCTCCCTGCTGTTGAGGTGGAATAGAGCTAGAAGTGGGTGAAAATGGATCATATATCTGTGGTCCTTGACGACTTGGTGCCAGCTTATCAGATGTGAAGGGGCGACTGTTTCCAAACTGCTGAATTAGACCTCTGTGGTTTTCATGTCGGTTTGCTGGTGCTGGATAATTATGCTGAAGCTGCAAAGAATTTCCTGGCCTAGGAAGGAAAGGACCAGCTAGATTGGGCACTTGTGGACCCACACCAAAGTTCCTCGGTATCATTTGAGAAACTAGAGTTGTAGGAGCAACATGACTTACATTTGCAAATGCTGCATTTGGGTTTGCAAACATAGGAGCTTGAGGTTGACCTACCTGGTCGCCAACCTGTGGCCGAGGAAAACCTTGCATGACAGTTTGAGCAGTGGCAATAGGACCAGTCAGTCGAAAAGATGGAGCCTGAGGGCTTGGCAGTAGCCCCATTGGTCTATGGGGTGGAGTATTCATCACCGCAGGCTGACTGCTTGGCCTGGGTACTGTTAAAGGGGCTAGATTTTGTTGCCGGTGAGGTTGAAAAGTAAAATCACCAGAACCTGGGAGTTGAGGTCTTGAAGGTGTTCCAGTGGGTGGATTGACAGGAGAAAAGTTAGGTGGTATTATGGATGGACCTGATGAAGCTGCCATTGGCACAAATGGTGAAGATTGCATAGGAGCAGAAGCAGGAAATGCTGGAGAAGGTCCCACTCGTGGCGGAGGACCAGAAGGAAAAACAGGTCCTACATGACGATTTAGGGCTGTGCTGGATGGCCCAGATGGAAAAGGAGAAACCATACTGCCCACTGACATATTTGGAAGAGCATTGGATGCAACACCTGGTTGTGAAACTCCAGGACGAGGACCCTGGGGAGGAACCATTACTGGAGCCAATTGTCCCATGTTGCTTGAACCTAAAGATGCTCCTGGCCATCCAGAAGGGTTCCCTGGAGGGGTCAATGGCCGGTCAGGTAGTGGTCTAGGTGGAATACTTGACACAGCTTGGGGCAATGAAGGGATTAAAGGTCCTCCTTGCAGTTGAGCTGAGGAAGTTTGTGGAGATGGCATTGCAAAATTACCTGATGAACCAGTATGACCCAAAGAATGGATCTGTGGCATATATGGATGAGGAACTTGCATAGGTGGCAGTGAATTTTGAGGGACAATTTGTGAGTTTGGAAAAGTTGAAGTGAATCCAGCTGGTCGAGGCCCAAATGGTGAAACCGTGTTCACAGGATTGGTGGGAACAGGTGCTGAAGAATTCAGAGGATGTATCGGAGTCTGAGGTGGACCTGAAGTAAACCACGGGTTTTGGTATTGAAACTGAACTTGAACAGGAGTTTGCATGGGTCCAACCACTGGCGCTACTCCCTGATTTACAGCAGCACCATGGATCAAAAATGGGTTAGCTTCATCCTGGCCTTGACTAAGAGTATTTGAATTTTCCCCCGAAACCAAAGTAGATGTGGAAATAGCAGCTAAATTTTCCTACACAGAGGAAATAATAATATTCATTAAAAGATGACTGTAGAACAATCACAGCAGCAACATAACCAAGACATGGGAGCGAGCTATGAAATCTAAGTAAACGACCATAGGTAAATAGCTTTCTTCGCCAAAGGAATGCACTTACTGATACTGAATTGACTAGCAATTCAATAAGGTCTGCCGCTGCATCAACTTTCTCATATGTGTCAGCTGAGATATTAATGTACAACTCTTCAAATGTACTCTGTACATTCTCATCAGATGGAGATATTTCAACCTGGAATAAACAAGGTCAAGAACAAAGAAAGACAAGACAGTTCCATGTTTCAAGCTCAATTTTGTTTAGACACAATAAATTTATATATCACTACGAGAATTAGGAAATAAAATGATCAAGAGTCAAGAGTGTATTTCGCTAGTGATATCCTCTTAACAGATGAGTAAATTACCTTCTCTCCTGTATCTGGTTTGGTGCCACAAACTTGTATTATTGTTTCGGTTTCCTAATTTGAAAAGAAAAATAAACGATTCAGGGGAAAAAACTAACACTGAAATTCCTAATCTGACCATATCAGCAGTATCTTTGATCTGCTAACTCACCAGTACAAGGGCACATAGTAGTACAAGCAAAACTATTTACCTTTTCCAACCGCTTCTGAGTATCACTTGCAGGTCCAAATATTAGACCAAGAAAATTGTATCCTCGGTAGTCTTTTACCTGATTTGGCATAAATTAAGAGTTCCATCAAAAACCATTGCTCTATCACTTTTTAATATTCACCCCACACACACTACATTATTACACAACTCTTATAATCTTGCTGCTAGTATACGTAATTATACATTATCAGGTTCTGTATGATAAAACAAAACAAGGATGAAAAATTTCAGGCGAACCTTCCAAACAAAGCAACCATGCATAATAAACAAAAACATTACATATATGTACATTATGAATAACTAATGTCTGATAAGAACATAAAAACCTATTTAGATTCTAGTCCTTCAACTAAAACAGGATCCCAGGTTTGGTGTGCTAAAAGAAGGTTTATTCTAACATCTTGTTTATGGCATATGACTCTCATTCTTTCCACGAGCGTATAGTTTTAGTTAAATGGTAAATAGACAAACTAGAACACAAATTTTCTTCTTTTTAGTTTTTTTTCTTTTCCATAAAACTCAGCTCAACTTAATAAAACTATACCTTAACCACATGCTAAAGACAGAATAATTGCTTTTTCAGATGTATTCCACTTCATACTCAGGAAATTTTCAGTTAGCAAACGTGCATTTCATTCTTTCAACAGTGAAATTAATATAAAAAAATGATTTTGTCAAGCACAGAATGAAGGTCAATATACACATTGGACTTACAGGGATGGGAACTATTGCCTCTTTCAGCAAAGGTTTATAATCTGGTGGGGTCTTGTAGCTTGGGTTCAATTTCAGTATCTCACCTGGAAAATAAAGCAAAAGATAATGAACTCATACAGAAAAGGGAAAACAAAAGTTTGATTTGAGAAAAGTTGTTAAGCATACCAATAACTTCCCGCTTCTCAATCTCCAAAAGTTTTAACTTCTACATTGACAAATATTATTGCAAGTTCAGAAAACCAGATAATATGTAAAATGAAAACAATGAACACAATAAAGTGGAATGCAATATCAGCTATAATCGTACCTCACTATCAATTTGAGGATTCAAAGACCTCTGATCATCATGCTGATCAGCTAATTGTGAATCTTGATTGTCCTTAACTTCTGGAATTCCCAATCTCATCTGCTGCGCAATTTGATCAACCCGAGTCTGCTCAAGGCAGTAATATCACTTAGAGGCACCTGGAACGGGAAGCCTCCATGTGAGCCATTCACATGGAAGACACTGACATTTTAGCACCCAATGGGAAAGGGGAAATCTTTAATTGCCACCAGCTGAGCAATATACAAATTCCTCCCACAGACTGGGGCTCTTAATGCCTCCAACCCACCACATTTTCACTATACTTAACTCTAATGGAAAAGAAAATCCTATAAAATTGACATTTCACAGACCAAAATTTAAAATAAAAGTGTTGCATAAGAACAAAAATACATAATTTTGATTTAAATTAAACACCAATAATTGAAGGAAGTCAAAGAGTATCAATCCCGATAAAAAACAACTTCAGTCTCAGGATGCTTTTAAAAGTTCTGAAGATAAAAGTGAAATCTAACAGCATTCCTCAAAACACAAAACAAGCCCCTTTCTATATGTTACAAGTTGACAAGAACATCAAAAATATTGACAAAAACATTTTTGAATCTCAACTACCACCATAATTGCTACCAAACTTTATTATCCCATGTTCAAAACCACAAATATATGAAAAGATACGTATAGAATCTTGGGTCGTGCTTGACACTACTTTGCATTCTAATCTAACCTTTCAGTTCAAGGGTACATTTCCAAGAAGCACTTCCAGGTACTTCACCAAATTTTTTAAAAGAAAAAACTACAAGCACTAACATTTCAACATTATAGGATCAATGAAAATAGTAACTTTTATGACTAAAACAACGGCGAACTTTACCAGCCAGGCAATTCAAAGCAGATCACCTCTTGGTAAAATATCCCTAGAAAATCGCATCTCCAATACTAACTTCATCTTCACAAATACAACTTCATCCTTACTGACATCATGAGCAACCAAATATTCACTACTTCCGGTCATGTTACCGGGACTAACTCCAGGTAAATTGCGTATTATTTTCCTATAACATTACCCGCCTAGTAACATGCCTATTCCTACAAAATCATATCCCATTACTACTTTTATTTCTAAAAATTATGCAACCATCATTACCAAAATCATGAGTTCAGAAAAACAAAAAATTTCAGTAGCAATACCGCGATTCACATCCCGGTAACGTAACATTCTTCCAAAAAACCAATTTTGTCCAAACCATTTTCAATAAAAGCCTTAAAATACCTGATAAGCCAACAATCTTCCCCTTCTAACGCCCGTATCCTCCGTTAGATCGGGTCCCCATTTGGTCTTCCTCGGAGCCTTGTTTACACTTTTTTCTTCAGTGACCGCACTATCGACATCATTGCTTCCCGGTTTTTTTGCACCCTTAAGGACCGGAACCAGCGAACCGGACAACTTGTTCTTCGGAATCACGAAGCCGGCCTTCGACGCCGCGGCGAACTTCGAAACCTTCACCGGAGCGGAGGATTGGGCTGTTGCAGTAGAAGACATGGTGAGAGTGGATGAGCGAAGCAGAAATGCTAGGGCTTTTGAATTGAAAGAGTCGGTGATGAACTGAAACTGTGCCGTTTCACCTCGTGGAGAAAGCTTAGCGTTTTTGTTGAAAAAGAGCGAACCAAATCGAATGAAGGAAAATTATAAAATGTGGTGTAGATTGGGCCACAACTATTGGGCCTTTGTAATTTCCTTATATATATTTAAAAATTAGGGGGAAATTAAATTAATTATCCAAAGCTAAAAAGAAAAGTCCAATTTTATCCATACAAAGTTAAAATACCCATATAATGTGAATGGACTAAAATGCCCCTTACATAAACAAAACAGAATCAGACCCTCCCAACCAAAATTTATTGCAAATTCATTATAAGAATCCACAAATTCACTGTTTACACTAAGACACTCTCTAGAGGTAAAGTCGAGATTTCTAAAGAACTTTGTTCTGACAATTTGTCTGATTTTTTTGCCAAAAAAGAGCAAAAGAGATTAGTTTGTTGTTCATTTTCACGTTTTATTTATTTTGATATTAAAATTTATACGATTTGAAGAAGATTTAGTTGGTTTTGAGGTTAGGGTTTCAGATTGTACAAATGACTAAATGGATTGATTCTTGCATGTGTTTGGATGAATTTTTTTAGGGGTTTTATGTTAAAATAGTTGTCGATTTGATTATTGTTAAAATTGGAGTTGAAAAATGCAATTTCAATTGAGAAATCTAGCCTCACGTGTTGGCAACTCACCTTGCGATCCTGTGAAGTTAGCTAACCAATTGTGAGGCTGAAGACGAGGAGGAAAATGCAACTTTTCAAATAGTGCACTTTGTGGGTACAGGGGGGAGAGTCATTTTTCAAACTTGTGGGTCTCTGGGGATCTTATGATGTGGCTTCTGAAGTTTTTTTTATATTTTTCATTAAGAGCGCAAATTGATATTTTATTCATCCTAGGTTTTTTGATATATAGTTTTCGAATTTCATGTCTTTTTTTCTAATTTTTCCCATTCTATGGTTTTTTAAAGTGTAGTTTTTGAATTTCAAGTCCATTTTTTCTAATTATTGTGGAAATTGATATATTTTAAATATTTTAGGGGTTAGAAAAAAATTTTCAATACAATTGCAATTTTTTAACAAACGCAGTTGTTTTGCATATAAAAATAACATATTAAGGTTTTTTGACATGTATATTTCAAAATTTTTGCCCCATATTACAATGTAATCCTATGTCCATGAACAAATCCATATTAACAAAGAAACAATTAAAGTTGTTTGAGATGACGTGTTTTGGCAATTTTTTGCATATCCAAGACACGAGATTTAATGGAGTGTTGGTACACTCCTTCATATTAAGACAAGTGTTAAGGGGTAATACGAGAAATCAATTATGGTTTCGGGTTAATAGGGTTGACGTAAAGTTCAACCCATTCGAGTTTGCTCTTTATAACCAACCTTCATTTCAATCAATTCACTGATATGGAGATATATCTTCCACAGGGTGTTAAACATAGGATTCGAGACACCTATTTTCGAGGAAGTTAAACAGTGAGATACAAAGATGTAGAGCAAGTATTTTCAATGAGGTCATAAGGGGATAACAATACCGATGTCGTTAAATTGGCTCTATTGTATTGTCTTCATATGGTGTTACCGAGGAACAACTAACAAAAAATGGTATCTCAAGAGTTTCTCCAATTAGTTTATCACTTTGACGAATTTAATTCTTACCCATGGGGTATACAGGTATAGGAGATGACATACCGATTTATGTGTTAGTCCATTGAAAGGATATGCATTAGTAAGCAGAAAGATATGAAAAGTTACAGTATCATGTGATATCCACTAGCTTTCCAAGTAAGTGTATCATTATAAATAATTTTTTTGATTGCAATATATATATATATATTCAGTATCTTGGTAATTGATGAAATTTAAACATTGATGTCGATATTGCAGTTTTTGGTATACGAGACACTCAACACATTGCATGATTAGGTGGATTTGGTTGATCTTGTGGCATTTTCATGCATGTTCAAATGGCAAACGAGAGAAATCCCAAGATAGAGTTATATGAGAATTATATTCACTGATGATGTTATTAATAATTCTTAATTGATGGATTAATTATTCTAGTAATTAACTTCCAAAAAAATGTTTATTAATATATTTTAATGAGCAAAATAATGTAAATTTCCTGCTTGTTCCTTCAAAAAATAAGGAGGTCACACAATGGTATGTTGACATTATTGTCTACATAAGAATGTCGAGTCTGCAATCTTCCTCCTTGTTAGAAGACATCTACTTCTTGTGATGTTGCTTCTCTGATTATGCCATTTGTCGACGTTTAGCCAACTACTCATCCTAACATTCAACCCCCTTACAACTGAGCCTATTATCTGTCTTTGACGTTTAGTCTCCTGCCACCAAGCCCATTACTCATCCTTACATTCAACACCCTATAACCGAGAACATATCACATAAGTCACCCATTTTGTTCCCTTTTGATGTTGCATTGGTTTGATAGGACAATCTTATTTTAGGTAAGATGTCTCGTATGAAAGATAGTCTAGATGACAAGATAACTCATCTAAAGGATAGGATGAGTCATCTAAAGGACACGTTGACCAGTATGCGCTCAGATATTATTGTCTATGTAAACATTTGTATTTATATGTTATTTAAATTTTATTTATCCCATTAGACTGACTCGTATATCTTGTTATAGCCTTTTCATGATGACGATGACAAGTCTTAGCTTGTAGGCCATGTTATGACATCTCCTTCCTCAGCCAAGATTAGTATGGGAATCCATTCTCCAACGCAAATTGAGTCATTGCATCTTTCAATTGTTTTTTATTAATAAGGCCAAAAAACAATTTCCCACTCAAGTTTTAGTCTAATCTCAAAAGCACACTTACAACAAATGAAAAACTCAAACACCCACTCATGGGTTAATCGTTATAAAAATTTTTAGTTTGAGATAGGGTTAAAATCGTCATTTAACCTAAATCCTAAAAAATTAAAAATTTATATCATTTTCTCCCCTTAGTTTATAAAACTAACAATTTCCCCTATGATTAAACTTTGAAATATTGATTTTTTCCCATTTATAGGTTTCATCTTCGATGGCTTAAGAAATCTGATTATCGATAAAAAATAAGTGACAATCTTCTCCAAAGAAAGATGACCCTTCATTGTCCAAATTTGGATGATGATACATCATCCAAATCAAGAAGAAGCAATGAAGGACGATGTTTCATTATGTCATCTAAACATGATGACAAAGGACAACGAAGTGTCATCCTTTGTTGTTGTGTCTAGATGACATGACGAAGTGTCATCCTTCATCGTTGCATCTTCTAGAAGATAGTGTTTTGTCGTCCTTCGTGGTGGTGGGTAGTTGTCTTTCATGGTTGGATGTCGAAGATGGGTGGAAAGCGTCAATTGTCGGCTAGAATAATAATGGCCAGAGAAGAAAAACAAACTCTAAGAGTGAAACCTAAACTTTTCAAACTTTGAAATTAGGGTCACTACAAAAAATACTGGTTTTAGCGAGAGAAACAATAACGATGGGATAATATGTTGTCATTATAAGTACTTTTTTCATAATTTTAGCGATCAATTATTTATACTCATTAAAATCAAAGAAATTTATGACTTTAACGATAAGAAAATAGTTGTTAAAAGTATATTTTTTGTCATTAAAAAGTTTTAATGACGAAAAAAATCTCATCATCAACTATGATTATAGTTTCTGTCGTTAAAAGTATCAACGACGGGAATAGAAAATTTGTTCCCCTTGTTAAAGCCCTTTTTTTGTAGTGGGTGAAGTATTAGTTTTTAAAGTCTAAGGGAGAAAATGATATAAATTTCAAGGTTTTAGGGTTTAGAGATAAAATGACGATTTTATACCTAGCTCTAATTAAAAATTTTGACGACAATTAGCTCATATGTGGATGTTTGAGTTTTTCATCTACTGTGAATATAGTTTTGAGATTGGATTAAAACTTGGGTGGGAAATAGTCCTTTGGCCTATTAATAAATATGTCACCAATTTTTATAGAATTCCCTTCTCCTATCAATCTTGGACTACTTGATATTGATGTTGATGTTGAAGATTGCTGAGGAAAATTTGATAGCCACTTAAATATATCAATGGAGACATTATTGACAAATGATCCAACATAATTGCCATCACCTTGAAGAGGATTTGCAAGTTGAAGACTACTTTTATCATAATTAACAAATGATATCTCCTCAAAGTCCGACTCATCAAGAGAAATATCAACTACCTCATTCTTATCAAAATCACTCCAATCTGGAATCATTTATTTGTCTTTACAAACTCACTCTTCAACAATATAAAATACATCATTACGAAAATTTTTAAAGTCTTCCCCAGCAGATTATTGTTTTAGAAATTCTATATGATTTACCTAGTTTAAGAGATTTAGAGTTTCGTGGTAGAATATCTACTTGAAATTATAATATAATATATTATGATTAATTTGATACAAATTTTATTATTAATCTACCCCCAAAGTGCACAATGTTACATTACCCCTACATCATTAAATATCAATATCAATTTACCTTATTTCATGCATAACACTTAACTTGGGCAACTATCAATTCATCCCTCAAATTCAAAAAAAATTTCCATGTACTCCATATATATTGGCCAATTTCATTTAATCCCACATTATAACTTATCCCTCCACCGTGCATGGTATAATATCCAATAACACCCTCATACATTGTTTAATAGTGAAATATCCCTTATATTTTTCTATCATTCATTTTATGGCACAATTTTATGTAAGCATTTAAAACACATGAACTTGAATTAATGGATAAATTAAGTTTTGGGTTCAAATTTTTATAAATACGTCGATTTCACAAACTGATTTTCTTCAAATTGAACTCATAAACACAAACTTTTTTCTTGTCGATTGAATCCACAACATCAGTTATTAAGCAAAGCTAAAAATCTGAACGGTGTGAAAAAGATATGAAGGGTGAGGGTTTATGTAGAAGGCATGAAGGGTATTTTTGGTATTTTCTAAAAATAGTTGGATATTTTCACTTAAATAGTTTGACTTTTGGGTATTTTCACTTTAGCCCTTCAAAATTGGGAATTTTTGCTTTGGGTATATCATTTTTAAGTAATTAATTTAATATCCGAAAATTAAGATTAAAATAATCTTTTTAGCGATATATTATTCGCATACCTATGATAAGACTTTCAAAATGACTCTTTTTCATGGTGATAATATGAAAATAATTTCTAGGGTATGTATGATTCAAAAAATATTTTATTATAAAAAATAAAAGATTGGCATGAAATATAAATTACTTGAACCATTATTAAGTGTAAATTATTACTAAATTTGATAAAATTTTATATTGTAATAATAATTATTATGTTTGATTTGTAATAATAAAATAATATTAACACAATATTTTACTTAAATGTCTTGAAATATTATTGGGTATAATTTAATATTTTATTTGGTTAAACTAACATTTTTTAATTTTAAATATTCCTTTTATGTATTTTCTAAAATATTGTTCATCAAAATAATATATTAGAGTTTTTCCATGTTCTCAAATTATGAAATTAATTAATTAATTTCTTTTTAAAGTTATTATCTTATTGTCAATATAATTTTTATAAAATATTCTTGATGTTATTGTTTTAATTGAAAATAAGTGTATTTTTATCCTGAAAATGGTAATAAGCAAGGATAAAATTTATAACAAAATTAACATTATTTTAGTAACATTTTAATTCCTATGGTAAAAGTCATAATTAGATTATCGAAATCTTTTATAATCTAATAAACCAAACAAGTAAATAATAGTAATAAAAGGTAGATTATTGAGATAATTAAAGTTTATCTCGAACCAAATATTCTCTAATAGTTATATCTTTGTAGTTAAAATTACCTTTAAATATAAATTAATTTTTTGACTCTTTTTGATCCGTTATAAAATTTTCACACCCCATGCATACTAGTTCTCATCGACATTATCAATCATCTTCTGTCATAGATTTTGATGATTCAAAATGTCTTTTACACATAAAATAAGAAAAATGTTAATACATTGTTGATATTCATTTTTCATTTTTTATTGCCTACATTGTAAAGATTTATATATGTTTGCATTGATGATAGACATGTCATGAATATGCGTTTAAAGGTTTTCATTTTTAGGGTTTATTGGGAATTTAAATTGAGTTGTGTAATGCCCTTAGGTACATTCCAAACGCATTTATGTCTTTTGGCCCTACTTTGAGATATTTCCAAGTTTAAATATACATGTCCAAATGTATGTGGATATATATAGATAGATATATATATCAAACAAAAACAAAAACAAAAACAAAAAGAAAAGAAAGACTACAAAAAAGACAAAAGCTAAATCAAATATGTATGTAAATATATAAAGGGATAAAAGACAAAAGTTAGGCATTTTCATCTCTTCTCCCGTCCTTTCCAAAAGCTCAGCCTTCTCCATGCTTTTTTCTTTGTTTTTTGAAGAAAAATAAAGGATTTGAAGGAGTTTTGGAAGACAAGTAAGGAAAAAAAAAAAGCACTTTGGAAGTCTTGGTAACTAAAAAATCTTTTTCTTTTCCCTTTACTTATGTTTATATATATTAAATGCATGTTATATGAATATTTTAATATGTTTTGGTGTTGATTTAAGGTGGTTTTGGTGATAAGAGAAGGAAGACAAAGAGAAGGGAGACAAAGAGAAGGGAGCCAACCTAGCAAAGATTGACTTAAAACAAAGTAAATGAAATCATTATTGTTATGTTTCATGTTTTATGCTTTTGGTTCTTTGGCTCTATGTTATAAATGATGATTTTGAGGTTGAGAAATGTTGTTTTGTCATTTTGGGTATCTATGTATGTTAGTTTGTTTATGGCAAAGAGTTAAATAATATTTATAGTTTTGCCACTAAATTCATCCTACATTTTGGTTGTCTTATCTAATGAATCATGAGTGTTATTATAGTTTGTTAAAAAACTCTTTGAATCCTTTTTTCAATGATATATAGTTTGTATAAATTAGAGACCGTTTGAACTATTAAATTGCATGAACAAAAAAATTGTCTTATCAAATAAATAGTGAATATATTTTTTTGCTGTTGATTTCATCCTACATTTTGACTGTCTTATCTGATGAATCATAAGTGCTATTATAGCTTGTTGAAAAGCTCTTTGAATTCTCTTTTCAATGATATATAGCTTGCATAAATTAGAGATCGTTTGGACTATTAAATTGCATGAACAAAAAGACTATCTTACCAATAAATAGTAAATACAGTTGTTTGCCACTGATTTCATCCCTATGTTTTGACTGCCTTATTTGATGAATCATGAGTGTTGTTATAGCTTGTTGGAAAGCTCATTGAATCTTTTTTTAATGATATATAGTTTGTATGAATTAGAAACCGTTTGAACTATTAGATTGTATGAACAAAAAGAATGTTTTACCAAGTGAACAGTCCAATGAACAGTAATTTACAGTTATGGAAAGAAAGAAAGAAAGAAAAGGAGGAGAAAAAGAAAAGGAAAGGAAAGAAAGGAAAAAAAAAAGAAAAGAAAGAAAAACAAGAAAAGAAATTTGAGGCTTAGGATTCAAGCGTCATCTCAAGAGTATGATCTGGTGGGTTATGGATAGTTTTAGATGGAAGCAAGATTAGTAAGATATAACGCACGTATGCATGCTATGAACTATGAGAGGGCACTTTACACTACACTGCTTATAGTAGGACACGTCCATAGTAGGACACATTTGTAGTAAGACAAAGACCCACAGTAAGATCTGCTCGTAGTAGAGTATGTTTATAATAGAGTATAATTAAGATTTAGAAATGGTATAGTGAGAGAAAGGAAAAGAGCTCGAGCTTAAAAAAGTGTCAAATCTCTGTAGTCAGCTTCCAGAAAGTATCAAATAGACACCAAACTGGACAAAGTGTGACCAAATAGTAAATAATAAACTAGTTATCCCCTCAATTCCTTGTGAAGGTTATAGCGTAAGATTGAGTCCCAAGAGTGAGTTAGAATAGGAAAGAAGATAGTTTACTTAATTTTTTCCCCTTACTAAGTGTTCTTATCTCTCACTTCTTTTCTTTCATGATTACAAGTATAGATGATCGTGGTAGCCACAAGACAGGGTCAACTTAGCGAAGATAGATCTGGCTAGAGTAAGTTATCTCTAGTTTATATTACATGCATACAGTCGTATGTTATTATTGACTTTTGACCTTCTTGAGATGGTTGTATAGTCGTATATGATTACTTCATGTTTTCATATTCTTTTCGATGAGTTTTTATATATGATATATACATCTTTTGTTTGCTTCTGAATTTTCAGTTTTCTTAGAATAATCTTAGAATGCTTTTAGTGATGAGTCATTTTAAAATTTGTTTTAAAATAATTGCTCCAAGTATTAATTTGTAACATTTTTTGTTTGGAAGACAACACTTCTGGAGAGGGATGTTACAAGCTGATTGTTTTATAATTGAGGTATATGGACGTTATTTTGATTTATGAGAGTTTGATTCAAGTAATAGGGAAATTGGACAAGCAAATTTTTCATCTTCACAATTTTTTCTAGTATGTGTAATTCATAACTAGTAAGCACATCGGGCATATGGGAAATAAATGAAAATGGGTATTAAATTAAAATTTTCATATCCCTTATCCAAGGGTTAGGAGTTTTTGTGCAAAATTTTAAATTTTCCGTTGCCATGATGTGTTTAATTGCATGAATAATCCTATAGCCCACTAGGCTAATATCATAACTTAAATACTATTTTTATGTTCCAACAATTCTAAGAATATTACATATTAGGATATTTATTTATAATAAATAAAGATTTATTATCCTTTAGTTAAAATGATTTCCATAATGAACTAATTGTTTATATATGCTTGACTTTAAATAATAATGTTCTAAACTTAATATAAAGAAAGTCAAACATGACAAGTTGAATCTTACATACCTGTGGCACTACAAGCTTCACAATGCACAACTGACCCATATTTCAAAGCTCTAAAAGGATAAAGTTATGGAATCATTTAACCTTTAGTCCTTTGATGAATGCGAGTCATGTCTTTTAGGTAAAATGATCAAGTCACCTTTTGTTAGACGTAGTAAGAGAGCAAACGAATTGTTAAGCATCATCTATAGTGATGTATGTGGACCTCCAATAATGTAGGACAGAGGTAGCTATTCATACTTTAGTAGATATAATTATGTGTTTTTTATGAGACATAAGTCTAAATCCTTTGAGAAATTCAAAGAACATAGGAATGCAGTAGAGATCAGTTGGGCAAGAGTATTAAAATATGTTAATTTGATTGAAGAGTTGAATACTTGAGCTAAGAATTTAAAGAATGCCTGAAAAAGTACAGGATTATATCGCAAGTCGCCCCTCTTAGTACACCACAATATAATGGTATATTTTATTGGAGAAATCATACCTTGTGGATATGATTTGATTCATGATAAGTTTCGTTGATTTACCCATATCTTTTTGAGGTTATACCTTAGAGACTATGACCCATACACTAAACCAATTTTTGTCCAAATTCTTAGATAAGACTTCATATAAATTATGGATGGGATAAAAGCTCAATTTAACTTGTTTAAAGGTTTGGGGTTGTGAAACTTATGTCAAGAAATTGACATCAAATAAGCTACTCTAAATATGATAATTGTATCATTATGACATATACAAAGGAATGAAATGATACTACTTCTTCCATCTTGTAGAGCATGAAGTCTTTGCTACTAAGTCAGGGTTCTTCTTGGAAAAAGAATTCATTCTAAAAATGACTAGTGGAAGGGAGATTTTGAACATGATAAAGTTTTGATTCTACAAGATACCATATATATTTGACCGAATGATATGCCACATGAGGTCATTGAATGTAACACCCCTCTTCGAATGCGTACTTTTACCCAAAACATGTACCTAAAGAGACTTATTAACTTAAAACATTTCTCAAAACATTTATAGTAGTAAAATAAATTCATGATATCTAACTAAAATCCAACAATCCTAAAAAGTGTATTCATTTAGTAAGAACATCAATTAATATGATAAACCAATCCACCAAATTATGTCTGAATTTCATAAATACAAATCCTAATGTGCATAAGTAAGCATGATATAAGTAAACACAAGATTATGTCTAAAAAGTACATGTCTAAAATCATAAATGATCGTATTGCTTATCGCCTCATGCAGTGTCCCATGTTGACCCACTAGCTCCATTGCTGCCTTGCTGCTCAAAGATCCTACCTATAAAAACATAAGAAAACATAGTGAGTGAAACACACTCAATAAGTAGGTGACTTCTCGATCTCATTCACACAATAAATAATAGTAGAACAAGTCAAATCATTTTGTGTCCTATCTATTTATGGTATTCTAGATGTTTAAATAGTATCCCAGATGTCCATCGAAATATCTTGACACTTTTTGCCCCAAAACCCAAATGTCTATATCACTATAGGTAACTAATACCAAATGATGTATATCGGCATCCTAGATGCCTAGTGAAAGTATATGACATCTTTGATGTCATCCATATGGTGTACCTTATAGACATATCGACTGAGTTTCAGGTTAAAGTTATATAAACTAGCCTTAATACTGTCAAAGTCACACTACACATAGCTTGTGGCATAATCATGCTACACATAGCTTAGTGATGAATCATACTACATATAGCTAGGTAATAAGACACATTGCACATAGCTCAGTGATGAATCACACTACATACAACTTGGTGATATGTCACACTACACATAGTTTAGTGACAAGTCATTCTACACATAGCTCGATGATGAGTCCACACTACACTAAGCTTGGTGGACTAACCACACTCACACAGCTTGGTGGTGAAAATAAGATAATACATCATTTTTTTCTTCGACTAAGAATCGTTCCTAACTGGGCCTGTACTATTGAACCAGCCTGTGTCATCGTCCACAAAGTTGGGCATGACCATACTAATTTCCACCATACATAATGTTTGTTAGGATCTTATCTTTTATCCATCTCTTATTCATCCCTCTTATGGGTAAAATAGTCATTCTCATTATTGTATTCTAAACCTTCATTTATATTTTCCCTAATTATAAATAGGGTGTGTCTCTCATACATATGGGTGTATGCATCTTACTTATATGACCACGCAAAAGCAAACACAAGCATGAAAATCAAAGTTGGCATACACGGCTGTATGTTTTATACCACACGGACATATATCCATTTCCAAATTAACACACTTGTAGTTGAACCTTACATGTGGACTGTTCTTCCTAAATATACACAATCGTGTGTCAAACAATACATGGGCATATAACATTAATTTCTACAGTTCGTCGACTTGCCTAAATCTTAGATTTCTGGCCAACACCACCAATTTTTGATAAACCAAATTAACACAAAGATAATAGTACACATGTCTAACCTATATTACACCAACACAAACATCCATACTCCTCTAGAGAATTAGATCATTAAGGCGTTTCTTAAAAGTTTGCATATATCTATTTATTTTATTTAACATATCAACAACAAATTGATATTCATGACTAAAACTCATTATCAATGGGTAAATTGAAATATCATGATTACCCAAACATACTCATACTATGCCACAATTGTTCGCATAACCACAATTTTATCATTTCATTCACAAATCGTAAAAATTCCTCCTATGTAAATATATATTTATATTCTCATATCCCTAAGTTCACATAACTTTCAGCCTAATCAATAAGAAATTCCCACCAGCATACAAACACATCAATGGAAGTAACATAACATCAAATATATACTAACTTTTTAATATAAAAAAAAATTAATACATCATCCATTCATTGAGCAAGGAGAAGTGCCTACTAACCTCTTTTTCATAGTCCGAATATGGTATTTGCATGGCAAGGTTAGTCTCCCTAAGATCTTTAATGTTCTTCGGCTTCACCCCCTTCAAAATTCCTTGTTTTTCCCTCTATTTGGCTAAAAGGAAGTGGTAGAATGGTGAGCCAAAGAGTGTTTGGGTTAATTTTATTTTCACTGTAATTAGCAATACATATATGTATATGTTGTTACACAATAATGATAATTTCTAAAATCACCATGAAAGTTATCCTTATTCTTATCCAATATTCAAATGTGTTGACTATACATGAGTGTGTATATCAATATACACAAGTGTGCAAGTCTCACAGACTTAGCCAAATTCCATGCAACACATGAAAAAGACCATTTTACCATTGTTATATCATACACTGGCATGTGGCCTACCTACACGATCATGCAACCTCAAAATCATAGAGATACATTAAATAAACATACTCAAGAAGGTAAAAGACTAAAATGCTTTAGACCTACCTATGGGTGTTACATTAAACATCCTGAAGAGGTTAATCCACTACCAATGGAAGAAAGTAGACTACCTTAAAATACATGAGAGATGTGTAGATTTGGGATAATATGCCATAAGCCCAAAAAGTATAGTATTCTTGTGACTCAGCATGATGACATACTAGTTATCTAAGATAAAGCCTATAACCTATGAAAACAATATAAAGGATCTATATTCTGCCACATGGCTAGAAACCATGAAAACTTAAATGGAATCTATATACCAAAACCAAGTATGGACTCTAGTAGATTCACTTGAAGGGATAAAACCATATGGTTTAAATAGGTCTTCAAGAATAAGACTAACATAGAAGATAACATGCATATCGATAAAACAGAGTTGTAACAAAAGGTTTCAAACAAAAGTATAACATTAACTATAATAAAACCTTTTTGTCATTTGTGATGCTTAAGTTTATTAGGATTTTGCTTAATAACATAATTTTAAAATCTAATAGATGAATGTCAAGACATTTTTTTCTAAATAGAAACATTGTAAAAGATGTGTTCATGACACAACTCAATAGTTTTGTTTTTGATGGATAAGTCAATAAGATGTGCAAGTTGTAAAAATCCATTTATGGATTGAAGCAGCCTTCTAAGAGATTGAGTATTCATTTTAACAAAGTCATAAAAGATTTAAATTTCATAAAAAATGAAGATGAACCCTATGTATACAATAATGTTATTAGGAGCATAGTGACATTTTTAGTATTGTATGTTAATGACATATTGATTATTAGAAATAACATATCAAAAATGCATTCAATGAAAACTTGGTTATCCAAGTGTTTCTCCGAGAAAAAACTAGAAGAAACAACGTACATCCTCATAATAAAGATTTCTCATGACAGATCGCATGAGTTGTTTGGCCTAAGTCATAGTATGCTTGCAGACAAGATGCTAAAAAGATTTAGCATTAAAGAATCCAAGAAAGGATTCTTTCGATATCATATAACATAGAACTCTCTTAAGAGTTTTGTCCTTGGACACAAGAACAAAGAGAAAATATGAGTAGAATGTCATATACACCTGTAATTGGATTCATCTTATATGTCATGTTATGCACTTAATTAGATGTCTCATACGCTTTAAACGTATGTTGTTGATATTAAGCAAATTCAGGTGAGTGTCACTAGACAACTATTAAGAACATTCTTAAGTACTTGAGAAGGACTAAGGATGTTTTTTTAGTCTATAGAAAAGGCGAGGAACTCATTGTAAAAGGATATAATGATGCCTATTTTCAAACTTACAAGAGTAACTATAAATCGCAATTTGATTATGTGTTTTGCCTTAAAAGTGTTGTAGTCAATTGGAAAAGCTTAAAACAAAACATTATAGCTATAAATCTCAAAACAAAGACTATAAATATGTTTAACGTTCTTACGAAAAGGTAACAATAGATATAATATGGAAAAGTTGTTTGATGACAAATTGTACAATACATGAGCGTATATTGACTACATATTCACTAGACTAACCCATGAGAGGATTTAATATAAATGGTAACTTTGTTGTTTATGAAATAAATCTTATACTAGACAATGGTGTTTGTGATCCTTAGACTTAAGATTATCATAACGTTTTGTGCAATATTTTGTCTAGTTTAACATTAGTCGAACATAGTATTTCTATTGGGGCTATCAATATGATAATTGTTGGTTTTATTGAGAAGTGTATTATGGCTATGGTGGATCTATTAACTTTAGGGTGCTAAGACTAATGTTCAAAGTTAGTATCATTCTAAATATAGAAGGGTGTGCAAATTCTAATTGGGATATAAATATAAGAGATAAGAGGTCATAAAGTGGTTATTTTGTCTATTTTAAAAACAATTTAGTGTAATGGAGTTCATGCAACAAAAGTTTGTAGCACTTTCATCAAGTGAGTTTAGATATAGGGCATTGAGTCAAGTTTCTTCTAAGATTGCCTAGCTGAAGAATCTTATTGTTTGGTGTGAAAATCAAGAAGTTGGCTTACTAATAAAAATTTAAGCTTTTCATAGTTGCATAAAACATATCAAGATTAACGTTCCTTATGTAAGATAACAGGTATCAACAAAAATTATCAAGGTACAATTTGTCTCAACTAAATATCAAGTTGCTAATATATTCACCAAATCTTTGTCAATACCAAGATTCAGTTGGTTAAGAGCAAAACTGAATTGAGTAGAATGGTCAAACATCAAAGATCACATAATTCTATTGTTTCAAGTAATCAATAGATTGAGGAGGAAACATAGTATGATGTTGAAAGCTATTCGAGGAAGATAGAGTTTAATGTAATTACTTGTAAAATATTACATGGATCTTATATTCTTCTTACATGTCTTTCATGGTGTTTTAACTTGAAGGATGATGTGAAAATTTTAAGTTGAGACATGTTCTAGTTACTCATAGCCGTTGTTGGCAAAGCTATATCTTGTTGTCGAGAACTAAATAATAGCTACTTGCTACCTATTATTAACAAGGGAGAACCTAGGCCTTTGTGAGCCTACCCACTATTGACTAGGGCAAAAGTTAGGCTTTTGTAAGGATAGACCTAGGCCTAGGCCCACCCTCAAATTGAAACAAAAAATTGAAAATATATATTACTAGGCCCACCTTTAATTTAAAAAAAAAAAAAAAGTAATTCCATTTCCACCTCATTGTTATCCACTTCAATTTAATGATCAGATCAAACTTACTTCCCACATCAATGCTTACTCTTAGCCCAAATCAGAGAGAGAAAAAGAGATTTTGATGGATTTGTTATTCTTGCAAGTTATAATATTTTGTTCATTTATTTGATAAATTATATGATTAATTTTGGACTTTTAGAGATAAATGAAATATGGGGTTTTGGATTTGTTTACTAATAATGATATGTGTAAAAAGTTTGAGAGGTTATAGTTCACACTTGTTTGATTTTGGAGTATAGTATTTTTATTATCTATATGCGTATGATAATGGGTTGAATTAGAAGATTCTGCTTTAATTCAAATGGTATTTGGGCGTCGTTATTAGTTATTTGATGTTGACATTTATTTATAAAAAATTTTAGTTAAATATTTTTAAGCTTTGTGTCAAATATTCCATAAATTGCGAACAAGGAATATTTATTTGCTTCAACATAATAAAATTTTATACACAAATTAATTGTAAATGACTTTATCTAATTGCCATTGAATGTCATGTGGTATCAATATAGTTTACTAGCACAAATGTTTGAAAATTAGGAAACATATATTAAATGGACTCTAATTTTGAAAAGAAAAGTAACACACTGATCCAATAATAAGTGAATTTAAATAATCTTTATCAGTGTTCAATGAGACAATTAAATCTTTAATATGGGCAATTGAGTTTTGATTTTAATGAATAGATTTGAGTTATAAAACCTGAAGGTTGAAGACTTAATAATTTTAATTTATCTCTTTGTTTATGTATTTTACTTATATTAGAGTTGTGATTGAACTCTAAATTTATGTAAAATAATTTTTATAGATTGTGGCTACTGTAAACATTTTTTATTATATTAGATTTAAGTAGATTTTTTACAAAAAAATTATGTCTTATTGTATTTTTTTTTCTTTTTTCCTCAAGGTTTAGTGGGTTTTTTTTTTTTTTAATTTTCATTTGTTTAGTTACAAACAATGGCTAACCTGTGGAGGCCCTCCTTGATTAAAATCATGGGTCTGCCTTTGCTATTGATAGAACTACTTATTAATAAAACTAATTGATATTTAGTTGTGCAAAACTATGTCATTTTAAATCAAAATCAGTAATTTTATGATTGTGTAGGAAATCATTTATGGTCCGAATTGTTATCTATAGAAATTGTTAACATATACAAAACTACCTGCCTACATAATGCAATGTCACCGTAAATTTGTTGTGTCAATGAATGAAAGTCAGTTATGTGTAGTTATCAATATTTATGAGTTATACGGAGCATCACATCAACTACTTATAAAAGCCTTATCTAACTCAAATAAATTGGAACGTGTCACTTTCTGGAAGCAAACTTTATGTAACTTAACTAAAAGTAATATAATATGTACATATTTTAAATTCATAATTATATAAATTTATTTATATTATTATATAATTAGATATTATTTTATTTTTAATTTAAAATTATTTTATTTTATAATAACATATATATATATATATATATATATTTATTTATATACTTAACAAAGATGCACATAATTTTATTGTTGGATTAATATGAACATACCCACATGCTCACAACTACTTCATTTCATTTATATCTCCATATTAAGTAATTTCCAATATGCTTTTATTTCAATGATGTGACCATTGCCAAAGAATTGTTAATAAGTTACGTATCATTCTCGCACATTTTCACATATTTTAACAAATTATATAACTTGTAAATTTTTCAAAGTTCACAAACATTAAGATAATTAGTACGAAAAATATTCATTTAATATCATGATATTGTTAGGACCATGGTAAATGGGTTCTTTGAATTCTACTTTAAAGCATATGAAAGATAAATTATTCTTCTTGAAACTTGATCTATCGATTTGTGAGATAGACCATTATTTATTCGCTATTTTTTAGTTGCTTTTTGAAATCGCATCCATAAGTTAACTTTAGAAATGAATTTTAACTGTGTAACATTTATAAAAATTTTAGAAGAAGAAATAAACCAAAATTCTCAACAAACACTTATACCATACTTAAACAAATTATATATTATACATAAACATTGAAGAAAATCTAAATATTTAGAGTGAGTATTTTCATGCTTCAAAATATTTTTAAGATCCAAGCGTTTTCACACCAAGATGAAGGGTGAAAGATGTCTCTTTAAATTCATAAGCTTTTACAAAATTAAAAAAAGAAAAAGGTATAAAGAAATTAAAAACTAACCTCTTTCTCAAATTTTTTTAAAGGATTTGAGCTAGTATTTATTGAATACCAGCAGAAGAGATACCCTTATTATAAATTAGTGTAACTTATGTGTTGATATTATTTTCTATTAATAAGAACTTTTATGCTTTTATTATTTTGGGTCATGACCAATTTAAAAGTGAGATGTATATAAAAAAGTATTTTACTCTATAACATAAGTAGTGAGAGTCTATTTAGGGATAATTTTATACAAAGTCTGTTTATGCAATGGTGAGTGTTTATTTAGAGAGAATTTTATGTAGTAGTAGAGACTCTGTTAATTGTAGAGTCTATAAAATGAAAAAAATTTATATATTTTATATTCATTATTCAATAAAAAATCAGTAGTTTATTCTCCAAATATAGTTTTCTCTATAAATCAATTCCTAACCTTTCCTTGTAATATGGTATCAAAGCCACGTTAATTTTCTTTCTTTTCCCTTTTGAAGAAGATTGAAAATTGGGAGGAATTTTTTTTTTTAAATATGGAATTAATCAATGCAAGAAGCAATTCTAGCATGAGTTATGGTGTTGAGAGCTTGTAGGCATAAACTACAAATATTAGAGATTGTGTATGGAAGCATATCTTCAAGGTCAAGACCTATGGGAATTAATTACTAGGGCCGATTAAAAGATTCCAGTTGACACTATTGACAAAATTGAACCACGAAGGAAGTGGAAGATCAAATGTGGAAAAGCTTTATTTACTTTGAGAACATCAATTAGCAAGAAGTTCATTGATCATGTTCATGATATCAGATCACCAAAGGAAGTTTGGGAAACTCTTAAGAGGCTATTATCTAAGAAGAACATAACAAGATTATTGCTCTTGGAAAATGAACTGGCAATGATGACACAAAAAGGTGTGTCAATTTCAAAATATTTCTTACGGGTCAGAAACATTTGTGAAGAAATTTTAGAATTAGATGTGGATGAGAAGATTAGTGAAGCTTTCTATGATGATTTCTCATTCATGGTTTAAAAAAGGAGTACAAATCATTTGTGACTTCTATTCAAGGATGGGCAAATTAACCATTAGTTGAAGAATTAGGGAATTTACTCTCTAATCAAGAGACTTTGGCCAAGCAAATGGCCAAAATTTTTAATTTTGAACGAGATGATGTTCTTTTTTTAAAAGAAAAGTTTAAAGGAATTTTAAAGAAAAGTAGAAATGAAAAGAAAGCTAATGGGGCAAACCATAGGGTAACAAATCTTTCAAATGTTACAGATGTGGAAAACATGGGCATATCAAGAAAAATTGTCATGTTAAACTTTCCACAGTCAATATTGCTTGTGAAGGTGAACAACATAATCGGCTTGATTGGGAGCAATGTTTTACTACTAAAGTGATTGCAAAAAAAGACAATATTGCTCTCGAATCAGTATTAAATCAAGCTTCAATCAACTACGTAAATTACCAAGAGGAATGGATTACTGATTTTAGTTGTTCAAAACATGTGATGGGTAATGGTTCATTATTTTCAAAGCTGCATCAACATAATGGAGAATGAGTTGTTATAACAACTCACAACTCAACTTATCCAATAGTGAAAGAAGGTGTTGTGAAGATTGGTGTCGATGATTAAGTGTTAAGCTGAATGATGTCTATCATGTCCCAGGTTTGAAGAAAAATTTAGTTTCAGTATCTCAAATTACTAGTTCTGGAAAATATGTTTTGTTTGGTCCAAATGATATGAAGGTACTTGATAATATGAGAAATGTTATGGTTAATGTTCTTGTTGGTGAAAAAAAAAGATCTTTATTTGTCATGTCAGTAGGGGAGGCGTATATGAAGAAGAAAAGCCAAATTGACAATACAACAATATGGCATGCTCGGTTGGGACTTGTAGGCTATCAAATGCTATAACAAATTTCATTAAAAAGGCTATTAAATGGTTTACCAATTCTAAAGAATGTACATGAAAATGTGATTTGTCAAGGCTATCAATATGGCAAATCACATCATCTTCCTTTCAAGAGCTCATCAAACCACAAATTAGCATTATTTGAATTGGTTCAAACAGATCTAATAAGATCAACAAAAATGGCAAGTTACAATGGCTATCACTTTGTTATGGTGTTGTTGGATGACCATTCTAGGTAAACTTGGGTTTATTTCATAAAAGAAAAGAGTGAAACATTATCCGAGTTTATTGAATTTAACGATATTGTAAAAATGGAGTTTGGATAAAAAATTAAATACTTAAGGAGTGACAATGGCAATGAATTCATGTAAGTTAATTTCTTTCAATATTGTGATAACAATGGTATTCAATGACAAATGACTTATCCTAACACCCTTCAGCAAAATAGGGTTGTAGAAAGGAAATTAACATATCTCACATCAACAAGTCTTTCATGGCTTCATGATAAAAACCTTTCTTGAGAACTCTAGGCAAAAGCAGTTTAATGTGTATATCACGTGATAAATATGTTGCCTTTTTAGCAAGGTTAAACAAAATTTTCATTTGAAATTGTGTACAATGTAAAACCAAACGTGAAATATTATCAAGTCTTTGGATTTATTTGTTATGTTCATATCCCTAAAGCTAATCGAACCAAACTTAATCCAAAAGCAAAGAAGTGTGTCTTTGTTGGCTATGACTAATGCAAGAAAGGATGGAGATGCATGGATCCAAAGACAAAGAAATTCATCACATATATAGATGCTCCCTTTGATGAGGTTCATCTTGCATTTTTGCCCAAAATCTGATTGTTAAAAATGTAGTTTATGATAATGATCAATGCAATTTGGAGCTATTCCCTCAAACTAATTTACAAGCATCTTGTAATAATGATTTTACAAAAATTGATGAATCTTTAACCTCAGAATTGAATACTTCAAGTTCAAAAGAAGTTGGACAAACAATCAGAAAATCAACAAGGGAGAAAAAACAATTAGATTACCTTAAAGATTATGAAATACAACTTAATAACTGCACTATGATTTCATGCTTCTTTATTGGAACTTTTAATGAAAGAGAACCAACATGTTATAAGGAAGCTAAGGGTTAAAGAGAATGGGAAACAACAATGCAAGAAGAAATTGAAGCTTTAAAGAAAAATGAAATTTGGGAGGTTGTGCCAAAACTAGAAAATTGCAAGTTAGTCTTTTGCAAATAAATCTATCAGCTGAAGAAGAAATCATATGGGACAATTGATAGACATAAAGCTAGTCTAGTTGCACGTGGTTTCTCTCATAGAAGTGGATTAGATTATGAGGAAATGTTCAGTCCGGTGGCAAAATTGGTAACTATAAGAGTAATTTTTTCACTTGTTACCTTTAAAGGTTGGAAGTTATGGCAACTTGATGCAAATAACGCATTTATTTTTAGTGAAGTATTCATGGAACAACCCCAAGGATTCATCTCTAAGCAATTTCCCTACCATGTGTGTCGATTAAAAAAGACGTTATATGGTCTCAAACAAACACCACATGTCTGGTATGGCAAAGTTACTCAATACTTCATCTTTTGTGGATTTAAAGTTTCTAATTCATATTCTAATTTATTTGTAAAATTAGAATCAAAGATACATTTGTTGGTTTTACTGTATATGGATGATATGATAATTATGGGAGATAATGAAGCTGAAATTTCTAAGTTACAGTGTGTTTTGTCTATTTAGTTTGAAATGAAAATTTTGAATGAGGTTGGATGCTTTCTTAGCTTAGAAATGGAGAAATTAGATCAGAGATATTTTATTTCTCAAAGAAGATATGCTCATAGTTTTTTGGAACGTTTTGGCATATGAAAGTCAAAAGAAATGAGTACTCCTATAAAGCCTTATCTCAAGTTGAAGAAAGAGGAAGGCAATTTGTTAAAGGATGCAAACAGATTTTGACAACTTGTTGGTAGTTTAATTTATTTAACTATCATAAGACCAGATATCTTATACTCAGTTGGTATTATCTCTCAATTTATGCAAAGTCCAAGAACTTATTTAGATGCTACAAAAAGAATCTCACTTTATGTAAAAAGTTCTCTTTCATATGGTCTTATGTACAAGAAAGACAATAATTTCTTATTGAGAGGATTTACTGATGCATATTGGGCAGGTGGTGCAAATTATCATTGTTCAACTTCAAGTTATTGTTTTGATGCTAGTTTAGTTGTTGTTTCATGGTACAACAAGAAACAATCTATTATTCCTTTGTCTAGCACTGAAGTAGAATACATGGCGACAACAAAGGGTACTCAAGAATGCATTTGGTTAAAGTGTTTAATGAATGATATTTTTTGTAAAGTTGATTATGCAGTGCAGATTTATTATGGCAATGAGAGTGCAATCACACTTGCTTTAAATGCAATCTTTCATGGGTGAACAAAACATACTGAAGTTCATCATCACTTTGTTCAAGAAAAAGTATTGAACAAAGAAATTGAGTTGAAAGTAGACCCTACCAATGATCAAATTGCAGACAAATTTATAAAGGCTTTTGCAAAGGCTAAATTTGAAAAATTCGGAACTGGTCTTGGAGTTATTAATCATAAGTTTGCACTAAGGGAGAGTATTATAAATTAGTGCAACTTACGTGCTGATATAATTTTCTATTAATAAGTATTTTTATGTTTTTATTATTTCGGGTCATGACCATTTCAAAAGTGAGATGTAAATAAAGAGCAATGCTATGTGTACGCATTTTTTGTATACAATTCATGTACATAGAGATGTGTCATCATGTAATTAAGTGATTTTAAAACATGTGTCATCATATGATAAAAAAATATTCAATCACATGATAACACCTCATCTGTATACACAAATGATGTATCAAAAATGAGTACATATAGTTTTATTGGTAAATAAAAAACTATTTTACTTTATAGTGCAAGTAGTGGGATTTACATAGTAGTAGAGAGTCTATTAATTGTTGAGTCTATAAATTAGAAACAATTTATATATTTTAAATTCATTCTTCAATAAACAATCAATAATTTACTCTCCAAATATAGTTGTCTCCATAAATCAATTCCTACCCTTTCATTGTTATAACCATAGTTGATCAGTAAATTAAATTAAATTAATGAGCTTTTAACCATCACCATCCGATGCTTCATGAAATAACAAGATTGTTCTTATTGGAGCTTACACAATCCAATAATATCATGACATATATACATATATATTGAAAGATCGACTATCTTGAATAACATTAAGTGAAGTTTACAAAGCATAAAATGAAGAACAATTTGACGAAATGACTTTAAATTTTTATACCCTTAGATTTTTACCAATATTACTTCATATATTAATAAAATGATTAGAATTAAATTAAATTGAAAGCAAAAGACTAAAATCATTATTTGCATAGGAGTTATTATTGGCAATGACGGGACAATTGACAACATATTGTAAAAAAAAAAAACACAAAGAAATTGTGTATAAAATGAAATTTTGTTATGATCACATGGTGAGAGATGAGATTATATGTATAAAAAAGTAGAGAAAACCCAAAAACCTTCAAATAAATCTTTGTCCAATACCATAGATTGCTTTGTTTTATGTTTAGTTATCCAAAAAATGGTGAGACACCAATGAAGCAATAAATAGCTATTAAAGATATAATTGGGTTTTTATTAATTTTTGGTTTATTTTTGGGTTGGACTGTCAATAAAAAAGTTTTGTAGTTTTTTCTCCTAAAAGTTTGCAAATTTTATTTGTTAATTAATTGAGTTTTGAAGTAGGTCACTTTGGTTATGTTAAACCAAATACTTGTGTGTGTTTGTGTTTTTTTTTTTTTAATTGGGCTTACTCTATTTTTGTAGGTTCAAGTGTTATGTCCAAACAAGTAGTATCAAAGTGAGATTCATGACTTGAGAAGAGCAAACCTAATTTGAGAAATAGCTCAATTCAAGAGAAGAGTTTTAAGGGTTAGTTTGTGAAATATGTCTAGTATTTCTAAATTTGAGATCCTTCTAATTAATGAAAAGTAATTTCATATTATGATAAAGTATGATTTAAAATTTATTAGTATAGTTTGGGCTAGATGAGGCATTAAAGTATGCTAAACTTAAGAGAATAATAAACAATAATTGGAATAAAATTAAAAAGAGAGCAATTAGTACAATTAAATTAACCTTACCCCTAAAAATAAAATATAGTATGTTGATTGAGATTACTAAAATGGTTTATAGGATAAGCTTTATAAGCACTTATGCATCAAAGTATTGATTTTGTTTGAAGATTTATATATATTCTTTGAAGATGGAAGAAGATACTAGTCTTCATGATCACCTAAATGACTTAATAGATTATTCTCAGTTATAAACTATTTTTGTTGACGAGTTAAAAGATTTAAAAAAAGTTTTATTGTCGTTGTCATCTTTGCTGAAGTCCTATAAACATTTGGTTTAGACTTGGTTGGTAGGAAAGTCTATTTTATAATTAAATAATGTGATTGTCGTATTGTGTGAAAATGAAAGATTTATGAGAACAAATAACTCAACACTAGAAGATAATATACTAATCATTGAGGATTCTAATCAAGGGAGGACTCAAGATGTAACACCTCTCTCTAGATACATACTCTTAATGGAAATATACAAAAAAGAGACATGCACAACTAGACTATTTTAAAACTTTAATGCATAATCATAAATATAAAGTGTGTACAAAAATGTGATTTAATAAAAATAACTATTTTATTAATCAAACTCATAAAATAACAAATGTTTGAATCTCTGTTATAAAAACGACTACAAAAATCATGAGTAAACTCATGTGTTTGAAAGAAATAATAATAATAATGTTAAATATAGTAAAGCTAAAATGACATATACACCTCTCTGCTCGTACAGCTACCCTATTACTCACCTCTACTTGTAAAATATACAGAGGAAATGTGTGAGTAAAACTCAGCAAATGAAGACCTTTTGGCATCCATGGCTATTAAATTATCTGGCGATAAAACTCGCATTCCGTTTATAAGCTAACTATTATCATACTACGACACATCGGTGCCCTAACATGGATTGTTCATGAAAACCACAAAGACCTAACCTTGAATTGGTATATCTAATGCCCTGGTGAAAACTATTGTGGTGTTTTGTGCACATGTCAAATGACCTATTAGGCTATCTAACTAGGACACCTTGATCACATAAGAAAATCTCTAATAATAACTTTTGCCTTTACCATATAAACTGATCAGAACTGCTAACTAACCATTTAGAGATGGCCTCTATCTTAGGTATATATATAATGCATCCCGCTGATCACATAAGGAATATCTAAAAGCCATATCTTGACCATGTACACCTAAACTGAATTGGGTGACTATATGTCTTGACACCAAGTGTATAATGCATCTCATGTGTATCCAACTTTATTGCTCTCACAAATATCATCACTTATGCACATAGGTGATGTCTATCTAATTATATGATAGTAGTCTTAAGGTTGCTAACTTTTTAACTCAGATTTGACTCAATCTGAGTTTGTGTCATCGTCTACATAGTTAAACATCTCATTTATGTCTTTCCTGATTTTTTTATCTTCTATTAGCTTATTATTTTTCTCACATAACTCTCTCTTCTTATTCAGACAACTAGAGGTATAATCATTTTTTGTCTTTGTTTGGGGATACATAGTCGTGTGCTTTTCAACCCATGCCTATGTGCCTCATAAACCATATACATAGGTGTGTGACATTTAACACACTCTCGTGTACTTGGATCCACGTGTACGAGCCACGTGTTCTTTGGCACACATTGTCCACTTTTGAAAACCATACATGGGTGTGTCTCTGATACCACACAACCATACATTTCTCTCCTCAGAATGAGCACAGGTTCAGACTTTCAAAATTTTTAAAATAACACACATGTGTATGAGACCATATACGGTCGTGTGTCATGATCTAGAGATCGCACCCTAGGGTTTTTACATTATTCCAGTTGCATAAAAAGTCTTTCAGACACATATACAAGTCGATACAAAGAATCTCTAAGTTCCCTTAGTCGTTTATTTATTGAAAGTCATATCATACAATCAATATACATATAACATCTATGACCTTATTAATCTATCAAACCAACATACAAAATATTCCTACACAAAAAAGACTAAACATTCATATGGTTCCTTATAATCAATTACATAATCACATGTATCATATAACTCATTACATTCATGTCTAATTAACTCTGGATTATATTTATAATAGATAAACATTGAGGATTTCATAATCAAGTAAAGGGAATTGCTCTATTTAGTTGGATTCCAAAGACAAAGTCTCTTTTATAGGGCCATGATGATTCTAATGATTGGCAATGGCTCTTCAAGCAATCATAAACACTTCTCTCACACTCTCTCACTTTTGGAGCGACTAAAGAGCAAAAGAATATATGAGAATTAGGGTTGATTGCATTTTTATTATATCTCCAAAACATTTATAGACTATAAACGGTCATATGTCTAGTTGCGTAACTAAGGCAACTTCTTATTTCATCGCAGTCACAATCCCATCCAAAAGTTTGACTTTTTGCTGACCATACACAACTATGTATACCGTCATACATAAGTGTATCCTACTGAAATTTAAAAATCACCAAATTTAAAACTAGGTAAAAAAATTAAAATGTCTTTGGACTTACTTGTGGGTGTTACAATCCTCTTCTCTAATATGAATTTCATCCTCAAAATTCACTTGAACAAATATAGCAACCTTTATTGCATATCCTGCTCAATCTCCCATGTGACCTCCTCAACTTGGTGATTCCTTTAAAGAACCTTTGTCAAAGGAATCTATTTATGTCTCAGCTCTTTAACTCATTTGTCTAATATATAAACTAGCTACTCCTTATAGACCAAATTATCTTCTAGCTTGACATCCCCAACACTAAGCACATAGGTGGGTTCACTAATATACTTGTGTAACAGTGATACATGAAACATATTATGAATACAATTCATGCTCACCAATAGACAACCTTATCTATATGCTTTAATACCTCAGAAGGTCCTATAAATCTCAACGCTAATTTGTCTTTCTTATCAAATCTCATAACATGCCCATAGGGGGCTACTCTAACAAACACCTTGTCACTTACCTAAAACTCAAGATTGCATCTCCTTTGATTTGTGTAACTCTTCTAACTATCTTAGGTTTACTTTACCTTTTTCTTGATCATCCTCACATCATCATTCATTTTCTAGGTTAGTTCGGGTCCTAATGATTGATCTAAGATAACTTTTTCTTTTATCTCATCTTAGTGTAATAGTGATTTACATCTCCATCAATGGTAATACATCCATCAACTTGCTTCTATATCCAGGCAATAAGCTTTCAACATGTTCTAGATCACCTAGTTAACTCTCTCAGTTTGGTCGTTGATTTAGGGGTGATATGTTATACTGAATGCCAATCTTATACCTAAAAAGTTTTACATACTCTACCAAAATACTGAGACAAATCTAGTGTCTCATTTTGATGTTATCATCCTAGGTACTTCATGAAGTTTAACAATTTCCTTCATATAGATATAACCCAACTGATCCATACTCGTGGTCTTTTTGACTATTATAAAATATGTTGATTTGGTCAATTGATCCATAATAACCCATAATGTATTATAGCCACCTCTAACCCTCGATAATCCAATCATAAAATCCATTGATATGTATTCCTACTTTTATTCATAATTACTAAGGGGTTGTAAAAGTCCAAATATTCAACCTTAACCTACTAAAACATAAGGTATTTAGCCACAAAATCTATAATGTCTTCCTTCATTTCTAGTCATTAGAGCTTCTTTTTCAAATCTTGATACATCTTTACATTCCTAGGATGGGCCATATAAAGGGCACTGTGTACCTCTACTAAGATCTTATCTTTTAAACTCTGCTCTTAGGGAACACATATCTTCCCTTAAAACCTCAAGATGTCTTCTACCATACTAAACTTAATCTCAGTATTCTTAGCCATCTTTTGTCTGATCTATACATATCCCTCATCTAAAGCTTGAGATACACGAATCTCATCTATAAGTGTTGCTAAATTTGAAGACTTGCCAACTACCATGTGATTACCTTTATCTGTTTTCTCACCAACTCTTATTATAACTCATAATAAATGATAATATGTGATAAGAACAATTTCTTGCTCAGGGCATTTGCAATTACATTGGCTTTACCTGGGTGATACTTAATCTCATATTCATAGTCTTTTACCAACTTCAACCATCATCTCTTTCTCATATTCATAATCTTTTACCAACTCCAACCATCGTCTCTTTCTCATATTAAGTTCCTTTTTAGTGAAGAAATATTTAAAGCTTTTGTGATCCATATAGATGTTACTTTTTACCCTATATAAGTAGTGTCATCATATCTTAAGTGTAAACACCACAACTATCAACTCAAGATCATGAGTGAGGTCTCATACTCCTTTGACTAATAAGAAACATAAGCTATCGCTTTCCCTTTTTATCTCAGTATTGCTCCCAACTGATGTGAGACATTTTTGTATAAATCATAGTCCTCGCCCTCATTTGGCAAGGCAAAGATGAGAGTTATGGTTAATCTTCTCTTCAATTCTAAAAACTTTGCTCATAGACTTATGACCATATGAAAGGAATCTTTCGGTGTGTCAACTTTATAAGGGGTTGAGCTAACTTGACGAATTCCTTAATAAAGTGTCTGTAGTAGCCTGCTAATCATAGAAAGCTCTTCACCTCCTTAGCTATCTTAGGCCTTTACCACTCTAGCACTATCTCGTTTTTGTTGGGATCGATTGATATGCCATTTATTGAAACCACATGACCTAAAAGTGTCATGCTCCTCTTAAGTTTTGGAATAGACTAGGATTGATGACCTCAGATCTATCTTAGAGAACACTAAAACACACTTGAGCTAGTCAAACAAATCATCCATTCTTGGGAGTGGGTGTTTATTCTTAATTTTCACCTTATTCAACTCACTATAGTCAATACACATCCTTATCAATCTATCTTTCTTATTTACGAAAAGGATTGGTATATCCCATGTTAAGTGGCTTGGTCTAATGAATCTACTATCTAATAGTTCTTGTAATTATTTCTTTAGTTCTTATAATTTGGTTAGGGCCATTTTGTAAGGGGCTTTAGAAATTGGTGTTGTTCTCAAGGCTAACTCAATGCTAAACTCTACCTCTTTTTTTGGTGCTAACCTTGGAAGCCTATCACAGAAAACATTTGAAAACTCTTACAACATTGGAGTATCTTTTATGCCCAAAATTATCTATCTTTTATACTTGAAACTATTTCTGCTAATTCTTAAGCCACGTCCATCAAATACACCATACACCTCTTACTCAACATCTTTTTAGCCTTATTACTACTAACATCATGCTAAGGATTAACCCTCTCTGAATGTGAACTGTTTACCATTATCCATACTAAACTGACTTTCTTTTTCTTGGAGTCTATTTCGACTTTGTATATACTCAAGAAGTCCATGCCCAATATCATATCGAAGTCTGGCATGTCCATGATTATTAGGTTCAAGACCATTTCATTTCATTGCCTCTCAGGAATATTATCTCTCCTATCAACATTAAACTGTTGTAAACCTAGTCCTCATCCAACATCTCTATTTTGATCTAGGGAACGAGTAAAGGCTCCAATCTTAATCTTTCAATTGTGCCTCTAGCCATAAAATAATGCATGACACCAAAGTTAATTAAAGCATAAAAAAGACAAGTATAAAACAATAACTAACTCATCACAATTGTAGGGCTAGCCTTTGCTTATATCTGAGTATCTACAAATAATCGAGCATGTCTTTCTCTAATTATCCACTTTGCTAAGGTTGGTGCCACTGTTGGGGTTATACACTGCCTAGCAAAATGTCCTGGCTACTTACATCTATAACACACTATTTGTTCGGCTAAACACTCACCAGTGTACCTCATGCCACATCTATAACATGCAAGGGAATCATCATGTATGGGCTGCTATTCTTTTTTGTGTTTTTTAAGCCTCTAATTCTTCTTTTTCTTAGGCTAGAATGTCTCTGCCAAGACTATTTCTACTATCTCCCTCTTGGGTGCCACCAATAGTCAACTGATTTTATCTCTGTATTGGGGCTAGTAGTGTAGGCTTCATAAACAACTCTTTATCCCTGGTCATGCGTTGCCTCATGGTCTCAAATCTTAGTGCTCGATCGAGGGCTTTTAAAAAATTTTTAAGAGGATTATCTCCCATCATCATATCCTTAGCTATGTTTGGCCTCAACCATCCCATAAGCATATCAAACTTGTTTCTCTCTGAACTAGTCATCTCTGAAACATACTTAGCCAACAATTTTAACTTAGTCGGGACATCCCTAACCGACATATTATTCTACCTCAAATGGAAGAACGTATAGACTTTCACATACATGACATCAGCTAAAATATAATCTGACTTCAAAGTTTGTCTAAAGTCTACCCATGACATCTTTAAAACTTGACGGGTCTTATATAACATCTGCCACTGGACTTTAGCATCATCTTTCAGCAAAAGACTAGCATATTATATCTTATCATTATCTATCATTGAGTAGACCCTTATGACAACCTTCACTACCTCTAGCCACTCCTTATCTAGTAATTTCTTTAACACTGTACTACCTCTAAAATCTGAAGGTTGATGACAACTAGACAAACTACAAATAAGATGCACCTGTCCTTGGTTTCTACCTCTAATCTTTACTTGAGGTGCTCCTACACTTCTCCACTTTACTAGGAAGGTGCCTCTATTTTTGAATATTGCTCTGGTATTGGTGGGGTTTGGGATGGATGCCCCACACTACTTAACACCTCTTTATTCTGCCTCAAAACCTCATCCATAATCTAGTGGATGATAACACTATCAATAAGGGGTGTAAAAACACATCAAATACTTGTCCCCAAGCCTTATTTGGTGGATGATAACACTATCAATAAAGGGTGCAACAAACCTATCAAATACTTGCCTTTAAGCCTTTTCTTGGCTTCTCTCCTGACTATGGACCTCTAAGGCATCTTTGATTAATCTCTTAGATCTCTTCATTCTAAAATCATAACAACCTTTAGGCATATATTACTTTTAATCTGAAAGCAAATATATTATACGTATAGCGGTAGGTATACAGGGGTGGTCGACACTGCACGAGGGGTTACTTTCTTACTTAACTCTATATACATTTTTCAAACACAAAAACTTTTCATCTTTTTGGGTACCAAAATCATACTTTGATACCATAAATGTAACACTCTTCTCTAAATAAATAACCCTGGTGGGAATATACCAGAAGAGACATGCACAACTAGATTATTTTAATCAAACTCATAATTATAAAGCATGCAAAAAAGTGATGTAATCAAAATAACTGTTTTAATCAAACTCATAAAATAACAAGTATCTGGAATCTTTATTATAAAACGATTATAAAAATTGTGAGTAGACCCATGTGTCCGAAAGAAGAAATAATAATAATAATAATGTTAAATATAAGTTTGGTAAAGCTAAAATAACAAAAACACTCTTCTTCTTGTGCAGCTACTCATTGGACTGTTGGATCTTTGTCTACCCTATTACTTACCTCTACCTATAAAACACACAAAGGAAATACATGAGTAAAACTTAGTAAGTGGAGACCTTCCAACATTCATGGTTATTAAATTATTTGGCGACAAAATTCATGTTTCGTTTGTGAGCTAACTGTTGTCACACTACAACACCTCGATGCCTTGACATGGATCATTTATGAAAACTACAGAGACCTAAACTCAAATTAGCATATCTATTGCTCTGGTGAAAGCTACTATGGTGTCTTGCGCACATATCAAATGATCGTTTGGGCTATCTAATTGGGACACCCTAATCACACACGAAAATCTCTAACAACAGCTTTTTCTCTTATCATATAAGTTTATTAAAACTATTGGCTAACCATCTAAAGATGGTCTCTACCTCGAGTACATATGTGGTGCATCCCACTAATTACGCAAGGAATATCTAAAAGCCACATCTTTACCATGTATACCTGAACTAAATTAGGTGGTTATATGTTTTGACGCCAAGTGCATGATACATCTCATGTGTATCCAACCCTATTACTCTTACAAATGTTGTCATTTACGCACATAGCTGGTAACTATCTAATTGTGTGACACTAATCTTAAGGTTGCTAACTTTTTTACTCGAATTTGACTCGATCTAATTTTGTGTCATCGTCGACACAATTAAACACCTCATTTATGTAATCTTGAATTCTTTATCCTTTATTAGTTTATTATTCTTTTCATATAACTTTCCCCTCGTATGCAGATAGCTAGGTGCATAATCATTTTTTGTCTTTTTATAAGGGTACACCATCATATGTTTCTCAACCCATACCCATGTGCCTCTTGAACCATATACATAAGCGTATGACACTCAACACATGGTCGTGTATAGAGTAGATGCACACGAGGAGTTGACTTGGACACACTCCCGTATAGTTGGATCCACATGTCCTCTAGTACATATCGTCCATTTTTAGAAAGTCATATATCGGTGTGTGTTTTATACCACACGACTGTGCATCTCTCCCCTCAAACTGAGCACAAGATCTTTGGACATTCAAAATTTTTGGAATGACACAAGGGCATGTATAGGACCATACATGACCATGTGCCATGATTTGGAGATCGTACCCTAGGGTTTCTATGTTGTTCCAATTACATAAAAAGTCTTTCAAACACCTATACAAGCCGATATAAAGAATCTCTAAGTTCCCTAGGTAGTTTATTTATTGAAAGTCATGTCATACAATCAATATACACATAAAATCTATGACCTTATTGATCCATCAAGCCAACATACAAAATATTCATACACTCAAGAGACTAAGCATTCATATGGTTCCTCATAATCACATACGCCATATAACTCATTACATGCATGTTTAATTTACTCTAGATCATATGCATAACAGACAAATTTCAAGGATTTCATAATCAAGTAAGGGGAGTCGCTCCACTTACTTTGATTCTAACAAAAAGATCTCTCTTGCACGGCTGAAATGATTCTGGTGATCGGCAACAATTCTTCAAGCAACCACAAACTCCTCTCTCATACTCTATCAATTTTTTAGCAACTAGAAAGCAAAAGAATGTGTGAGAATTAGGGTTGATCGCGTTTTTATTTTATCTCCAATATATAATACACGGGTGTATATAGAGTATACACGATCTTGTGTCTCATTGCACAACCAAGGCAACTTCCTATTTTGCCGTGATTACAATTTGATCCAAAATTTTGTATAAGAAGCTTGAACATATAATTTCTTTCCTCTCATAACCATTACATGTTGATGAAAGTGAAAGTGGTTTGATTTTTATTTTATTTTTTACATAGATTATTAATGTATCATAATTTTATAAATGTTGATGAACTATTATCATAATTTTATAATGATAAAATTATATGTATGTATTTTTTAATACATAATTATATATACGGTAATGTATTATAATATATTTGAGTAATTTTGAATTAATAATAAAATATCATTCAATCGTATGATAACACATTATCTATATATTGTATATAAATAGTATTTCTCATTTTAGAAAGCATTATAATCTTTAAAGGGATTTGCAATATTTTTTAAAGTAAGATATATTAATAAAACTAAGAGAGATTTCATGGGTCTATCTATACAATTATTTTTCCAAGAGCTAATGGCATAACATTTAGATCCCATACCAAACTTAATTTAGTAAAGCTTAATCACGGATTGATCCAAGAAGTCACGGATCAACTGAAAAGAAAAAAAGAAAAAAGATGCTTCAAAGAGCACTAAAGACAAGAATTATAGTAGTTTATATTCCCTAAAAAATGCTAAATTATAAGCCGCAGGTGACAGATATATTAATTTTTTATGATCCAAATGACTGAAATTAAAGAACTTTGTAGCGAAAAAACAACAGTACTTGATGGCATAGCTGTTCTAATGTCGGATTTTTCATACAAGTCAATGAGTGCTTTGTGGGATGGTCCCAATTGTACAGAATATATAGACTACCCATAAAAGCACTTTATCGCACATCAATTTTAATTTCTACAATTTGGGTAATTAAATTTATACGACAGCTTTTAAGGTTATTCATTTTAGTAACTGATTTCGAGAAAAAAAGTTTCTGACAATTTTGTATAATAATAAGATTATATGTACTTATTTTAAATATATAAATAAGTATATATTTGATGTATATTATTATATGATTAGATTATTTTGAATTAAAATTAAAATAATATTTAATCATATGATAATACATATAAATGTGTGTTTATTTATATATTTAAAGTGAATATACATTATATCGTTGTTAGTGCAATGAGTTTTATAAAAGAATTTTTAACAAATATTAGGACTTTTGACAATTTTCCAAATGGTCTTTATTTTTATTGAAATAAATGAATCCTTGTAAAATTTAGGAGATGCAATATCGTAGCATCATTTAATTAATTGTAAGATGTATTGAACCATGATGTTTGATTTATGTCTTCTTTTTTATGTTTTATACTCTGAAAATGAGTAGATTTTCTCTTTAACGTTAGAGTTTACGGTTTGAATTTGATATATTATTCGACAGTTTCAAAATCAAGCCTTCCCACTTGGGATTCTATCTTTTTTATAATGCAAATTACTCTTTGAAAGTTATTGATACATAACAAAATCCTATTTTATAATCCTTTGTTTTCCCATTATTTGGTACATTTGAAGCCTTTTTTATTCCTGAAAATCATGACAGGTTCTAAGGGTATTCTAAAGCAATAAAACTATGTATACCTATTTTTGGTACATAATTTGAATACACAGATGAGGTATCATTATGTGATTAGATATTTTTTTATCATATGATGATACATATTTTAAAATCACCTAATTATATGATGACATATTACTGTGTATATGAATTATACATAAAAAATAAATACACATAACATTACTCATTCTAAAGTATATAAATTTTTAAAGCTTTGTATTTTGTATTAGACAAAAGCTTAAGGTACTCTCAACAAATTGCTTGCCCACCTCAAAACAAAATTCTTTCTTGTTCACATGTGAAGTCCTGTGTCTTATAAATCTCCATTTCCACAACATCCACCACTCTCTCTCTCTCTTTTTGAAATAATTCCGATTTCATCCCTTAATTTAGGCGTCCTATATCAAGTACGTTTATTTGATTTACATCAATCTCAATTCCTGCAATTAGATTATCTAGCACAAGATAGTATGTCTAAAGACAGTAATACCGTCAAAACCTGATACAAGTTTTGTTTTTTGTGTTTTAGGTAAAACTGCGGTGGGTTTAATAATATCCATATAATTATGCAATCGCTCCCTATACCAATATTTGATTACATGTTTCAAAGGTAATTATAGGGACTAAAATGAAGTAATTCAAAAAGATGTCCTTGATGGTATAAGCCTAAACCATATGGACTAAATTAAACTCTAAAATTCTCGCCCATTTTCTCAATAAAAAAATACACAAACCAAAAAGCACTTTATAAACAGCAATTATAGGCCCTCCTCTCAACATTCCCATTTTCTCAAATTCTCTCTCTTTCTCTCTCCCCCCACAAATGGCCTCAAAACATATAACCCTGGTTCCATTTGCATCCATTTTAGTGCTTATGTTGATTGGATTGGCACGCTGCGATGTGAATCAAGACAAAGCCGAATGTGCAGACCAGTTGGTGGCTCTGGCCACATGTCTTCCATACGTTGGTGGCGATGCCAAAACCCCCACCGTCGACTGTTGCTCCGGCCTCAAGCAACTCCTTGATAAGAGCAAGAAATGCCTTTGCCTCCTTATAAAAGACAAAGATGATCCCTCCCTTGGCCTCAAGATTAATGGCACTCTCGCTGCTACCCTCCCTTCTGCCTGCCACTCTCCTGCTAATGTCTCTGATTGCATCTGTAAGTACTTCCCTACTTAGCTCAATTTATGTCCATGGTTGTGCTGTCGATGGAGCCATTGTTAACCTTCACTGTCGAATTCATATCATGCTTTGCATTTCCTCCTCATATTGATAAGCTGATCTTTAGTGTTTGGTAAAAAATAGTCTTTTATTATCCTGCTAATTTTTATCATTTATTGTTAAATTTACTTTATATAATAAGAGATTTTAATAATTTTTTATTATTATATGTAGTAATCTAATTATTATTTCATCTTAAGTGTTATGATTATGGTAATATTAATCTAAACACCTATTTTAACTATTTTACCCTTATTCAAACAAACATTAAAACAAAAATTCTCTTATTCTTTAAATCACACTTTCACTACCCATCACCAAAATCTTCTAATGAAAAATGTTGAAATACATCAAAATTGAAGAATAATTAGAGCCAAAATATTTCAGTGAAAGAAGTCAAAATCCTTACTAAAAGAACACAAGCCATCATCGAGATAAGAGATGAGATTGATTTTTTGATTTCATTGGATCTGAAAGATGGTTCAAGTAAGATGAGAAATAGTTAATTTCGAGATGAGAAGCTATTATTGTTGATCTATATAAGTTGTTGTTATCATTGATTGAGATGAGAAGATAATAAACATTAGACTCTCATTCAACCTTCAACCTTCTCATTTATTACATTTTCCCCTATCATCTCTCATCCAACCTCCTATCTTTGATTTTTGCGGTTTTCTCTTATCTCTACATTTTTTATTTAGTTTAAATTATTAAAGATATTGAAATAAAATTAAATCTCAGTATCTTTTTTATTATTACCAACTTATAATAAGTAATCTTTCAAATAATTTGTGTATGATAATTTTTTTTATTTTTAGTAATTAAATATTATCTAGCCAAGGTTAGTAAAATCTCTTGATAATGTTGCAGGTTAGACAACAAGGTTGACTCAGGATCTAATGTTAGTAGATCAAGTTTAAAATAAGGCAATATAAAATTTAGGATAAAAAATAATGTTAAAGAGGGTAAGAAATATTCAGTCCATCTTTTCAAGTTTTAATCCCTTTTTTAGATAGATACCAAAGGTCAATTTGCAAAGTAAATCTACCAAATTACAAAGGCAAGTAAATAGTAAGGGAAATTTTATACATTTTTAAAGCCGGTTGGGGTCACCAGCTTCCACCTGCTCCTTCGTAGTTACATAATGCTTATGTATACAAATAGTTGTATAATATTTATATATCTTATTATAAAATTAAATTCTTTTATTTTTAATTTAAAATTATTTAATTTTATATATATATATATATATATTTTACATAATAATATTACAACTGTATGTAACATTTTGTTTGGTGTGAAATCAGCTTTGCTTCATTTAGCTCCCAATTCATCAGATGCAAAGATGTTCCAGGGGTTTGCAAATCTGACACAAGGCACTCCTGTAACCGCCGGTAATTAATTTAATTAATTAGCATAAACATACATAATCAATATCTTAATTAACAAATTAACTATTTGATTTATTTTAATAGTAGTTAATATTATTTTTATTTTAATTACAGGGAACTCCACCGCTGGATCAAGTTCAGCTCCAGAAAAGAGATGGCCAAAAATAGAGATGGCTTTGGGGATTTTAGTATCCATTTTCTTTGCTTAACACATGTAATTTTCAATGTATGATAGCTATGATTAACAGATTTCGTGTCGAAGATGTTAAGTTTTTTTTTTTTTTTCATTTTACTTAAAACATTTTGAGGTGATGATGTCTTTTGCTTTAATGTTGAGATTTGTGACATCTCTATCTTATCTATCATATTAAAATGTTTGTTGGGATTATTTGGGTCAAATATCAATCGAAATTAAATGATGGAGGCAACTGAATTTAATGGCTTCCTTTGGGAATGGGACAAATTCATATTATTTCGTATAAAGTTTTTTTTTTTAAGTAATTAATTAAATAGTTTTATAAAAACGGTAGAGATTCGAATCTAATATATATTTTTAAAAATTTTAATACTTTATCAATTTTGTTAATTAAATATGCCCTTAAAAGTTCTAATTAATTAAGTTTCATTCTTTTATTTGTTTATTTTCTAACAAAATTTTCAAAGGAAGGAGTTTAGTTTTTGTACTATGTATCTATCTACGAATATTTCCTTAATTATAAAAATAAAATTTTATATACATAAAAGATAATATATTATTATATAATTATATAATTCTGAATTAAATATAAACTAATATTTAATATTATAATAATATATTATTATTATTTATTATAAAATTTGCGTTTATAATAGTGCTCTAATTAGAGAGTAAAGGGGATTTGGATCTTTATATTTGGGCCATTGATGACCTAAATTACAATCTAGTATAGGTGCTTCACCCAATTGGGCCCGCTATCAGGTGTTAGGCCAACTTCCCTCGAACATAATTTACAATTTCTATAACAATCACATGACTGAAACCATTGCATTTTAATAATTAAATACTCAAATCAAACGTCACAGGACTTCAGAAGTCCCAGAATCCCCCAAGGATTGTGTAAATTATTGCACAAAGAGACAAGATGCCGTCACATCGCATGGACGATGCCTGCAAAGAATTTCAGGCGACCCTTTAGGAATGACGGGATTCGACAACTCTCCTGGAAAATAAGAATCAGCATCGATCTTAACTAGTTCCTGAGATTTAAGCAGTGGAATCAGAATTTATATACATAGATTCCTATCCAGAGTTTACTTGATCAGTTCTAATTTTAATTTAGGATACCCAATAAACATTTATCAATATAATAAGAACAAATTATAATTTATTTATTTATGAATTAATTGGAGCTCTGTTTCTTCTCGGTAAAAGAATAGAAGAAAATTTCATTTTCCATCAACACTTCCATCGTTTCGAAACCAGCAAAGCAAAAACACGCAACTCAAAATGAAAAACGAAAGATAAATAAATAACTACGATAGAACTCTTACTTGCTTTGCTTGGCCTTCTTAATTTTAATTTTTCCTTCTGGAGCTGAAATTATTTTGATTAAGCTTAAATAATTACTTGAAGTTCCTGTGGAAAAGACAAGTGTTTTTGAAAACGATTTAGCAAACAGTTTCATTTTCTCTTCGTTTCCTTCTTTTTCTCATAATTTACAATTAAGAATACACTTACCCAAAAGAAAACAACCACCAAACAGCCTCTTCATTTCTTCTTTGCCCACAATTTGATTGGAAGGTAGAATTGGAGCCACTTCCACAAAATTAAAACCCAAATCTATTCACGGTAAATCGGTATCTGAGTAGAAATCATAACCAAAAGCCAAATACCCATAATTCCAAATTCAATTCGGTCTTTTGGCTTACCTCTACAATCCACCCACCGTATCAATCCTACACCATTCTCACCAGCACCAACACTTTAATGACTTACTTTGTAGATCCAAGTTTGAAACTAGAATTATTATTGAATCTATCATTTTTTACAAGTGGAAACAATGATTTTTTGGTTATACATTAAAATGTCCACGAGAAACTCAAATCCAAATTTGACTTTTTGTGAATAATGTTATTATTGTTGTGTTGAACACCAAGACTTGAAACTTTGTATGTTGACATGTCAAGGGGTTTGGATTGAGCCAATCTGCCCTATTGACATGTCTATTCATGTGTATAATAGAATTAAGATAATGTTTATTAGTTTATATTAAAGCTGACAATTTTTGACACAATCTGTTAATTCAATACGATATGACACAGAAAAATTGGATTTGGGTTAAGTTTTTCTGATATAAAATTTATTTCAGATCAACCCGATATGGCTCGAAATTAAATTAAATAGTATCAGTGTTTACATAAAAGTAACCCGATATGACACAAATTAACTCGAATGTTTTGAAGAAATATTGCTTTAATATAATTGGTTAGGGATAAATTATGAACAATATTATGTGCACACATTTTTGGTATACAATTTAGATAAACAAATAATATGTTATCATGTGATTGAGTATTGTTTTATCTTTAATTCAAAATCATTCAATCATATAATGACACATTATCTATGTACCTAATTGTGTATCAATAGTGTGTACACATAGTTTTATTGATAAATTATAAAAATATTAAAAGTCAGTGATTGAAAATTTTATAGATTGCATATAATTGTATTTTTATATAATTGTAATTACTTATATTAATTTTTATTTATATTTGAATATTTTATTTTATTATTAAATTGTAAGAATGTAATTTGATCAGTTCAATTATTGACACATTTTAAATGTCTTAATATGTAATTTTTAAACTATTTGTAAACAAAATAAAATATTATATTGTGTGTTTTATTAATAATAAGTTGGGGTCATTTGGTGAATAAATTAAAACGGTAAAAATACTTTGGAAAGTAAAAACAATAATTAATTGTGGGTTAATTTGGATTGGATCAGGTTAATTCGAATATTAAAAAGTTTGGTTAGAGTTAAAAATTTTTAACCCGATGCTAATTTAGATTGGGTTAGAGTTAAAGGTCTCTAACACAAAACTTGAATTGACACGATTCTATAATAAGAATTGTCAGGTCTAGTTTATACTATGATTTAGGCTATGATTATTTTTTACTATTTAAACCCATTGATGGGGATTCTCATCAATTTAACCCAAGAAAAGGCATGGACTTTACAACAAATTGTACATTATATAGGTACAAGCGTTGCCTTCAATATTAGTAATGAGATGATTCTCTTTTGAGCTAATTTTTGCTAGACCAAAATTCAAAAGAGTGCGATAGAAAAAAACCATTAATAAGAATAGAAAAAAAAAAAAATTCCATACATATATTTTAAAATGATGCTCAACTTGTGTTTATCATGTGGGTTATGATTTTTAAATCAATGTTGTATCACTTGCAATGCAAATTTGCTATACAAGTGACATTGAGATATATTTTCTTGGAAAGTTTGAACAATTAAGTAAATTATAATTCAAGGATTAGCTCAACGGTGATCTTTGTTCTACTGAATGAAATGAGATTAACATGCCCTTTAACACCATATAATAATGAGTTCATGACATTTTTTTTTTGTTTCTAGGGTTTAAAAAAATCTTTATTCCTTATCATAAAACTGCCATTAAAACTTCTAAATCCTTTCAATATTTTTTAAATGGAATGTTTGTAATGTCAATTCTATCTTATTCACCCTATTGAGACAATATTTTTTAAATGGAATATTTTTTTAAATGGAAAATTCTATTTCAGAAATTTTGAGGAAGTTTTAAATTTCTTGGCAGCATTCCCTAATAGGGATTAAAGTGAATTTTATAGAATTTATTGAATTGAAGTGTTATGTCAAGCCCAGAAATTAATTAACATAACCATATTAGAAGGGTGTACGCAAAATCAGCCATCACTTCAGTGGTTATACGATATAGTGAAAGCCTAAAATTATATACAAAAATATTTCATCCCCGTGCAAAACTAGAAGGGGGTTTATTGATATTTTACTATTTGTAATTCGTGGAATTGTATTAAAATTATACAACACGTACTACATGGGAGTTTATGGGTGATTTATATTTAGGAGGTAATAAATATTTTACATCATGCATGCCAAATATGTGGTATGCGGAAAATCTAGGGTTAAATAGAAAATTTTGACATAATATAGTTTTTATTATTCTTATAAATTACCATCGTATAATTGATTAAAATGTTAGAATTTGAGTATTTTGGCTGGATATGGAGGGTAATAAAGTAGTATATAGGACAACACAATAGATTATGTTGGCGACAAATAGATAATAATGCATCCAACCAAACATAACTAATGAGAGATTTGTTGAGTTATTGAGTAAAAGCATACATTTTGACCATAAATGGAACTTTATCAATATACCCATGAGACTAGAAAATGTCATGAACATGATGCCTAACGACATCAAAGATAATGATGATAATGTTGATTGTCCCATTGCCCTTTTTGAGAAGAATGTTCCAAATAGTTTCAATACATGTTACTATTACCCCGAAACCAAGAAGCACATATTCCTTAAGGACCAACATTGATGTTTAGTAGTTACAAAATGATATAGTAGAGCATGATGATTTATAAGGGGTTCAATATGAAAGGGATACTACCCATAATGATGTTGATAAGGATGATCTTGTAGGTGTGCCCAATATTAAGTTATTGTCATGCTCATCTAATACAATACAATTCAAATATATTAGAGGATCACGTGTTTTTTGTTTTTCACAGGTAGAGAAAACAATGAGTCAGGTGAGGAGCCGAGCAGATCGACACACTAAACGACACACTCAACTATTGTTGACTTGACATTTTATCATGTATGGATTTGAATTTCCTAAATTTAATGCACATTAAAATTTAAGAATAATTGTTGCTTTTAAATATATTTATTATTATTTTTGTCATTTTCCGAAAGACATTTTTTTGGCACGCTTGCCATTTATAATAAATGCATGATGCTTATTTGATTAATCTACATTGCCATTATATTTTCACATTAATTAGACTTGGGGGACATGTCCTTTTGGCATAATTACCACATGGGATATTTTTCAAAGTGGAAAGTTACAGTCTGTGAATTTATCTAAATCTTTCTTGTAACTCTTCATTGAGTCATATTTGCTGATCTAACACTGTATTAAGTCAACTTCTTTACAACTCTAATGTTTGTTGTCGAAGTTAAGCAGAATGTATATCTGCAAACAAGTAGACTATGTCATGTAACTTTATTGATTATATGTACCAGTAGATGAATATAAAACCACATGATAATAAGTTAAGTGTGACATCTCACCTCTTCAATACAAAGGGCAATGAATGAGGATAAAAAATAACACAATGAATAATGTTGGTGAAATAATGAAAAATTGTGATAATCCAATCAAACATGAGAATTTAAGGTTCACATATTTAACTTTATGTGATGTATATGCTTTAAGCCTTTATGTATTGCCTTAATTAATGGTTGTTGTTTAATTTTATATATTTACAAGTAATCATCAATATGTTATATATAAATTGTTCAATAGATATAATGATAGTATATAATGCAATACAATAACACTATCCATCTACATCCCCAAAAATCTTACATAATTAATATAAATATAATACCTAATACAAATACTATTAATCAAGATGACCATTATTTCAATTGAATGGCATCATCACAGAAAGTTTGTATTTTGGAAAGTCTCTTTTAATGCTCGTTGAAGGTTTACACAAATCTTTTCCATTGTGTCTTGATGGTCTTTTTGTTGGAGTGTAGAGTTTGGAGTTTGATTATGCCTAAAAGATATCTTTGCAAGGTTTATCAACAAAATATAAAATGTAAAATTTCAATTACCCCATTTGTGGAAAATATTAATTAGCCCTCATTATGTCTTGATGGTCTCTTTGTTAGAGTATGGAGTTTGATCATGTCGAAAGGACATCTTTATGAGGTTAATCATCAAAATGTAAAATTTTAATTACCTCATTTGTGGAAAATATTAATTAGCCCTCATTATTTGTTACATGCATACCTATGCCAGACATCATTTAACCTTTCACCTTTATTTGCTTCCACCATGCATGACTAATACAGTGAATATGAATCACATATGGTGGAAAAATGGGGAAAAAAAGTTCCATTTCATATCTAATTTCACTACTAGTCAGATCTACTTCACAAAAACATACACATAACTCAACAAAAACACAATTAATTCAATCTAATTCACAAAACACTATATGCAAAAAGCTTTAATATTGTCCATGGAAACTCCATTTTCAATGTAGAAAAAAAAAAGGGTAAATCTTTACACTTTAAAGTAATAAAAGATGAAGATAAATGGTTTGCTAATATTTTCCCTTTTTTTACATTAAAAACTGATAAAAAACTTGAGATCAATGACAAAAAGATGGAATGTGTGACAACTGCTTTGTATGGGTGTACACAAGCTTTGAGATAGTCAAACTAGGTCAAAAGCAATTCTATAAATTGAAATAATTTTGTTTAACCCTAATCTTATTGATCACAAATTAAGAATAGTTGGATTAAATATTATTTCCTATAAAATCCATAGAAAAATGTTATTTTAATTAATTACCCATTCAAAACTCATAAATGAAAAGGTTATCAACTCATATAATTGTATAAATATAATAATAATAACTTAGAGAGAATTAGGTTGAATTAGAAATTGTGAGAAGAGCAATATTTATGTAAAGAGAATTGAAGTGAATGAAGAATTGAGAGGAGAGTAAGAGCTTATGTAAATTTGGATGATCATATTACAAAGGGAAGAGGGTATTTATAAGCAATATGCACCACCCTATATGCCCAAAATATTGACTTGCTCTTAATTGTCTTAAATGTGTTCTCACATGTTTTGTTCTTAATGTCATAAATGGAGGCTTAGGCAATAAATACAATGGCTAATTTTCTTTTAATTTTAACAGGTGGAAAGCCATCATTTCATATCACTCCCTTTTGGATTTTTACAATTTACAAATAATTACATTAACCTTGTTAAGGAAAAACTTAGTGAGATAAAAATCAAAGCATAGAAACGTAATTTTTAATATTCTATAAAGTAAGGTCGAACATGTTTAAACTATCTCATTAAAAACCTAAGAGTACAATACACATTTTGTCTAATATGTGATAAACTTTAAAATTTTTCTCGCTCTGATAAATTCTCCTCCTTTTTGTAATGAGATTAATTTAGTTATTTGTTGAGCCGCCGCATACCAATATTATACACTAACTTTTCAAATGTTAATGTCAATAATATCTTGGTGAATAAATCTGCATGACTCTTATTAGATTGTATTTGTTTGACATCAATCTTTTGGCATTGCTAGAGCTCTTAAGTGTAAAAAAACTTCAGTGAAATATGTTTAGTTCTATCTTCTTTAATATATCCACCTCTAATTTGGGTAATACATGTTGCATTGTCTTTATATAATATGAAAGGAATATTTGATGTAAAAGGAAGACTACATATATTCCGGATATGATGGATGACAGACCTAACCATACGTATTCTCGATTGGCTTCATAAAAAGCTAAAATCTTTAAATGATTCAAAGATGTTACAACCAAAGTCTGTTTGATGGAGTGCATGTGTCATTATAAGTAAAAGCAATCCCATTTGAAAGCGAGCCTTATGAGGGTTAGAAAGATAATCAACATCTGTATATCCAACCAAACTAGGATTTTTAAGAGATTTGACAACATAGAATAATCTCAAATCTCTAGTTCCACATAGGTAATAAAATATATACTTGATTCTATTTCAATGGTGATAGGTTGGTGTAGAGTTAAATCAAACACATAAATTGACTACGAAAGATGTATCCAGTCTCGCGTATTGGGTCAAATATAACAAGGCTCTAATGACATTAAAATATAGTACTTCAACAACAAGTATCTTTTCATCTTCTTCATTAAGACGAAATGGGTTCTTCTTTGGATTGAAAAACTGAACGGCTACTGAGATATTCAAAGGATAAACTTTATCTATATTAAAACATTTTAACAATTTTTCAATATATATTGATTGATGGATAAGTATTCAATTTGAACTATGTTCGATCTACAGATCGAGATAATATTTGTTTTCCTCAAATCTTTCATCTCAAATTATATTTTTAGATATTCAATAGTTTTTTAGAGCTTTTTAGAAGTCTCAATTAAATTTATATCATCAACATAAATTACTATAATAGCAAATCTTGATTTTAACCTTTTGATAGAAACACATGTGCATATAAGATCATTCATATAACCCTCTTTTTTCAAATATTCACTGAGGTAATTGTACCACATTCTTTTGGATTATTTCAACCCATGTAATGATCTTTGTAATTTGACTGAGTATATGTCTCGTGGATTAACTCTTTTTGCCTTTAGACAATTTAAATCCCTCAAAAGTTTTATATAAATTGCAGTATCCAAATTTTTATATAAATAAGCAGTAATTACGTCCATTAGATGCATATCCAATTCTTCAAAAATTGTTAAATTGATTAAATATCAGAATATGATTATATCCGTAATAGGTGTATATGTTTCATCAAAGTCTATATCTAGCGTTTAGGAAAAACCTTGAGCTACAAGTCTTACTTTATATCTAGTAATTTCATTTTTCTCATTTATTTTTCTCACAAATACCCATTTATATTCAACGAGTTTGATGACATTAGGTGTTAAGACTACAAACCCAAACACTTGACGTTTTGCAAATAAAGCTAATTCTGCTCAAATTGTTTTTTTCCCATTTAAGCTAATTATGTTTTTGTCTGCACTCATCCACAATATGTTATTCAAAATCATCATCATTCATAATTTCAATAACTACTGCGAATAAGAATATATTATTAATGTTAACCGTTTCATGGTTCCACATCTTTCGTGTATACGCATAATTTATAGATGTTTCTATATTCTCATGTTCATACATTTCAAGAGTTTGTTCCACTTCAGGGGTTTTAGTCTCTTCAAGGATTATAATCTTTTTTGGAGGAATATTAGAGAGTGTAGATTTTTAATCATTTTAGGATCATAATAATTTATATCTATTTGATTATTTGTTTTTTCTTTTTCAAAGGATAGTGTCCTTTGATCCAACAAGTTTTCCATACTTTTGGCATGTAGTAGATTGATCAAATATGATTCGAATAGATTGTTCATTAGTCATATTAATTCTTGCTAGTGCATTGGCAGTTGGTATGTGTGATCTTATCATTTTTGTCATATCTACAAATGCATCAGACATTTAGTTGGCAATAATCTGTAAATGTACTATCTTTTGTACTTTAGTGTTACTTTGAGATGTGCAAGGATCTAGATAAAACGTAGAAGGTAATGTTAAGTAAGTTCGTGTCTAACTTTATGAGGCATATTCTTTTGCCACAAAGGTTGGAATGTTGTCTCATCAAAATAACAACATGCAAATTATGTAGTAAAAAGATCACTTATTAATAGTTTCAAATACCTAATAATGGATGATGAATTATATCTAATATAAATGTCCAAATGACATTAGGGTCACATTTTTATATGTTAAAGAGATGCAATAAGGACATATACAACACAACCAAATATCCTTAAATGAGATATATTAAGTTGATGACCAAGATTTTTGTGATTCTTTAGTGCATGTCTATATGAATTTTTAATAATTCTACGATTTATTTTATATCTTGGGTGACCTAGATGATCATGCTAAAGTATAAAAACTTTTGGATCAGAAAACATCAGCTTGATACTGCGTATAATTCAATTACCTTTATGATTATATAATACAATCCAAATTATAAAGCAAATAATTTTTTTAGTACATGTCTTCTTCCAGAGGCATTACCAGTTATATAGATAAATTTTGTATCATTTTCTATCATGGTTTTAATGTAATAACTATTTTTTCTTATATCTTTAAAATTAAATAGATTTCTTCTAAATCTAATTTTCTATAGAATTATGGCTCTTCAGAAGCCTTCAATTAGGTTTGTTGATCATAAAATAGTATTTACTTTAGCCTCAATTGGCAATAATGTTAAGAAGAATTTCTTTTCCTAAAGTATTGTGTGCATTGTTGCATTATCTACTAAACACATGTTTCTATCACCAGTTTTTAAAGTTAACACTTCAATTTTGGAGTCTATTTCATTTCATTTTAAAATTTACATTAGTCATTACAAAATTTAAAAAGAAGAAATATATAATACTAATTATACAAATAATATACATGATTTCTTAATCTTGAAGGAAATCTAAAATATCAAAATTCTTCATATCGACAAGATCTGGATCATCAATAAAATTTGAGTCAATCTTCTTTTCATTATTTTTTATGGATGTTTGATATAAATCTATCAAATGTCTAGACATACGACATGTATACAACCAATGGACTTTAGAACCACATTTGTAACATTAGCGTTCATGATTCTGTGGTTGCTCTATATTATTTTTCCTCTATCCTATTTTGCTTCATCTCTGGTCCATTATGGTGGTGAGATTTTCTATTATGACCACCTTTAGATCAAAACTTATTTCATCCAGGACCTTATCTGCATCCACGATAACTATTACTGGTAATTGTATTCACTTTAAGGAAGGACGCAGTGTCATAGGGCGTGTTTGATGGTTTCCTAATAACAATTCATTATTTTACTCAACCACGAGCAAACAAGATATTAATTGAAAATATTTTTTAAAGTTTTGATACGTGTTGAGCAACCAAAAATTAAATTTCTTTACTTATAATTACTAGTAAGGACAAGTAAAGGTTGATCCACAAAGACTAATTTATCAAATTCATAAATAACTAGCGAAAAAGGAATAAAGATTTACTTTTGTAAGTTGATAGACAAGAAAAAAATTCTAAAAATTGAATTGAATAGTAAAATTCAATCAACGACAATCTCAATTCAAGGAAAATTACCACGGTTGCAAAATGATCACTGACCTCTAATATATAAGTTTTATTTTTTATTTAAATATTTAACCGTAGATTACCAAAGTCAAACAATCTGTACCTTCTCTAATTTCGTAAATCTGACCCCAACACACAAATTAATTTTTATTAATAAACTAGTTGATATTAAGCAATCGTTATGAATTTACTGATAGTATTACAAACCAGGAAAAAGTTAAAGATGAATAAAAATCGAAGAAGTGTCAAATTATTTAATTCATTCTATGTTTTTTTAAACAAACACCAAAAGTTTGGATCATAATTGTTCTTGCTTAATTGCCACTCCAACTGAACATCATAACAATTATGGATTATGAAATCAGTTTAGTTATAACCCACACAATTCAATCAATTAATAGGCCTCTTAATTAAGTAAATTATGCAATCATTAATATGTAAAATAAAGAAACATAGATATTTGAAAAGAAAAGTAAATAAGATTACAAACAGAGTCTCAAAGTTTTGACAATTGGAATGAAATTTTCTTGAATCAAACTAAAGAACTTAGTCGAACATTATGAAATGAGCACCAAAAAAAGAAAATTATATTCTTTCCTTTTTTTTAACCTAGCAGTCTAAATGTTATATTTATAACCCAACTCCTAAAATTAGGAAAAATAAAATTCCAGCTAAGGCACACGTATTTCCAGGCTTCCAAACCTATATTTGACTCTTTTGAAGTTGGACCAAGTCTTTATGTGAGCCATGCAAAAGTAATCCAATTTAACTAAAGATCAGGGCTTTTGGATTCTTGTAATAACTTCCAATCCAATTTTAGATAAGAAAACAATCATTTTGGGCTTGACCCCTTCATAAGAATTGTAGCTTAGGATGTGTAGATGATTTTGGGCTTCTAAATCACCTTAATTGGACATAAGAAGCCTTAGATATGTCTTTTTAAAAATTTGGTATTCGAATATAAATCCTATTCTGACTAGGACACGAACTAGCTTTCCGGATCTCCTTTGAAGTAACATTTGGAAAGCTCAAGATGTCCATAATACCATTCCAAAAAGCTCAAGATGTCCTTTATAAAAACTCTAAAGGCCTCTTCCTTATTTTGGAACTCTAAATTGGTCAAACATATGTAAGAAGCACAAAAGGTTGAAATCACTAAAATGTTGGAATTTTCTAATTAAAAGCTCAATTCATTCTAACCTATCCAACCATGCCTTAACCATAAAAATAAATCTAAATTGACATAATAGGGCATAAAATATTCCCCAAAGATCAAATGCAAGGGAAATACATATATGAAAATACACATTCATCAAGTTTCTTTCTCAATATTGTTGCTACAAGAGCATATTTGAGGGATGAAATGTGGAGAATATTTTCTCTAACATATATTCTTCGATTATTTTTCCCTATATAACCTCATTTAGGAAATTATTCTGAAGATGACAAAATTATATTCATTTACATATTTAAAATTTTGTAAGCGTAAATGAGTCTATTCATATTGGGCCATTGGCAATATTATTAACCTGTGATAATCGAATCTTTCTTTTAGGTTTATCCATAATTTTAATGGATCTATTATATCTATATATTCTGCTCACAGTCTTTTATGAATATGGTGTTGAAGGAAAACAGTAGTCTTGGATTTATCCTATTAGGATGCATTATTTTCTTTTTTTATTGTTTCTCCGAGACTAATAGATTCCAAATAAAGAATCGTGTCCAAGACCTATTCAATGTAATTTTCTCCATCCAAACGAAGGCTAAGGTATTAAAATTTTACAAGATCTGTCATTTTCACAATTGTAAGTTGATAAAAATAAAAAAAATTAGTGATATGATGAAGAAAAATTATGTTAGAACTTCAGGTTCATATTTGTTTCATATTCATAAAATTTCTAATTTTGTAATTAATATTCAAAATATTATATTATGTAAACTTTAATTTTGATAATATTGTGGACTTCAAGTCTATTTGTTTCACAATTTATGCAAACTTTTATGAATCTTTCTTTTAGGTTTATCCATAATTTTAATGGATATATTATATCCACATATTCTGCTCACAGTCTTTTACGAATATGGTGTTGAAGGAAAACAGTAGTCTTGGATTTATCCTATTGGGATGCATTATTTTCTTTCTTTATTGTTTCTCCGAGATTGATAGATTCCAAATAAAGAATCGTGTCCAAGACCCATTCAATGTAATTTTCTCCATCCAAACGAAGGCGAACGTATTGAAATTTTACAAGATCTGTCATTTTCACAATTGTAGGTTGATAAAAATAACACAAATTAGTGATATGATGAAGAAAAATTATGTTAGAATGTCAGGTTCATATTTGTTTCATATTCATAAAATTTCTAATTTTGTAATTAATATTCAAAATATTATAGTATGTAAACTTTAATTTTGATAATATTTTGGACTTCAAGTCTATTTTTTTCACAATTTATGCAAACTTCAGACTGCAAATGAGATATAGTTAGTATGAAACAAATAAATATTTTGATGAAATTTGAAACTTCAAGCCCATATATATATATCATATATAATTGTTATAACATAAATAAATATTCAATGATATTTAGAATTTTGAGTCCAAATTCATAATTTTGTAAACTTCGAATTTCAAATTAGACATAATTATAAATGAAAAATTAAATAGAAAAATAGTAATAATTAAAATATCGATAGTTTGTATTTTACAAATAGAACAATATCATCGTTGGGATATCCATATTTGTAATATACAAATAGAATAACGACAAAATTAAAATATTACTGATATTATGATATATCTGAGTAATTCATACCGATAACTTATTATAAATATAATAACAATAACTTAGAGAGGATTAAATTCAATTAAAAATTGAGAGAAGGGTCATATATATGCAATGAGAATTAAAGTGAATGAATAATTGAGAAGAAAGTAAAAGCTTATGTAAATTCGGATGATCATATTACAAAGGGAATAGGGTATTTATAAGCATTATACATCACCCTATATACTCAAAATATTGACTTGCCCTTAATTGTTTTAAATGTGTTCACACATATTGTGTTCTTAATGTCATAAATGGAGGCTTTGACAACAAATACTATGTCTAATCTTCTTATAATTCAAATAGGTGGAAACCCCCTATTTCATGTCAATAACAATAGCCTATTTTATTTCTTCTTTGTCCGGTGACCAGAATCCATTCCCGCTGTCAGTCACCTTCCCACCGTTGACCTTTCTACCATAGCAGTTTTGTCAGATGAAGACGAGTTATTTTATCTCTTTGATTAGAAAATTGAAATTTTTAAAACTTAATCTTAAGAGAGAAATTATTAGTTTTTCAAACTAAGAAATAAAATAATATAAACTTTTAAGATTTAGTGATAAAATGATGATTTTATCTCTTATAACTAATGATTTTAGTTAAGTTTAATAGGTTATAAATGAATTTTTTAATTTTTGAAATTTTATATGTGTGTATTTGAGAGTAGAGTCAACCTTGGGTGAAAATAATCTTTCGGCCAAATGATTAATGTACATCCCCTACTTTGTATAATAAAAATAGGGAAAAATCCATTTCATTTCTATATATAAAACCTCCCACAACTCCCAAGTCTCAACCTTTCAACGGCTGCTCTAACTCGCACAATTCATCGTTTCTGATCATAAGAACCATGGCTCAAAAGCTCTCTCTTTTTTCTCTCTTCATCCTCTTCTCCCTCTTCAAACCCTCTCTTTCTCAATCCTTCGATCCCCCCACCGTCTACGAGCTCCTCCCCAAGTACGGCCTCCCTCAGGGCCTCTTGCCAGCCACCGTCGTCAGCTACACCCTCAACGACGACGGCTCCTTCATCGTCAATCTGTCCTCCACCTGCTACATCGAGTTCGACTACTTGGTCTATTACGACAAGATCATCACTGGAAAGCTCCGTTACGGCGCCATCACCAATCTCAAGGGTATTCAAGTTCAGCGATTCTTGTTTTGGTTCGATGTTGATGAGATCAAGGTCGATTTGCCGCCGTCTGATTCGATTTACTTCCAGGTTGGATTGATCAATAAGAAGCTCGACGTGGGCCAGTTCAAAACTGTCCATTCTTGTCGTGATGATAAGTTGGGTTCTTTCGAGTCGGGTTGCAGGTCATGGTTTCGGACTCTGAAGGTATTGTCCGAGTTTTTGAATTAAATTTTAGTGATTGGTTTGTTGTTTTGATGTGGGGTTTCGAGATTTTTTATATGAATGGAAAGTTTGTGAAATTTGTTAGGTTTTAAAGTTTGTGAAATTGAATTTTAGTTATTTGTTGATTGTTTTGATGTGGCGTTTTTATGATTTAGGATTCGGAAGGAAATTGAAACTTTGTGATTTGGTTAGGGTTGGATGTATTTTTATAATATGTGTTCTTCGAGTTCTTTGTTGTGAGTATGCGTTGTTTGTGAAGGTTTACAGTGAATATTTTTTAGCAAAATTCTTGGGTTGTTTATGTGTATGGAGAAATATGTGTAAGGAATTTCCCTTATAGAAGAATAATTTTAAGCTTTTTGAGTGAATGGTGAGTTAATATGATACGGTCAATGATATAAAAATGTTGCGTCCAGTGACATATCAGTTAGGATGAAAAATTTAGAATACTTGTTGGGATGTGCATAGATGTTGGATTGGTTGATTGTATGCATATGATGTTGATTAGTGTGACTTCTTGAAATTTTTACTTTCAATTCTCGAGGCACATATTTTTAGGTTTCATGGATATTAAATTTTTCCATTGTGCATTTACTAGGACTTTAGAACATATTTGGTTGTGGTAAAATATCAGGCGTGGTCTTGCATGCTTTTAATGAATACACTACTAGTTTGAGTATGGGATAGGATTGAAGAGTCAAAGTTTTTATTGTGCATTGTGAGTAGTGTATAAAATGAAAAAGCACTTTTATTGAATGCACTTATGGGGATTTCGAAAAAACTATCATGCATTTTTAGCTTTTTGATGTAAGCAAAATGTTTTCAATCATGGGACTCACTTTGGGAGTACCTGAGTTCATTTACCACCTTGCACGAACACCATTCAACTGCCTACCTTTTACAACACTAATGGAATTATGGAACCAAAGAGTGAAGATGGTTGTCACATTTAGATCAATGGAGAATACATGAAACATTTTATTCACTAATATTTTATATTTGGATAGATATTGTTGTCATTGTCTTCTTGTAAAGGCTGATCTTTTTTTTTTGCTTTTTGGCTTCCATTTCCAAGTACCTGTTCCACACCCCTCCCCCCAGCTCTTCTCCTCTTCCACCAGACTATTGTAATCATGCCCTTTTTGTACCGTTTGATTTACAATAAAATTATGTGTATCATCAAGTGATTAAGTGATTTTAAATTAAGGATAAAGTAACACTAAATCACATGATGACATATCATGTGTATATTCAAAAGTAGGTATGCATAACATTGTTCTTAAAAGACTCAAAAAAAGAAGGAACTGCAACTTGTGAACTTGTAATTTAGAATATATAAATGTTCTGATCTTGTCCATTTTGTCGCAGCTTTTGAGAATAAGACTGATACTATCAATTGGCGTAATTCTCTTCTTTTCTGTTTTAAACTTTTTTTAGTACTGTCTGAAGTTGGTTGCTTTGCTGGGAAATTGTAGTGTACTGTATGTTTAGTAGTTTACTAAAATCTTGCCTTTTATATGTTTTAACTTTTTTGAATCTTTTCTATTTGCAGCTGCCGACTCCCCTTGAAGATGAAGTCCAGATGCTAATTACAGAGTAGATGTTATCTGGTGCTTTCTACTACTGTATTTTAGAGTCATAATATGGCTGTTAAAGGTTCATGATTCAGAGTTAGTTACTTTCAGACCCAAAAATAGGAGTCTGATAGTGTTTTCAAATCAAGTTGTATAATCATATCATGTATATCCCAGACAGTATATTCTACTTGAGCCTTCAATATACCACACCAAACACTTGTGTTTGTATAATGAAATATCGAACCTGATGCACAATTGATGTTACTTGCTGTGTGGTGCTTTGTCTTTTGATGTTCTTGAGGTTGGCTTTTGGATATGATGTTGAATAAAGATCTTGAACACATTGTATTGTGAAATTATGGCTCCCTTGTTGCAATGGACTTGTGGCCTCGGTTGCAAGCCACTGGGATATTTACAAGCCGTAGGATTTGTATTGCTATTTTTGATCCCACACCCGCATGGTTTCTTATCTTAAATTGTAACTCATGGCCATTGCTCGGTTAAGTGACATCGTTGATTTGTCATTAAACTATGTTAGTTCCCTCTCATTTCTCCATAATCATGGAAACTACTTCACCATGAAAAATGCATTTTTAATATTGAACAAAATGAAAATTTGCTAGAAACTAGTGTCCGATTTCTATCAGATTCATCTTTGGACCAATTATTTTTAAATTGTAACTCGAATTTGCACTATTAAGTTCCATTGTGCTCAATGAAGACTACCAGAGATACATAAATCAATTAGATGAGAAAGACTGAAAGTTAAGATCCATCTGAAAGACTTAAAAAACCCCACTATATTTTGAGTACAAGAATTTCTCCTCCAACTCTCGAATCAAATTTTACATCTAATATAAAATTGTAATCAAAATCAACTCTTTCATCAGTAATCTTCATAATCTTCCTCATAGCTGTTGTATTCCTTTTCCTCATCTTCAACCCCACCTCATAATAAATCTCATAATCGACTTCTATGTCCTCATTCTCAACTTCCTCAACCTCATCACCCCACCTCATAATAAATTCCATAATCAACTTCTTCATTCTCATTTTCAACTTCCTCAACCTCGTCACCTTCGCAACTAGGAATGTGAATTAGGTCGGACAAGCCCAAGGCCTGATTATTCAACTTAAAAAATTCAGTTTCAAGTTAAACAAAATTAGAGGTTTGGGCAAGCCTAGATAAAAAGAAAAAAAATTGCCCATTAAGTTATCAAGTTTGGGCTTGATTAGAGGTTGTTCAATCTCAAGGTCTTATAAACCTGAAAATTCATTGTAGACAGGGGTGTATTTGTCAGTTTTTCAAACCTTTTGATAAATTATAAGAGTGTTTTTACAGATTTTTAAAGTTATAAAATAGGTTCAAAATAGACCCAAACAGGCTTGAAGCCCAAAATATTTTGATGAAGTGGACCTGAACAACAAATTTTAAACCTAAATGGGTAGGCCTAAAGCTTGAGCCCGAAATTTTTTAACAAGCCTGGGTTTGAATAAACCAGATCTAGTTCATTGTTGAAAATCAATCAATTGATGATAAAATTAGGAGGATTTATTTGTGTTAGCAACAGAGAAAGAGAGAGAGAGAGAGCATTTTGAGAGTTAAACGAGAAGTTTTATTGATTGCCTTAACTGACCCGTAAAGATATTTGCAAGCTTGTATAGATAGACTTATGATAAATTGCACATGAGTCCTCAAATATCAAACATATACTAAACTGACCTAGACACTTTTACATTTAAGGACAACAGAATCATCATTTTGCTGATTCCTCCATATGCACCAATATCCTCCCCAAAACTTGACTTTTTGTAGATTGTTATATACCTTCCTTCTTTTTTTTTTTTTCCTCAGTGAGACGATATACCTGAGAGTGGCAATGAGACAAGGAAAGAATTAAGACAAGATACTGATGGGCAATTAAAACAAGGCCCTGCATGGATAAACTCAGAGAGCTATCCAAACAAGAAAACGGTAAGTGAAGATAGAGAAATAAACAAACAGATAATAGTAAGAGGAATTGTGCTCTGGCGATAAGAATTTCAGCAAACTGGACTTTTTAGCTGTGCTGCAAAAACAAAAAAAAAACTATACTGCTAGAAAATTGCAAGGGTTAGCGAAGAGCATCAATTAACAATGATACGAATTATACAAAAATGCTCAGCAAAACTAGTAAAGTAGACACCGCATTTTGACTTTTCCATATATCTCAAAATTATTAAATTGACAGAGTAATCAAGACTGACTATCAAACATGGCACAAAGAGCAAGAAATTGTCCATAAGATGAAAGACATATTTTCTAAACAATATATGTTGGTCATTTCAGATAGAAGTTGCATGTCAAATTTCAGAGGAGTAGTTACTGTTCATCATAAGAGGAGAATTTCCAGGCCATGTTAAGGGATAGACCAAAACAAAGACAAAAGAATTAGAAGAAGACGACAGAAAATAAAAGAAAATTATTAGCAAATAGTCATGCAACCCATAGAAAATAACAGTAGCAGAGTGTACAAGGAATTCATGTGATCAAGAAAACAAATTTCCGGAATAACCAACAATGGCAGAATTCACAACCATGTCTAACAGCAGTATGAAAGCAAGCAATTCAAACCATTAGAAGAACATATCACAAAGAGTCTTAAAACAAAACACCCGGACAGGATTCACAACCATGTATAACAGCAGTATGAAAGCAAGCAATTCACAACCATGTATAACAGTAGTATGAAAGCAAGCAGTTCAAACCATCAGAAGAACATATCACAGAGAACCTACCAGAAAACATACCCTTAAAACAAAGTTGACAAATCAGAAACTAGCACATCAATATTATCAAATTGACAAATCAGAAACTAGAAACTAGCACATTAATAACATCAGAAAAAAAATCATAGCACAGCAGTACCAACACAGTGATCAACAGGAAAATATTGAGACTTTCTCTTCTAACATGAAAAACAGGATTGGAAGTCAGAACACTTGCACTCTCATTATCAGACCAAATAATGGGAGGAGCCGAAAAATCCAGACCAACTTCAGTGAACAGAGTTTTTAACCAAGCAACTTCAGTGGTAGTATATGTGAGTGCCCTATATTCAACCTTACCTTTTGCTTCTTGGAACACCACAGGATAAGATTAGTGTCAAGAAATAAACAATAGTCAGTGGTAGGCCTCTATCTTGAATATTGTTGGCCTAGTCAAAATCAGAATAACATTTTAGCTGAAGACCAAAATTTGGATTAAAGGAGAGATCAAAATTTAAGGTGTCTTGAATATGTCTCAATATCCTTTTACAAGCCTTCCATTATAATTGAGTGGGAGGCTGTAAGAATTGACTCAATTTGTTTCATGAGAAAGAGATATTAGGTCTAGTTAGAGTGAGGTATTGCAACTACTTTTGGTGGAGGTGTTACAAATAGATGTTAACAATGCTTTCCTTAATAGTAATTTAGTTGAAATTGTGTTTATGAATCAACCTGAAGGATTCATCACTCATGATCCCAACACTAAATATGTTTGCGAGCTCTATAAAACTTTATATGGGCTCAACAGGCTCTTAGAACCTGATTTGAGAAATTAAAGTCTGCTCTACTTACCTGAGGTTTCAGTCCATTTGTGACAGATACTAATCTTTTCATTTACAAGTTTGAGTCTACTGTTATATATATTATCATTTTCAGTAGACCCATTTGGAGATCAAAACATGCTGGACATCAATTTTTTCAATAACACATCGTAAGGAATCTCAATGAAAGGTAAAAGAAATAAGGTTCTAATTTAGGCAATGAGAAATGTTTTGTAGAGTTGGGGGTCTTGGTGTGAGAATTAAACCAATTTTTTATCAATGTATTTAATTGGTTTTTTGTAGACCTATTTTCATAAGATTACAGCCCTTAAATTAGTTTTATATTACCGAGGTTATTGTCAGTTTTTTTTAGAGAATTGTTGGTTTCTTCTTTTTTACATAAACTTTATGGCTAAGGTTGAGTAATGTTTTTTATAATTGTTCTGTGATAGTTTTACGTAATGAATTAAAAATTAGAAGGTTTTGTCTCCCATATTTGTTTTTCTAGTAAACATCTTTGTTCTTCTGATTTTATTATTTTTTTTAATCAATATTTTGGTTCCTTTCAATTGGTTCGATAGATTACTCTATCATTATTCAGCGAATTAGAGGGTATTAAGATTCCTTATTCACTACATTTATACTACAATTAAAAATTCTAGTGTCTACTTGCCAAATTATAATTGCAAAATTTTAATATATGATATTCTTCAGAAGATTCTTAAAGATTCCTTGATTCTTTTCTTGCGGAAGCTTTATATTCACCTGTATCATGGGATTACATATTTCAGATTTGTATTGCAGATGATAAGATGTATGACGTTCTGTGTATTAATTTTAATTATATGGCAACAGATTTTCACGCTTGCGTCTCTATGACCATTTCTTGGCTTCTTCAGTCTCTATTATCATTTACTGCAATTTCATGAAAGGTTCAGATTCAATTAGGCAACTTTAAAAGCAAAGCAAGCGGTGATAACGACTTTCGACTTAAATGATGTCAAGTAACCTTGTGATTTTGATTTTATGTTACATTGTCTGGCATCTTCTTGATGTTTCTTTGCTATGAAGTATTAGGAACGGATCATCATCCATCAACATTAACGTTCAATCATTTTAGTTAATATTCTAAAGCTAATCATTTTGACTGTTTTGTATTATATTTTTTGTACACACATGATATATTGTTTGTAGGGAAATTATAAAAAATAGGCAAAAGTAAGGGGGTTTAAGTGAAATTGCCCAAAAAATTCATATTAAAGCAAAAATGCCCAACTTTTGTGAAATGTCGAAACTGCCCATATATAAACCCAGCAAATTTCCCCTGTTCCCACTGTGAATCACTGTTCAAAAACAAGGGAAAATTCAAAATTTTCCCCTGTCCCACTGTCGGCCAGATTTCTGACGATTTTTGTGGTTTCCGACAACCGAAAATGGCACAGCACGTTAGAATATCTTCCGTCATCTTGTTTGAATCAAGTTATTATTCATATTATTGAGATTTGAGTGAGATTTTGCGGTTTAGGGTTTAGGGTTTCGATTTTGAACAATATTTGAAATGTTTTGATTCTTGGTTGATTTCGTTGAATTGGTTGAGGGATTTTGTATTATAGTCTATGTAGATTTGATTTGTGTTGAAATTGGAGGTCGAAACTACGAATTTTGGTCGGAAATCCCTTCCGAAAAGTTCGACAGTCCGATAGTGGGAACACTAAGTTAGGGGGCTTACTTAATGTTTTCAAAATATTAGGAAACTGTGTGAGAGTCTTCATTCCACTGTAGACTTTTTTGAAATTTGCCACATGACAATGGGTTGTTACGACGCTGCCGTGGGATGGGGGGGAAATTTAACATTTTCAAAATTTTAAGGGGAGGGGGAACAGGGGGAGATCTATGAGGGTCCATGTGAAATTTTACACTGAACAGTGGGCAGGCCGTGAAAACCGTGGGTTGAGTGGAAATTAACTTTTTTAAAACAATAGGGTTTATATGAGACAGACTTTGAACACCCATAACTTTTGATCCGTGAGGCGTTACGGGGTCTATAATATATCAACGCGAAGCTCGTTTCGAGCTCTATAACGACAACCTACTTTGCTAGTTGCACTGAATTTGGGGGCCAAAATAAAACTGTTTCAATGTGTATTATGCAGTTTTATTATTTTATCAAATTTAGGATTTTCGGTTTTTATAATTTTGAGTTTGTTTGTGACCGGACTAGACTTTTTTCATATATAATTTTCAAATTTGATATTTTTAATTATGATGTGCTTTTTTAGACACATTTTACGATGTAATTATGAAATTTTTGATCGATTTTTCAGTTTTCTCGTTCATAAGCTATTTGAACAAGTAGTTTTATAAATTTAGATCTGTTTTTTAGATTTTCGAGTAATTTTTTTATTATTGACATTCTAAGGTATTTCAATATATATATTTATTCATAACATGTTATTCGAGTCTATATATCCTAAAACGGTGAAATTCAAAAAAACAGAACTGAAATTCGAATTCTAAGAGTTGAAATACCCTAGAATGGCAACAATCGAAAAATTTTTCGAAAATTTGAAAAATACGAATGATATATCGTAAAACGGTGAAATTCGAAAAAACGAAACTGAAATTCAAATTCTAAAAGTTGAAATACCTTAGAATGACAACAATCGAAAAATTCTTCGAAAATCTGAAAAATACGAGTCAATATATCGTAAAACGGTGAAATTCAAAAAAACGAAACTGAAATTCGAATTCTAAAAGTTGAAATACCCTAGAATGGCAACAATCAAAAAATTCTTCGGAAATCTAGAAAATACGAGTCAATATATCGTAAAACGGTGAAATTCGAAAAAAGGAAACTGAAATTCGAATTCTAAAAGTTGAAATACCCTAGAATGGTAACAATCGAAAAATTCTTCGAAAATTTAGAAAATACGAGTCGATATATCGTAAAACGTTAATTTGCCCCCCAATTTTAATAACATTTAATTTGGCCCCTCAATTATCTATTCCTAAAATTTCATCGAGAAATTTATAATGCTCTTACAATGTTTAATATCAAAATGCCCCTCTAATTTTAATAAAATTTCATTTAACCCTTCATAATGAGTGAAGAGGGTTTATATAAATGAGGGGAAGGGTAATTTTGGTATTTTAGAAAAAGTCATGGGCATTTTTGCTTAGGAATAGTGAATTTTGGCATTTTTGCTTGAAAATAGTGACTTTGGGCATTTTTGCTTAGTGGGAGGGTATTTTGGCCATTTTTTATAATTTCCCTTGTTTGTATCATGTTTATGTTTTAATAAAATGATATTTCTTCATCATTTTTTCCCATATGTATTCATGTTTTAAGATGAATGGCTTTAGATTAAGATAAATGTAATGTGAGGATCGTATCAGTTGTAATTGTAAGGATCCTAAGCACATTAAGTGATCATTCTAAAAAAATATGTAAACCCATTATTAATCTAACTAAGAATAGAAATAATGCAATAAACAAGATACTATAATCGGGCTATTAACAAAATAGTGATTAATTATGTTGAGAAGTATATTAAGACTATCGTAGATTGATATATGATTCATTACTCTCAAGTAAAATGAAAAAAGCTAGTTCTCGCTTGTGGCAGAACCATTCTTGTTTTATGTTAAAGAACGTTTGTTCTAGCTTATAAAACAATAATTTGACTAAGGTTTGACCATGGTGAACTATAAATTACATAGCTACATCACCCTAGTAGAATACTGTTCATACATAATAGAGAATACGATTTTGTAACCCTAAACTAACATTTAATCCACTAAAAGGATTGTGAGCACATTCTTAAAGTTAATCTTCCTTCTCAATTGATCATGGTGATCTCATTGCCTTGTGTAGACTAGAACTCTTTTCTAATTTATACTTTTTGATTCATTTCCCTATCTAGGGTTTGGGGCTCAAAAAACCCCAACATTACATACCTTTTGTTTTTGCAGAAATGAACTCGCATGTTTGTTTTAATGTTTGGATGTTCTAAATTATGTGTCAAATATGTCCGCATTATTTGAACCGACTTCATATATTTTATTGCATTCTCTTTGAATAGCAAAACATCAATTGCCTAAGCCTTCAAAATTGAACAAAAAGATAATCATGATGTGATTAACATTTCCTTTTATGCATGTTAAACTCATAAAGATTTATCTAACAAAGACTTTTGCTTTTATGAATGTTAAACTCATGCTTTTAATCGAGCTTAAAATAGAGTTACAAAATCAGGTTCGTGGTATGTTGCTGCGATCACAAAAGCACTTCTCAACAAAGCTGCTTGTGACATCACTTAAAATGAACTCATCAATTTCATTTAGAAAAAGCCAAAGGACTTATTCCCACCCAAATTATGTCGTATTTCCAAGTTTTCATCTCTTAATTTTGAAAATTTCATTTACCTATTTATGGATAGTTAAAGTTAACGAAACTCTAACCTCTTAAAATGTTATCTCATTTTCTCCTCTAAGCCAAATTTTAAAAAATCACATTTCCCCCCTCAAGATTTAGTTTCAATATTCGGTCACTCTCTCTGGTACCATTGCCGACTGTCTCTCCCTCCCAACGGTTCCCCTTTCTCTAACGATTTGCCTCAATGAGACCCCAACCCCTCTAGCTCTATGCAATGTTGCCTGGGAAGACGATTAGTCTTCCCAGACGATGTCGCATAGCGTTAGAAGGGTGGAGGTTTCGTTGAGGCAAACCGTCTAAGGAAGGCAAACCATTGGGAGGGAGAGACGGTCGATGATGGCGCTAGAGAGAGTGACCGGATATTGAAACTAAAGGGGGATGTGATTTTTTAAAAGTTGGTTTATGGGAGAAAATGTTAGTTTTTTGAATTTAGAAGGGGCAACGTTGCCTGGGAAGACGATTAGTCTTCTCAGACGATGTCACATAGCATCAGAAGGGTAGAGGTTTTGTTGAGGTAAACCGTTGAAGGAAGGGAAACCGTTGGGAGAGAGAGACGGTCGATGATGGCGCTAGAGAGAGTGACCAGATATTGAAACTAAGGGGGGGAATGTTAGTTTTTTGAATTTAGGAGGGGAAAAGAGGATAAAATTTTAGTTTATTTTTAATATTATATATAAAATAATGATTTTACCCTTAAAATTAACAGACTTAATAGTCTATGGGCGGGTAAATAAGATTTTCAAAGTTAAGGATGGAACCTTGGGAATGCAGCATACTTTGGGTGAGACTAAGTCCTTTGGCCTTTAGAAAATATCAATTGCCTCTTTATAATATCAAAATCTTTTAAAACTTATCAAGAACCTTGTGATAAAAGTATTAGCAATGTTATGTGTATACATTTTGATACATAATTTAAGTACACAGATAATGTGTGGTGTTATTTTATCTTTATTTTAAAATCATTCAATTATATAATAACACATAATCTATACACTCAAATTATTTATAAAAAATATGTATGCACAATTTTATTGTAAAAGTATTCAATAATTTCTTGAAATAAATATCACTTAGAAGTGAAGAAAAAGGACACAAACCATCTACCAACACTAATAAATCACTAATTGATCCACTTAACCATATTTACATTTAAAAAAAATGGAAATACATGTATGGTATTATATAAATGGTTTATTGCCATTATTTCATTACTTGGATCTTTATAAATATAGAGTAGTGTTATATGATAAATAATTACTTGTCATAATGTGATTGAATAATTTTAAATTAGAAATAAAATAATATTTAATTACATGATAACGTGTTATTATTTATGCATAAAATTATACATATTATTTATAACAAAACTGTGCATATTATTATTAAAAAACAAATACCAAATGAAATCCATCACTAGTTATAATATTAAGATTCTACTATTAATATAAGAAATTAAATCTCACAAAGTGATAAAGTTATTGTATTGTTAGATTTGCTTTTAGATGGAGTGATGAGTTGTCAAGCTTGTTTGTAATGTTAGGAATAGGATGTGAAAAGCTAACATGTTTAAATCATGATTTAGAAACAAATTTTTATAAATAAAAATATATCATGAGTTTAAGCAATTTTTTATAAGGCCAAAGGACTATTTCCCACCCAAGGTATACTTTTTCTGCACATTGCCACCCGTTAACTTTGAAAAGCCTATTTACCTACTCATGGACTGTTAAAAAAAACGGATTCAAGGGCAAAATCATCATTTTATCTGTAATATTAAAAATAAATTAAAATTTAATCCTCTTTTCCCCCCTAACCCCTAAAAACTAACCATTTTCCCCTAGGCCAAATTTTAAAAAATTGCATTCCCCCCCTAGGGTTTATTTTCAATCCCCGATGCCAAATACGACCCCATTGCCGACAACGAAGCCTTTTCGACGCACCACCATGCTCCGACAGCCTCTCTTCTCTCCTCTGGAACGTCGATCGGCTCAGATCTAACGTCGTCTTCACTAGATCTGTTGAAAAGCTTCATCGAGAGACGAAGCTCTTCGTCTTCCCAAACGAAGACGACATCTTCCCAGACAGAGACGAGGTCTTCGTCTTCATCTGGGAAGACGAAGAGTTTCATCTCCCGACAAAGCTCTTCAACAGATCTGGAGAAGACGATGTCAGATCTAGGTCGATCGACGTTTCAGAGGAGAGAAGAGAGGCCGTCGGAGCATGGTGGTGTGTCGGGAAGACTTCGTCGTCAGCGATGGAGTAAGATTTGATGTTTGGGATTGAAAATAAACCCTAAGGGGGGGAATGCTATTTTTCAAAACTTGGCCTAGGGGGAAATGGTTAGTTTTTAGGGGTTAGGGGGGAAAAAGAGATAAATTTTTAAGGGATTAGGGTTCCATTAAATTTAACTGCTCATAAGTGGATATTTGGTATTTTCAAAGTTAAAGGAGGGAAACTTGATAATGCAGCATAACTTGGGTGGGAATAGTCCTTTGGCCTTTTTATAAATAAAAGTAACATCCAATGAAAAAGTTTCTTTGGATTCATCAATGAGATTAGTAGCGATCAGTAAGCAACCTTATCTTCTTCACCCACATCGGAACCAAAATATTTTACATGAATTTAAGCAAATTTTTTTTGAAACACAAGCAGTAAAGAAACCCGAAAAAGGAAATTAAGAGAGCGTTTACTTCACTTTCAACCACAAACTTACCAACAAAAGTAAATAATAAAATATTTTATAACATTTCTTGGAAGCTTCACCTATTCACTCCAGAAATTTCTCAGCTTATTCCTTTGCTTTAATTCATGCTAAACTAATGCTTCTAAGCTTAAAACACACCCCTATAAATTAAGGGGTTTCGATTTTTTTGCTACAATAGATCACAGAAGATCAAATATTATTCATATTAGAAGGTGGTGTAATGAAGAGCTACAGAGAGGTTTTTGCTGAGAGTGATGGGGAGATGAAGAGAAATATTAATACAAAGAGAGGAGAGAGGAAAGTAAGCGATGATGAAGAAAAGGGGGATATAAATTCTCGTGCTGAGGCTTTCATTAAGAACTTCAGAAGGCAGCTGAGGATTCAGAGAGAAGAGTCTTTCAAACGCTATCAGGAGATGATTGCTAGAGGAGTTTGAATTTTAATGGAACCATGCAATATACTGTAATAATGTTCTTGGATTTGAAAAGTATTGACAGTACAGTGATATATACTGTTTTATAATAAAAAAATCTGTGTGTATAGAGAAAATTCCTAGCAAATTAAAATTTGGTGAGTAAGCCACTACAAGTTAGCACTGTGTCAGCACTTTTTTTCTTTTTAAATGAAACTAGCTATAAAATGAAAATTTTTAATTTAGAGAAATTCAAAGAATGAGAACTTATGAGTGATTTCTCCGAACCTCAGATAGAAAAATAATAATTTACGCATATATATATATATATATATATATATATATATATATATAAAAACACAAACAAAAGAAAAAAAAAAAAAAGTGGGAATAGTTGATATTATTATTATTATTATTTTTAATCCATTGGCTTGGGGATGAAGGTTGAAAAGTTTAAATTGTATAAGTCTTGACCATAGGTATTGGTGGCCGTGCTGGGCTGATTTCAATGCAGCGTATCGAGCTTGTAAGCCAAGCCAAGCCAAGACCCTCACAATTGCAAACTTTTTATATTGGCCCAACCCGACAAAATCATATAGGCCCATGACACGGCCCATATGCATAGGATAGTGTCATGTCATGCCGTTAATTATATATTAAAAAATAAATTTTAAAAAAAATATTATTAAATTTTACTAATTTAAATTTCCTTTCAAATTAATGTAACCGAAGATTATAAATTGCAAATCAATCTTCCAAATCATATTTTGTTTATATTTTTAAATGATATAAAATCTGTTTCTATTACTAATTACTGTATCTAATGAATACAAACTCTTTATTTTATCGATGACGTCGCGATGGACTTGTTGTTTTTAACTACGTCATCTTGGCTTGCCCAACATTTGAGTCAGGACAACTATTATTTATAGGTTTCGTCAACAAAAAGAACTAAGTAACTCACATGCATAGTCACTGATAATATCTCATATTTTTGTTATACTTGTTGTCACCATTCTTTTAATGTCTATTAACAACTTAGCTTCTATTTTGTTTTTTCATTTTTGTTAATTAATATTTTTTTAGAATTTTTTGATAATGAACAAAATTTAATATGTTTTAAACATAAAAGGTGTGCAAACAATTAGGACTACTTTATTTTATAGACTTGATTGACTAGGAATGGGTGCAAGGTAAGCACTATAAGAAATTGAAATATTGAATAAAGAAAACATAGAAAGAGATTGAAAGAAGAGAATGTAAAGAGATATTGAAAAATTAGGTTTGAATATGTGTGTTTAGAAGAAATGGGTGTTTTGCGGTTTATATAGAAAAAAAGAAAAAAAATTTAAACCTAGTAGCCATTACCAAACCTCGGTCTGACACAATCCACTGTCATCTCCAACTACTACCACCAACACCTTGTCATTGTTGTTGCCCACACATGCCATAAATCAACAACAACGACACCACCAATTGAAACCACAAGCACTCAATCCATAACACCATTATTCAATTAACAACACTTTTTGCCCACACATTGTCATAAACACCACTATAATCAACACCTTGTTATTGCCCACACATTGTTTATCAAATTTTATCAACTTCAATAGGAAAATATCGGTAAGACTTATTTTAAAGTTATTTAGATCATCCCAATAAAGATCTTTAAAGATAGTGACATAGGGATATCGATGGTGCAGGGATTTGTGTGATATCACTAAAGAAACCAACAAACTTTATAATACCTTTCTTCATATGCATACTCCTAAATAGAATATAGACCTGAAGAAATATGTCAAACTTGCACTTTAACCAACCACAATGGAATATAAAGCATGATTATAAACACTTTCAACATCTAACCATGCAAAAAAGCATAACCGAAATGTCTCAATCACATAGATAAATGAAATAACATCATTTCATCACAACTATAATGTCAAAAGTCACAATCCAACATAAACATTATCCACAAATGTAATACATTAAAATCCATGATTTCAAAATAACAAAAGTACCTCTCAACCTCATACAACCACTCGAGTTGGACCGTTAGCTCCATGTATGCCCTACTACTCACCTTATCTATCTTCAAAACCATAAAAGAAATATGTGAGTGAAATCACTTAATAAGTAGGTAACTTCTCAGCATCTAACACATATCTCGTAAAACTGGTGTTTCATCTCAATCTCAAAATATAGTTATTAATGGATGTTTCTTCAGCATTCTCTATGTCTATCCATCTTATCTCAACACCCTTATACCCTCTATACATAGGTAATGTCATCTTAGTTAACTAAGGTCTAAGCTAAACTTGATATATTTGATGTCTTCATGAAAGCAATCGATATCCTAGATGTCTACTCTTTTTGTGCCTTACATACAATACCGGTCAAACTTTGGGCTAACTAACACTGATATCTTATTCACACAAGGAAATTGATCACAGTCCTTTATTTATCACATACACGTAGCTACAAAATTGCTAACCAAATTATCATCCTAGGATGACTCCTACCACGGACATATACATGATGTATCTCACTGACCTTGTGAGAAAAACTAATTAGTGTCATTATCCCTTATAATGCACACCTAAACTGAATTGATATTAGTGGCTAATAAGTGTTGGCATTGAGTATATAATGTATCTTATAAGTATCTATCTCTTTCTTAGCCCTATTACTTTCATATATAATGTCACTTTTACACACAACTGGTGACTATTTAAATGTACATTACTTTGCTCAACTCTTGTTGTTTTTTACCTAGATTTGCTCTAGTTAGGGTCTGTGTTGTCATCTACATAGTTAGACACCCTTAAAATAGTTAGTTATCTTAACTTTCCTTTTTTATGACCTTTTTATACTTATCCCATTTTCAACACATAACATAAGGGTATTTTAATCATTTTATACTTATTTGAATTAATGTGCCTAGCCTTTACTTCTTGGGCTTCTCACAAAGACCACGCACGAGAGTTCACCCTTACTAAAGACAAGCATTCCTTTGTTTTCTTGACTAATGATAGACTAACGTTTAACTTATGTCATTAAGTCATTATACTTATAATACGATTGTCCCTCTTTCAAACTCATCGTTTATTCTAGTCACCATGAACAGACATGTATCTCATATCGCATGATTGTTTATCTCTAAACCCTAAGACAATCATAGATGCATGTGTATCAACATTTGGAAATCTCTATCCTATAATTTTTATACAATCTGGCCAGCTAACAACAATCTACTAGTTTTTTAACATGCCAATTAATATCAATTCATCCCTAAACATGTCTCTAAATTCAATAAAGCAATAAACACATCCTCAACATTCAAATCATAAAGTTTTCTTTAATTTCACAACACAAGAATCATATAGCATCATAGGAAATTAACCCATTCTGACCATTAACACAAGCATAACACTTCACAATTCTTCAACATGCCATAATCTTACTTTACATTGCAATAATAGAAACAAATCAATCACACAATCCAAATAACGCATCCAAAAACCTTAAATTGCCATCATACTTACTTGGCTTCCGAAGTATGCTAATCTTCACGTGGTTATGAGATTTTTATTATTCTTTTCTTGCTTTGGTACTCTCTGATCACCCATAAGTCTCTGGTCCTTTGTTATTTAGCTCTAAAATTTGTGTAAGAGATTAAAATAAGCCAAATACTTCCATCTTTTTTTTATTTTATCAAAATAACTTTTTAAACAATCATGCATCTCTATGCACAGTCATCCCTACAATTACTCAACTTAAAACATGTCTTAAAATCATCGGAAAACTAATCTAGCCTCCCAAACATGCACGACTATTTGTCATTCACACTAAGCCATTTTCATGAGCTAAATGAAAAATAACCATTTTGCCCTTCTCAAGACAAGCACGAGCATACACCCCTATGGTGGATGACTGTCCTTGCTTTAAATCAATATATATTCAACTCAATTCACATAATTTTAGAGAAAAAGACTAAAGTACCCTTATACATACATACATGTGGGTGTTACAAATTTTGTGATGAATGAAGCAAAAGTTTTTTTTTTTTAATGGAATGGAAGAAAATTTTCGAAAATTACAGTTACCATTAATTCAAGGAGAAGAAGAAAATATCAATGTAAAAAGATCAAGTGGCAACACCACCACTACTACCAATTGAAACCACAAGCATTTAAAACACAACATGACCATTCAATCAACACCGCCTCTGACCACACACTACCATCAACACCACCACTCTCCATCATCATCACCACTAACGCCTTATTATTGTCATTGAAGCTAATCATTCTAGTTGTAGCAACTCGAGAAACACCCCATCCATCTTCTCTTAAGGCAATGGATGAAGCAAAGGCACTATTAAAAGCTAGTTTTAGTAAGCTTTTACAACGACCAAGCTTAATGTCATCTTAAAAACATGGAGCCATTGACACACGATAGTATCAAGAAATGATGTTGTGCAAGGTGATGACGATGCCACAGTTGAGCATCGAAGTTGTGCAAAGATGCCAAAAATGAAGCGACTATTGTCACTATATCATTCCATCTGGCAATCTCCACGGTCGTTGTTAGCATCTACAAGTGGAAGGTTGAAGGGCCAATGGCTAGGTAGATGGAACAACTAGGAAGGCAACATTTGGGAAGGGATTCTAAAGGTTCATGACAATGAATTTGTAGTGATTGGTGGTGGCGACGACTTTGGGTGGTTATGAGGAAGTAGAGAGGGGAATGAAACAAAAAATGAAGGACAAAATAAAGATTAAAAGAAAAAAAAATGTTGATATATAAAAGAAAGAAATAAAAGAGTTTAATTATTTTTTTAATTTTAAAAATTACCTTAATACCCTTTTAAAGTTAAACATAACATAAAAATTTAGTCGGAGGGTGGGAATATGTCAATTTTTCAACTTTGAAGGTTGCAATTTGTTATTTTAACATAGTTTGAATGGGAACACCAATTTTTAGATTGCATTTATTTCAAATGTCTCTTTTAATGAGTAGTCTTTCTAATGAATAATTCTATGTATAATTAACAATGATAAAACTAATGCATATCACAAATATTGATATAAAATTTTTAGTTGGGATGAAATATTGGTTAATTATGTATATTCAGTGGTAAGTTTTTCCTTTCTTTTTTTTTTTTTTTTTTGTTTAAGCTATTCAGATTATGTATAATTTCTTAATGTAAAACTTGAAAAATAAGCTATTTTGTATAATTTCTTAATATAAAGGTCTTGCTTATTCTTCATACCTCCATGCCTTAGAAGTGGCTATTTTATTAGACACATGACATTCCCTTTTCAAACATATTATAACTATGAAAGCATGTTCGATGTTTTTCATCAGTACAATAGAAAAGAAAAGACCCCATTTTGATTTGAAGCTAAATTTAGTAATAATAATACAGTGGAATTTACTTTGATGTCCTTATGAACACGTCGGAATCAAAATGTTTCATCCATAATTTAAGAAATCGTCAATAGAGAATGACACAATACAAGGCCTTTAAAAGAAAGAAAAGTTCACTTTCAATAATAAGTTGCCAATAAATTAAGGCATTCTTTTTGTAAGCTTTTGCTTCTGAGCTTATAATAAGCAACCAAATCCTATCAATCCAATGGCTTCTTTCTGCTGTTTTTTTTTTTATTTTTTTTTTTTGGCTTTTAGTCACACCAACTTCGTAACTTCTGAACAAAGGGATACATTTAGGTTGTCATGTTTCGTGATCAATGCAAAGACATGACTCAATTACTTCGAATTTGTGAAAGGTGGAAACTCAACTTGATCAGTCGAGCATTTATATGGAGTGTCATAATGAGATGAATGAAAGGAGATATGAAGAAAAAAGAGCGGACAAGGAAGCTGACTGTAGTAGAGGATAAAGAGAAGGAAGACATCAATGTTCAAGCCTATGCTTTCATTCAGAGAGGAGTCGTTCAAACACTATCAGGAGATGATCTGCAATGAAAAAATGGCAAATTTATTAATATTGTTTCATAATTGGTTTAATGCAGCAACTTTAGGAACAAAGAAACAGGTAACATTTCATAGCCACTGAGATGTAATCTAAGTATATATCTGACTCATCTTAAATAACCCCATGTACAATCATAAAGCCTCTCAAAGACTACATACAACTAAGATAAGATCCCATAAAATCAAGACAGACTCAGCTCTAAACCAATTCGACAAAACATTTACCAGTATCTGCTCTCGCTTCATGAATGTTAAGGAATGGCCTTATAATTCTATTGCCGAAATCAACAGCGAATCAACCTTGACTTGTGAATACATGATGACATGAAAGGTGTCATCAGTCACCAAAGTGGCCTCGCATATGAATGTTCTAGTAAGCTTCTTAAAACACGCATAAAATTATCCTTCATTTTTGCCTTCTCAAGCCTCCACATGATAAAACAACTTGACAAGAGTGACTAGAAGTCACTCCCACAGAATATCACTATTGATTCAATCTCCACAAAGCTGCAAGAACAGTGTGGTAAAGATAGCATATGCAGCTTTCTGTCTCACAAAGTGCAGATTCCCAAATAGGTGAAACTGCACTTTGTGACGGAAATACAAGAATGGTATGGGAAGAATGAGCAAAGTACTACTAAAACTCATGCTTGCAGCACCTGACAGTGAACAATATGACTTTTCAGACCACTTCGGCCAGCTATGCTAGACAATAAATTTGTAACAAGAGCCCTTAAATGACCAGTTTTCCCAGAAATGTTTTCCCATAGGTGAGGGTTAGTCTCAATTTGTTTGTCAGGACTAGAAACATCAACCAGACTAATGCTCATGTTGTTGCGGATGATGCAAAGCTTCCCATTCAGGGGAACAATTGCCGCAGCCTCAAATGCACGTGATCTCCCCATATGAATTTTGCTATCTATAAATCTGCTCCAAGTGTCTGTTGCTCCATCATAAACCCTAAGTTTGCATCCATCCCGGCAATCCAAAGCATAAAGCCGTCCATTTAAAGAGATGCTCGGGTTACGCCAACCTGCAACCATACCAGCACTGACTGGAGTCCAGGCATTTGTTTCAGGATCATAGGCTTCACTCATGACTTCATTGTGGGACCCAAGGCCCTTTAGAAACCACTTTCCATCATAGACAACTCCTATAAAGGGCACCATTGCTGTGCTCATATCTGAAATAAAGCGCCACCGGTGCTTGTTAGGATCATAAACTTCAGCATATCGGAGAGTCCTTTGGGTTCCTTCACATTCCCCACCAGCCACATAAAGGCAGTTATTTATAACACAAGAACCAAAGAAATGACGTTTCCGAAGCATACCAGGTGCCCTATGCCATTTATTAGTCCGTGAATTGTAGAAGATGACCTGTCGCATAGAGCCCCTCAATGGGTCTTTTCCTCCAAATAAGTACAAGTTACAACCACTAAGAACAGCACAGCCAAAACCTAAAGCTTCTGAATATTCTTTAGGAACTGGTGGAAGGGGTTGCCAGAGCTGATAGACAGGATCAAAAGCATTCCACGAGATCTTTCCATCACGATCTCGCTTGAAGACATAAACCCACTCTTCAGCCATTCCCAGGCTTTTTCTAAGAGAATAAAAAAAGTTGGAATTTAGGAGGTGAGACCATCTCTTACAAACCAAACGAAGTTTTCGATGTTCAGCACGAGGAACTCGTATCAAACATGCAATAGCAAGATCATCAGGAAGCCCAGGGAGGAGTGGTGGCTGGACTCTGCTCCTCTCCCTACGTGAGTTTTTGCTTTTGTGTGCATCAGGATTGATATCAGGCTGGATACAAAGTTTTGAACCTGGGACAAATTTCCTAGCTTCAGCAACAGTCTTTAGTCCAGAATCTACTTTGCAATAGCATGATACAGAATCAACCTGCAATATTATCCATGTTAGACAAGAAATAACAAGAATTATACACCCAAATAAATATATCGATGAGCTATAAACATAAATGAAAAACCAATCACTACTTTAAATGCATAAAATGTTGTGTACATGCTCCTTTAGCAAATACTCCAATCATCACTATTGCTTCTACAAGCATTCTTACACACAAAATGATGATTTGAGTTTTTTTTTAGATGGGTGTAGAAGGGAACAGATTTGGTTATAAAACACACACAACAACACACAATACATATATGAAATCCAGACACTGAAAACTCTTACATCATCAGATTTCTTTCATCATGTACCAGTGTTAAGACTCCTATTCTAGAACAGTCTTCTTTGCTTTTCTTAATAAAGGATTGACCTAACAGGAATTCTAAAAACCAGAGAAAGGGGCAGAATTTTTTATCATTTTTATTTAAAAAGTCAGAAGAAAAGGTTCTGACTTGAGCGTAAGGTCATCTAAGATACAAATTATGCTCTTGGATACTTTCCAACATTCAAACTGAAAAGCTGAAGCACCCTGATTCTATGATGAGAAAAACTAGAAGACAAACAAAATAAACCGAAGTTCCAATTCGGAAGAGCAACTAGAGCATATCCTCTATATACAGAAATCTTAATTTTAAAGGGTAAACTAAGAAAATGCAGCATTTCACATGCAGAAATGAGAACCGCTTGATACCAATTGAGCTTTCAACAACAAAATTTAACGTACATCTACTCTTTTTCTTAATCTAAATTCCAAATTCTCCCCAAAAGATAAGCTCTTCTGACCAAAATTTTTGAATTAAACACCCACCAACAAATTGACAATAAAATCGAAACCAACAAAGTCCCATCCTCAAATTCTCATCAACACTCCAATATTATCCTCCAATTGACATCTGACTACCATTTCCCATCTGGGTTTCCTCCAAAAACTAATAAAACCAAACACCCAACAACCAGAAATAGAAAATGAAATTAAAATAAAAACAACAATTACTTAATCTCCTAACAATATCCAGAACCCCCCAAATTCCCACAAAGACTACATTTAACAGAAAATTAAGCAAGTGGGAACCTCAAAAATCTCATGAAATTCACAAAACGAACAAAAGAAGAACAAAATGAGAAGCAAAAAGCCATGAGAAAAGCTTACCAATGGAGCTTGAACTCTATACCCTCTAAGAACATTGGAAGATTGGCTCTGCTGCTGCTCCATCTTCACCAACAAAGATTCATAAAGACACAATCTTGAGACTTAGATCAAGAACAAGAGACTTGATCAAACAATAACAGTAACAAAAGGAGACACCTTTTTTTGCCTTGCTTCTGTTCTTCAAGTCGTTGTTCTTGTGTTAACTTTGTCTTATCTTAAATTTAACTCGATTTAATTCAATTTAAACTCAAACTTTGGAAATGCAAACAAACAAACAAACAAACAAATCAGGAGAAGGAACTTCACAACTTTCAACAACGAAACTCAAAGCTGAAACTCAAACGAATGAATGTGAAAGTGTTTGAGTTGTGTAGGCTCTCTCTCTAGATTAGTCTTGATCTAGAGAGAAACAACTGATTTTATTTTTAATTTTCTTGGTCAAGCATTAAATAAATTAAATTGGGTTAACGGGATAATTATTTTTTAATTAAGATTGAAAAATAATTTGTTCGATAATTCAAGTCTTGTTGTTGGAACACAAATGAGATATGATTAGTCTCATTAATTGTAAAGTCAGACCCCACATCCAATGTAGGGAGAGAGGTAGACCTGACTTTTGTGGGATCTCAATTTTATACCTTTTTACTATTTTTCTTTTTGGAATTTATTTTAGGCCAAAAGACGTAGTCGCACCTAAGATTTCAAATTTATGTGTATAAGATTTTAAAATTTTAAATATTTATCTATTTTTAAATTTTTATTAGAATTTTTAGTTAAATGAAAGATAAAATTATTATTTTAAGAATAATATTAAAAAATATATAATTTTATCCTATTTTCCTTTCGAATTTTGAAAATTGATAATTTCCTTCGTAAACTCATTTTTTTCAAGTTTAAAAAATGTCATTTTTCCCCTAGCTCTAGCTTTTATACATTTTAAAATCTCATTCTTTAGTCAGCCCCAGATTCTGCAAAAATTCTCTAACACCCCATACATTTTCGGTTGTTGTTCTTTTTTTTGGCGTCATATCCCTTTCCGTCTCCAACCACCTCTCTCCCTAAGATCTAAACCACTATCAACATCTCCCTCTCTGATGGTTTTCTGATGTAAAAATCACGATGAAATTGATCAAAATCAAACTAGAGATTCAGCTCGATTTCAAGCCATCATCGACCTCTCCTTCAGTGGTCGATGGTAACGCAACCATTTCCTCCCTCCGATTTGTCAATTGGAAGCAAGAGGGAGCACAAATCAAAGATGAATTGTGCGAACCAAACCCTAATCATGTGTCACCCATCTCTCCATTGAAAGCCTTGACCGACATCAACTCGGTCTCGAGCTAGACATTCGATCGGAGACAAAGAAGAAGGTTAGTCAATTGAAGATGAAGGAGAAAGTCGATCCAGCTTTGCAAAACGTGAAGTACAGAGGGTGAAATTGTACAATTCAAAACTTAAGGGGGATGATGCAAGGATAAAAATATGTAGAAAATGCAAACCCTAGGGTGGGGGTGAAATTTTCAATTTTTAAAACCTAGAAAATATAAATCCAAAGGAAAATTATTACTTTTCAAAACCTGAGGTAAAATGAAATAGAATTATATTTTTTTTTAATATTATTGATTAAATAACAGTTTTACCTTTTTATTTAACTGATAATTTTAACATAAGTTTAGAGATGAATAGATATTTGGGTTTTTAAAATCCTGTAAACAAAATTTTCGATTGGACTAAACTTTGGGTGGGAATTAATCCTTTAGCCTTTATTTTATGGTGATTTTATATATAAATTTATTGAAATACGAGAAAGGATTTGGTGTATTAGAAATTGATTATGTAGTTTTGAAAAATGAATTTAAAAAAGATAATACAAATAAAATAGAATTGTTAACAAGTTATAAACTAAAATATAATGTAAATTATTGCAATCTAAAAGTTAAAAACTAATTTAATCTTATAGTTGTGCTATCTTAAAAGGATAATAAAAAAAGTATAATATTATGTGTATTTATTTTAGGTATATAAATAAATATATATTTATATATGTTATTATATGATTGAGTATTAATTTATATTTAATTTAAAATCTTTCAATCTATTATAATAACAGACATAAAATATGTATTTAATTATATACTCAAAATTGATATATATATTTTTATTGATAAAAGTATATAATAATATCTCATCTTAATTAGAAAAGAGAAAAGAAATAAATTCTAAAAAAAAAAAATACCTCTAGAGCAAATTTTGAGTGGCAAATAAGAGGGTTGTCAAATATATGGAAGAAGAAATAAAATGACAAATATGCCTCTGAAAAAATTTTGAATGGCAAATAAGAGGGTTGTCCAAATATAAAAGTGTGGATCCAAATTCTATCAGTAATATAAATTATGAGATGATCATTAAATTTAATATTTTACTTATTTGATATGATCAATTTAGTTATAATATAATCATTCGACTCAAATAAATTTTTTTCCTTTTAAAAAAAAAAAAACTTAAATATTTAAAAAATATATATACATGTGAATGGAGTTGGAAGTTGGAACTGAAACAATCCCTTATATTAAGCTCTCTTTCTTGCATAATTATTTATTATTTTATTATAGAAGTAGATTAATCCTGCCCCATGGTTTATTGACAGTGGGTTAAAATCAACGGCTGATATGAGTAACGCCCACTTTTTTTTTTTTATCAACGGTCAGAATAGGTTGTGCTATAGTTTTATTGTTAGCGTGTAAAACAATTTCTACACATTTATAATAAGGTAGATTATACCTTCAATTTATTAATCAATAAAATTATATATATTTATTTTAAATATATAAATACATATATATTTATATATATCATTATATAATTAGATAATTTTAAATTAAAAATAAAACAATACTTAATTATACGATGATATATAAATATATATATATATATATACACACAAAAAAAAGTGAGTACATATAGTATTGCTCTTTATTAATTATAGGCAAATTTCTTCACTATAATCTCCTATGGTGACCTGTTGAGATATAAACTTAAAATTAGATTGATGAATTTGGTGACTTATACTTCAACCTAAATAAATATTAATTAATGAATAAAATACATATGGATCTACTTTCATGAATTATTTAACCACAACATTCTACTGAAATTAAAAAAAAAAAACATAAAATGTGAACTACTTGTTGACTTGACAAAACCCATTTCATTGGCTCTATTAATTTATTCATTGATTAAAAATAATCAAACCCATGTGGTGCAAAGACATTAATGTACTTGTTCTTGTATGAACATGTCAAAGAGACTTGTGAAAGAAATTCTACATTTATCAATCAACAATTCTTGTCATTTTCCAGGTAAAACCATTTTCTTCTTCAATTTCTTCATTTGTTGGTTACAAATCTTAAAGCAAACAACTCCTTTTAAAACCCATTTAGCCGTTGGGTTGTTTTACCTTTTTTTTTTCATAATAATTTGATATCCTAATGTGGGTTGCTAAATTTATTATACAAATTTGTCCTTGTTAAATTTAATCATAAGATTAAAGAGATAGCTTGATCCTTAATTTCTAGATTCCCACCTCTTTTTATACCTCCTTTGTAACATTTTTGGTTGCTCAAAAGTCAATTTTCCCTCAAATTCTATATCAATAACAATATTATTAATAATAATTAATTAAATAGAAACCAAAAATATCCACTTGTTTCGAAACTTGTTAAATAAAAAAAGACTAAAATATACACAATGTCTTATGCAATCATGGCACAGATAATAATTCTTTAGTCTCACATGATTTTGTAGTTTTCTTGGCAAACCACCTTCTGGTAACTTGTCAATTTTTGTTTGCCTTAAATAAGCTCAAATAAATTAAATGACAGTCACAAGTCTTACCAATAACATTGACCTTTCTTGTATTCCACATGTAATTCAATGCAAGTATACAATAACAAATGATATGATAATTACATCAACAAAAATCTTGAATTGTTACTTCACATAAATTCATGTAACATTACATTCTCCAAAGCTCAAATGATTTCATATCAGCCGAAGATCCGAATTCATTTGAAAATATCACAATTCAACTATTAGCATTATTATATTTAAATGAGATGACATGTAGCACAACATTCTTCTGAAACTAAATATTCTTATCAAGAAAAGATCCAGATCAAATATCAGTATTTGGTTTGCCTAAGTAAATGCAAGTTTAATACAAAATGAGATGATAATCACATAACATAAACACACAACACATGGAAACTAAAAGAAGCATATATCAATATGAGATTCGAATTCTTCAATCTTAGATCTAAAGTGGATGGCACTAAAGCATGCTCAAGAAAGAATCACAGAAACAATTGATTTCTTTGAATTCAAGTCCAAGAATCCTGCAAATAATATGTCACTCAAAAAGAGATGTATCAACAGACCTATAATTTTCTGTTTTTTTCCAGGGGCAGGGGCTCAAAGTAAACTTGAAACATTTAATATCTGAACATTTGTATATAGTTCAATCAAGTCACCACCAAAATATTACAAAGCCTTTTAAACTCCTTTTCAAAAAAAAAAAATGGTGGAGAAAATGGCAAGACCAGAGAGACTCAACAATTTACCCCCCACAAACTGGGTTGAAATGAACATGCCTATGAGATATCAAAAGAAGGTGGCCGAACAAAATGAAGCAAAATGAAACCCTCTCCCTCTCCTGCTACGTATTCTACAACCCAACATCATCTCATCGAATTACCAGCAAAAAGGAAAGAGGATAGAAGAAGACGAGCGTGAAATAATACCTAATCTGTTAGGAACTGGTAACCTACCAACATTACACGCAACTCTACTCCTGCAACACCAAATCCAAACTTACATCCCGACCCTCCTAACCGTGATAAACACTTCTAATAATATAGAACACATTGGCTAGAATGCTAACAAAAAAGAAAATAGACCAGATAAGTGAAGGTCCACTCCAACTAGACACTAAGCAATGTAATGTGTGCTGACTGTCAATCCCACGCACTAGACATGCCTGGAACATATCCTCCACCACCATACCCAGCAGAACCACCATATCCACCACCGCTACCACCTCCACTATAGTAGTCAGAACCACCTCTACCAGAAAAGCTGTCCCTTCGGAAGTCACGACCACCAAAGCGACCTCCTCCCCGAGAACGACGATTACGCCCACCAAAGGAACGAGCCGCTGCATACCGAGATAGCCAAGCAGGTACTTCTTGATTGGATTCTTGCATTAGATCAGCTAATGCCTTTGCCAATGAAGCATTACTGTCATTGAAGAAGGCAGTAGCCAAACCTGATTTCCCTGCTCGACCTGTCCTTCCAATTCGGTGGACATAATCATCAATATCATTTGGGAGATCAAAATTAACCACATGAGCAACATGGGGGATATCAAGACCACGTGCTGCTACATCAGTTGCTACCAAAATGGGAGTTTTTCCACTTTTAAATGACCTCAATGCCATTTCTCTTTCCTGCAATATGTAAAAGAAAAGAATGTGTTAACAAAACATATAAAACTTAATTGCAGATTTGGCAAGAGAAACAAATTGCAGGGAGCATTATACAAGGAGCAAATTAGGGAGATAACTTGAACCAGAGAAAAAACAGAAATAAGGCATGCCACATGGACTCAAAGCAAAGGCAAGATGCATTGGAATAAGTCAAGGTTATAAAGTGTGTAAAAGAAGCAAGCCTCATCACTTTTCACTAATTCTGTGATACTCATAGTTCTTATAAAGTCAAGGTTATGCATGGGAATACAAAATCCCATAATTTCAACATATCAATCTGTCATACATCCAACAGCAAGCATGTTTACACTCTTGCAGCACATAGAATTTATGATACATAAAAAATTCCTGAGCTGATAAACAACGAACTTCAAACATATCACTACATGATCTATTTGTAAAAACTATAAAAACAATACGTATTGCTGGGCATCAGGAAAACTAAGAAAGTAAAGAGCCACAACCAGTAAAGAAAACATCATATGAATGTCAGCAGGTACATTGTCACAACAGTGTAAACAACAAACAATTAGAACTTCTACTCTGTTTCATTAAATATTAGGCTGAGTATATGCCACTACATAACGACATTGACTACTACATAGTTAAAGTATGGATTTCCTGAAGCTGGTCCAGAAATCACAAATAAATGGCTCTTAATTCAGTCACTCTTTGAGCAGAAGTCTTAATTCATAATTACATATTCCACTCACCTAAGGAATTTTGGACTGGATAGCACTAGGAATCACTGTACATATATGAATATGGAAAATGTGAAAGTCTTTAGTTATTTTCAAAGAGTTTGTAAATATATACCAATGAAGCAACTGCGGAAAAAAGAAAAAGGTGTGCTACACTCAGACATAAAATATATATATGTAAATACCTGTTGTGATCTATCACCATGAATAGTAGTTGCAGGAAAGCCATTAACACACAACCAATTTTCCAGAGCATCAGCCCCTCTTTTCGTCTCCACAAAAACTAAAGTAAGAGTTTGCTGCAAATATAAACCCCAAAGCACTAATTACAAAAGTTAAATAATATAGGTACACAGAAGGTAACTAATCAAGTAATACCTAACATAGCAATTAAATCAATTAATTTTTTTCATAATTAACATTAAAGATATATTATTAGCAAATCCACCATATTGTTGGTACTGGATAGGGACAAAATGCAGATGGAATTTTCCTGTAGTACCTTTCCCGGAACACCATTTTCCTTCTGTGCATGAAGAAGGTCCATGAGATGGCTTCTTTTGTCAGACTCATGAACAAATTCAACTCTTTGGACAATCAAATCAGTACTTGAACCCACTCGTCCAACAGCCAAAAAGATGTAATTTGCAAGGAAATCAGAGGCTAGTCTCTGGATGACATGTTCAAAGGCATCAGAAAAGAAGTAATTTGAAATAAGTAAAATTAAATTCAACTTGCTCAAAATACTATCCTTCTCACCATTCACATTATCTATGTTGATGCATATAACAAAAACATAGATCATACATGACACCCACATAATGCGTTCAGCATCTTCTAATTATGAATATCTTATCATTTATTTCTTTCACCATAAGCTTTGATGAGGTGTAAAACTACAGTGCTTCTACCCATACTGAAAAAATCTTTTCATTTCTATTGCAATACATGATGCTGCCTAAAGCACAAATCATCACAAAACCATAATTTTATAAGAATCTTCCCAGTTTAAACCATACCTGTATTTCTTTAGGGAAGGTAGCACTGAAAAGCATTGTTTGTCTTACACCTGGTGGAGGCATATCCATTTGTTCAACAATTTTTCTTATCTGCGGCTCAAAACCCATATCTAACATTCGATCTGCCTCATCTAGAGCAAGATACTTGATCAGTTGCAGAGAAACTCTAGCCCTCTCTAGCAAGTCAACCAACCTTCCAGGGGTAGCCACAAGAATATCAACACCTCTCTCCAGCTCCCACAGCTGGTTAAATGCAACACAAAGATTTTACTAAGCAAATAATACAAATTTGAATTCCTAGCTAGAAATTGATGATAAAACAAAGCCAATAGTGCATACATGAAACAATGCATATGAAGGAGGCACTCATAACATGGCAATCACTTGACTCAATTTATAGCATCCAAAATGTACAATTATAAGACAAAACAATATTAGTACCTCAAGATTATTTGTCAAAACACAAGAAAAGTTTTGACACTGGTTATAGCAGTGCATGAACAAATAATTTCTCAGATTTCATGAAATGCAAACATATCAACAATAATAATACACAGATGTTGTCAAATTGCAGAATTGAAACACAAAAGAATTGATGAAAACGTACCTGCTGGTTAATTGGTGCTCCTCCATATGCAACAACTACCTTAACCCCTGTTTGATATGAGAACTTCTTAGCTTCTTCATGTATCTGCAAATAAATCAAATGTCATGAAATTTCTCATGATGGCCATATAAATGAATATCAGAATTCCATATGAAAGTTGAAAAAACTAAAACTCACTTGCATTGAAAGCTCCCTAGTAGGAGAAAGAATCAGAGCCAGGGGATAGACAGTCCGTGCACCACGAAATGGCCTCTGTGGAGGCTCTCCCTTCATAATTCCACTGATAATAGGAAAGCAGAAGGCAGCAGTCTTGCCAGAACCAGTCTGAGCACATGCCATAAGGTCCCGACCAGCCACGGAGATTGGAATGGCATTACGTTGCACAGGAGTTGGCTTCACATACTTGCACCTCCGGATGTTCTGATTTAGAGCCTCACCCAAGTCAACCTCAGCAAAAGTATTCACCGGGGCAGGAACATTATCACCACTTGTTTCCACTGGAATATCCTCATACGCATCAAAGTTAATGCCAGTATTTTCTTGCTCACTAAAAGCCAGTTCTGTACCATCATCATCACCAAAAGGGTTGACTTCCCGTCCCCTCCCACGATCCCACCCACCACTTCTGCCACCCCATCCACCAGCACGTCCACCACCATAACCAGAACGACTGTAGTCATTTCTGGGACCACCCCATCGGGACCCACTGCCATATCCAGATCGATCATTAGTTGTCACAGGCCCATTGTATCCTTGGGAAGTAGAATCCAATGACGCAGGGCGATCTGATGAGGTTTGATGGTTGCGAAGGTGAGGAGGAACATATGTAGATCGTGCAGGAGCAGAAGTGTTACCAACAGTACTGTTGTTAGCAGAAGTTACATTCTCGGCTGCAGAGTTGGCAGCCAAGTCAGCCCATGAAGTTCTCTTATTCATCACTAACCACCCTAGTTCCTCTTGTTTTCCAATTTGGCAAAAATTCCTACTCCAAAACTCTAAATTTGCCCCTTTGTGGAAAAAAAAAAATAGCTTATTTCAGATTCCACAGTATAAGTGCTAAATCAGATATATCTAATAATTGTTTGATTAGCTACTATTCACAAACAGACTTTCAAATTGACACCCAAATCAAAAACCCTGATCAAACCAAAAAAATGTAGTAAACCATAAAATTGATTATGACAATAAATAGCACAAACATGCTATGAAACTCAAAGAGATTGTCGCTAAATTTCAATTATCAAACTACACTAAATCCTAAATCAAAAACTTGCCCGAGTTTTTCAAATACAGATTTACACAAGCACACCAACCAACAAAAAAACAACATAAACATAAGGAAAACCTGGTCTGATGAAGTAACAAAAGCAAACAAACTCCAAATGACAATGCAAACAAGTCACACAAAAACTGTAGATTAAAATGTTCAAAATATACCCAAGGGAAAGCACTGTATAAACTTTGCTCCTCAAGCAAAAATTAGAACTTTTAATTAATTTAATTTTAAAAACCAAATAGACTGCCCAAATTAAATAACCCAGAAATTTAACCAATAAATCAGAAGCATCGAATTTTGAACAACCCAAAAAAATTCAGAACTCCAAAAATAAAAACCATCTCAGAAGCAAAACACAACCCGCTACGAAAAACAAAATGCAACAACTAGAACAGCAACAAATCGAAATTTTATAGAACAAAGAGAGATCAAGATACAGAAGCAAAAGGAGAAAAAAAGAAGTACGAACCTGGTGAATGAAAACCGAAGAATTCAGCTTGATTGTAGATTGGATTTCGATGTGGAAGAGCTGGTGGAGATCCAAAAAGAGTAAAAAGAAAGAACCCTAAAATCAGCAGATATAATACAGAGACAACAACAGCTACAAAAATATCTGCTTTCGTCAATTTTGCGTCGCTGTTTAAATATAAATATATAGCGAAAATATTTGCGTGATTTTTAGTTTGAAAACAATTCTTCAACTTTCTTTTATTTATTTATTCAACTGTCTTTTTTTTTTTTGGCAAAAGACTTATTCTGACACCAGGGTTAGAGTAAATATAAACTCTTATTTATGGATTTCAAAAATTAAAATATTTATTTATTATTCGACTTTTATTAGATTTTTTATAAAAAATAAGAATAAAATTATTATTTTATCTTTTTTATATTAAAAAATATAATTTTATCTCATTTTTTCTCACACTTTAAAAATTGAAAATTTTATCTCAACTTTAACTTTAAAAATTAACTCTCCCTCTCCCCTTCATCACTAGGGTATTCTTCTCTTCAGCAACGGCGACAACTACCATCCCCACTATTTCCCTCTTTTCAACCATCTTCCTTCTTGGCAAACAAAGCAGCAAAATCCACCAATTGATTTGAAAAAGCTTGAATAAGTCGAATAAAGGCTTATTTTAAAAAAAAAATAGATATAATTTTATTTATTTTAATATTAATAATAAAATAACAATTTTACTTATAAACTAAATAAAAATTTTAATAAAAATTATATGATAAATAGATTTTTAGATTTTGAAAACTCTGTAAGTGAGTGTTTAAAAATGGACTAAACCTTGGGTGGGAATAAGTCCTCTCGTCTTAAGTTTTTTATAATTAAATTATTGCAACTTTTATTTATTGGGTGTGCTTGACCCATAAATTATACATTAATTAAATAATTATAGGGAGATTTTATTGCATTGTTTTTATACTTTATTTTAATACCAAAAACTTAATAATTGGAAATTTTATATTATTATTAATATAATTAAACAGAGATTTTTGTTATAATTATTTATACCTCAAGCGAAATATCATTAGAAACAAATATTTATTGCAATTTTATTATTACATTATTGGAACACAAACTAATAATCGTGGAGCTTATAATTTTTTATTATTTTTTTATTAATTAAGTTATAATTCAAATTAATTTTTTTTATTTTAAACCTAATTTATTGTTTTTAGTTTTTTTGAAAAAGGAATTCAAAATGCTTCTGTCGTGTCATCATTGGTCAGATGAAAATGAGTGAACGAGTGGTCTTCAAATGCAGCATCGCAAGCATAATTCTTTAAAATAATACCATTTATATAAATAATAATAAAATAATATTAATAATAATGCCCTAAATTTCGTATTTTTATTTCTTTATTTGTCAATTGCAAATTTATATTTGGTAGGTTGCTTACTTATAAAGGGCTAGATTCGAACTGAGTTCATTCGAGTCTAAGTTTGAGCTCGATTCGAATGAGCCTGAAACGAGTCAGTCCTATATAGGCTAGGTCGAGCTTGAGCTTGAGATACTCGTCAAATTTTTTAATTAAAAATTTTAATACAAAACGACGTCGTTTTGATCAATATGTATTAAAACAATATCGTTTTGATAACGAAATAGTTAAAAACTCGAGCTCGAAATGAGTTAAGCTAAATTTGAATCGAGTTAGAGCTAGACTTCCACGAGCTCGAGTTCAAACTCGAGCTCTGTTATATACAAACTGTGCCGAGCTCGAGCTCGACTTGAATCCAGCCCCAACTTACCATATAAGTCTCATTTCCTTTTCTTTTTTTAGCAAGGGACTTGTTCCCACCCAAGGTTTGATGTAATTTCAAACTCTTATCTATTAATTTTCAAAAACTCAAAATCTTATCTATGAGTTAAATTTTATTGAAATTTTTAGTTGAAGTTAAGGGTATTTTAACAATAATATTAAAAAATATATAATTTTATTATATTTTCCTCATAAGTTTTAAAAACTAATAATTTCACTTCTACATAAAGTTTTTTATTTTTAAAAAGTCATATTCCCCCAAATCTTAAGTTTTTTTCTTTACGTCTTCAGCCACCATCTCTAATATCGATGACCTCTCTTTTCTACTCTAAATCATCACCATTACCGTCTCTATCTCTTCACCTTTCTAACCATGAAACTTGCCAACGATGATGATTTTCCTTTGGATTGACAAATTTAGACGAATATCATCATTGTCGACGAGTTTTGTGGGTGAAAAGATAAAGAAAAAAACCCTAGGTTTTAGGGGAGGAGAGGAAATGCGACTTTTCAAAATTAAAAAACTTTAGCAAAGATAAAGTTGCTAGTTTTTAAAACCTGAGGGAAAATACAATAAATTATATATTTATTAATATTATAGATAAAATGACAAATTGACCCTTATATTTAACTAAAAATTTTAACAGAATTTAGCTTATAAATGAGATTTTGAGTTTTTAGAAGTTGGCAGATAGGACTTTAGAATTACATCAAACCTTGAGCAGTAACAAGTCTTTTGGCTTTTTTTTTTTTTAAATTTGGGATTATAAATAAGCATTTGGTTAATTTATAATGTACACAATTTGATTTGGTACGTTTTAAAAGTTTTTTAAAACTAAACTAAAAAAACAATTTGAAAAAATTTCAAACTAAACCATTGTAGGATTTCAAATCAAATCAAACTAAATTGAAAAAATATAATTTAGTTTGGTTTAGATTACGGTTTGAACATATTAAAAATCATTTATTTCTAAATATTTTATACTTAATAAATAATATTGAATTATAAATTTATAGTTTCTAATGACATGAAATAAATATATAAAATAAACATGAAAGACATATATGTTAAACATATAAAGAAAATTAAAAAAATAAATATAAAAAACAACTTATGTAAATTCCTAATTTATTGCATTTTGTTCAATTTTTTGAGAATTTAATTGGTACTTATAAAACTATTGAGACAGATTTTAAAATTTTAAAAATCATAAATATAAATTATTATATTAAGAATACAAAAAATTATTTCATTAAAATGAGTATGAATTAAGGATTCAAAAAATTATTTAATAAAAAATTTGGAAACAAAATGTTAGTTAGTTTGATGACTTTTTTTTAATTTTACAAATTTTTTAACAAATTAAACATATAGGTGAGAAAATGATTTTTTTTTTCAAACTTAAATAGTGAAAATCTATCTTTTCATTAAACCTTTGGTGGGAAATAATCATTTGGTCTATATATAATATAAAAAAAAAGTTTATAGTTTGGTTTAGTTTGGAAACTGTCTAAACTATTACCCAAATCGTATTTTTTCAAAATTTATCAATTCAAACTAAACTATTTTATGAACCAAACCATAATTTTTAAACAATTTAATTCAATTTTATAGGTTGAACTAAATTATATACACCCCTAATTAGATTGGTATATTACTCTACAAAATTTTATTATATGCACATTTCACAAATATGTTGTATTAATATTATGTTATTATAAAATTATTTTATTTAATACATTGAATATTATGAGATATATTATTTTTTGTCACATGAATTGGTTTGATTTTCTAATATTATTTTAAAGAGAAATTAATTAAAATAAGCAAAAATTTATCCGTTTATATGTTTTTAGGCCAACGTAAAAAAGTTTCACCAATTTAAGCAAACAATAATTTTTTTACCCATTTTACCCTTATGTTGAAAACCCAAGTAAAATCCAAAGTGAAACACTTTCAAAGTTACTTTTACCAAAAACAGAAAAGAGAAAGCCGAAATCTGAAATTTGAAAATACATAACAAAAATCACCGGCAAATATCCTAAAAGCAGCAAAATATATAGAAGCGGCAATATATCAACAATGACTTCACAAGTTAGTTACCATTTATATTTATTTATTTGGTTATGTAATCTTTATCGATCGAGTGTAAATAATCTATTGTGGGTATGGTTTAATGTTGGGATGTTATTGATTGGATGAAAAAAATATTTTTTTTGAGAATGTGCATCGATTGTGGTGGCTAGGGTTTTTACAATGGAATCCTAAATTTGTCGAATTATGCATATGGATGTTTTGAATGTTTTGAATGGTATACAATGATGTAGTTTCGATGTTAATGGATGTCTGAAAGTGTAGCCATCGAAAGACGAAAGTCATGCAAATTGATAGCACTGCGCAAACCGCGCAAATACAATGCAAAGTGTGCATACAACGCAAAGTGCAAATTGCGCAAAGCACCCAACCGTACAAACTACGAAGCATCAACACCCGCGTGCAAACCGTGCAAAGTCGTGCAAAATATAGTTCACAGAATGTGATATCTGCTTTGTACCTGTTTAAATTTAAACTTTATTGAATGAAACTCATAACATTTCATTTTAAATGTGTTTTCTTAGAAATTTCCAATTAATCATCCTTCAACAAATACGGTAGATCACTATAGGTGGTTGGATTTTGTATGTAAATTTTTACATTATTACAACTTTGATTAATGCCCAAACGAGAACATACTACTTCTACAAATCCATCAAAATTTATTTTTTTACTAATTGATACAAATGTTTGAACTCCACCAATGTATTTCAAACTATTATCACCTCTGTTAACCCAATGTCCACCATATTCAAACAAATATATTAGTTTACCCATATTTCCTGTACAAAAGAAATTTAAAAGAAATAAGTAACCATGCAAACACAAACACACAAACGCAAACCATGCAAACTGCAAACGTAAACCACACAAAGACGCAATTTACCAGAAATATATTGTGATTTTCGTTTTTACTTAGATTTGGGTAACAAAACTATTGAATGCACAAATATAAATATTTATAAAAAGATTCAAGCACTCAGAGATGTTAATTACAGTTTTTAACTTTTTATCTTTAGAAAAGTTATTAGCTTTACAGTTTTCTGAATACAGATTGCTATTTATATAAAAGGAACACAAAAGAAACTTACTTGATATATGATGATGATGAATGACATAGAAAACAGATAAAATGTGTTATCGTTAGAGTGTTGATAGAAGAAGAGCGTTGAAAAAGGAGATAATGGTAAAATAAGATGAAAACTACGTAAGTAGATTAGTTATGTGAAACGAGAAAGGGGTATTATTGGAACAAAAATATTGGTTTGCTTATAAAGGTAAAAAGTACTATGGTTGGCCTAAAAACGTATAAACAGACAAATTTTTGTTTATTTTAATTAATTTCCCTATTTTAAATTAATTAAAATAACTTAATATCATTTAGGTTAATCAATATTAACTATTTATGAATTATACATAAATAGCTACTATCCTAATATAATACTCATTTTATCGTTACATCAAATTTTAAGAACTTATTGGTAGAGTGATTAATTCCACCTCATTATTTCATCAATTCTTGTTGTTTTATAGCTAATTTTATATTTAAGAATATTTTATTTATTTTAAATCTATATTATTTATTAATCATTTATATGATTTGAGTTATAGTTTTGGAAAAATCAATCAAACTAATTGTAGATGTGTTCTAGGTATAGTAGGCACAATAAGAGGGATAATAATTCAGTGTATAGGTTAGGGATATGCATGATCTAATTTGAAACGGTTTGAGAGTTTTTTCAAACCAAAATAGAAATAGAAAAACCAGTTTGAAATTTTTTTAAACCAAACCAAAGCCTTTTAACTTTTAAACCACATCAAATCAAATTGAAAAAGTACGATGTATTCGAATTTGGATTACAGTTTAAATCTATTAAAATCATTTACTTCTAAATATATATTATTTCATAAAATTAATTAAATTATAATTGTCTAGAACATAATATAACATATAAAATAAATATGAAATATATATATAATATACGTGCAAAGAAAATAACAAAACAAATACAAAAAAAAAAGTTATATACCTAATTGTTTAATAAAAAATTATGTCAAATATAACTACATATATGTTTTTTAAAAAAATATGGTTTATGACTTAGTTTTGTTTGAAAATCTCCTAAATTACAACCAAATTGAAAACTATTTTTTAAAACTTTATCAACCCAAACTAAATTATTTTACAAACTAAACTATAATTTTTAAACAATTTAGTCTGATTTTACAGTTTGAATCGAATTATGCACACTCACGACATAGGTGGTGAATACTTTGCCTCACATGTGGGTAGGAAATTATCTAGCATCAATGGACCACCCACATCAATAGATGAAGTGGAAGGCAAAGTCACTCTATAGGCATTGGTCATGCCCATGTGCTCGATATCTCTGCGTACCAGGCTTTACCTTTCTCTAACAAAAATACTACGGGTGGAAAGTTAGCATCATTGTCTCTATTGTTATTATTTAGTTAATACTTTCATAACAAAATATAAAATAACTTAAAATTAATAATTAAAATTTTTTTACTGAATCTCTATAATAGCCTTAACAACATCTCAACCAAAGATATCTCTAATATGCCACTTGGACATTCATGGTGTCGTTGAGAATGACATCAAATCTATCTAACTCTCTAGTGTGTCAAGTGTCATATATATCTAGTACTCCAATAACAATTTATTTAAAAAAAGACCAAAAATTAGAAAATACACATCAAAATACCATAATTGGAAATTATCAATTTCCCTCCAACTAGGAAGTACCAAAAACGCCTGGATTGGTAAATTTAAAGAAAACCAACACTTCCTACACAGACAGAATAAAACATATGTACTATTAGATGTCAAAAAAAGACCACCACATGTGGCCCACATGTTGAATATCACACACATCTATATGGTGAAAAATGACCAAAAATCCCTACCATGTGAGTTGTACATACAATCTACATATTAAAACCCCTCTCGTATGGTGGAAAATATCCTAAACCCTCCACTATGTAGATTGGTGAAAAATATCAAACAAAAAAATCTCATCTTTAGCCTCTATACCATGTGTGATTCGCATGGTGACTACAAATCACACATGGTGATGAAAATAACAATAATCTCCCATTTTCAAAATTGACTTTACCATTTATCAATTCTACATCTATTTTAATACATAACTATTGATATATTTCATAAAAACCGGAAAGGATTCAAGTTTCAATTGGTAAACTCAAGCTCTAAACCCTATAAAAACTATCACAAAATGACTTAATCTTAACATTATAAGCTATTAAACATCATAAAAAATGTTCTACTTATCTTTTCTCCCATTTTAATTGCTGAAAATTAACAAAAATTGCCAAAAATGGATAGGAATTTTGAGTATGTACAATTTCAATGGATAAGTGGGGTGAATATGCAAGTTTTAAATGTTGAAAGTGAATATATATATATATATATATATATATATATATATATATATATATATATATATATATAATATACACATTTTCATTAAAATGTAATGTGTTAGTTATATTCGTATAAACCTTTAAAGGTTGGTTAATCTTATGGTTGTCCTCATTTTTCGTCATTTTAATTCATTTTCCTTAAACTTTTTTGTGGGATAAATTTCAAGCACCTATTTTTGGTTGGAGTGATTAACATTTTCCCATATAAGGTTTGATTTTAAAACATTTTTTTCCCCACTAATTATATAAATCACACTTTTTTATTTAAAACCTGGCTCTATTAACGAAAAAGAGTTGTGATACAATATTAAAAATCTAAAGTATCATATTATCCATAACTATTTCATTTTTCAAATTTTCAATATCATCTTAAATTAAATAAAATTTAAAATATACCTCTAAATATGAAATTTGCGTCAACATGGTCTTCTTCTTCTTCTCCTTTCATTTTCACTCTTTTAACAAAGTTAAGTTTTGGGTGGAAAAAATGATTTATAAATATTATGGGTGGAAAAGTGTTTTAAGGCCAAGTCTTGGGTGAGGAAATGTTAATCAATCTTTTTGCTATTATATGATCATATAGTAAAATTAGTGAAAAGTGAAAGCATGTTATTTAAATGTAAAGTTGTATTGCACTTTATCTCAATGATTGACGGTAAAAAAGTGTCATTACTATTAAATGATGAAGATTACTTTTATAAAAATTAATGATTTTCTTTTTTCATCCTTAACATGGGGTTAATTATGATTTTGACATCCAATCTTCATTGTCATATTTTTACCCTTAAAAGCTCTTCAATATAACAGTAAAAAGGAAAAGAAAGACAAGAATGAAGATTTAAAGTAATTATTTAATGTTTAGTTTATAATTTTAATGTTTTACTTTCACTTAATCTATTTTTATTTGTTTTAGAATATTTTGTTGTCTGTCAAAATTAATTTTTCATCTAATGCCTTGAATAAGCAATGCAGAGATATTTTTAATATTTAATTTTTTATCTTCTAAGTATTATTATAATTTATAATAAACCTATGTGTATTTAGAATATGAATCAAAGTTGGTACAAAAAATAGTTTAGATGATTTTAAATTAATAATAAAACAATACATAATTGATCTCATGAATTAATAAAATTGATAGAATATTAAAACTTTTAGACTAAAAGGGTTACGTTCGAATCTCTATTATGTTTGTAAAACTTTGATGACACATATTTGTCTCCTTTAAAATTTCCCATTTTACTTGTCATCAACAATTCGTTTTTAGAGGTCACCTAAATAAATTTTTATACTTTACTAAGTGATTGTGTTCTTCAATGTTAAGGACTACGTAGGTGGATTTGAACTGAACCAAGTCTGAACATAGGTTGACATGAGTTTGACTTGAATGATTTGAGAGATTGTTCGAGTTTGGCTAGAGTTCATTAAACTAATCTAAAGGACAGTTTGAGTTTGGTTTGAGAGAAAAATTAGAGGTTTATAACTCGATTTGATTTTATAGCTCTAATTTAGTGTTTGAATCTTAGGCTCGATTTATACGTCCAAGTTTGCTAGCACCATAAATCCAGAAGACAAATCATCCATCTGTGCTTCTGGCTCTAGAGTCCATGAAATAAATTAATCTAACAGACTTCTTCCAATTTGTTGTGGATGTGCAGGTGGAATTATAGTATTTGGTGCTTTTATAAAACGTTGTAATTTTAACGCATCAAAACATTTCATATCTAATTAAAGCAAAACTAAATTTTTGATTTATTATGATAATTATTAAATCCATTATTTTATATCATATAATGCTACGGTTTTTTTGTAACTGTAATTTATTATTAATTTTTTAATATAATATTATTAAATTTGTTGTTTTATATTTCATAATACAATAACCTTTTTGTAACCGTGGTTTATTATTAATTTTTTAACACAATATTATTAAAATTTTAGTTTATGTTATTTTAGACAAAGATTTAAAAACCATAAATAAGTAAAGTGTTGTCTAAACCCTAATATGTGGGAGTGTGTTTCACCAACCTAAAATGTTAGGCATGTTTTTTCAGTATGTTATGTTGTATGCAAATTAAAAAGAAATGCTGACTGAAAATGGGTTGCCTATTATTTATTTATTATACTTGTATAAAAGCCAAATGTGAGAGATAATATTTCAAGTATTGGAAGTAGGGCTGGATTCGAGCCGAGCCAGCTCGAGCTCGAGCTCGGCTCGATCGAGCTCGAGCCGAGCCCGAGCTGGCTCGCGATATTTTTTTAAAAATTTTTTTATACAAAACGGCGTCGTTTTGATTCATATATATATACAAAACGGTGTCGTTTTGATATAAAAAACGAGCCGAGCCGAGCCGTTATCGAGCCGAACTGAAAACGAGCCGAACTCGAGCCGAGTCGAATTCGGCTCGAGTCGAGCTCGAGCCAAAAAGCCGAGCCGAGCCTGAGCTGGCTGCGAGCCGAGCTCGGCTCGGCTCGAATCCAGCCCTAATTGGAAGGCGAGCTCAAGTAGGACAAAAGCACTTGTGTATAGGTTGATAGTCTCAATCTCTGTCTATCAAAGGACATTAATTTATGTTCTTAGCCATCTTTGTTAAAATTTTTGGCCTTTTTTTTTTTTTGTTGCGAAAAAAAATCTTTTTTTTATATTTCTTAAACATAATATAAATATATTAAAAAATAAAATTAAAATCAATATACTATTTTAAATATCACAAATATCATACATTAACTATTTTAATATACATAATAAAAACTTAAATAAATTTAAAAAATATAAATAATTTAAAACGATAAAAATATATTAATATTTTAAATAAATATATTAATATAAAAAGATAGAAACATCAATAGAGACGAGAATGAGGTGGGGTGAGGAGGGGATACATATATCCCCGTCCCTAATTATAAAAATTTTTTTTATTCTCATTCTCTTTCTCATTTTTATAATAGAATTTTCTTTCTGTTCGGGTCAGAGTCTTTAAATTTGGATCGAAATTATTATTTCTATTTGTGTTGCAGCTAAACTAAATTCTTTGTAGTGTTAAAGTATGACATAAACTTTTTATATTGAAAAAAGTTTCTCCATTATAGCATGTATTTTATATTACATATGCTCAGTATCCATGAATGAAGAAGAAAGAATGGATTCTTGCTTCCTCTCCATATGAGTCCACTGAGTTCAATATTTAACCAAAAGAATTTTTTTTTTTGTGACTTTTGACTATGTCATAAGATGGTAAACTAATTCTCAACTACTTTGATGTGTTATCTACGATTATAAATGATTTGGACTTATGGAACATCACTCTGAAAGCAATTAGTTTTGAGCAAAGTGGCATAAGGGTGAAGGGAAGATTATCTAGTGCGTCTTGGTTCTACATTTATTCTCAATAACTTGAGTTGCGTTAATTGGCATAAACTGTGAGTGGATGTATTGCAGAAACCTAAGCGCTAAGTATTACTCTAAGGGGGCGTTTGATTGGCGTCTTTTAAGATTCTTTTGGTAATCTATATTTTATTCCCTTATTTGGTTTATCAGTAATAAAAGATTACAGTAATCTTCTATTACCAATGCTGATGTGGCAGGTAATATAGGTGGTAATCTGATTACTATCTTCACCTTAGGTATTTAAAAATTACTGAGGTAATCTTTAGTTTATTATAATTATATTATTATTTATTAATTTTTTGAGATAAAAATAAATTTATTTTTAATTAATATAACAAATAATATAAAAAATATTTAAAATAATTATATTTAAGGGTATTTAAGTAAAATAATTTACTAGTAATCTTTTATTACCTTCAACCAAACACAATAATTATTTATACTTATCAAATTTTATCAAACATAGTAACCATTTATACCCAGTAATCTTCTAAGTAATTTATCTTCAAGGTAATCTTTTTATTTTGGTAATAAAACATTACCTAAACTAAACACCCTCTAAGAGGTATTAGAGAATACTTAAATTGATGTGATTTGATGCATTTGAGACATGATATTTTATTACGGGAGTTAATGCCTCTAAGTTGTCTCTATTTTTTTTTAATTTTTTGAGTATCTAATATATGAAAAATCTCATTTACATGAACAAAATTAAGAAAATAGTCTTAATAGCATTGTACACTATGTGCCTAGTGGGAGATGTAGGACTTTGGGCTTGACCCAAAAACGTTTGCACCGATGAGTGCCCAAATCAATTGGTCCATTAGAAGTATTATATCCATAATTTATTATAGACAATTGTTTAGTATTTTTTTAATTAATTTTTTTTCTTTAAAAGGTACGAGGTTTACGATGGACTTGTTAATTGTTTTTTAAAAAGTATTTTTAGTTAAAATTTTTTAAATTGTTAACAGTAATGGGTTGTGCTGAGTTGGCCTATGGTTACATCTAATTCAGAGAGTTTATAGATTAGATCTAATTTATTACAATAATAGATTAAACCTTTTTGTGTTAGATTTTTTTCTTAAATTTTAGGTCAAATTGCAAGTCGTGAGATTCAATTGACACCTTTAGATGAGAGGTTTTTATGATATTATGCTTTATAATTTTAAAGGATTATTTCTCTGAATAAACCATATAATATTTTAGACATAAGAAGATAGAAAAAATTGTAATCTAAAATTTCTAAGTCAGTCTAGAAACACTGTTTTCAGTCCTTAAAAGATTTTTCTTAACATCAACCATTCCCAGCCACAATCTCCCTCTCTCTACACAGCCCAAATATATCTCACGCGCTACTTTTTCATGCCACTCACGACCCAATCAGATCTCGGCACCTCACTTCTAGACTGCAATGTCTTTCTCTTCCCTTGTGTTTCTCACACTCGCTTGTCGCGTCTCAGGAGTTTCATTTCCCCGTTACGATAATTTAAAATAAAACAGCGAGTAATTACGTTTGGTTTTCCCGATTGTTGGTTTATTCACATGAAGGGCCTGTAGTTTAAAAAATAATTGTATGAATCCATAAAATTAGACCGAAACGGCTTTATTGTAAAATGAAGGGAAAGAAACACAAAAAAAATAGTTTAAAATATAAAAAACCATCACAAAAATATATTATTTAAAAGATTATTTATTTATTATATTTGATAAAATTAATACATGTAAATAATTATTTTGTTTAGTTAACAATAATAAAAGCAATATTGAAAATTTATTTTATTATTAAACAAAATTTAAATTATCATTTCATGAATTTTTTATAAAATTGTCACTAAAATATTATGATTTGTTGAGGTTTAAAGTAAGAAAATTAAATAAACATATATGAGAGATCCATGAAACACCTTTATAGTGTCATGTTTTCAATAAAGTTGATATAATAGAAAGAGATATAGAGTCATTGTCTATAACTAAGATATTAAACTTACGAGGAACAATTTTTTGTTTGAAAGATCGACACACTTTTCCACATATAATAAAAGTTTAAAATTTTCCAAACTTCAAATCTTTAACAAGGTTGACAAGAGATAAGTTTTTAGAAGAATATGATACAAAAATCATGAAAACTTACCTTTTCAAAGAATTTCAAAGACGAAGAGTGGAGTTCGACAAAAAACCAGTGTTGAGAAGAGCTAATGGAAAAACATTTTGTTTTTGTTATGAAAGTCAAAAGCATTAGATACTATAATATTTCTCTCTAGATACATATCTCTACACGAAATATGACCTAAAGATACGTGCATAACTTGACTTCTCATATCAGATAGCGACAATAATTGAGCACAAATTCAAACTTAAAACTCAAGCAAGCAAAAAGTTGCAACAAATTACTTTTATCAAAAATATTGAAAGTTAACCATAATTACTGTGTCTGAAATCCAACCTCATAGATATGTAAGTGCATAATATAACCATAAAGTCTTGAACTGAAATAAAGACACAAATATTAAATGATAAAAAGGCCAAAGGACTATTTCCCACTCAAGGTATGTTGCATTCTTAAGTTGTCTCTCTTTAACTTTGAAAATCCCAAATACTTATCCATGAGCAGTTAAAATTAATGGAACCCTAATCCCTTAAAATTTTATTTCTTTTTGCCCTCCTAAACTTTTAAAACTAAAAGTTTCCCCCAGCTTAAGTTTTAAAAAATAATAATTTCCCCCTAGGGTTTTGTTTCCAGATCTCCGATGTCATCTCCGCCTCTATAGTCTACAACCTCTCCCTCCTGAAGTTTTCTCTCCCTTTAATGATCTCTCTCCATCCATTTGGATGCCTGAACAACATCGGAGGAGTCGTGGAAGACGAAGAACTTCATTGGAGAAGACGAAGCTCTTCATCCTCCCAGATGAATGAAGGAGAGAGATCGTTGGAGGGAGATGAGGCTTTGAGAGGGTGAGGTCGCTGACAATAGAGCCAAAGATGGCACCGGAGATCTAGAAATAAAACCCTAGGGGGAAACTATTATTTTTTAAAACTTAGGCTAGGGGAAACTTTTAATTTTTAAAATTTAGGAGGGCAAAAATAAATTATATTTTAGTTTATTTTTAATATTATAGATAAAATAACGATTTTACTCTTACTCTCGTTAATTTTAGCTACTTATGGGTGGGTATTTGAGATTTTTAAAGTGAAAAAGGGGGAAACTTGGGAATACAACATACCTTGGGTGGGAAATAGTCCTTTGGCCTAATAAAAAATGATTGTTTTGCCTCTCACCCCTCATGCAACTGCTTGGTTGGACAGTTTGCTTCCTCACATATCTGATTACTCACCTTTATATGTAAAACCATAGAAAATGAATGCGTGAGTTAAAAAGCACTTAGTAAGTATACGACTTCTTAGCACCTTGCAAAAAGCATAAAACTAAAACTAGTGTTCTACTATTGAATCTCTATATGGTTAATACGAATGTTTTTCGACATTCTCACTTTGCCCATCCGTTTATTCTTGCCACTCTCGTGCCTTAATTACATACGTCATCTTACATAGACTACTAAAGCCTAAGTTAATCTCAATATATTTGATACTTTGATAAAAACAAATGACACCTTGTATGTCTATTAACTATTGTGTATAACACAAATGTTGGCTAAACTGTTGGACTAACTAACTGTGATACCTTGGTCACACAGGAAAACTAGTTACAATTATTCCCTTACCACATACATATAACTACGAGACTATTAAATGAAATACCATCCTTGGATGACTTCTATCATGATTATGTATGTGATGTAAGAAACTAACTAAAAGGCCACAATCTTTTACCATGTACAACTAAATTGATTTGAATAATGTGGTTAATGTCCTCTGCTATCAAGTACATGATGTATCTCATGAGTATATTTTTCTTGTATATCCTTATTTTTTTCATAGAACTCGCCATTTATGCATATAGTTGGTGGTTATCTAGGTGTACACCACTCTTCTAACATTTCCTATTTTTGACCTGGATTCAATTCAGTTGGGTCTATGTTGTATTCCATAAAATCGGACATGATCCAAACCTGAATCCAATTGAAGTTCCATACTCTGTACATAGTCCATCCAAGACTCCATCAAGTGTAATCCAATCAAGACCAATAGAAGAATATCGAGTCCAACCTCATCATTTGACAAATTCGTCCCTACATAAAGTGTGGAGCCCAAAACCTTGTTTTGAAGAGAGGCAAACACAAACCCAAGCTATGTTCAAGCCCATTTCGTCCCTTCCTTCATTTTGGGGTCCCAAGCCCCTCATTTGGTCACTCTTTTATCACTTGGGTCCATTAAAAGTCCAACAAGCCCAATAGAGTGTTTAATTAGCTCTAGGTATTTTATTGTCTAATTATGCACTTTACTTGTTTGTGCTAAACTATGTTTAATTCAATTTATTAGTTGCCTTGGGTGAAGCTAAGCAAGTCAAAGAAGCTCAAAGAAAGAGACAAGAGTTGACATATCACATGGTTCTAGGAATTACTTCTTTTGGCAAGGCAATTCATGACAATTTGGCATTCCCTTGCCTTACATTCTTCTTTGGGATTAACATGAAGATTAGAGCCAAATGTCTTTGAAATGAGCTTGAAATGTAATGTAGCTTCATTTAGGTTTCATTTAAATGTAATATGAAGCCTATTTAAAGGCTCCTTGGTTGATGTAAGTTTTTTACTTGGCTTGAATATTAAAGAAAATATTCCTTGCAAGTGTTTTGCAATTCCTCTTTATCTGACTCTTGACCAAGGGGTTGGTGGTGATTCAAGGCTGGTGGATTCCCTTTAGGCATTGGTTTATTGGTTAAATTGTTGTTTGCTTGTTCTTACTTTCATCTCTTATCACTTTCTCCCTTGGCCGTAGTTTCTCTTGAAACTTACTTGGCTGAAATTTATTTTTTTCTATTGAGTTATGGTAGTTTAGAGTTGTGTTTGGAATTGAACTTGCTTGATCATCCCAATATAACTCACCTACTATTTGAACTTGAACTAAAACCACATCATTTGGTATCAGAGCACCAGGTTGGAGCAATGTGAGTTTTCTTTTACTTGGTTGTTCCTAGATGCAAAGGCCAATGGTTGTTGTTGAACTATTTGTGTGAGTAAGGCTCTTCTCCTATATTTCTTGCCTTTACAAACTTCCAGCAGTTAAAACAAAACCTTACACTTAGTTTACACCTTAAACACTACTCCAAAATCCGAACACTAAGCTTACCCCAAGCACCAGTTTCATCTAAACACCGTACACTAAACACCTAACACTCCTTGCACCATTTCGTTATGTCTAGAGATAGTGGCTCGTCCTCACCACCTCACCCATGTGTATTTGGGCATCACTTCTTAATAAAGCTGCCTATATGTGTAACCCAATAGAGACTAAAGAACTTCAAAGGCAAATGGAGGAATTAATTACTAGAGGGTTTGTAAGGGAGAGTATGAGTCTATGTTCTGTTCCAACATTATTAGTACCAAAAAAAGATGGGACATATAAAATGTGTGTTGATAGTAAGGCAATCAATAACATCACTATCAAATATAGGTACCCCATCCCAAGATTAGATGACATGCTTGATGAACTTCATGGTGCCATAACCTTTTCAAAGATTGATCTTCGAAATGGTTATCACCACATTCGGATGAGCGAAGGAGATGAATGGAAGACAACATTTAAAACCAAGGATGGATTCTACGAATGGATGGTCATGTCTTTTGGACTCTCCAATGCACCAAACACCTTTATGAGGCTAATGAATGAGGTACTCAAACCTTTTCTTGGTAAATTTGTGGTTGTTTATTTTGATGACATCCTTGTGTATAGTAAAAATCATGAAGATCATTTGGAGCACTTAAAGGTAGTTTTTGAAGTGTTGAGAAAACAAAAGCTCTTTGCTAAGCTTGAGAAGTGTGAGTTCTTTAAAAAGAGTGTGGTGTTCCTTAGCTATGTACTATCAAGTGAGGGAGTCATGGTAGACCAAACCAAGGTAAAAGCCATCAAGACCTAGCCGCAACTAAAGACAATCACCGAAGTTAGGAGCTTCTACAACCTTGCCTCCTTTTATAGGCGTTTTGTTCCAAACTTCAGCTCAATTATGGCACCCATCATCGAGTGCATGAAGAAAGGGAGTTTTGAGTGGACAAAGGCAGCAGATGATGCATTTGAAAAGATCAAGCAAAGGCTTTGTGAAGCACCCATTTTGGCCTTACTGAATTTTGATCAATTGTTTGAGGTTGAATGTGATGCAAGTGGGGTTGGGATAGGTGCTATATTGACTCAATCAAAGAAACCAATTGCCTATTTCAGTGAGAAGCTTAATGAAACAAGAAAGAGGTATTCCACCTATGATAAGGAATTCTATGCTATTATGAGGGCCCTTGACCATTGAAGCCATTATTTGAGGCATAAACAATTTGTGTTGCACTTAGACCATCAAGCCTTGAAGTTTCTAAATGGGCAGCACAAAATCAATCCAAGACATGTTAAATGGGTAGAATTTCTTCAATTTTTTCATTTGTTTCTTCTTACAAACAAGGGGTTACTAATGTGGTTGCTGATGCTTTGTCAAGAAGACATTTGTTACTTTCCATCCTTGATGCTAGGGTACTTAGATTCCAATTAATGAAGGAACATTATGTTGAAGATGAAGAAATGTCCAACATTATCAATGAATGCACAAGAGGGACTCATGGTGACTATGTTTTACAAGATAGGTTTCTTTTCAAGGGGAGTAAGCTATGTATTCTACAAGGCAACTTTAGGGAGCTCTTAATTAAGGAAGCTCATAGTGGCGGCTTGGCTGGGCACTTTGGCATCCACAAGACGTTAGAGGTACTCAAAGATCACTTTTATTAGCTATGGATGTTATGAGATGTTCAAGCCATTGTTTCTCGATGTGGAGCATGTCAAAGAGCAAAGACTCGCTTCAAACCAGGGTCTTACACCTTTCTTCCTATTATGGATCACCCATGGGAATACTTGAGCTTGGACTTTATTATGACATTGCCGAGGACACAAACAGAGAGATACTCCATCATGGTGGTTGTTGATAAGTTATCAAAAATGACACACTTTATTCCATGCAACAAAATCGATGATGCAAGCAAAGTAATAGATCTTTTCTTCAAGGAGGTGGTTCGGCTTCATAGAGTTTTAAGAACCATTATTTCGGACTGGGACACCAAGTTCCTTAGTTACTTTTGGAAGACACTTTGGGGGAAGCTAGAAATAAAACTCATGTTTAGCACTTCCTATTATCCTCAAACCGATGGGCAAACGGAAGTGACTAACCGTACATTGGGGACTCTCTTAAGAACAATGGTGAACCAGCATCTAAGAGATTGGGATTTGAAGCTCTCTCATGTTGAATTTGCTTACAATAAGGCGCCAAACGTAATAATCGGGCATTCTCTATTTGAAGTGGTATATGGTCTTAACCCTCTAACATCATTACCTATTGATTTGTAAGTTCATAAGGATGCATAAGAAAAGGTGAAGGCTATGAAGAAGTTCCATGAAAGCATAAGGGTGCAAATCGAAAAAACAAATGAAGCCTACAAAAAGAAAGCCAACAAGCATAGGAGGCTAACACTTTTCCAACCGGGCGACTTAGTATGGCTGCATTTGAGGAAAGAGAGGTTTCCATCCAAGCGGAAGAGTAAGCTTGCACTAAGAGCTGATGGTCATTTTGAGGTGATTGCAAGGGTGAATGACAATGCCTTCAAAATTGCATTACCAGATGAATTTAAGGGTGTGTCGGCTACATTCAATATGGGAGATTTATCCCCATATCTTGAAGAAATGACATTGGAGGATTTGAGGGCAAATCCTTTTCAAGTGCGAGAGGATGATCCAAACCCGAATCTAATTGAAGTTCCATGCTCGATCCATAATCCATCTAAGACTCCATCAAGTGTAATCCAATCAAGACCAATAGAAGAATACCAAGTCCAACCTCATCACTTGACAAATTTGACCCTACATGAAGTGTAAAACCCAAAACCTTGTTTTGAAGAGAGGCAAGCACAAATCCAAGCTATGTTCAAGCCCATTTCGTCCCTTCCTTCATTTTGGGGTCCCAAGCCCTCATTTGGTCACTCTTTTATCACTTGGGTCCATTAAAAGTCCAACAAGCCCAATAGAGTGTTTAATTAGCTCTAGGTATTTTATTGTCTAATTATGCACTTTACTTGTTGTTTGTGCTAAACTATGTTTAATTCAGTTTATTAGTTGCCTTGGGTGAAGCTAAGCAAGTCAAAGAAGCTTAAAGAAAGAGACAAGAGTTGACATATCACATGGCTCTAGGAATTACTTCTTTTGGCAAGGCAATTCATGACATTTTGGCATTCCCTTGCCTTAGATTCTTCTTTGGGATTAACATGAAGATTAGAGCCAAATGTCTTTGAAATGAGCTTGAAATGTAATGTAGCTTCATTTAGGTTTCATTTAAATGTAATATGAAGCCTATTTAAAGGCTCCTTGGTTGATGTACGTTTTTTACTTGGCTTAAATATTAAAGAAAATCTTCCTTACAAGTGTTTTGCAATTCCTCTTTATCCAACTCTTGACCAAGGAGTTGATGGTGATTCAAGGCTGGTGGGTTTCCTTTAGGCCTTGGTTTATTGGTTAAATTGTTGTTTGCTTGTTCTTACTTTCATCTCTTATCACTTTCTCCTTTGGCCGTAGTTTCTCTTGAAACTTACTTGGTTGAAGTTTATTTTTTTTCTATTGAGTTATGGTAGTTTAGAGTTGTGTTTGGAATTGAACTTGCTTGATCATCCCAATATAACTCACCTACTATTTGAACTTGCACTAAAACCACATAAAGACACCTTTACTATACATAACTTATCTTGATATTCTAAAGCCTTTTTATTCTCCTTTCCTCTCTCTTCCCCTTCTTACATATAACCTAAGGGTAAAATAGTCTTCTTTTCTTAGTGTATACATGAGTGTGTCTTTATCTTGCACCCTCGTGTTTCTCTAGTTTTACACATACAAACGTGTTACACTTTTTGCACCCCTGTGTTCCTCATGTAGCTTATACATGGGTATGTTGTGGACTCAAACCCCCGTGTTCAACTTTTTGTACATGACTTGCTTCCTAATGCTAATACAAACATTCACTTTTGGGGTTGCCACATATGGACATGTGTCTCATACTACACGACCATGTAAGTATCTCTACAAAACAAATGTATTATTGCACTAAATTTCCTTTTTCATGTAAAGGATACACTGGTATTTGGGCTATCTTACACAATCATGTATCATGATTTAGAAATTACACCATACTAGTTTTTACATATTTCAACCAACTTCTGACAATCCAATCATGCATCCACATTCAAAGTATGTCTTTAAGCATCCTAAGCATCTCTTTATTAATCAAAATGCATGCTCAATTATTAATTAATCCATCTTTAAGCATCATCAACATAAACTCCTAATCTCACCATATGTAAACCAATCATTGCCTCTATAACCACTATTGGCTTACTAAACATCACATTATATCACAAGAATTATGAATCCATCGTAACAATATATATATATAGAGAATCAATACTAAACATCCAAGTAATCACCATACTTACCTATTCTCTTATGTTCAAGCAAGGTCTTCGCGTGGTTTATGGGTTTCTGATGATCAAAGACTCCTTTTCGGTGTCCCAAAGCTCTCAATTCTCACCTCTCTTTCTATGCGTGCGATTGTGAATGTGAAAAATAATATCAACATTAGGTTTTGCGCCCTTATTACTAAACACAATTTCATTGCCAAACACTATATGTGAACATGTATTTTTTATACATGGGCATGTATAACGTTATTTATAATCAATTTTGCCGCGAACATGATCTTATCTCAAATTTAAATTCCACTGATGATGCACAATCGTGTATCCTAACATATAGAGACGTGCACCCCATTGACAACTCATCATTAATTATAATCCATTACAAAGAAAAAAGATTGGTTTATCCTTAGACTTATCTGTGAGTGTTATAGAGAGTAAGAGAGATTAGTGATTTGAATGACTAAAAGATGAGTTTTTTGTTTTATATAATTATGTCATTATTATAACTAATTAAAAATTTTAAGAGATATTTTCATACTTTAAAAATTTATAAAAAATGGAAAATGTTTAAAACGGATAAAATATGAGTTTAATACAATAAACATATAAAATACGTATTTAATATGTTTTGGGTTAAAAAAATTATAATAATATATTTAAAATATGAATCAAAAGGAAACAGGAATTAAATGTTAATAATTCATGTTTTTATTGGCTAGAGCTTTTTGATCGAGATGTTACCGGGGGCCTAGTTTGATCACTTAAGATTGAGAATTAATTATATTCCTGTTAATGCTTTTAACTGAAGATTAAAGACTTAATTGTTTCTCCTAAATAACTTTATAATTTGTAAAACGTTTAAGACTCCTTTGTTGAAAGAAGAAAGATAAGGGACCTTACTGAAAACACTTGAAGAGAAATATTATTATTGGTTTCTCCACTACCGTTCACTTCGCTTGCATTCTCGTTCGTTTCATTTCTCTCGAGAATTTCATTTCGTTTCATTTTCTCTTCTTTCTATTTCTTCATTTCCCAAGCCTTTCGAAAAATGGGATTGAAATTCTAGGGTTTTGAATCACAAGTAGGGTTTTGAATTCCTGTTTTCCGGTCGAAATTTTGAGTTAGGGTTACAGTGGTGAGCAATTGGAGGGATCTGAATCTATAGCTTTGAAGCATCAAAAAAAGGAGACGAAAACCACGAGAGATTGAAGATCAAAATGAGCTTGGATTCGGTCCCTTCAAACACGCATGGAGGTCTCGACGAGCAGATTTCTCAGCTCATGCAGTGCAAGCCCCTGTCGGAGCAAGAGGTACTGTATATTGAAAGCTTAATTTTTGATGGTTTTTTGAGTGTTTTTGTGGTTGGTTTTTGGAGGGAATGAGTTGGATCCGGGTGGGTGGACGGGTCGGGTAGAGTTCTATGGCGTTATTGGGTAAAGTTTTGTTTTTGGTGGGTGATCTGTGAGTTGCGCAGAGTTAGAGATTTTTTTGACCGATCTTGAAGTTATGGGGTTGATTTGAGGGTAATGGAGTCCGATCTGTTGGGGGGATTGCTTTAAATTTGCTTTTGGGATGGTGAAAGTGACAGCTCTTGTAGAATTTGGGAATTTTGAGTGGTAATTTCTTATATTATTGAATCAAAAGAGTGGAGATTTTAGCAATTTTGAGGGCATGAGACGTAATTTAATTCGTTACACTGCTGAAACGGAAGTGGAGAATCTTCATGTTTTATCCTGCTAGCTGTGCTTAATGATTTCTTGATGAATTGTGTTTTCATGATGGGTGATGTGGCTAATTATTTCTTGCTACATGTTAGTGCTTAGATAAGTGGATTTTGGTATATGTGACGTTTTCATGCTTTGATAATATTGTTTTTTCATTGAAGCTGAAGGACCTTGCAAACTTCCCACACACACACACACACACGCACACACACACACACATGCGCGCGCACGCACACACACACACTCGCGCGCGCGCACACACACACATTTATTATTGATAGGATATATAATATTAATGATAGGTGAAGCTATGGTTCTCTGTTTTATCTGCTTTAATGATAGCATTTTTAGGGTTCTCTGTTTTTGGTTAGTCCCTTTCATTGTTATGTTTCTTGATTATGAGAAGTAACTATGATGATGAAATAAACCAAAGATAAAAGCTGTGGAACATGTGACAATATATGTATCGCCATAAATTCCTGGAACTTTTTCTATTGAAGATGGTTAATTATTAAGAATCTGATGAAGTGTACTACTTTTAGTTTTATTGCCTTATATGGTGGGAGCTTTTCCCTTAAACTTTAATGAAGGGTAGTTCTACAATTTGTGCTTTTGTCTTATCTTTCATTCTTTTTTGTCTCATTTGTGTGTTTATTATATATATCTCTGGTGGATGAAAATTTTCTGTCAGCAGTCTAGCAATTTATTTACCCATGATCATTGTCTTCATGATTCAGGTTAGATTGTTATGTGATAAGGCTAAAGAGATATTGATGGAAGAAAGCAATGTTCAGGTATGCTTTCTGTCCATATTTTTATTACCTTTTCCTTTTTTTGGTTGTTTTCTGATTTCAGATGTATATTGGTAGATTCTTTTAGACATGCTTTTGATATGTATGTTTTACGCACTTCTGTTACTTCATTTTCTTATTATTTTTTTGCTCTCAACTAGTCAACTTCTTAGATCTAGATTGGCAATTGGGGGTTGTCAAAAGGGAAGGCGATTTAGCGTCATTAGTTTTCAAGTTCGTTAGCTAATCAACATTCTTGTTGCAATGATTCCTTTTTCTGTTTCTCATTTAACCATTTCTTTTATAATTAATTGGCACGTATTTCTGCTCAGTTCAAATTAATTATTTTTGATAAACAACCATAACCTTCTCAGCTAATTTTTGAATTTGTAGAAGTTAAGTTCTGAATTGGATTTTTATCTGGGTCAGAGCTGCAAAGTTTTGTAGCCTAGCTAGGGTAATTTGTGTGAATACATTTTAGTGTGTTTCTGCCTTTTACTTTATTTGGGTGGAAAAGAATTTTGTCAGTCTCTTTCAACTACTAGTGGATATTGCTGTGTCACTCAAAGTTATTGGTTTTGTGGTTTGTGCATTAGGTTTGTGTTCATTATTATTTTTTTCTTTTTTGGGTGTTAGACATGCTCAATGAATTTGAAGTGCTGTGAATTCTAGTTAATCTTTTTGGTTTTATGCAATGCAGCCTGTGAAGAGCCCTGTTACAATCTGTGGTGATATTCATGGGCAATTTCATGATCTTGCAGAGCTTTTTCGCATTGGGGGAAAGGTATTACTCTAGTTTGGGTTATTTCTATGTTGAAAACTTTTTGATGAATTAAGGACTGTGATATATGATGAGATGATAGTTGGACTTTAATTTGAATGTGGAAATCTTGCTAATTAAGCTCTTGACAAATGTGTTATAGAAATGTTGAGACATCAGTTTCTTAATTAATATAAAGTGAAAGGAAAATATCCTTGATATTCCTTGAGGTTTAACCTGAATACAATTGGACCCTTTTGCTTCAGTTTTTCATTAATTACCTCTCTTTAAAATGAAATATGATGGTACCTGTCCTAGGTTGAATTATTATGAGCTTGCTACTGCATGCCCCGCAACTAAAATATATCTGGTCTCACTTATTTGCCTAATGTGGTCAGAAACCTCAAGAGATAATAAAATTACATTTTGGATCTGATATTTGTTTTTGACATGGTGCAATATTTGCCTTTGTTGAAAATCTTTATTTTTTTGTCTTCCTTGAGTATAATCCTTTAGATTCTGGATCAAATTTTCTTATCAGTGTCCGGATACAAATTACTTGTTCATGGGAGATTATGTTGACCGTGGGTACTACTCAGTTGAAACTGTAACAGTAAGTAGAGTTGCTATCTCTCTTTTCAATGTTTAATGCATTTTAATTCAAGCTGTAAAGCATCTAATCTTATGAATTATCAATTGTTTATGATTCATTTCCAATAAAAAAATTTTCAGAAATTTTTTCATGCTCTATGTGGTTGAAATTTTTCTTCAGCTACTTGTTGCTTTGAAAGTGCGTTATCATCAGAGGATTACTATACTTAGGGGGAATCATGAAAGTCGTCAGGTATGCTTTGTGGTGTCCTTTTTTTAGTTATGCATTTAAATTATGGAGCATGGCTTATGTAACCATTTTCTATGCTTGATTTCAAGTTATTGAATGTTTAATTGTAGTTGTCAGATCTGACCACAAAGTATAGTTTATCTATCAAAATGATGAAAAATTCAATTAAGCATCATTTTTTGTTGTTCTGTTACAGGTGAAATTTCTGTTTGTGACATTATGATTCTGCCTCTTGTTTTTACATCTATTTATCTTGATTGATTGGTTTTTTTTTTTTTATCAAAAGCTGATTATTGAATTATGTTTCTTATTGCAGATTACTCAAGTTTATGGGTTCTATGATGAATGCCTTAGGAAGTGAGTTTTCTGGAATCCTTGGTTTCTAAGGTTCATTTTTCTTTAAAAATGTAACAAGAAATTTATAAAGTTTTTGGATAAGATTGTGACCTTAATTCAGAATGTGTGATGCAATTTTAAATTGTTCCTTTTAGAAACTCTGCATTTGCTTCCATTTCTTTTGTCAAGTTGCTATGTGACTGTCTTGGCGCAATGTCACACAGATTATTATTTGTTCAGTGAGACAGTTATGGCTATCCAGTGAATATGATTCAACAGGAAATAATTTTATTTGAGATGTAAAGTCTGTGGGCTATTTTTTAAGAAAATTATGAATGCTGGTTAAGGTTACAGATAACAATTATTTTATGTAACTGAATGCAATATTCTCCTTGTTTCTTATAGAAATATAAAAAACTGTATTTCTGCTATTATCCTTTCCTTTTATTCTAAGATATTTATTCTTGCTTATATTTGCAGGTACGGAAATGCTAATGTCTGGAAGATATTTACTGATTTATTTGACTATTTTCCGCTGACCGCATTGGTTAGTATGATTATATATTATTTGTTGATATCTTAAGATAAACATAGAATGATTATGGGCTTGTGGAAAGAAACATTTAAGGAATAGAGAATGCAACTAGAATCTCAATTTGTAAAATATACTGCTTGATATACCAAGTTAAGCAATTTCTAACTCTTCGAGTTTCATATATATTATAGTTTGTTGTTAACAAAGCCCATAGTTTTGAGTTTGTTCTTGCTTAGTGCTAACATGTGTATTTTGCAAGTGGAATATTAAATTTTAATTGTTGTGTAATTGGTTTTGCTAATATCTACAGTTTGGGATTAATTTATTATATGGATCCTTATTATATTTTTCTCTCTTGAAGGTTGAATCAGAAATATTTTGTCTCCACGGTGGATTATCTCCATCCATTGAAACCCTTGATAACATACGCAATTTTGATCGTGTTCAAGAAGTTCCCCATGAGGGTCCGATGTGTGACCTTTTATGGTCAGATCCGGATGATCGTTGTGGTTGGGGCATCTCACCCAGGGGTGCTGGATACACCTTTGGTCAAGTAAAAATAATTTCCCTTTTTCCTTCTAATAGCACTTTTCTTTAGGTGTGCTCATTTTTGTTGTTTCTGCAGGATATATCAGAGCAATTTAACCATACAAATAACTTAAAGCTGATTGCAAGGGCTCACCAGCTGGTTATGGAAGGATACAACTGGGGACATGTAACTAACTACTTTACCCAATTCTGAGGCTGTTATGGGTTTCTTTTGGGTTATTGACCATTGAATAATTGGTTCTGCATTTTTTTGACAGGAGCAAAAGGTGGTTACCATATTTAGTGCTCCTAATTATTGTTATCGCTGTGGCAACATGGCATCCATCTTGGAAGTTGATGACTGCAAGGGTCACACCTTCATTCAGGTTGGTCTCACTCGCACTTTTGCACACGTATCTCATTCACACGCTTGATTGCCCACTCACACAAACTGAACCCCTAAGCATGATTACCAAAGGCCCCCTGCTGTTGCTCAGGTTGTGATTTACGAACATTTTACCTTTGCAGTTTGAACCTGCTCCAAGGAGAGGAGAGCCAGATGTGACAAGGAGAACACCTGACTACTTTCTATGATGCAAGCTGGTATTAAATTGATGAATTCCCTGCATCCAGTGCCTGCAGCTGGTTTATGTACTAAGGGCTTTTTCAAATTAAAGATTTACAATTACACTGAGGTGATGATTGGGTGAACAAGCTTGTAAAATTGGCAGGGAAACCCCCTTGATTCTGTTGTTTCCTTGTTATGCTCGAGTTTCAACAAAGAGGAAGCAGTGGAGCTGGTGATGCCGATGTCGCTCATGTACCATTTCCAGCAAACAATGTGGAATTTTTATTTCTTGATTTTTGTTTTGTTCCCTTTCTTTTTGCCTTTTTTCTGATGTAGAAGGATACAATATCTTGGGTTTGGGGATCTGTAGAGGGATGGAGTTGACTTTTCTATTTTTGTCTTTGATTATGGGTGCTTTATATATTTTTTTTCACTTTGTCTCAGTCAAATGTGTTCTCTAGCAACCTCTCTTCTTGTTTTTCATTCTAGTATCTGTTTCTTTGGATTTTACAGGTTTGGATGGTAGCATCTACTAAGTATTCCAATCCTTTTCAAGGTTCATTTTATTAATATTAGCTTCTTTATATACTTCCAAATGAGTTATCCTTGGATGATCAGTAAGTTGGATCATTCAAATTATTGTTAATAACGAGCAAGAGATGGTTGTAATGTCATTTGATTTTGAAATACTTAAGTTGGTTTCTTTGATTTATAGACAAAAGTTTGTAGGTGTGTTATTGAATAAAACTATGCTACAAATTGTATAAAATCATAAGTATGAAGTGAGGTGACAATTTGTGATTGAATGTTCTGATTGATTATTTATTCATTTACTTCAAAATTATTCAATCAGATGTTATCATTTCAGTTTGTCAGTTTGTATAATTTGTTTGTATATATAGTGGTACTCATTTGGTATTATTCTTTAGCAATGTTGAATGAAATCGACAAGATCTTGTAGATTCCTTACTGTAAGCTCAAATGGCAATTCCTAAAAATTGCTGGTGCTTGCACAAATGGAAATAGGGTGTAAATTTTAACATTACAGAATTGATAATCTGACGAAATATATATCTACTTGTATTTGCAATGGTTGTTCAATGAAGTGTAAATATTCCCCCTTTAAAAGGGGGCAACTGTTACATACATTCACAAAAACACAAGCCTTTATGCAATCTAATTCTGTTCTTAGTATTATCTTCAAGAAAAGCTGAAGCAAGGTGTTGATTGAGCTTTAAAATATGCCAAGGGTAGCATCATAAACTTCTTTGTCCTTCCCACATAAGCCCTTTTTGTCAAGTTATCGTAGTCATTTTCTTCAATAGCATCTAGAATCTGTCTGTACAGTAGTAAGGATGACCATACCTGCAAAAATTTGCATATATTTCACCATCAATCACTTGGTTCATGTTTTTTGTTTTTGCCATTGATGTTGAGAAATAGAAATGTCATTTAAATAATACCGGCCAACGGCTAGCCTTGTCAAGCTGTGTAGCTCCTACTTCAGCGAGGTTGAAGTAGAATCTTGCTCTTTTAATCTGCTCTTTCATGAACTCTCTCCATCTATCATTAACTTTTCTGGAGAAAACATCCTTATCAGATAGTCCAAACTGTGCTAGTTCATCTTGGGGAAGATAAACTCTCCCTCTTGAAGCACTGGGAAAAAAAACCAATAACAAAGTTAAAAGTGAGTAAATTAAGAAGCTTCAGCTTTAAGCAAATTATGGTTTCTCTTTCTGAAACTTACTCCTCTCCCACATCTCTGAGAATGTTTGTCAATTGATTTCCAACTCCCAAGTAGAGTGCAGCATTATATATACTTTGTGTAGAAACTGCAGATTCTGGTGCAATTCCCATAATTGGAACACTCATTAGGCCTACTGTCCCAGCCACATAGTAGCAATAAAGATAGAGTTCTTGAAAGTTTTCGTATCGACATTTTCTCGTATCCATTCTCATTCCCTCGATCATGTCCTTGAAAGGCTGTTAAAAAGAAAGAATATAAATCTATTATTACATCAACCTTTTTAGGTCCCTTGCCTAGAGAAGTGAATTCTGTAAGCACCTTGATGTCTAAAGGGAAGTTGAAAACAGTATCAGTTAGTGCAGCATCAAGCATGTCATAAGGGCGCCCATCAAAAATGTCTTGCAGCCTTTCTTCCCATCTATCAAGAACGCTGGAGCTCATACATACAGCATTGTGCCCATCAACCAGCTCATCAGTCCTCCTGCACCAAACTGCAGAAATTCATTTCAATTAGTCTTCAGTTTTATTTTCTAGATTCTAGAAATTCTCCGACACTTGCTTCCCCAGCCTAGTTTCAAAAACTGGAGTCTCCAGTGAACCCTGCAACCTTTAAAGGGCAGAAAACAATGCCCATTTCAAGAAAATCAATTTAGAAAGTGAGTCATCTCCTAGAATTAATCTGCAGAGTCAACAATTATTACTCACCGTAAATCGCCCATATCGCTTTTTGTCGCTCCTTTGTCATTAACAAGGTACCTGCATCAAGAAACCAACAGAAGAATTAATTCAAACCTTGTGGTTTTAAGCCACCACCAATTGTTGGAAAGAAGGGAAGTGAAATTGAACCTAGATAAAAAGTCTTTGCATATTCGGCACAAATATTTCCGCATCTTTGATAAGCTTCTTCAAGGAACAAAGGAGCGAACCCAGGCTTTCTTCTGCAGGAATCTTCCTTACAAAACAATGAAACCTGCGACTGCCTCTCAACGATTTCGCGGACATGGAGATCAGTGTGAGGAACACCTAGTCTTGACAATCCAGGGAAGCTTACTGAGCTAGTTTTCCTGGGGGCCATTGTAACTCCACCACTGCTTGTTGCTGTTATCACTAGAGGCCTTCTACAGAATTCTATTTTGCCATTCCCAACCCCCGTAGGCATTCCTGCTATGGAAAATGTTGGACTCATTTTGGCCTCTCAATCTTTCCCCTTTCTTGAAATATTAAAGGATCAAGCTGACGAAAACAATGAGAAGTTTTCTAACAGAATATTGATAAACAATGAAAAGTTTCTTCTCGAACGTTTCCCACATTGTCCATATTGAAGAAAAACAACAAACTTGGGATAAAATAGATGGATGATAAGGCCTCTTGGGAATCTAACAATGCAGTTATTGGGAAACTTATAAACATATGAGTCTAATGAGACAAATACACAAGTGATTAAGATTGGTTTTGATGAAATTAATACAAGGATTAGAGATTGACTCTTAGGTTGATGAATAGTTGTTTAGTTAGGATGTTTAAATTGTCAGGATCATTGGTAAATTGTAAAGAGTTGAGAATAATAGTGTATTTTTACAAAGATGCTACGTTTGTCTATTTGCAATTGGTCAAAAATTCCAGGGAGCCGTCTTCTTGTGTGCAATTCTTATCAGAATCTTGATCTCAGTTGATGCCTCGTTTGTTCAATTTCTGCGTGCTCTTTGTTGTCACGTCATCACCTCTAAATTATAATATTGCAGTTTGCTTCCAAGTGGTTTGAGATGAACTAAGCTCAACACTAATTAAGGTATCATGTCCATCTTTTTCCCAGCAGAAGATTTATGAATTCATTATTTTCAAAGGAAGTATCTAGGGTCACATAGTACATCATTGGTGACAATGAGTTAGAGATTTTGTATTTTCTTCATTAAATAAATACATGTATTCCGTATTCAGATGAAAGAAACTTTTGCAAAACCTAATAACAAATATGTAGACTGTTTTCACTTGTTTGAGAGGCTTCATTTGTTATTTTGACCATATAAATATTATAATTCAATTTTGTTGGTCTTAAAATTCTTACATTAGATAATTGTTAAGAGTTAACAAAACTTCGATTATAAGGTGTTATGATGATGTATATGGGTCTTCTTGTTCGGTTGTAAGCGAAAATTCCACTTCTTGATAAGCAAATACGGGTGTAGAGGATAACACCTTTGAATCCGTAAGCGCGTGGTTTGAGTTTAACCTATAAAAAAGTCATATTAGAATTTCTTTTAGGAAATCTTACTACGGTTTCTTTTTCTAATGAGAATTTTAACAGAATTTTTTTTAATAATAAAAATCTTAATATATAAACACATTATCCTTTTGTATTCGCGATATAACAATTTATTTGTATATATACTTATTATTACAAGAGAGGTTTAGGAAATATCAAAATAATATTTAACTATGCTAGCCATAGCCTTATTTTAGATGAACTAGGGTAGACCGTGTGCATTTTCTGTTTACTATACGAGTAATTGGTTTATTGATTTTATAAACTCTCTAATTAATAACAGAGGACGTTGAAAACAATATATCTTGACGAATTTGCAAAAGTAGGATTACATGCTGTATTGAAACCAATAGATATTGTCAAATCAATAAAAAGGAAAAAAACAAGGCGTCTGATAAACTTAACACACATAATATCTATTCTTCAGATACATGCAAATGAAAAATTATGACGTGAGAAAAAACCTTATTTGTAAAACTAACTTTTGAGATGGAAAGAGCCAAAATATCACTTTGTAGAGTCCAGAAGTCCCCTGGCTGAACCAATACCCATGGATCCAAGGAAGTAAAACCATTAATGTTGCCGGATTAGGAAGAAAAATTAATGAAAGTGAAGTGAGAATGTGAAGCCAAAGCTAGAATTAACAACACACAATACCAACATTTTAGAGACAGTAACCATACAAATCGAAATTGTGATTTTAGAGAGGACAGATTTATTGTTGATGTTAAATTAACAAGAACTTTTCAGCCCTTTGATGTCATCACTTCAACGATATTTATGCATAATTGTTTTATATTTTGTCTCATTTAATCGGATAGTGCTTTTAATAAGTTTCGACATAGCCAAAAGAGTCTTTTTGAGTAAGCTAGAAAACAAATTAAGCCTTTTCGTCCCAGAAATTCATGCATAAATGGAGCTAAACATTCTAATAAAAAGCCATTGTCATATTAATTCATTATTTTATTTTCAAAAATTAAAAAAAAAATTGATTCTCTAATGTGAAAATTTTGAAAAAGAAAAACTAATACCTAATATATAATATAATTAGGTTTATATATACTCTTTCCTTTCATTTAGTAATAAAATATCAATTATTTTTTTTTTTTTACGATGAAGAGATTTATATATACGTATAAAAATTTTATTATTTGAGATAATTTTTTTTTCTTTACAAAAATAATTATACCGTCAAAAAATCTTCATGAAGTATGAAGTGCATGGTTTTGTTATAAAAAAAAAAAAGATGGTTTCATATATTCTTTTTAAAGTTCTAAAATAAACTTGTTAAGCAACCTATTATGTCATGATCAATGTTGATAGATTTAAAAATATGGCAAAATCTGTTCAAACTTCTCCCACTATCATCCACCAAATTGCTTTTTGGGTTGGAATTTGAGCAACCCACATGATGTAAGAGAGGACCTAAGAAGGGATTTGTAACATCCCTCCCTAGTAGTACTACCCACCGAAGGAGAAATGTTACGAATTAATATTCGTAGCGTCTATTTTTTTTTCTTTTTAAAAATACTTTACAATAAACGCATCATTAAAAGTGTTTAGGAAGTATTCCAAGAAAACTAAAAATCTGGAAGCGAACAAAAGATGTATATACTCATACGAAGACTCATCTGAAAGTATCTGAAAACAAGGAGTAATCATATGTAACTGTACCATAATCTCAAAAAGTCAAAAGTCGATAAAAACATGCCACTGTATGCTTGTAATATAAACCAGAGATAACCTGCTCCAGCCGGATCTACCTACGCTGACCTGACCCTGCCTCGCAGCTACCTCGATCACCTGTACCTGCAATCAGGAAAGAAAAGGGAGTGAGTGATAAGAACACTCAGTAAGGGGAAAGAATCAAGTAAACTATCCTCTTTTTTTTTTTTTCCTGTTCTATCTCACTTTTGGGACTCAACCTCACACATCTTAACCTCTACAAGAGATTGAGGGGATAATTTAATTCACTCTTTACTATTTGGGTCATACTTTGTCCCATCTGGTGTCTATTTAATATTTTCTGGAAGCTAACTATAGGGATTTGACACTTTTCTAAGCTCAAGCTCTTTTTCTTTCACTACACTATTTCTAAATCTGAATTGAGCTCTACTGCGAGCATGCTCTACTGCGAGCGAACCCTACTAGGGGTCTATGTCCTACTACGGACGTGTCCTACTGCGAACGTGCCCTACTGTGGGTGGTGTAGTGTAAAGTACCCCCTCATAGTTTATAGCATGCATGCGGGTCTTACATCTTACTAATTTTACTTCCATTTAAATTTATTCATAACTCACCAGACATTACTCTTGGGACGACCCCTAAATCTTGAGCCCCAAATTCTTTTTCTTGCTTTTCTTTCTTTTTCTTTTCTTCTTTTCTTTCCTTTCCTTTCCTTTCTTTCCTTTCTTCTTCCTTTTCTCTCTTTCTTTCTTTCTTTCTTTCTTTCTTGCCCAGAATTAAGAAACACTGTTCACAGAACAGTCATTTAGCAGGGTAGCCTTCTTTTCATACAATTTAACATCCCAAACGGTTTCTAATTCATACAAGCTATATATCGTTGAAAAGAGGATTCAAAGATCTTTCCAACGAGCTATAATAGCACTCATAATTCAATAGATAAGGCAGTCAAAACGTAAGCTAAATTCAGTGATAAAATTGCGAAATACTGTTCACAGAACAGACATTTGGCAGGGCAGCCTACTTTTCATACAATTTAACCGCCCAAACGGTTTCTAATTCATACAAGCTATATATCATTGGAAAGAGGATTCAAAGAGCTTTCCAACAAGATATAATAGCGCTCATAATTCAATAGATAAAGTAGTCAAAACGTAAGCTAAATTCAGTGATAAAATTACGAAATACTGTTCACAGAACAGACATTTAGCAGGGCAGCCTTCTTTTCATACAATTTAACCGCCCAAACGGTTTCGAATTCATACAAGCTATATATCATTGGAAAGAGGATTCAAAGAGCTTTCCAACAAGATATAATAGCGTTCATAATTCAATAGATAAGACAGCCAAAACATGGGACGAACTCAGTAACAAAAACTGTAAATATCATACAACTTTCTGCCTTAAACCAAATCATACACATAGACATCCCAGATGGCAAAACAACATTCCTCAACTTCAAAATCACCATTTATAATATAGATCCGAGGAATCAAAAGCTTAAAACATGCAACATATCAATAATGATTCCCCTTACCTTGTTTCAAGCTAGATCTTTGCAAATTGGTTTCCTTCTCTTTGTTTTGCTTCCTTTATCACCAAGACCATTTTAAATCAATACCAAAACACACTAGCATAATCACATAACATGCATATAAACATAGATAAAAGGGAAAAGAATGAGATCTTTAGTTACCAAAGCTTCCAAGTGCTTCCTTTTCTTTTTCTTTCCTTATTTATCTTCCAAAAGCCTTCCAAATTACTCACTGTGCAGCAAAGAAAGGAAGAAGATTGTCTTCTTCTCTAGAAGAGACGACAGAACGATGGAAAAAGGAAAAAGAAAGCAAAAGGTAAAGGGAGCAGGTTATTGACTTTTCTCCTCCTTTTCTTTTTTTCAATATATTATTATTATATTATTATTTTACTTTTATATATATCTCAAAACACACATACAATTGGAAATATCTCCAAACAGGGTCAAAAGACGTAATTATCCCTGGAACATATCTGAGGGTATTACAGGATTAGTGGACCTTTTTATATAATAAATCTTTTTTTTCTCTCTCTCTCTCTATACGTAGTAATTTGGTATAATTTATTTTGTAATCTGACCTCACTAATCTATAGCTACGATAAAATTATCACTATAAAAAATATTAGTTTTAGTAAGAGAAGTAATAATAAGAAGTTATATTCCATTGTTGTAAGTACTTTTTTCATAATTTTAACGATAAATTATTAATACTCTTTAAAATCAAAGAAATTTATAACTTTAATGATAGAAAAATAGTTATTAAAAATCTATTTTTTGTTATTAAAAAATTTTAAAGATAAAAAAAATCCTGTCATCAATTATCGTTATAGTTTCTGCCATCAAAAGTATTAATAACGAGAATAGAAAAAATTTCTCCTTCAGTAAAACCCTTTTTTTCTTATAATGTATTTTATATTATTTATTAAACAAATAAGGTATGTTTTTTAATTAAATATATTTTATTTTTTTAATAAAATTATATTTATATTTTTTATATAAAATTTGAGTATACAAATAATTTATCTTTATGTAATTAGATGATTTTGAATTAAAGATAAGGTAATATCCAATCATATGATAATATAACATTTATATATATAAATTATGTATAAAAAATATGTATATATAATATTGTACTTTATTTTTATATTGCCTTTATCAATTAGACATTGATAAAAAGGTGAAAACTAAATATTGTTTGTTTTATTTTTATATTATTTTATTTTGAAATTATACCCCTTACTACATTTATCTTAAAAACAATTATTTCAAAGTGGATTATTATAATACAAATTCTTGGCATAAATCTATAATACAATAATTTACCCTTTAATTGTTGAAAAGATAATGAATCTCCAATATCTCTTTACTTCATTGAATTAATGAATTAAGATTTTATATAAAAAAAATTTTATTCAAAATATAAATTGATAAAAAATCAAGGATAATGTGCAAATAACTTCTTCAAGTACATTGAACTCCGAACCAAACCACAATTTTTACATCAATAATTGTTTTTAAGATCCACTTTCTAACTCTGACAAAGTTGTTAATTTGCTTATGTTATTGTTTTGATAATATATATCTAAAACATGATAAATTGTTTTTGTTTATAGATCATTTATCAAATTAATTTCAAAATATTATCTAAAATAATTATTATTCATGTCTCCATTTTCGTAAGGGATATCAATCATTGTTCTTAATCAGTTTTCATTACTAGAATAGCAATGATATTTGTTCTTTATTCGTAGAAAAAAATCTTCTTCTCATCCCTATACTTGCAAAGTAAAATCTTTATCATGTACTATTTAAACACAACATAAACATATTAAACAATAAAACTAACTAAAACTAAAACTAACCTATTATTTCAAATACCATAAATAATATATGTTAATTATCTTAATATACACAATAAAAAATATAAATTAATTTAAAAAAGATAAATAATCTAAAACTATAATGATATGTTAGTAATTTAAGTAAAAATATTAATATAAATGAATGAAAATAGGGTAGGGGCACATATTATATATCTCTATCTCTGATTGTGAGAATATTTTTCATTTTTATCCCTATCCCTTTTTCAATTTTTATCAGAAAATCTCCCTTATATTAGAGTCAGAGAGGGTCCAATATCCTAAATTTGGCCATAAAGTTATTATCTCTTTAAATTTGTCAAATAAAAAAAATACTATAGAAGCTTAAAAAAAAAAACTCACTAATAAAAGATATTTGATATATTACAACAATTTTCAATGTGTTTAATATTAATTAATTTTCAGCAAATTACTTTGTCCCACCCAAGTTTTGCTCAAAAGCATTTTCCACCCCTTGATTATATAAATTACATTTATGCACCCAAAATCAAACTTCATTTGAAAAAAATAAAGGTGTAAGGAAAAATAGTAATTTCACCATCTATAAATTATGAAAAATAAATAAATCTTATACACATCACACCTTAACATTTTAAATATAATATTTTAGCCCTGTTACAAAATTGATTGAAATCATGTAATGAATTCATTGCAAAATGTTTGGAAACCCTAACCCTAGTCACTAGTAGCCTCCTATGTACACTGTTTATAGATCTTTGTTGGTTCTCCTTGTCAATGACGAAGCCATAGTTTCTAGCATCGGAGAAATTGTTTCTAGTCATCGATGAAGAAGTGAGAAGTAGGATTTCTAGTCATTGATGAAGAAGCGAGAAGTAGAATGAGATGATGATGTACGTCGAATGGAGCTTCTAGTGTTGTTGATTTTGCTTCCAATGTAGGTGAAGTCGATGCCAAGTAGAGCAAGGGGTAGATCGATAGGTGTGGAAGCCAAATGATATGCTAAAATTTGACGTCGACTTTACCCAGGATGAGATGATGTATTAAGATCTATGAAAGTTGATGTTGTCATCTTTGTTTTTAGCGTTGAATGTGAGATTAGTAGGATGGGATGCCAGAAATCAAAATAGACGCCATATAAAATTGGAAATGGCAAGATCAGTGGATGCAAAAAGTCGAATGAAATTCTCGATGGTGAGTTAAAAAAAAAAAAGGAGAAAAAGAGGGTATTTATGCAAATATGATATCTAAAAGAATTTTTAAATTTTTTTGATATGCGGTAATATTATAATTTTGAAAAGTAAAATAGTTAGAAATAATATGGTAATTTAACTTTAGAAATCATATCCAGATTCTTTTCCCATTAATGGAGATTTATTTTTGATGGAAAAAGGTAATTTATGCCATCAATGGTGAAAAAGTGTTTTTAACCCAAACATTAGGTGGGAAAAAGATATTTTTCAATAAAACCCCATCTATAAACTTTCAAAAACCCTTAAGGAAGTGTTTAGTTTAGAAAATATTTTATTACTAAAATTTAAAGATTACCTTGAAGATTATTGGATATAAATTGTTACTATGTTTGATAAAATTTGATAAGAATTGATAGATATAAATAATTATTATGTTTAACTAGAATTAATAAAAGAATATTAGTGTATTATTTTACTTAAATACTGTTATATATAATTATTCTAAAATAGTTTTTATATTATTTGAAAATGCGATTATTTTTCTTAAAAAATTAATAAATAAAAATATAATTATAATAAAATCAAGATTACAAAAATAATCTTTTAATACCTAAAGTGAAAGTGATAATTAGATTATCTTCATATCACCATTGATAATAAAAAATTATTAGAATATTTGATTACATGTAAATAAAATAAAATAATATAAGTAATAAAATATAGATTACCAGATTAATCTTTAAGCCCCTCCACCAAATGCCCCTAAGGATTTTTCAAGTATTCTCTCTTCAATGGCTTCCAAGGCAGCTGTTACTTCAAGTGCTCTCCTCTTCTTCAGGACTACGCTGATTTCACTCCCTTATCCCTTCGTCATCAGCCACATGAACTCGCCCTCTATCTGTTACCGCTATGGTTGATTCAAGTTTTGATTTGGGTTTGTTTACAGAAACCACCAGATGCTGACTTCTGCGCTTTGGCTGAAATTGATGCTGGTACAACCTTTGCTGTCTCGTTGGCCTTGGTAAAGTGAGTGAAGGAGTTGATGTGTTTTTAAGCTCACTCTCAAAATGCCGCAATGTTAATGTTCCCGTTATTGTCACTTGCTCTTGAAAAATTCTGCTCTATTTTTCATCAATCTTCGCCTTGCCATGTGTCACGTATAACGAGCGTTTCACTACCTTATCGATCAAGTAATCGTTTTAATATTAGTCAAATAAAAGTTGGCAGATACATGATTAAAGATTTTTTATTATGCATCTAGAAGGATTTATGTCTACCTAAATAAATGTAACTTATTTGTGAAACAGAGGAAGTATTCTATGAACTTTCTTTCCTTGTCATCTATAACTTGGGGAATCATTAGAATGTGATAATACCTGCAGTCCATGAGTAACTTGAAATGTTGTGCTTAGCATGAAATGATTTGATTTTCTTCCAGTTCTCTGTCCATATGCACGCATTTTTCCTTTTTAAATTATAGTAGGGTTGTATTTAGGGTTTGGCTTAATGATGAGATAATTATATCAGTGGCTGGTAGCAATTTTTGTCCATATTGCAGTCAAATTCATCTCCATTATGAGTTGTAAGGATAGCTGATTTAATTGATTGTTTTAACGTTTGTTGGGTTTATTTTCATTTTTGTATATAATATCGGCTTTGAGTTTAAAATTGATAATTAGTTGATGAAAAAATAATATTTGTTAAACTAAGGTGTGATTTATGTGCTAAAACTATTAATTTTATCAAAAAATAATAGATTTTATGCCAGTAAAAAATTTGGGTTTAAGCTTAAATTTTAATTTTTGCTTAAGAAAATAAGATTTATTAAGTTGAATATGGTACTTCGATGATGGAAAATTGAGCATTTGGAACACTTATTCTAGAAGTGCAAACCAAGGTGGTGATAATTAGGGTCAGTGGAAGAGTTGAGATTCAGGAAATGGTGAAAGTAGCAGTCGAACTGGTGGTTGAAGCAGCTAGGAAATTTCAGATGGTAAGAACAAAGGAGATACAACTAACGAGACTGGGGGTCAATCATCTGGTTGTGGTCAGTTCAAAAACAAAGGAGAAGTAAGTGGTGCAGGAAGCTCCTGGGGGAAGAGAAGCCATGTAAGTGGAAGGGAGAAAGGAGGGTGGTAATTACTCTTCATAGAAAATTAACTCATGTGGAAGAGGGAAATAAGGGTTATACTCTCGCCTCTTACTTACTCGCTATTTCTTTCTCTTCTTCCATCTTCTTCTCCTTCCTTGTTTCACCTACATCACTCCTTTCTTTTTCTTTTGCTTCTCTTTTTTCTTTCGTGATATGGGCAATCGTAGCCTTGGCAGCGCCATTGGACCACAATATGGCCAGATTGAGAACATTTTTCTTTCTTTTGCCTTTTTTTTCCTTTCTTGATATAGCCAATCGCAACACCGAGCTACGATTTGGCTACATCAAGCAAGAAAAACACTTTCGTTTTAAATAGCCTTTATTGATGACCTCTTTCTTTTCTTTTTCCATTTTTTTTTTTGGCTTTTGTTGCTGCTATAACGGATGCTAGCTGTTTTTATTTGTAATTCTTTATGGATGGTTCCCATGGCCATAGCCACCAGCAACCACACTTTCCACTCATTTTATATTTTACTTTGTCTTCACGTAAAATGGTTTGGTAAGAAGTCTAAAATGACAAGGAAAAGGGTTAAAAGTGTTAGAACTGGGGAAGATTAAGAAATTAACTGAGAGGGGAAGAAGAGAAAAGGAAGAGAAGTGTTACTTTGTCTTCTTTTTTTTGTTTTTTTGCATGAAAAAAATGTGATTTATATATTTAAGAAAAAAACTTAAAAAAGTATTTTTATCAAACCTTCCCTGGGTGGAAAAATATAAATCACTCATTATTTAATTTAAATTTCCATATCTATGGAATTCTTTCCAAATTGAAATATTACAAAATTGTAAGACATAAGTTATAATATTTCATAATTAGACTTGAAAATAGGGCGGCCTATCCTAGAAAAGTTACCATTTCATAGAGGTTCGAAATGGTGCCCCACAGAGGCAGCAAAGAGCCACCTAGGCTGGGGATGGGCTAATCGTGGCGGCCTACCCACGACTTATTGTTAGATAATTCAAATGATTCAGTTTTAAACCATGTGCCTACAGTTGCAGCCTTGCAAGCTGTGCCCTTGAGGTGTTAAATTTTTTATTTTATTTTATTTTTTTCAATTTCTCATTCTCTTTGTAATTTTAATATTTATTTCGCATTCAATATTTTATTCATTTAATTTTAATATTTCTATTTCAATTATCAATTTCTCTTTACATTGTATTTATTTAATTTTGTATTAACTTTTTGTCTTTGATTTTTTAATTAAAATTTTTTTTAAAATTAATTATTTAAATTCATATAAATTTTTTTACAAATTAATACAATTGAATATTGTAAATTTTCAAATAATATAAAACCATTTTCTAACTAATTGAAGTATTTAATTAAAGAAAACTCTTTAATTTATTGATGTCATTGCGATGGGGGATATTAATTAAAATAAGCAGATTATTTTCTGTTTATACGTTTTTAGGCAAACGCACAGTTGTTTTACTTTTATAAGTAAATTTATTTATAATCTCAAAAATACCCTTTGACCCTGTAGGTGTCTGCGTAAGAGTGGGAAGTTTTTCGAATAAGTTTATGGGATGCTTGAGTACGTACAGGCTGCTTGCGAAGTGCGCACCGAGTGCGTAGTGCGAGGGGTGCGCGCGAAGTGACCGGAGTGCGAGGGGTGCACGCGGAGTGAGCGGAGTGCGTGGGGTGCGTGCGGAGTGCGCTAGGTGCGCGCGCAGTGCGCGAAGTGCCCTAGGTGCACGCGTAGTGCACGGAGTGTGCGCGTGGTGATTGCGTGCGTGCGTAGTGCGTGCGGGGTGCGTGAACTGCATAACTAAAAAATTGATTATTGTTAATCAACAACAAACAAATTTAAAAATAAAAATTGATTTGAATAATTAATGCATTAAATTATTAGCTTGAAGGCAGATGAAGATATTTACTCTGTAAACACAGTTTCACCTTTTCATTCTTTATTTCACTTTTATCAGTTCACTTTCTACAATTCATCTTTGCCTCATTTCACTTGTTTCAATTGATGTTCCATCTGGTTAATTGAAAATTTTGATAGAGATGATATTCATGCTTGGATTTGGTGGGCAATGGCACAAAGAAGGTAATAATGATTTAAAATATATTGGTGGAGTTCAATCGTTAGTTTCAGTAAGTAGAAAAATCGATTACAATAGATTTATTGAAGCAGTATCTTCTCGTTTAAATATCGATACAAATTTTTTTGAGATTAAAATTTATATGTCAAATTTAACATAATATAGTGATTTGCCATATTTATTAAAAAATGATTATGATATTAAGATGATGATGAAGTTGTCTAGCTCACAGAGAAAGTCTTCTGTATTTCTTAAAGTGGTGGCAAACCAAATTGAGCAACATGTAAAAGATGTACAAGCTAACAATCAACAACAACATCCAGAAACAGAAGAATGTTATCAAATGGGTGATGTTGATCGTGATGATATTGAGGTTGGTGTTAGTTGGAATCCTCATCAAGATTGGGTACATGATGAAAGAGATACAACTGAAGGATGTTATCAAATGGGTGACTTACCAATAAATGATTTTCGTTCTGGCGGAGAAGATAAATATCATGCTCATGAGGATGGTGGCATCGATTATAATTGTGTCAATGATATTGATGGTCCCGAAGAAGGTAACGATGTTGTTGATAACACAAGGATTGGTCCATCAGGGTTAGTGCATGAAAGTTCAACACATTATGGTTCAAATCCTTTTTTTGGTGTTCCAGAGCCATATAGAGATATATAAAATGAAGTAAGTCAAATCCATGCAGTTGTACCACGTGATGGCAGATTCAAAATCAAAGATCAATTCGCTTCTAAACAAGTTTTAATTGACACCATATGTAGGGATGCATTGGAAAATGGTTATCAATTCAAAGTATCAAGTTCTAATAAAAAGAGATGAGATATAAAGTGTTTGCATGAAGGGTGCAAATAGAAAGCAGGAGCTGAGAAGTTAAGTAATAGTGATATTTTTGTGTTAAAGAAGTTTGGAACACACATTTGTCCTCGTGTTATCATTAGACCTCATCATAGACAAGTCGATAAAAGGGCAATGGGGAAAATATTACAGTCATTGTTTACTATAGGTGACCGTGTATATAGGCCAAAAGATATTATCACGGATATTGCAGATAGATATCGAATTGATATCTCTTATACGCAGGCTTGACGTGCTAAGAATTGGGCTTTAAATGAGATAAGAGGTTCGTCGGAGGAGTCATTCAAACTATTACCGACATTCTGTCATAACCTTGAACAATGAAACCTTGGCACCATTACACAAATAGACACGAATGGGGATCATCGATTTCATTTTGTCTTTATGGCTTTAGGATGTTCAATTAGGGCATTTCGTGATTTTTGTTATTCGGTCATCTGTATTGATAAAGCATTCTTGAAAGGTTGATATTGGGGTACACTTTTTATTGCAGTGGGTAAAGATGAAAATAATCAAAATTTTCCATTAGCGTTTGGCGTAGGAGGAAAATAGGGAACGATAACTTGGAGCTCGTTCCTTCGAGCTTTACATCGGTGTATTGGAGATATCTCTAATTTAGCAATTATCTCAGATAGACATAATGCTATAATTCGTTGTGTGAGGGAAATATTTTCGAATGCACATCATGGTTGGTGCAACCATCATATCAAGGGAAATATACGAAGTCGGTATAAACAAACAAAATATATTGAAGGATTATTTTGGTGAGCTACGAAAGCATATCAAATAGAAGATTTTCAGGAGGCTTTGCGGATGATCAGAGCTAAAAATCCAACCGCAGCAGCTTATCTGGAGGGTATTGACTATCAACGCTAGGCTCGTGCATATTTTCCTGGCATCTGATATAATATCATGACAACAAATATTACTGAGTCGTTTAATGTCTTGGCACGACAAACACAAAAGTTGCCAGTGATGATACTCTTTGAATTTTTGCGCTCAACTTTACAAAAATGGTTTTATACTCGCCGCAATATGGGAGGTTGAAATAATTTTTTTCTACTATTTCATACTTTTCATAATTTATAAATTAGTAATATTTCTATATTCGTTTAATTATGCAGATGCTTGTACTTATTCCCTAACTCCATGGGCTAAAGAGAAGATGACCAGTCATATCCAAAAGTTAGCTAATATGATCGTTAAGCCCATAACAATTGATCGATATGAAGTACATGGTTTGAGTAAACCTGTTGCTATAGTTGATCTTGCTAAAAAGGAGTGTACATACAGGAAATTTCAACTATCACAAATAACATGTACACACATTGCAGCAATTGTCAAATTTCAAAACCTTTCACACTGTTATCCATGGGTGAATAAGTATTACTCAACTGAATATTGGCAAGCAGTATATAGAGAGAGTGTTGAACCATTGGGCGATCCATTGGAATAGGTGCAATTAGAAGAAATACGTATAGTCCATCCACCTCAGATAGGATATCGATGTTCTAGTTGACCTTAAGAACACAATAGAAGGTCATCGCAAGGGGAGGAAACCTGTCAAGTTGAATGTAGTCGGTGTCATGAGAGAGGGCATACTCGATTGGTTTGTACAAATCCTTTGTCAAGTGTCGGGTCTGCAAGAGGGGTCTAAATTCAAATCGTCTACTTCTTCTAAATTCAATCTGCTTAGAGGGGTTGCGCATAGCTTGTATATGTGATAGACTTGTATTCCTTTCTTTAGAGGTTAATAAGAAGGGTTGTTTTGTTTGTATTGTTTACCTGTATTCCTTTCCCGTACGCAGGATGCATATTAATATTGTTTACATGATTTCCGCAGCATTACTTTGTATTGTTTTGTTTGATTGAGTGAGTAGGCTGCTTAAGACAGTGCTTAGCGCCATCACGGGGCTGAATAGGTGATTCCAGAGTAGGGTCGTGACCACGGTGCACACGGAGTGCATGAAGTGCGTATGGTGCGGTGTGCGTGGAGTGCGCGCGGTGAGCGTAGTGCGCTTGCGTGGTGAGCGGAGTGCACGCAGAGCGAAATGAAATGAAATGCAAACCAAAGTTATAACCTTTAGTTAATTACTCCAAAGTTACGCAGAAATAAAAGGAAGAAACCAAATTTGCCCAAGGCATTTTAATGTTTTCTCCTTACCATTTTAAATATTCTACCATATTAGTGTTTTCTCCTTCTGGGTGTGAGGGTTTCTCGTACACGACGCTGTCTCAATGGATCAGTGTATGGACTCCGAAGTGACTGACCTTTTTTTACAATCCTTCCTCGTAAAGTCTTACGAGTATTGGATCGTTGTTGAATTGGTGTTTCTACCAAGCCGTCTGTTGATTGTAGAAGTTTCATTTCATCTTGTTTGGAAAACTGAATCTCCACTTCAGAATCATCCTAAAATTTCAAAGGAAATATTATCAATAATCATAAAAATATAACCACAAATTTTGAATAATGACTAATATGGAAAAAAATTTACTTGAATGAAAGGGACTGCATTATACGTATATTGCAACTCAGATAACTTGGCTTCTATTGACGTTTGATGTGCTTCAAGATTGGTTTGCCGTTCGACAATGTTTCCAAATCGCTCATTAACTTTTTACATCAACCCTTCAATGAGATGCTAAAGTTGATTGAATTTATCTTCAATATTCGAAGTAGGCCCAGGGGTAGTGACTGGGGGGTTGTTTCTGTAGTCGGCTGAAATGATGCCATGATAGGGCTATGCATAGACGGAGCTAATATAATTGGACTACAGATAGGTGTGCTTCGATGCCTATGTTGATCTAAAAGTGGAGATTGGATTCTAGGGTAAAAGCTTATAGGAACACAGGCATTATCATACTCTTCGTTTTCACCAACATACTCTATAACATCATTGTAGCATGATAACTGTTGCTCGGTTGTGGATGGAATCAAAATAGAAGTCACAACATCCTATAAAATATGATAAATTGGTTAGTCAGAAAATTTAAAAAATAGATATTTAAATTTATATGATTAGATATATAGGGTAATAACATACTTCCGAAGCTTCAAATATTCGATAAACATTCTCCCAACTTGGATCTTCCAAACTCTTCCATTTTAACATTCGAGGAATACTGTCTCTACTCTTACAAACTACGAAACGCCCTAAATTATGTAACGTTTCGTATATCCAAATCTACAATATTAACAATATCATATTAGATATATCTTTAATATAAATATATCTTTAATATAAATACATATTTAACATAAATACAAAATAAATTTAACATTGTATTACTTGAAAAGCCCCTGCATATCCCATTATCGCATATGATACAGTTGGGATATTCTCTGAAAATGGTGGATATGCATCACAAATTTCCTCGTATTTTTTTTTGTAAATTTCGACTTATTGATTGTGTAGTCATCTTCCAAATAGGTGTCGCCCATGGATATCTATTAAAAACATCTCAATTATCAACAATACTTAATGTATGTTCTGAAATAGCCTTCCTATTATCTGCTCCCATTAACCCATAGTGAAGCAAATATAAAACAGCTATTTTTACAGCATCCTCATCATTACTTCCCCATGCTTTTTCTTTAAAAACTTTGACCAAATGACTATAAGTTACATGCTTAACCCTTGGAAAATACTTATTCCTTAACTCTAAATCTCTCATTATCCTATCATTTCTATCAATCTCTTCACCAAATTTTAATCCTGTTATCACAGCAAATTCAACAGGACCAAATCTACAATCTACTCCATTCAACCGAAACCAAAACTCTTCACCTAATACTCCCTTATTAATCTGTCGGAATAATACAGAATGAATAAGAAGAGAACTATATTTTAGAATTTCTAAATTCAAAAATTGCCCCAAATAACATTCTTTAAACATTTGTTTTTGTCGAGGAGTAAGTGCAACTCTAATATGCTTTACTGTCTCAACATGACTTCTAACTTTGATTATAGCAGTAAAATTATAGGCATCATTGAAACGCCATTCACCCGGCTCATTATTAAGTGAAATTTTCTGAACAGAATCCTGAAAAAACAGAAAATTTGCAATATAGGTAACGGTGAGTATGGGGTGCGTACATGGTGCGCGCGGTGCGTATGGAGTGTACGCAGTGCACTGTGCGTATGGAGTGCGCGCAGTGCGTGCGCGGTGAGAAACCCAGTGCGTTTTCCTCTCCATTGCCGGCAACACAGAAAGAATAAAATCTAACCAAAATACTAAACTCAAACTAAAAGCATGCATCCATAGATCCACTTATCTCAAACAAATCCGATGACATTCTTGATCCACGATCTCATAATGCCGATCTCAGTAAAGCCAACCCAAGTAGATAGCAGAAGATGGATGGGTTTTTTAGTGTGTTTTGGAAGGTGGGAACCAAATGTGCTGAATAACCATATGCACTAACGCACCCAAATCGCACCCAATGCACTCTATGCCCGTACGTACTTTACGCACCCTGTAACAAATACACGATTTTGAAAGTTTTTAGAAAATTTTTTTTTCGTTAAATTAAACATAAGTAATAAGTCGAGGGGTATTTTGGGAATTAAAAATTTATTTGCTTATAAAAGTAAAACAACTGTGCGTTTGCCTAAAAACGTATAAACGGACAAAAATCTGCTTATTTTAATTAATATCCCTTGCGATGGATTTACTTTCTTAACTACATTGTCGTACCTTACCTTATACTTGAGCCGAGATAATTATATTTCATATGCTCCGTCGGTAAAAAGAACCAATTAACTCACTTGCTAGACTTTCAAACAGTGTAACTTGTAATTTTTGTTACACATGTTATTGTCACCATTTCTTAATGTCTATTAACAACATAATTGTTTTTTTTTTTTTTTTTATTAATTATTAGTTTTCTTTAAAATATTTCTATAATAAAAATATACTGTAAATGGAAAAGATGTGCAAGTAATTGAAATGATTTAATTTTTGTAGACATAATTGATCAATAATTGGTACAATGTAACCACTGTAATATAGACTGTTACAGTATTTACATTGCACCCATTTTTGATCCATTACTTTTACAAAACTGAAATCATCCCAATTATTTAAGCACTTTTTTCGTTTAAAATATATTAGGTATTTTTATTATCAAAATATTTTAAATAAAAACAATAATTAACAAAATTGAAAAAACAAAATAGAAACTAAATTGTTAATAGACATTAACAAAATAGTGGTTGTAACAGGTATAGAAAAAATGCGAGAGACCTTATTGGGCAACCATTCATGTGAGTTATTCAATTCTTCTTGCTGATTGAGTGTACGAAAAATAGTTATCCTAACTCAAATGTTGGGTGAGTCAAGAATACGTAGGTAGAAGAAAGCCTATTGCAGCATAATCAATAAAATAAAAAGTTTTTTTTTTTAAAATTAGATAGAACAATTAATAATATAAATTGATTTTACATTATTTAAAAATATAAATAAAATATGATTTAATAGATTGACTTGTAATTTACGATTCTCAGTTGTTTTAATTTAGAAGAAAATTTATATTAATAAATTTAAATAATTATTTAAAAAAAAAAATATGTAAATGGGTTGATCCATTTAAGGATTGGAATGACTTAACTTTGTATACATAGAGTTATGTGGAGAGCCTTTTGATTTGTTTGAATCAATCCGGCCCAAAGGCTCACAACTGTGAGGACTTTAGACCCAGCACAACCCACAACCTAGTTTCTTAAAAAAATAAATTGATAATATTGGAATTAGGGTTGGATTCGAGTCAAGCCAAACTCATTAAAGCTAAACTCGAATTCTGTTTGGCTCATTTTTCATTATCAAAACGACATCGTTTTAATATATACTAGTCAAAATGACGTCGTTTTGTATAAAAAATTTTATTTAGAAAATCTGACGAGTAGCTCGAGCTCGAGTTCGACTAAGGTATGCTTGTTTCAGGCTTGATCGAACTGAGTTCAAGCTTGAGCTCGAGTTGACTCGATTCGAATCCAACCGTAATTGGAATGAATTGAGAAATATAAGGAATTTTTAAATTATAATACATATTTTTAAATTTTTTATTAGTGGGTCTCATTAGATAAAACATGTTGTGCCAATAATATTATTTTAGTGGTGCATTTAGTTTTAACAATATTTTATTAAAATAATAAAAGGTTAATATAACCACGAGTAACCTATAATATTATTCAATAAAATAATGTATAAACATTTTTGAAACATAAATATGTATATACATAAATATATTATTATGTAATTAAATAATTTGAAATTAATTATAAAATAATATTTAATCATATAATGATATACGTATATATGTATATATACATATATGAAAAATAGATATACATAATATCATTCAATATTATTAAGTATAAGTTAATAGTTAATTCGATAAAAATAAATAAATAAAAATAATTATTGTATTTGATAGAATGTAATAAAAAATATTAAGATTTTATTTTATTTAAATATCATAAAAATTATTAGATATAATTATTCTACAATATTTTTTTTTGTTACAAATACTTTTTATTCTTAAAATTAATAATTAATGATAAAATTATAATAAAATCTATTGTAGATATGATAATTAGATAATTAGTGTAACATCCATTGTAGATATGACAATCATCTCTAGGATTATTAAAATCTTTTATTAGGGAAAAACCAATAAAGCTAATAATGAAAAATAACTCAAAGCCGGTGAGATATCTGTAGTAACTGAAAGCCTTGGCCGTTTGTCAAACATAAGCAGAATTTACAGTTCATAACAGAGCCAAAGTTAAATATCATTTATGAAAAATTAGTTCCTTACTCTTTGTTGAAGGAGAAATTAGATGAACTGGGAAACACTTTTTCCTTCCACTACTAGCTAAAAGGCTAAAACTCTATTCTGTTCACCATAGAGAAAGCTTCTCCATCAAAAGCAGAGCTCTTATCTCTTCATTTCATTCGTTTATCAATCAAAAACAAATTCAAAAGCAAAAGCACTCATTTCAATCTGATAAACAAGTGTTGTTTTAGCTATTTTTTTATATATGATTTGTACGTAATATCTACTATTTCTTATTGCTGAGCAGTACTGTCAGTGCATTGTTATTTTCATATTAAATTCTTTTGTTTAAGAAGACGCAGTTCCAGGATTGGTATATCATGATGAGATTAAGTTTTTGATAATCTCAAACCTGCATTTCTCCATGGTGAGACTGAAAAGAAAGATAATAATCATAATAATGTCATGCTAAGAACTAAAATTTAAAATATCCATCGATCTCACATATGACGAGAAAGAGGGCTTTTATAAAACCTTCCTTCCATCATAGCGTAATTGGTAGTGTACATTTTATTTGTATATGGCATAACAGCGTGATTATAAACTCTTACAGATACACAATCAAACATGGTTGATCATATATCCACAAGTCTTATTACCTGATCACGAAACCCTTATTATTTATAGTAGGTGGGTGAGGTGAAGATCGATGGTATATGGAGTAGATTTTCACACGCATGCAGTGCCATTAACGCCGATGGTAACATTCTTGCATGTGTTGGAGAATAAGGTCACCGTCCTATTTACATTCGCAGTTCTGTTCCAGAGCTTAATTAAGGGGCAAAAGCATACGCTTGCATTACGTGACAAGAGATCGCAGCAAGAATTGGTTGGTGGAGCCAAAACCGCGAAGGGAAGGAAACATGACCTAACCACAGACAAGAGGGTCTCAGGTGAGCAGGAAGAGGCGGCTGATAAGGATGGGATGAGGGAGATCAGCAGAGCGCTGAAGAGGAGAGCAGTTGAAATAAAAGCTGCCTTGGAAGAAGCCATTGGAGAGAACTGACAACTGTTTAGGGATTTCGAAATTTTATAGCTTGAGAATGCGAATAAGAGTGATGGATATTTTAGGCACTTTGCATGGGGTTTTATAGCATGAAAATTAAGTAGAAACTCAACCAGTTAAAATTAATTTCATCTTCTTTAACACGTTATCTTCTTAAATTAATATTATGAATTTGGCATTTGTTTAATACAAACACAATTTAATTACATCGTTCTAATAAGGCTGCTGACAAATTATATTTGTATGTACAAAATAATTACAAATACGTACACTCAAAAATATGTATTTTCCCACTTAAAAATTACAAATATATACACTCTGAATTCGCATTAATTCACAGATCTTCGTCACACGCCACTTCTGGTAGACATATGAAAGATCTTAATTTGTTGTTTCTTAATTTCACAATCCTTAGTCACGCGTCTTAGTGAAAAACTGCATGTAATTAATTGGATGTTGAAATTGAAATTGAAGCAAATTAACCTCATAGCTAAAGGTGCTCAAGATTATCCAGTAACTAACCCAAACTGATCTTTGAACAAAAAATTGAGATATTTGAAAAACTGATTCGGATACTGGTTTAAAAATATAGAAAAACTAATTTTTTTATTTGATTATCGTTTTGTTTAATTTTCAAAACTAGTTAACAGAATCAAACTAGTTTTAAAAAAATTGAATAAAATATTTATAAAACATTGAATATATTTTTAAAAAATTGAAAAAAAAACTAAAATAGGATAATTCTTTAAAATTTGGTTCAAATTGGATTAACCGAAAATTTGGTTTAGTTAATTGGTATTTTCGGTTTGATTCAAAATAGGTTAATTTTTAAATCAGTTTGGTTTCGATTCATGATTTTTTTTAAACCAAAAATTTAGTTCAGTCCAAAAAATTGGCAAAACAATTTGGTTAACTAGTTTTAAAAAACCCTAGATAGCCATAGCTCTGACTTCCATTGTTCTTTTACAAACTCACAACATCTAGATAAAGTCTTCATATTTAATCTCAATCAACCTTTCGTTTTCTAGTTTAACTTTATTTCGTCATTTTCTATGAAGATATATAGGGAAATAAGGATATATTGTGCTTGGGTTTCTTCTTCTATATAATCAATATCATGACGAAGGGATAACTTTGTATTGAGAGGCATAGGAGCGTTGCTGCAAGCACATGCAGAAACTTCAACTTGCATAGCATTTAAACTTCTCTTAAAATGTTTGTAAGTTTGATTTTGTAGGCTTCTGTGGGGCATAAAATCAATCATGCAATCTCTAACTGATGGCATTGGATATGAGAAACCAAAGACTAAATTAAATTCATATAGATCTGCTTATATAAATTAAATGATAAGTCAGGACTAGTAGTTAGGACTAATTAAATTCATACGAGAAATTAATTAATGTGATGCCGGCAGGAGGAAGAAAGTGGCTGACGGTGATCAATTTCGTCAAGTAACTGTAACATGGGTTTGACCTTATGTGCGTCCTTCATTTAATCGTAATTTAAGAGTTGAGACAGAATTGAGAAATAAATAGATACACTGTAATCACACAGCAACATATAGTTTGTTTGATGACTTACTGACGAGATTTCTTGTTACTAACTGAATATGTATTAAATAAAGAAAAAAAAAATGAAAGAAACAACAGGTTTTTAATATTGTTCAACCCAAGATTTTAAAAATCGGATCAGATCATGAATCGTTTTAAGGTTCAGTTTTGGTCAAACTGGATAGACCATTTTGACCAAACAGTTCAACTGGATTTTTAGTTTTGCATAAGAGTAAAAAAAATTTAGTGTAATTACATGTTCTTTATACACTAATTTAAATCTATGCATAATTTTTTATTTAAATCCTATAGAGTACGTGTAAAATACTATTATAAATTAATTATACAACACAATCAAACAAGTTATACTTAAACTGGAATATGCTTAAAACTGGAGCAAACATAACAAATTACGGGCATAATATAACAACATACATAAAATTAAACTTGGGTGGGAAATAGTCTTTGGCCATTAATAAATTATAATAAATTTATTATTAATAATATAATATAAATTATAAATATAATAAATTAATAATACAAGGTGCTTGTGAACTGCAAATGAAATTACATTGGGTAATGGAATAAACATAATAAATTATAAAGCGATATTGGGTTATAGAATGTGCATTGAAAAGTAAAAGTTCAAAACAAATTCAGATATACCAAACGTCAACTTGCCTTGAAGAACAGAAGGAGAAACAATAGACGTTTGTCGTCGACTGAGGAAGAATAGCCGAACTTGAAACAGCCGTCTATCAAAGAAACAACTAAACTTGAAGAAGAAGCTATCCTCTGTCGTCGACTCGTCTTCATGAGTGGTGAGGGAGAATAGTCGAACCTCGTCGAAGTTGAGGCTTCTAGTCGTCAGCAACTCGTCTAGGTTCGTTTACTTTAGGCCACAACAGCAGCAATGGTGATGCGACACAACTGCAATTCTGGAAAAAGAAATTGAATAAGTTTTGTGTTTTAATGTCTTTTAATTTTTTTTTTTACTTTAATTTATACTTATTCTATGAACTGGATTTGTTTGAACCATGATAAACTATGAATCGGTAATAAACCGCCGGTCTAGCCGCGGTTCAATCTGAATATAAGTTTAAAGCGGTTTTTTAATTATAATATTCGTTTAATAGGCCGGTTCACGATCTAACCAGATGAATCGATCGGTCTGATCTGGTTCTATAAACCATAGTTCGGCCCCATAGTTGAAAAACTTATGCCCATGGTGTGTTATTGGCTACTGTTACAAGATATCCTAAAAAAAAAAAAAAGGAATGAGTAATGAAAAATTAGTCATGCAATTCTTAGTCTTTTTGTGTTTGTTTTTCTATGTATGCATGCATTTGTATGGTCTCACTCTCATATTTTTCATTTATATTTAAGATTGAGAGAAAATATTGTGTTAAAAAAAAAAAATCTAGTATTCCTTATTCATTTATAATTCTAATGATTTATTTAGTTGAATATATATATATATATATATATATATATATATATATATATATATATATATATATATATATATAGAGAGAGAGAGAGAGAGAGAGAGAGAGAGAGAGAGAGAGAGAGAGAGAGAGAGAGAGAGAGAGAGAGAGAGAGAGAGAGAGAGATTATCCCAACTAGAAAGGAAGCGATAACTTTCCTTTGTTAAAACATAGGAGAATAGGAAAATCAACTTGTCCAAATTGTAGAGATTTACCATTTTATTAAGTTATCGCTACAACCAAGTGAAAGGTCTATTTGCAATCTTGGGAATGGAAACAAGAGAAGCACTTGATTGTTGGTGTTGTAACTAATTGTTAATCATAACTACTTAGACATGTTCCATTGAAGTGATACTTTTAAAAGAGCTATCTTGCAAACAAGAGAATATTGTATAACATTTGTCTCACAATTTTGGGAATGCGAGTAAAACTTCAAAAACTTTTCTCATTGTTTGACGCCATGTGGTTTGAAGGATTTTGATAAGAAAATTAGAATTTTTAGATTATATTCACATTATATATAATAATGGTAATATAAAATTTACATGTTGTTTCAAAAAATAAAACATAGAAACATATAAACTACCTTGTAATTTGTAATTTAATTTGAAGTTAGGAAGCTTGAATCACTAAAACAAGTGATCTTTTGACTTGCACTCTTCAAGGAAGAGAAATAGAAGAAAAATGGAAGTTTTCCCGGCAAAAGATTGTTTTTCTTCATTTTTTCTCATATTTATTGCATTAAAACTTGATATTTATCAAGTTAAATCATGTGTCTAATTCTCATTGGTTAATAATTAAAAGTAAGTCACAATTTGACACATGCTGAATAATTTGTGTCTAAAATTATTCATGCAACTTTCTAAACAATTTAAAAGGTGCAAAATGACAATTTCTCCCTTTTTTCGAATCTTATTCAAAAAACACAATTTTTATCCTCGGAAAGTGCTAGCCAACTATAAATAAATATTTCTAGCTTCATAACACCATTTTCTTCCTTTAAATATGGGTGTGACCTTCAAGATTTATAGTCATATAGTTGTGGGCCTCATATCGGATGATACATTTCATTATATCACTATATAACTTAAAACAGTCATTAACCGATATACTTCATTTTTTGCTACAAAACGAAGCTCCCACTGATCATGTGGTGTCATCTAGCAATGTCTCATGACCCTTACATCACAATGAAGTACAAACTTCATATAATATCAAATGAACCTTTCTTACTCACACTTACCATATAGTCCAATCCCTCTGTCATTACATCCCGATTAAACTTGGATTCATGAAATGTCAAAATCCAATATTTAATCTTTTCGAATATCAAATAATATATCATAACGTGTCACATCAAAACTCTCTTTATATGACCTTTTATCTACACTGGCCAATGTATTAGATTTTCATGTTTCTTGATATTTGTAAGGAAACTCGGGAGTAGTCGAGTTGACGGATCCTTGTATGATCATCACTTATCCTCTCGCTCAAGCAACATATGATCAAAGCAACTTCTAAACGTGACATGATTAGCCTTTTGGTATACACCATATGAACCATACGTTTCGGAACGAAGTACAACTGTGATATCTCAAGTCAAAGGATCTATACACTAGTATGATTTACGATGCATTATTGACTATATATTAATGCCCATGTGATCATCGTTTAGTAGTCACGTTTGATAAATAATATAATATAATAACCTTTGATCAGTTTTCTAACCATCAAATGGTTCTATTTGTTTACCCATGTGTATATCCATCATGTCTAATATCATCTACTGATATACTATGGTGATATAATATACACCCACTGTGCAATACTATTGCCTAAACAGATTGCCTATGTAGGGAATGATTTGATGATGTTTATTAAAATTCATCGAGACCTTTCACATGTCATATGCATGTAGCTAATATGAATGTAATATACAACTATAACATAGATATAAAAGTGATGTAGAAAACATGTGAAGTATGACAGAACTCTTCTTTTATTAATAAAGTATATGCAAGATATACAACCCTTAAAACCAACAAAACGATTGGTTTTTAGGGCATATTCTAACAAGAACTCCCACTTACACTAAAGCCAATCGTTGTAGTAACTAATGCCCATCCTCTCTAGATGTTGGTCCAACAGTCTTTGCGTTAGTGCTTTAGTTAGTAGATCTGCAAGACTGTTTGTCAAAGCAATCTTCTGAATGATAATATCTCCAACTCCAACGAATTCTCTCAAGATGTGATATTTTCGTTGAACATGTTTTGACTTTTGATGCGCTTTTGGTTCCTTTGCCTATGCAATGGCACTAGTATTATCACAGAATAGAATTACTGGTTGACTCATCTGAGGAACCACGCCCAACTCTGTGGCAAATTTATGCATCCAAAATGGCCTCTTTTATAGCTTCTGAAACGATAATATACTCAGTTTTTATAGTAGAGTCTGCAGTAGTCAACTGTTTGGCATTTTTCCAACTGACTACACCTCTATTATAAACAAAAATAAATACAGATGTAGACTTTCTATCGTTTACATTTGGTTGAAAATCAGAATCTAAGTATCCATTGAGCATCAACTTTGAACCCCTAAAACCCAGTGTCAACTCCTTGGTCATTCTTAAATACTTTATGATGGCTTTTACTGTTGTCAAGTGTCTTTCTCTAGGATTTGATTGATATTTATTTACTACACTAACTGCAAAAACAATGTTTGGTCGTGTACATAACATGACATACATGAGACTACCTACTGCCGAAGCATATGGCATCTCACACATTCGCTATCGTTCTTTATTAGTCTTTAGACACATATCTTTTGATAGATGTGTTCCATGAGGAAACGGTAGAAGACCTCTCTTAGAGTCTTGCATATTAAAGTCTTTTAACACTTTCTCTATATACAACTTTTGAGATAAACCCATTAATCCTTTCACTCTATCTCTATAGATGCAAATACTTAGAATATAAGTTGCTTCTCCTAGATCCTTCATGGAGAAAGATTTCGCTAGTCATAGCTTAACCTCAGTCATAGTGCCAATGTCATTTCCAATTAATAATATGTTATCAACATACAAGACTAGAAAAACGACAATTTTATCCCAATTTAATTTATAAACACACGGCTCATTCGAATTTTTAATAAAACTAAATACTCGGATTGTTTTATCAAACCAGATATTCCAGCTTCTTGAAGCTTGTTTCAATCCATATATAGATCGATGTAGTTTGCACACTTTATGCCTCTCGGTAGCGGATACAAAACTGATTGGCTATTCCATATAGATATTTTCCTCAATATACCCATTAAGAAAAACAGTTTTAACATTCATCTGTCATATCTCATAATCATAGTGTGCTACGATAACTAGCAGGATTCTGATTGATTTAAGCATCGCGATTGGTGAAAATGTCTCCTCATAATCCAACCATTATTTTTGAGTATAACCTTTAGCTACCAATTGAGCTTTATAAGTTTCAACTTTTCTATCCTTGCCAATTTTCCTCTTGAAGATCCATTTACATCTGGTCAGAACTATTTCATCATGTGGATCAATGAGTGTCTATACTTGATTGGCATTCATAGATTCAATTTTTGAATTCATTGCCTCTAGCCATCTGTCGGAGTCAATATCCAATATTGTCTCTTGGTAAGTTTTTGGATCCTTTACATGCTCAGTTTCTCTCATTAGAAGAGATTCAAAATCTCCTTTTGTCAGAAATCTATATCTCTCGGGAGGTCGAGACACTCTAGTAGATTTTCTTATTTGAGTCATTATAGTTGGTATAAGTGATTGTATACTTGGAGGATTTACCTGAAGAGGCTCGGTTACTGGCTTTCTAGACTCTTCTTCGAGCACAATTTTTCTTCCTGCACCACCTTCCTCTAAGAACTCTTTCTCAAGAAAATGTGCATTTCTAGTGACCATAATTCTTTGATCAGAGTGAAAGTAGAAGTAATATTCTAAACTTTCTTTTGGATACCCGATGAACCGACCTTTTTCTACTCGGGACTCCAGTTTATCAGTTCTAACTACTTTGACAAATACTGGACATCCCTAAATTTTCAAGTAGTTTACACTTGGAAGTCTGTCATACCATAATTCGTATGGTGTCTTTCGAATGGACTTTAATGGTACTTTATTCAGCATATGTAGTGTTGTTTGAAGAGCATATCCCCATAAATAAACTGACAAATCAGTAAAATTCATCATTTATCGTATTATATCTAACAAAGTATGATTTCTTCGTTCAGACACACCATTATGTTGTGGTGTGAATGACAGAGTTAACTGAGATAGTATTCCTTTGTCTCTTAGGAACTCCTAGAATTTTGTACTCAAGTATTCACCTTCACGATTTGAACGTAAAGCTTTAATATTCTTTCTAGTCCAATTTTCTACTTCCTTTTGGAACTCTCTAAACTTTTCAAAAGCTTCAGATTTGTATTTCTTTAAATATAAATACCCATATTGAGAATAATTATTGATAAAGGTAACGAAGTATGAAAAACCTCATTGGGCCATTTAATTAAAGGGGCTACACATATTAGTGTGTATCAATTCTAATATATTTTTGGCTCGCTCCCCTTTATTCTTAAACGGAAGCTTGATTATTTTTCTTTGAAGACAAGATTCACAAGTAGGATAGGGTTTTGAACCCAATGAACCTAAAAGTCCATTTTCTCCTAATTGTCGAATCTAATTCTCTCTAATATGACCAAATCTGTGATGTCATCTAACTATTGGATTTATATGTTCTTTAGTTCTTTTAGATGATTTGGAATACATGATGCTATGTAAATCAAGTTCTACCACATACAAACCATTTGTATTGATAACATTTCCTACTAATCTATTCCTAAAATAAATTAGACATTCATTTCCAATAAATGTAAACTGATAACCATTTTTACATAAAACTGGAATAGAGATGATATTCTTAGTGGCATTAGCAAAATATAAAGTTATTATAGGTCTAGTAGGTAACTATACACTATATATACCTACAGCCTCTACGAAAACTCGTGTCCCATCAGCTAGTTTTAGTATGATCTCATCACGTCTCAAGGTAGAACTATTCTGCAGATGTTGTAAACAAGCACAAACATGTGAAGTTGCAGCAGAATCTAATATCCAAGAATCAATGTTTGAATTAACATTTAATTCAAATTCAATTACATAACACTGATATGTACCTGTTTTGCTTTTTCTCAAATCAAGATATAGAGGGCAATTCCTCTTCCAATGCCCCTCTTGGTTGCAATAAAAGCAATTGCTCTTCTCTTGCTTCTTTTCTTTCTGTGGAACAAATAGTCGTGGAGGCTGAGAACGTGATGCTTCGATGCCAGAACCCTTCATCCTAGAAGGCCTAGTAGTGGTTTTCTAAAAACCCTTTCTTTGTACTTTTGGTCTACCAGATCCCATTTGTGAACCTCTCCACTAAGGCTTTTGAGCTTGCCTCTTTTTGCTTCTCATGGCAAAGGTAGCTAGCAACTTAGTTGGTGTTTTCCCTTTCTTCTCATTATTGTAAAATTCTCGTATATCATTGAGAAGCTCAGGGAAAGTGCGTTCAATCATATTGAGATTATAATTTATAATAAACAGCTTAAAAGTTAGAAGAAGTGAATGGAGAATCAAATTCACCCGAACATTATGCGACAAATCTATACCCATAATTTGTAACTCCCCAGTCTTGTTAATCATTTTAATAATATGATCATCTAGGAAATGCCTTCCTTAAGCTGCATGCTAAATAATGAAGCCATCAAATTATATTCATTCACTCAAGCATTTTCACTATATAATTGTCTTAAAGTAGTGATAATTTCATATGCACTCTTCACATTCTCAAACCGAGTTTGAAGTTTAGAGTTCATTGATGCTAGTATATAACTGTGAACTTGTAAGTCAGCATCTACCCATTCAGCATAAGCTCTTTGCTCTTCCTTAGAGGCATCAACATTACTGCTGGTAAAAGTGCCTCCAAGACATAAGTTAACTTTTCAAGATTGAGAACAATTGTCAAATTTCTCAGCCAATCCTTAAAATTGGGACCAATAAGCACATGCGAGTCCATCAATTTCAGGAGTATATTGTTTGCCATTGACATTTTGAGATTCTAGATCACAAGAGAGAATGCTGTAAGAAATAACAAATTCATTAGAAATTACCAATAAACCTAATCTTATTAGCTTCCACTATTTTATTCAAATCTTATACTTCTCCAGCTGAAGATTTGGAAAGTTCATTGGATCTCTTTCTAGTGGGGAATCAAGTTCTTATCAAACTTGACAAACTGCACATGATAGATCTAAGTCCATCAAGCTCAATAAGTAGGAATCGATTTCCTTTTACATTCTAAATGCAAGCTATGATTCATGTGAGCCTCTAGTTTTAAGCACCACACATAATAGATCTAAGCACTCTAAACTGGTCAAATTCAACCCATCATGTTTTCCAGATATAATACCCCATCACTCCAGCACATAATAGAATCTAGAGAATGACATAAATAGTACTCTAGACACCAATTGACTAATTTTACGCTATATGATATAGTATCTGTCACATAATAGAAATCTAGGATTTCCAGTCTTATGACGTAACCCTAATCGACCTACAATGGAAGGCTCAAATTTGATATTGAAAATTTGGGAAAGATTTTGTTAGTATTAATTAGGTTCAATTTATATCTTGAGTAGTCTAGTATGTATCTTTGGATACGTATTTGTCACCCAACACATGTTACTAAACCATATTCTTACAGTTTATGTCATTGAAAACATTTCTAATATCCTAAATGGTATTGAAAGAATATTTCATGCTAAAAAGTTTTAGTTCTCTAAAACACAAAACTATGTGTTATGTGCCATAAATAAATTACATGATAACATAAAACATAAAACTTAGGTATGCTATTGAACACATATCAACTATATTATTTAATAATCAAAAGAAGTCATATTTTCATACAACTTAGCATATCACATATCTAAAATATACATTAGGTTGATCTTATATATAAGACATCCAATATCTTATAACTTAATCCTAGACTAGCAAACTTGAGTTTTTATTTATGTATCTAAGACAATAAACATATCCAATATGTTAAGTCCATTTCAATCTAACATACATATTGTTAAACATTTAGACGCATGATATTTACCATGTCACAATGTCTCATATATAGCACACACATGTCACACATTAATACTATCATGTATACTTATAATAACATGACATTTTGGGCATCATATTAATATTTGTAACACCATAGTCAAACATTCAAACATAGAAATTAAATTTGTAATTTGATAAACTTAACAAACAATTTACCATACTTAATGCTTTTTATTCAAGTTTGCTAAAACACAAACACATCCAATGTTTGGTGTTTACAAGATCAAACCATAACAAGTATAAAAAGTAATTAAACCAAAACCATGAAACCCTAACTCTTGATGTTTCCAAAACACATATTAAGTTCACCAAAATCTTACTAAACATGTTTCAGTTCATACTTAAACATGAATAGATTTTAGAATGACAAGTTGTAAAATAAATACATAACACATGCATAATATGAGTCAAATGCACAAGTGTCATGCATTTCACCAAATCATGACATATATGAATCATTCATCACTCAAACATAATCCATCTCACCATGTAATAATTATTCAAGCATGAATATGGTTACTCATAAAGTAATTTATCCAATCCAAGCTATCAAGAATTCAATTCTCAATCAAACCAAGTCAAGCACTAGTTTAATGAATTAATAACAATTCAATCAACATTGAATGTTATCTCCATCAACCAAACACATGGAAATCATGTCAACTTGTTCATGCCCTTCATCAAGTCACACAAACTAAGTTTCTTAAAAACACATTCCTATGTAAAGTCAAGATTAAATTTCATGTGTATATCATGACAATCATGTATAAATCATGATTAAACCATTAATTTAAAAATCACCCAAATTTTTGAAATTAGGGTTTTTTTTTGGTCAAAAGTTATCTAACATAATTTTAACAATTTAAAGCTTCTAAAATGCTATTAAGACATTTCTAATAACATATGTACACTTGGTTTGAACCAATCATACATAACAAAATTATATCTTTGGTTTTGATCACTAACATTTCTAAACACCTAAAATTATGGCATGTTCTTATCATTCAAGGATCATACTCTTGCTCTGATACCATTTGAAGGATTTTGGTAAGAAAATTAGAATTTTTGGATCATGTTCACATCCTATATAACAATGGTAATATAAAAGTTACATGTTGTTTCAAGAAATAAAGCATAAAAACATGTAAACTATCTTGTATCTTGTAATTTAATTTCAAGTTAGGAAGCTTGAATCACTAAAACAAATGATCTTTTGACTTATACCCTTCAAGGAAGAGAAATGGAAGAAAAATGGAAGTTTTCCTAGCAAAAGGGTTTTTTTTGGGTCAAAAGTTATCTAACATAATTTCAACAATTTAAAACTTCTCAAATGCTATTAAGACATTCCTAATAACATATATACACTTGGTTTGAACCAATCATACATAACAAAACTTATATCTTAGGTTTTGATCACTAACATTTCCAAACACCTAAAATTATGACATGTTCTTGTCATTCAAGGATCAAACTCTTGCTCTGATACCATTTGAAGGATTTTGGCAAGAAAATTTGAATTTTTAGATCATATTCACATCCTATGTAACAATGGTAATATAAAATTTACATGTTGTTTCAAGAAATAAAACATAAAAACATGTAAATTACCTTGTACCTTGTAATTTAATTTGAAGTTAGGATGCTTGAATCACTAAAACAAGTGATCTCTTGACTTGCACCCTTCAAGGAAAAGAAATGGACGGAAAATGGGAGTTTTCCGGGCAAAAGAGAAAGAAGAAGAAAAATCTATTATTTTTCTTCATTTTTTCTCACATTTATTATATTAAAACTTGATATTTATCAAGTTAAATCACGTGTCTAATTCTCATTGGTTGATAATTAAGAGTAAGTCATAATTTGACACATGTTAAACAATTTGTGTCTAAAATTATTCATGCAACTTTCTAAACAATTTAAAAGATGCAAAATGATAATTTTGCCCCTTTTATGAATCTTATTTGAAAGCACAATTTTTATCCTTGGAAAGTGCTAGCCAACCATAGATAAATATTTTCAACTTCATAACACCATTTTCTTTCTTGAAATATGGGTGTGGCCTTCAAGGTTCATAGTGACATAGTTATGGGCCCTATATCAGACAATACGCTTCATTATATCACTATATAACTTAAAACAGTCATTAACCAATATACTTCATTTTTCGCTACAAAATGAAGCTCCCACTGATCATGTAGTGTCATCTAGTAATGTCTTATGACCTCTACATCATAATGAAGTATAAGCTTCACATAATGTCAAATTAATCTTTCTTACTCACACTTATCATATAGTCAAATCCCTTTGTCAGTACATCCCGATTAAACTTGGATTCATGGAATATCAAAATCAAATATTTAATCTTTTTGAATATCAAGTAATACATCATAACATGTCACATCAAAACTCTCTTCATGTGGTCTTTTATCTATATTGGCCAGTGTCTTAGATTTTCATGTTTTTCGATATTCGTATGAAAACTCGGGAGTAGTCGAGCTGACGGATCCCTATATAATCATCACTTGTCCTCTCGCTCAAGCAACATATGATCAAAGCGGCTTTTGAATGAGACATGATTAGCCTTGTGGTATACACTATATGAACCACACGTTTTGGAAAAAAACACAATTGTGATATCTCAAGTCAAAGGATCTATACACTAGTATGATTTATAATGTATCATTGACTACATATTAATGCCCATGTGATCATCGTTCAGTGGTCACGTTCGATAAATAATATAATATAATATCTTTTGATCAGTTTTTTAACCTTCAAAGGGTTCTATTGTTTACTAATGTGTATATCTACCATGTCCAATATCATCCATTGATATACTATGGTGATATAACACACAACCACTATGCAATATTATTGTCCAAAAAAATTGCCTATGTAGGAAACGATTTGATGACGTTTATTAGAACTCATCGAGACCGTTCACATGTCATATGCATGTAGCTAATATGGATGTAATATACAACTACAACATAGATATAAAAGTGACACAAAAAACATGTGAAGTATGACAAAACTCTCCTTTTATTAATAATGTAAATGCAATATTTACAACCCTTAAAACCAACAAAACGATTGGTTTTTAGGGCATATTCTAACAATGTGGAGATTACAAAATCTTTGTGATGAGGATGTCTTAGTTGGCATAATCATTGTTTCATTCATTTCAAGTAGTGTATTAGGTCTTGTTATTCCACTTCTCCTTGGAATTTGATAAGATGTGCTTTATTTGCATCACGAGATAGTCGCAACACTTGTTTTGTAGGTCTGTTGAACGGTTGGCTTAAGTCTTTTGTACTTCAAATATTTCTAAGCCTCTTGATATTATGAGATTTTCATTTTGTCGACTGATTGAAGGAGTATTCAAACTAGTTCATGCAACATAAGTAATTTCCACTCTAAGAGTTTTTTGTCGCTAGCTAACTAACTGGTATTATTGGTTTGTGTAGGTAGGAATTTGATACTACAAGTGGTATGTTTGTCCATTGCAAAAGAGAGGAGTTCAAACTTTGACTTCTTTTTAAAGGAAAATGACATGATGGACAAGCATTTATTTGTCTTACCAGGACAGTTAGTATGAGATATATGTTTCCTTACCTTTATAACGAATAGAATTATGCACTCTATATGAGTAGATGGAAGAGTTTTGTATTGTAATGGCTATCATTATCTTGATGAGGCAAGTTATCTTACCTAGGCATACTCTATCATGAGAAAGGTGTACGCTTGTGTCTTAACTCTTTACATTTTGAGCTCTTGTTAAGGAACCATGTGACATGCTTAATTGTGCCTTAACTCTTTCCATTTTTGAGCTCTTGTTAAGGAACCATGTGACATGCCTAATTGTGCCTTTGGCGATAAGGTTTGATGAATTGAGTAAAGTCACTCAAAAGAGATCTCGAGGTGTTTCTCATGGTTGGGACATATCTATGGAGCCTAATTTTTGTTTTTGTGGGCATTTTCACACCATTTTCATACACATTTTTGTAATAAATAACATATATACAACATTTCTACTAGAATTGTACAATATAATTATATCAACAACATTATGTTTAGTTACTAGGGTCTTTATTTATAAAATATCATTTTAGCCCAATAAACAAATCTAACTATATTTAAACATAGTCTTCAAATAACTATATCAAGATTAGGCAAGCAATGTTCCATAATTTCTCCTAACAATTTTTTCCAAGAAAAAATAAGTATACCTCCGTTATAATTTTGTTACAATTTAATGAGATGAAATTTGTATATTGATACATGACTAAATGTATACATGAGTCTTAAGAATATAAAGGAAGTAAATCATATACAATTGGAAAATCAATAACAAAAAAAATTCTAAAATATTTAGAATATATTTAAAGTATATTCAAAATATACTTTAACATTCCTCTCAAACTCAAATGGACAAAAAAATTGCTAACTTAAGTTTGTAATATAAGTTATAAAAACATCATGTACAATGAGTCTTAGTGAAGACGTTAACTATTTTATTAATAGAAAGTATTGAGGCAAGATGAAAGGTGTCATTGACTAAATAATGATGAGCAAAGTGACAATCAATCTCAATCTGTTTAGTGCACTAATGGAAAGCATCATTATGGGTAATATAAATGACATTTTGATTATCATAATAGATGTTTATAACTTTGGATTGAGCAACTCTCATATCTTGTAACAACCATTGAAACCGAAGAAACTCAAAATTAGTGTTTACAAATGCTTTATACTTTGAATCTATACTTGAATGAGAAATGACAATTTGCTTCTTACTTTGCTAAAAGATGAAAGAATCCCCTAGAAAGAAGTTATAACCTGTGGTGGAACATTTATCTAATGGATCTCTTATCTAATCAACATCAAATATGTTATATTTGGTCAAGTGGAAGTTAAGTTGATGAGACTTCTAACTAGTTATTTGTAAAGAGTGGGATTATCAAGAAAAACCCCTTCTATAGGAGAAAGCTTAACATTGGCCTTAAATGAAGTGTTGGCAGTTTTATAATCTAACAAGCCAACGCGAGATAAAAGATTAGTAGCATATTTAACTTAAGATAAATGATAACTAGTACCATAACAAGAAACTTCTACCCCAAAGAAATACCTTAAGTGACCAAGGCCCATCCAATGTTGGAAAAAAGGGGGGCATCTATCAGAAAAACCATTCTCGATCCAAGATCCCTTATTTCAAATTGTAACCTGAGAAATTGTTTTAACTCAATAATACCCTACATTTCATCTCCAATAATAATCATGTCATCAACATATAACAATAACAAAGTACATCCTCTCTCATTTTTGTGAATGAAGAAAACATTATCATAATAGATAGAAGAAAATCCAAATTATTAGACAATAAAGTTTAATTTGACAAACTATGCTCTTGGAGTTTGTTTAAGTTCATAAAAGACTTTACGAAGATGGAAAACCTTGCCAGGTGGAGGTTTCATATAAATTTGTTCAAAAAGATCTCTATTCAAAAAAACATTTTTCACATCCATTTGAAAAAGATGCCATTTTCTGATAACTGCAACATGTTAGGGTAATGCCCTAAAGCTAATCGATTTGTACTTATGAATGTTGTAATTAATTCATTTGTTAATAAAAATGTTCTATTATTTATTCATATTAACATATATTTAATATGTTCGTAAAATTAATATGCCCTTAGAATGATTGAATCATAATTAGAGGATCTGACAATTGATCATGAGAACTCTATGAACATATTAGATGGTCATTTTAGAATCGTTCATAATCCCGACATTACTTTGACTAAAGGTACAAGTAATAGAGATGAAATTATCATAGTATTGAACGATCTCACTGAAATGGTGACAACAATTCTCACATGTTGAAATTGTTAGTTGACAACTTGGTACAATATATGGGTGCACATTGTAGACGTGTTCATTAGACTAATTTGACTTGAGGATTTCTATATTGATGGTTATTTTAGTATTTATGGGATACATCCTTTAACTTATAGGTACACTTGATCCTTTGACTTAAGGTCAGCAAACTATCTTGTAGAAGGATCAATATGGTTTAATGACATCTAACATGTTATTGCAATAAGGGTAACCATAAAGGTAGTGATTAGTCATACCAATATCTATATCGAGGTTATAATGGATCGATAAAGGATATATCACTCTTGAGTACAACAAAAGATGTCTTCGATAAGAACACTAAAAAATATCGATAACTATTTGAATTTATGGCTATAGTGAGATTGAGTTAGTGGCATCCTATGAATAAAGACGTGATTTCACAATTTCTCATTTTTTCAAAAACAAACATTTGAATGTTCATTCACCCCACACTCACTCTTTGTGAATAGAGTCTTAACAGTCTTTTATGTATGATTTTAGCCTCCTTTCGTCTATGCTTCATATGGATACCAAGTTGCTACCTTATTGTGTTTAGAGAGTGATTTTCTTGCCACAAAAAGATTGAAATAGCCTTCAAATACATGTATCGTGTTTTCAACACCTTATGACTGATATTGTCATGTTCATGTATGTTTTGTCTAAATTCCCTACAATGGTATCAAAGCCATTGTTTAGGGAAACACACATGAAAATATACCTATTGATGATTGATTGAATATGTATGTAGTTACATGTAATTTTGATATCAATCATGTTCCATCTATAATTCGATATGCATTATGTTGTTGTAATTTGTTGAAAGTCAAGATAAGATAAATTGTGCAAAATTGTTGAGTTGTATCCATTAGATATTTGCATGTAAAATTTGTTAAAATTGTGCAAGTTTAAAATTCGATTGAATATCAAATCGTTTCGTGTTGTTGCCCACAATCACCTTTGATTCGTGTCGTTACACATTTTAAGAGTTTTTGCTAGTGTGAGATAGGCTTTCATGTCATATTATCTCATCCCAGCAAAGTCATGCCAAATTTGGGAGGTTTTCCAATAACTGCTTCATAGCAGAATCTAGAAAATGTACTACAAACAAACGTCCATGCAATATGGGACAACTGTGTGTTAGCGCATTCCTCAACTATGATGGTCATGGAATATCCCTATCCATCTACGTTTTTGTGCATGGACGATTGTTCGTTTTGCATGAATGTCCATTCATTAGTGAAAAAGGTTCTCATGCATCAAGTTGTTCGTCTCGTTGTTCACGTTTCTAGAATTTTGTTGAATTTCATATGTGATACGAGAAACAGGTACTCATGCAACCTACACACTCATTTGAGGCAAAAATTATAGTTTTAACCTAGTTACATTAATGGGGACCAAATTACAAATTTCTAGATCTATGGGGTTAAAGTAATTATAAAAAATTTGAAGGGGTAAAATGTAATTTGACACTTGATTATTAATTAAAATTAATTTAATTAATTTTGATTATGATGTATGTATGGATATTTATGCATGACGTTTAGTATACCATGATGAAGCTATAGGTGTTTTTATTTATTTATTTATTTTTTGGGGAATGAATGATTGTAATTATTTAAAATAGAACCTATGTATTAGATCTTCTCTATCTTTCTGGTGTAATTCTCTTCTCACCTACTCCCCTCAAATGTAACTCAAAATTTCTAATTTTAATGAATGTAAAGTTAAATTAGTTTTATTTTTCTTTAATTAGAAAAAATTGTAACTCAAAAACAAAGTATTGAGCAGTTGAAGAAAGAAAACGAAGAAGAATATTTGAAGACTTGAAGAGCAGGACCTAGGTTGACTTGCCAGCCCTTCATGGCTCGAGGGGATTGATATTAGAATAAGTTGTATGCCAACATGTTTATTTTATATTATAGATTGCATGATTAAGGTTTCATTTTATTGTAAAAGTAACACCTCATATGCAGGCTAAAATTGGTGAGATGATAATAATAAATCTCTCAATAAGTCAAACAATAATAATTAGCACCTTCCAATAGAACATCCTGATTAAGCTCATGTTCATTGAAACTTTCTTTGCCAAAAACAAATGATACACTTCTACTAAATGAGAAATCGGGGTGGTCGTTACATTAGATCTGACTAAACTAATACACTTTGTTTGTTTGTCAAAACAAAGATAAAATATATTAGAGGCAAAGTAAAGATTGCATTTGTCGATGCAAGGTAATATACAATATCTACTCTATTAATACTTAAAGTCACAATTGAGATCGTATAATTTGTTAGGGTAACTCATAACTTGAGATTATGGGCTTTTGTGATTAATTTTTTGATTTACCTAATTAGGTCGATTTTAGTTTGTCGTCAAATTGAGGGTTGAGTTGGTTTAATGAGATCTCTGTCTACTAAAAAGTCTATAGGATTTATTAAGTCCAACAGTGAGAGTTCATCAAATTCACAGAGTTTAGTTTGTGAAGGATAAGTGCGCTTAATAGAGGTTTATATAAGAGGAAACTTCAGGTTTTCAATGAAATACAATATTGTTTCATGCAGATCATGCATCTGGAAATAAATTTGTTTCTTATATTATCTATTTGGCTATAATTTTCAGGTTATACATAAATTAATGAACTCAGATCATGCTCATGTAATGATGTAGAAAAATTAGATTAGCTATCTCCAATATAAGCACCATGATCCAAGAATCTAGGTTTCATCGTGAAATAAAATTATCGGAGATGATAATTAATTCGATTTTATCTGATTTGATTCTTTCGGAGAAAAAGGGTGCTACTAATAAGGTTGAGGTTATATCTGGAGATGATGCAATGCGAATTCTATTTGTGTCATGTTCAGTTATGCAGGTGCAACCTCAATTTTTTCTATTATAATAATTCAAAACACCTGTAGGAAGATTATTTATTCATTTACTTCAAAATTATTCAAATTATTATCTTAGTTTGTAAATTTGTATATATAATGTTACTTGTTTGGTATTATTCTTTAGCAATGTTGAATGAAATCGAGAAGATCTTTTAGATTCCTTCCTGTAAGCTCAAATAGCAATTCCCAAAAATTGCACGTGCTTGCACAAATGGAATTAGGTTGTAAATTTTAACATTACAGAATTGATAATCTGACGAAATATATATCTACTTGTATTTGCAATGGTTGTTCAATGAAGTGTAAATATTCCCCCTTTAAAAGGGGGCAACTGTTACATACATTCACAAAAACACAAGCCTTTATGCAATCTAATTCTGTTCTGACTCGGTATTATCTTCAAGAAAAGCTGAAGCGAGGTGTTGATTGAGCTTTAAAATATGCCAAGGGTCGCATCATAAACTTCTTTGTCCTTCCCACATAAGCCCTTTTTGTCAAGTTATCATAGTCATTTTCTTCAATAGCATCTAGAATCTGTCTGTACAGTAGTAAGGATGACCATACCTGCAAAAAATTCCATATATTTCACCATCAATCACTTGTTTCATGTTTTTTGTTTTTGCCATTGATATTGAGAAATAGAAATGTCATTTAAATAATACCGGCCAACGGCCAGCCTTGTCGAGCTCTGTGGCTCCTACTTCAGCGAGGTTGAAGTAGAATCTTGCTCTTTTTATCTGCTCTTTCATGAACTCTCTCCATCTATCATTAACGTTTCTGGAGAAAACATCCTTATCAGATAGTCCAAACTGTGCTAGTTCATCTTGGGGAAGATAAACTCTCCCTCTTGAAGCACTGGGAAAATAAACCAATAACAAAGTTAAAAGTAGGTAAATTAAGAAGCTTCAGCTTTAAGCAAACTATGGTTTCTCTTCCTGAAACTTACTCCTCTCCCACATCTCTGAGAATGTTTCTCAATTGATTTCCAACTGCCAAGTAGAGTGTAGCATTATATATACTTTTTGTAGAAACTGCAGATTCCGGTGCAATTCCCATAATTGGAACACTCATTAGGCCTACTGTCCCAGCCACATGGTAGCAATAAAGATAGAGTTCTTGAAAGTTTTCGTATCGACATTTTCTCGTATCCATTCTCATTCCCTCGATCATGTCCTTGAAAGGCTGTTAAAAAGAAAGAATATAAATCTATTATTGCGTCAACCTTTTTAGGTCCCTTGCCTAGAGAAGTGAATTCTGTAAGCACCTTGGTGTCTAAAGGGAAGTTGAAAACAGTATCAGTTAGTGCAGCATCAAGCATGTCATAAGGGCGCCCATCAAAAATGTCTTGCAGCCTTTCTTCCCATCTATCAAGAACGCTGGAGCTCATGCATACAGCATTGTGCCCATCAACCAGCTCATCAGTCCTGCACCAAACTGCAGAATTTCATTTCAATTAGTTTTCAGTTTTATTTTCTAGATTCTAGAAATTCTCCGACACTTGCTTCCCCAGCCTAGTTTCAAAAACTGGAGTCTCCACTGAATCCTGCAACCTTTAAAGGGCAGAAAACAATGCCCATTTCAAGAAAATCAATTCAGAAAGTGAGTCATCTCCTAGAATTAATCTGCAGAGTCGACAATTATTACTCACCGTAAATCGCCCATATCGCTTTTTGTCGCTCCTTTGTCATTAACAAGGTACCTGCATCAAGAAACCAACAGAAGAATTAATTCAAACCTTGTGGTTTTAAGCCACCGCCAATTGTTGGAAAGAAGGGAAGTGAAATTGAACCTAGATAAAAAGTCATTGCATATTCGGCACAAATATTTCCGCATCTTTGATAAGCTTCTTCAAGGAACAAAGGAGCGAACCCAGGCTTTCTTCTGCAGGAATCTTCCTTACAAAACAATGACACCTGCGACTGCCTCTCAACGATTTCGCGGACATGGAGATCCGTGTGAGGAACACCTAGTCTTGACAATCCAGGGAAGCTTACTAAGCTAGTTTTCCTGGGGGCCATTGTAACTCCACCACTGCTTGTTGCTGTTATCACTAGAGGCCTTCTACAGAATTCTGTTTTGCCATTCCCAACCCCCGTAGGCATTCCTGCTATGGAAAATGTTGTACTCATTATGGCATCTCAATCTTTCCCCTTTCTTGAAATATTAAAGGATCAAGCCGACGAAAACAAAGAGAAGTTTTCTAACAGAATATTGATAAACAATGAAAAGTTTCTTCTCGAACGTTTTCCACATTGTCCATATTGAAGAAAAACAACAAACTTGGGATAAAATAGATGGATGATAAGGCCTCTTGGGAATCTAACAATGCAGTTATTGGGAAACTTATAAACATACGAGTCTAATGAGACAAACACACAAGTGATTAAGATTGGTTTTGATAAAATTAATACAAGGATTAGAGATTGACTCTTAGGTTGATGAATAGTTGTTTAGTTAGGATGTTTAAATTGTCAGGATCATTGGTAAATTGTAAAGAGTTGAGAATAATAGTGTGTTTTTACAAAGATGCTACGTTTGTCTATTTGCAATTGGTCAAAAATTCCACGGAGCCGTCTTCTTGTGTGCAATTCTTATCAGAATCTTGATCTCATTTGATGCATCGTTTGTTCAATTTCTGCGTGCTCCTTGTTGTCACGTCATCACGTCTAAATTATAATATTGCAGTTTGTTTCCAAGTGGTTTGAGATGATCTAAGCGCAACACTAATTAAGGTATCTTGTCCATCTTTTTCCCAGCAGAAGATTTATGAATTCATTATTTTCAAAGGAAGTATCTAGGGTCACATAGTACATCATTGGTGACAATGAGTTAGAGATTTTGCATTTTCTTCATTAAATAAATACATGTATTCCGTATTCAGATGAAAGAAACTCTTGCAAAACCTAATAACAAATATGTAGACTGTTTTCACTTGTTTGAGAGGCTTCATTTGTTATTTTGACCATATAAATATTATAATTCAATTTTGTTGGTCTTAAAATTCTTACATTAGATCATTGTTAAGAGTTAGCAAAACTTCGATTATAAGGTGTTATGATGATGTATATGGGTCTTGTTGTTCATTTGTAAGCGAAAATCCGACTTTTTGATAAGCAAATAGGGGTGTAGAGGATAACACCTTTGAATTCGTAAACGTATTATTTGAGTTTAATCTATAAAAAGTCATATTAGAATTTTTTTTAAGAAATCTAATTACGGTTTCTTTTATTAATGAGAATTTTAACCGAATTTGTTTTAATTATAAATATCTTAATATATAAATACAATTCGCGATATAACAATTTATATGTATATATACTTATTGTTACAAGAGGTTTAGGAAATATTAAAATAATATTTAACTATGCTAGCCATAGCCTTATTTTATTTAGATGAACTAGGGTAGACTGTGTGCATTTTCTGTTTACTATATGAGTAATTGGTTTATTGATTTTATAAACTCTCTAATTAGTTAAATAATTAATAACAGAGGACGTTGAAAACAATATGTCGTGACGAATTTGTAAAAATAGGATTACATGTTGTATTAAAATCAATAGATATTGTCAAATCAATAAAAAGGAAAAAACAAGGTGTCTGATAAACTTAGCGCACACAATATCTATTCTTCAGATACATGCAAACGAAAAATTATGATGTGAGTTCAAATCATATTGCCACATTAAACCTTAATTTATATGTAAGTGTGAGGAAAAACCTTATTTGTAAAGCTAACTTTTACTATGGAAAGAGCCAAAATATCACTTTGTAGAGTCCAGAAGTCTCCTGGCTGAACCAATAGCCATGGATCCAAGGAAGTAAAACCATTAATGTTGCCGGATTAGGAAGAAAAATTAATGAAAGTGAAGTGAGAATGTGAAGCCAAAGGACTTTTCAGCCCTTTGATGTCATCACTTCAACGATATTTAAGCATAGTTGTTTTATATTTTGTCTCATTTAATCGGATATTGCTTTTAATAAGTTTCAACATAGCCAAAAGAGTCTTTTTGAGTAAGCTAGAAAACAAATTAAGCCTTTTCGTCCCAGAAATTCATGCATGAATGGAGCTAAACATTCTAATGAAAAGCCATTGTCATATTAATTCATTATTTTATTTTCGAAAATTAAAAAAAAAAATTGATTCTCTAATGTGAAAAATTTTCAAAAAGAAAAACTAATACCTAATATATAATTTAATTAGGTTTATATATACTCTTTCCATTCATTTAGTAATAAAATATCTTTTTTTTTTTTTTTACAATGAAGAGATTTATATATACATATAAAAAATTTATTATTTGAGATAATTTTTTTATTTATAAAAATAATTATGCCATCAAAAAATCTGCATGAAGTATGAAGTCCATGATTTTGTTATTAAAAAAAAAAGATGGTTTCATATATTCTTTTTAAAGTTCTAAAATAAACTTGTTAAGCAACCAATTATGTCATGATCAATGTTGATAGATCTAAAAATATGGCAAAATCTGTTCAAACTTCTCCCACTATCTACCACCAAATTGCTTTTTGGGTTGGATTTTGAACAACCCACATGATGTTAGAGAGGACCTAAGAAGGGATTAGTGGACCTTTTTATATAATAAATCTTTTCTCTTTCTCTCTCTATATATACGTAGTAATTTGATATAATTTATTTTGTAAACTGACCTCACTAATCTATTGCGAGGATAAAATTATCACTATAAAAAATACTAATTTTAGTAAGAGAAGTAATAATAAGAGGTTATATTCTATCGTTGTAAGTATTTTTTTTATAATTTTAACGATTAATTATTGATACTCATTAAAATCAAAGAAATTTATGACTTTAACGATGCAAAAATGGTCATTAAAAATCTATTTTTCATTGTTAAAAAATTTTAAAGATAGAAAAAATCTCATCATCGATTATCGTTATAGCTTATGCCGTTAAAAGTATTAATAACAAGAATAGAAAAAATTTCTCCTTCATTAAAACCCCCTTTTTTTTAAAATGTAGTTTATATTATTTATTAAACAAATAGGGGAAGTTTTTTAATTAAATATATTTTATTTTTTAATAAAATTATATTTACATTTTTTATACATAATTTGAGTATATAAATGATTTATCATTATGTAATTAGATGATTTTGAATTAAAGATAAAATAATATTCAATCATATGATAATATAACATTTATATATATAAATTATGTATAAAAAATATGTATATATAATATTATACTTTATTTTTATATTGCCTTTATCAATTAGGCATTGATAAAAAGGTGAAAACTAAATATTGTTTGTAGAATGTTCAATCCCCATTTGTCATGTTTTTTATATTATTTTATTTTGAAATTATACCCCTTATCTTAAAAACAATTATTTCAAAGTGGATTATTATAATACAAATTCTTGGCATAAATCTATAATACAATAATTTACCCTTTAATTGTTGAAAAGATAGTGAATCTCTAATTTCTCTTTACTTCATTGAATTAATGAGTTAAGATTTTATATAAAAAAAAATTGTGTTCAAAATAAAAATTGATAAAAAATCAGGGATAATGTGCAAATAACTTCTTCAAGTACATTGAAGTCCGAACCAAGCCATAATTTTTATATCAATAATTGTTTTTAAGATCCACTTTCTAACTCTGACAAAGTTGTTAATTTGCTTCTGTTATCGTTTTGATAATATATAATAGATCAATAACATGATAAATTGTTTTTGTTTATAGATCATTTATCAAATTAATTTCAAAATATTATCTAAAATAATTATTATTTATGTCTCCATTTTCACAAGGGATATCAATTATTGTTCTCAGTCAGTTTTCATTATTAGAATAGCAATGATTTTTGTTCTTTATTCGTAGAAAAAAATCTTCTCTTCATCCTTATACTTGCAAAATAAAATCTTCACCATATGCTCTCTAAACACAACATAAACATATTAAACAATAAAACTAACTAAAACTAAAACCATCTTATTATTTCAAATACCACAAATAACATATGTTAATTACTTTAATATGTATTACAAAAAAAATAAATTAATTTAAAAAAGATAAATAATCTAAAACTACAATTATATGTTAGTAATTTAAGTAACAATATTAATATAAAAGGATGAAGAAACGGTAGGGACACATATTATATATCTTTGTCTCCGATTGTGAAAATATTTTTTATTTCTATCCCTATCTCTTTTCCAATTTCTATCAGAAAATCTCCCTCATATAAGAGTCGGAGAGGGCCGAATATCCTAAATTCGGCCCTAAAGTTATTATCTCTTTATATTTGTCAAATAAAAAATATTATAGAAGCTTAAAAAAAGAAAATCTCACTAATAAAAGATTTTTGATATATTACAACAATTTTCAATGTATTTAATATTAACTAATTTTCAGTAAATTACTATTCCCCACCCAAGCTTGGCTCAAAAGCAATTTTCCACCCCTTGATTATATAAATTACATTTATACAGCCAAAATAAAACTTCATTTGAAAAAAATAAAGGTGTAAGGAAAAATAGTAATTTCACCATCTATAAATTATGAAAAATAAATAAATCTTATACACATCACACCTTAACATTTTAAATATAATATTTTAGCCTTTTACAAAATTGATTGAAATCATGTAATGAATTCATTGCAAAATGTTTGGAAATCCTAACCTTAGTCACTAGTAGCCTCCTATGTACGCTATTTATAGATCTTTGTTGGTTCTTCTTGTCAATGACGAAGCCATAGTTTCTAATGTCGGAGAAATTGTTTCTAGTCATCGATGAAGAAGTGAGAAGTAGCATTTTTAGTCATTGATGAAGAAGTAAGAAGTAGAATGAGATGATGATGTACGTCAAATAGAACTTCTAGTGTTGTTGATTTTGCTTCCAATGTAGGTGAAGTCGATGCCAAGTAGAGCAAGGGGTAGATCAATAGGTGTGGAAGCCAAATGACATGCCAAAATTTGATGTCGACTTTACCTAGGATGAGATGATGTATTAAGATTTGCGAAAGTTGATGTTGTTATCTTTGTTTTTAGTGTTGAATGTGAGATTAGCAGGATGAGATGTTAGAAATCAAAATAGACGTCGTATAGAATTGGAAATGGCAAGATCAGTGGATGCAAAAAGTCGAATGAAATTCTTGATGGTGACAAGAATAAGAGGGTGAGTTAAAAAAAAAAAAAAAGGAGAAAAGAGGGTACTTATGCAAATATGATATCTAAAAAGATTTTTAAATTTTTTTGATATGCGGTAATATTATAATTTTGAAAAGTAAAATAGTTAGAAATAATATGGTAATTTAACTTTAGAAATCGTGTCAGGTTTCCTTTCCCATTAATGGAGATTTATTTTTGGTGGAAAAAAGTAATTTATGCCATCAATGGTGAAAAAGTGTTTTTAACCCAAACATTAGTGGGAAAAAGGTATCTTTTCAATAAAACCCTATCTATAAACTTTTAAAAACCTTCAAAGAAGTGTCTGGTTTGAAAAATATTTTATTAATAAAATTTAAAGATTATTTTAGAAATTATTGTGTATAAATTGTTACTATATTTATAAAATTTGATAAGAATTGGTAGATATAAATAATTATTATGTTTAGTTAGATTTAATAAAAGAATACTGATATATTATTTTAAAATATTTTTTTATATTATTTATTATATTAATTGAAAATGAGATTTTTTTCTTAAAAAATTAATAAATAAAAATATAATTATAATAATATAAAGATTACCAAGGTAATCTTTTAATACATGAAATGAAGGTGATAATTAGATTACTTCTGCATTATTATTAATAATAAAAAATTATCAAAATATTTTATTACTTATAAATAAAATAAAGTAATATAAATAATAAAATATAAATTATCGTATTACTCTTTAATCTCCCGACCAACCGCCCCTAAGGATTTTTATAGTATTCTCTCTTCAATATCTTTCAAGGCAGCTGTTACTTCAACTGCTCTCCTCCTCGTCAGCACTACGCTGATTTCGCTCCCTTATCCCTTCGTCATCAGCCACATGAACTTGCCTTATCTGTTACCGCTATGGTTGATTCAAGTTTTGATTGGGTTTGTTTACAGCAACCACCAGATGCTGACTTCTGCGCTTTGGCTACAATTGACGTCGGTACAACCTTTGCAGTCTCGTTGGCCTTGGTAAAGTGAGTGAAGGAGCTGATGTGTTTTTAAGCTTACTCTCAAAATGCCCCAATGTATGTTCCAGTTATTGTCACTTGCTCTTGAAAAATTCTGCTCTATTTTTCATCAATCTTCGCCTTGCCATGTATCACGTATAACGAGGGTTTCACTACCTTATTGATCAAGTAATCGTTTTAATATTAGTCAAATAAAAGTTGGCAGACACATGATTAACGATTTTTTATTATGCATCTGGAAGGATTTATGTCTACCTAAATAAATGTAACTTATTTGTGAAACAGAGGAAGTATTCTGTAAGCTTTCTTTCCTTGTCATCTATGACTTGGGGAATCATTAGAATGCGATAATACCTGCAGTCCATGAGTAACTTGAAATGTTGTGCTTAGCATGAAATGATTTGATTTTCTTCCAGTTTGGCTTAATGATGAGATAATTATATCAGTGGTTGGTAGCAATTTTTGTCCATATTGCAGTCAAATTCATCTCCATTATGAGTTGTAAGGATAGCTGATTTAATTGATTGTTTTAACGTTTGTTGGGTTTATTTTCATTTTTGTATATAATATCGGCTTTTTAAGTTTAAAATTGATGATTAGTTGATGAAAAAATAATTATTTGTTAAACTAAGGTGTGATTTATGTTTTAAAACTATTAATTTTATCAAAAAATAATAGATTTTATGCCAGTAAAAAATTTGGGTTTAAGCTTAAATTTTAAAATTTGCTTAAGAAAATAAGATTTATTAAGTTGAATTTGGTACTTCGATGATGGAAAATTGAGCATTTGGAACAATTATTCTAGAAGTGCAAACCAAGGTGGTGATAATTAGGGTCAGTGGAAGAGTTGAGATTCAGGAAATTGTGAAAGTAGCAGTCAAACTGGCGGTTGGAGCAGCTAGGAAATTTCAGGTGGTAAGAACAAAGGAGATACAACTAACGAGACTGGGGGTCAATCATCTGGTTGGGGTCAGTTCAAAATCAAAGGAAAAGTAAGTGGTGCAGGAAGCTCTTGGGGGAAGAGAAGCCATGTAAGTGGAAGGGAGAAAGGAGGGTGGTAATTACGCTTCATAGAAAATTTAACTCGTGGAAGAGAGAAATAAGGGTTATGCTCTCGCCTCTTACTTACTAGCTATTTCTTTCTCTTCTTCCATCTTCTTCTCCTTCCTTGTTTCACCTACATCACTCCTTTCTTTTTCTTTTGCTGCTCTTTTTTCTTTCATGATATGGGCAATCGTAGCCTTGGCAGCTCCATTGGGCCAAAATCTGGCTAGATTGAGATCATTTTTCTTTCTTTTGCCTTTTTTTTTTTTCCTTGATATAGCCAATCTCAATCTGTGCAGTGTCACCGAGCTACGATTTGGCTAAATCAAGCAAGAAAAACACTTTTGTTTTTTGTCTTTTTTAAATAAGATTAGACGTAGTCGATTTAGCCTTTACTGATGACCTGTTTCTTTTCTTTTTCCTTTTTTTTTTTTTTTTTTTGGCTTTTGTTGCTGCTATAACGGATGCTAGCTGTTTTTATTTGTAATTGTTTATGGATGGTTCCCATGGCCATAGCCACCAGCAACTACACTTTCCACTCGTTTTATATTTTACTTGTCTTCATGTAAAATGGTTTGGTAAGATGTCTAAAATGACCAGGAAAAAGGGTTAAAAGTGTTGGAACTGGGGAAGATTAAGAAATTAACTGAGAGGGGAAGAAGAGAAAAAGAAGAGAAGTGTTACTTTGTCTTTTTTTTTTTTTTTTGCATGAAAAAAATGTGAATTATATATTTAACGGAAAAACTTAAAAAGGTATTTTTATCAAACCTTCCTTGGGTGAAAAAATATAAATCACTCATTATTTAATTCTTGTATTTAAATTTCCATATCTATGGAATTCTTTCCAGATTGAAATATTACAGAACTGTAAGACTTGAAAACGGGGCGGCCAATCCTTGAAAAGTTACCGTTTCTTAGATGTTTGAAATGGTGGCCCACAGAGGCAGCAAAGAGCCACCTGGGGACTTATTGTTAGATAATTCAAATGATTCAGTTTTAAACCATGTAACTGAATTGACATGTCAATTGGGGTAAGTTTATGGTCCGGTCTTAAATACGGAAAAATAGTATAACCTGAAAGGACAGGATTTGTTATTATGGTAGATTATGTTAAATCCGTAAACCTTCTAAGCCATTCTGTGGCAAGGCTGTGCAGCCTTGCAAGCTGTGCCCTTGAGGTGTTAAATTTTTTATTTTAATTTTTTCAATTTCCCATTCTCTTTATACGTTCTCTTCTTTTAATTTATTTCGCATTCAACATTTTATTCATTTAATTTTAATATTTCTATTTCAATTGTCAATTTCTCTTTACATTGTATTTATTTAATTTTGTATTAATTTTTTGTCTTTGATTTTTTAATAAAAATATTTTTTAAAAATAATTATTTAAATCTATTCATATAAATTTTTTTACAAATTAATACAATTGAAGATTGTAAATTTTCAAATAACATAAAACCATTTTCTAACTAATTGGAGTATTTAATTAAAGAAAACTTTTTCATTTATTGATGTCACTGTGATGGATTTACTTTCTTAACTACATCGTCGTGCCTTACCTTATACTTGAGCCGAGATAATTGTATTTCATATGCTCCATTGGTAAAAAGAACCAACTAACTCACTCGCTAGACTTTCAAATAGTGTCACTTGTAATTTTTATTACACATGTTATTGTCACCATTTCTTAATGTCTATTAACAACATAATTGTTTTTTTTGTTTTTACAATTTTATTAATTATTAGTTTTCTTTAAAATATTTCTATAATGAAAATATGCTCTAAATGGAAAAGATGTGCAAGTAATTGAAACGATTTAATTTTTGTAGACATAATTGATCAATAATTGGTACAATGCAACCACTGTAATATAGACTGTTACAGTATTTACATTGCACCCATTTTTGATCCATTACTTTTACAAAAGTGAAATCATCTCAATTATTTGAACACTTTTTTCGTTTAAAATATATTAAGTATTTTCATTATTAAAATATTTTAAAAAAACAATAATTAACAAAATTATAAAAGCAAAATAGAAACTAAATTGCTAATAGATATTAACAAAATAGTTACAACAGGTATAGAAAAAATGTAAGAGACCCTATTGGACAATCATTCATGTGAGTTATTCAATTCTTTTTGGTGATTGAGTGTATGAAAAATAGTTATCCTAACTCAAGTATTAGGTGAGTCAAGAAGACGTAGTTAGAAGAAAGTCTATTGCAACATCACCAATGAAATAAAAGGTTTTCTTTAATTAGATAGAACAATTAATAATATAAATTAATTTTACATCATTTGAAAATATAAATAAAATATGATTTAATAGATTAATTTGTAATTTACGATTCTCACTTATTTTAATTTTGAAGAAAATTTATATTAATAAATTCAAATAATTATTTTTAAAAAAATTTAATTAATATGTAAATGGGTGAGTTCGTTTAAGGACTGAAGTGACTTAACCCCATATACATAGAGCTGTGTTGAGAGCATTTTGATTTGTTTGAATCAATCCGGTCCAAAGGCTCACAACTATGACGACCTTGGACCCGGCATAACCCACAGCCTAGTTTCTTAAAAAAATAAATTGATAATATTGGAATGAATTGAGAAATATAAGGAATTTTTAAATTATAATATATATTTTAAAATTTTTTATTAGTGGCTCATTAGATACATGTTGTGCCGATAATATTATTTTAATGGTGCATTTAGTTTTAACAATATTTTATTAAAATAATAAAAGGTTAATATCACAACGGGTAACCTATAATATTATTCAATAAAATAATGTATAAATATTTTTGAAACATAAATATGTATACACATAAATATATTATTATGTAATTAAATAATTTTAAATTAATAATAAAATAACACATAATCATATGATGATATATTTATATATGTATATATAAAAAATAGATATATATATAATATTATTCAATATTATTAAATATAAGTTATTATTATGTTTGATAAAAATAAATAAATATAAATAATTATTGTGTTTGATAAAATATAATACAAAAATTAAGATTTTATTTTATTTAAATATCGTAAAAATTATCAGATATAATTATTTTATAATATTTTTTATATTACAAATATTTTTTATCCTTAAAATTAATAATTAAGAATAAAATTATAATAAAGTTAACATAACATTAATAATATTTTAATATTTATTATAAATATGATAATTAGATTATTCGTGTATTATATGACAATCATTGTTAAGATTATTAAAATCTTTTATGAGGGAAAAACCAATAAAGCTAATAATGAAAAATAACTCAAAGCCGGTGAGATATCTGTAGTAAGAAAAAGCCTTGGCCGTTTGTCAAACATAAGCAAAATTTACAGTTCACAACAGAGCCAAAGTTAAATATCATGTATAAAAAATTAGTTCCTTACCCTTTGTTGAAGGAGAAATTAGATGAACCGGGAAACACTAGTTCCTTCCACTACAAGCTAAAAGGCTAAAACTCTATTCTGTTCACCACGGAAAAAGCTTCTCCATCAAAAGCAGAGCTCTTATCTCTTCAGTTCATTCGTTTATCAATCAAAAACAAATTCAAAAGCAAAATCACTCATTTCAATTTGATAAACAAGTGTTGTTTTAGCTATTTTTTTTATATGATTTGTACGTAATATCTACTATTTCTTATTGCTGAGCATTACTGTCAATGCATTGTTATTTTCATATTAAATTCTTTTGTTTAAGAAGACTCAGTTCCAGGATTGGTATATCATGATGAGATTAAGTTTTTGATAATCTCAAACCTGCATTTCTCCATGGTGAGACTGAAAAGAAAGATAATAATCATAATAATGTCATGCCAAGAACTGAAATTTAAAATATCCATCGATCTCACATTAGCATAATATTATAAATCCATAAGCTACATATGGCGAGAAAGAGGGCTTTTATAAAACCTTTCTTCCATCGTAGTGTAATTGGTAGTGTACATTTTATTTGTAGAAGGCATAACAGCTTGACTATAAACTCTTACAGATACACAATCAAACATGGTTGATCATAAATCCACAAGTCTTATTACCTGATCACGAAACCCTTATTATTTATCGTAGGTGGGTGAGGTGAAGATCGATGGTATATGGAGTAGATTTTCACACGCATGCAGTGCCATTAACGCCGATGGTAAAATTAGTGCATGTGGTGTTGAATAAGGTCGCCACCGCACTTACATTCACAATTATATTCGCAGTTGCGTTGAAGAGCGTAATAGCGGGGCAAAAGCATGCGCTTGCATTAGCTGAGATGACATTGCAGCAAGCATTGGTTGGTCGATCCAAACGCGTGAAGGGACGGACACATGACGTAGCCACAGCCATGAGGTTCGCAGATGAGCAGGAAGGGGCGGCTGATAAGGATGGGATGAGGGAGATCAGCAGAGCGCTGAAGAGGAGAGCAGTTGAAATAACAGCTGCCTTGGAAGAAGCCATTGGAGAGAACTGACAACTGTTTAGGGATTTTGAAAGTTGATAGCTTGAGAATGCGAATGCAAGTGATGGATTTTTTAGGCTCTTTGCATGGGGTTTTATAGCATGAAAATTAAGTAGAAACTCAACCAGATAAAATTAATTTCATCTTCTTTAACAAGTCATCTTCTTAAATCAAATTGTGTTTAATACAAACACAATTTAATTGACTATATAATTACATCGTTCTAATAAGGCTGCTGACAAATTCTATTTGTATGTACAAAATAATTACAAATACGTACACTCAAAAATATGTATTTTCCCACTTTAAAATTACAAATATATACACATTGAATTCGCATTAATTCACAGATCTTCGTCACACGCCACTTCTGGTAGACATATGAAAGATCTTAATTTGTTGCTTCTTAATTTCACATTCCTTAGTCACACGTCTTACTGAAAAACTGCATGTAATTAATTGGATGTTGAAATTGAAATTGAAGCAAATTAACCTCATTGCTAAAGGTGCTCAAGATTACCCAGTAACTAAACCAAACTGATCTTTGAACAAAAAAATAGGATATTTGAAAAATCGGTTCAGATATCAATTTAAAAATATAAAAAAACCGATTTTTTGATTTGGTTATTGTTTTGTTTAATTTTCAAAACTAGTTAACCGAATCAAACTAGTTTTGAAAAAATTGAATAAAATATTAATAAAACATTAAATATATTTTTAAAAGATTGAAAAAATACTAAAATAGGATAATTCTTTGAAATTTGGTTCAAAATTGATTAATCAAAAATTTGGTTTGGTTAATTGGTATTTTTGGCTTGATTTAAAATAGGTTAATCTTTAAATCAGTTTAGTTTCGATTCTTGATTTTTTTAAACCAAAAATTTGGTTCAGTTCAAAAAATTGACAGAAAGGTTTGGTTAACTAGTTTTAAACACCCCTACATAGCCATAGCTCTGACTTTCATTGTTCTTATACAAACTCACAACATCTAGATAAAGTCTTCATATTTAATCTCAATCAACCTTTCGTTTTCTAGTTTAACTTCATTTTGTTCATGTTCTATGAAGATATATAGGGAAATAAGGATATGTTGTGCTTGAGTTTCTTCTTCTATATAATCAATATCATGACGAAGGGATAACTTTGTATTGAGAGGCATAGGAGCGTTGCTGCAAGCACACGCAGAAACTTCAACTTGCAAAGCATTTAAACTTCTCTTAAAATGTTTGTAAGTTTGATTTTTAGGTTTCTGTGGGGCATAAAATCAATCATGCAATCTCTAACTGAGGACATTGGATATGAGAAACCAAAGACTAAATTAAATTCATATAGATCTGCTCATATAAATTATATGATAAGTCAGGACTAGTAGTTAGGATTAATTAAATTCATACGAGAAATTAATTAATGTGATGCCGGCAGGAGGAAGAAAGTGGCTGACGGTGATCAATTTCGTCAAGTAACTGTAACTTGGGTTTGACCTTACATGCGTCCATTTAATCGTAATTTAAGAGTTGAGACAGAATTGAGAAATAAATAGGCCAAAGCACTATTCCCACCCAAAGTATGCACATTTCCCAGTTTCCCCCCGTTAACTTTGAAAATCTCATTTACCCATTCATGGGCAGTTAGAATTAATTAAGTCTGTTAGTTATATCATTTTTCCCCCCTAAACCCTTAAAACTAATAATTTCACCCCAACCCAAGTTTTAAAAAACAACATTTTCCCCCTAGGGTTTTCAGTTTTTCAGATTCAATTTTCCGATATCGTTTCTTCCTCTCTGGTGACCTCCAGGTGATGCCTCTTCCTCTCCAGCACAATCTCCTTCCGACGGCTCTTCCGAGAGTGGTCGTCGATGAAGACCTCGTCTTTATCTTGATGGAGACGACTCGTCTTCGTCGACAACCACTCTAAGGAGAGCCGCCGGAAGGAGACTACGCCGAAGAGGAAGAGGCATCGCTTGGAGGTCACCGAAGAGGGAGAATCGACACCAAAAAATTGAATCTGAAAAATTGAAAATCCTAGGGGAAAAATGTTGTTTTTTAAAACTTAGGTTGGGGAAAATTGTTAGTTTTTAGGGTTTATGGGAGAAAATTAAATCAAATTTTAGATTATTTTTCTATAATACAGACAAAATAATAATTTTACCCTTGAAATCGTTAGTTTTAACCGTCCACGGGTGGATAAATGGGATTTTCAAAGTCAACGGAGGAAATATTGGGTAGTCCTTTGGCCAAATAAATATATACATCGTAATCACATAGCAACATATAGTTAGTTTGATGACTAATTGACCAGATTTCTTGTTACTAACTGAATATGTATTAAATAAAGAAAAAAATGAAGGAAACAACAGGTTTTTAATATTGTTCGACCCCATAGTTGAAAAACTTATGCCCATGGCGTGTTATTGGCTACTATTACAAGATATCCTCCAAAAAATGTATGAGTATTGAAAAATTAGTCATGCAATTCTTAGTCTTTTTGTGTTCGTTTTTCTATGTATGCATTGTATCTGTATGGGTCTCACTCTCCTCATATTTTTCATTTATATTTTAGATTGAGAGAAAAGATTTGCATTCAAAAAAAAAATTAGTATTCCTTATTCCTTTATAATTCTGATGATTTATTTAGTTGAATATATATATATATATATATATATATAGAGAGAGAGAGAGAGAGAGAGAGAGAGAGAGAGAGAGATTATCCCAACTAGAAAGGAGGAGATAACTTTCTCTTGTTAAAAACATAGGAGAATAGGAAAATCAACTTGTCAAAATTGTAGAGATTTACCATTTTATTAAGTTGTCACTATAACCAAGCAAAAGGTTTATTTGCAATCCTGGGTGAATGGAGACAAGAGAAGTACTTGATTGTTGGTGTTGTAACTAATTGTTAATCATAACTACTTAGACATGTTCCATTGAAGTGATACTTCTCAAGGAGCTATCTTCCAGACAAAAGAATATTGTATAACATTTGTCTCACAATTTTGGGAATGCGAGTAAAACTTCAAAAACTTTTCTCATTGTTTGATGTCATGTGAAGATTGCAAAATCTTTGTGACGAGGATGTCTTAGTTGGCATAATTATTGTTTCATTCATTTCAAGTAATGTATCAAGTCTTGTTATTCTATTTCTCCATGGAATTTGATAAGACGTGTTTTATTTGCATCACGAGATAGTTGTAACACTTATTTTGTAAGTGTGTTGAACGGTTGGTTTGAGTCTTTTGTACTTCAAACATTTCTAAGCCTCTTGATATTATGAGATTTTCATTTTGTCAATTGATTGAAGGAGTATTCAAACCAGTTCATGGAACATAGGTTGTTTCCACTCTAAGAGTTTTCTGTCGCTAGCTAACTAACTGGTACTATTGGTTTGCGTAGGTGGGAATTTGATACTACGAGTGGTGTGTTTGTCCATTGCAAAAGAGAGGAGTTCAAACTTTGACTCCTCTTTGAAGGAAAATGACATGGTGGACAAATATTTATTAGTCTTACTAGGACAGTTAGTATGGGATATATGTTCCCTTACCATTACAACAAATAGAATTATGCATTCCATGTCAGTATATGAAAGAGTTTTGCATTGTAATGGCTATCATTATCTTGATAAGGCAAGCTATCTTACCTAGGCATACTCTGTCATGAGAAGGGTGTGCACTTATGTCTTACCTCTTTCCATTCTAAGCTCTTGTTAAGGAACCATGTGACATGCCTAATTGTGTCTTTGGTGATAAGGTTTGATGAATTAAGTAAAGTCACTCAAAAGAGATCTCGAGGTGTTTCTCATGGTTTGGACATATCTATAGAGCCTAATTTTTGTTTTGTGGGCATTTTCACACCATTTTCATACACATTTTTGTAATAAATAACATATATACAACACTTCTATTAGAATTGTGCAATATAATTATATCAACAACATTATGTTTAATTACTAGGATCTTTATTTATAAAATATCATTTTAGCCTAATAAACAAATCTAACTATATCAAGATTAAGCAAGCAATGTTCTATAATTTCTCCCAACAATTTTTTCCAAGAAAAAAAGTATAACTCCGTTACAGTTTTGTTATAATTTAATGAGATGAAATTTGTATATTGATACATGACTAAATGTATACATGAGTCTTACGAATATAAAGTAAATCATATACAATTGGAAAATCAATAACAGAAAATATTCTAAAATATTTAGAATATATTTAAAGTATATTCAAAATATATTTTAACATTTCTCTCAAACTCAAGTAGACAAAAAAATTGCTAACTTGAGTTTGTAATATAAGTTATAAAAACATCCTGTATAATGAGTCTTAATGAAGACATTAGCTACTTGATCAACATAAAGAATTGAGGTAAGATGAAAGGTATCATTGACCAAATGATACCCAGTGACAATCAATCTCAATGTGTTTAGTGCACTAATGAAAAACATCATTGTGGGTAATATAAATGACATTTTGATTATCATAATAGATGTTTATAACTTTGGATCGAAAGACTCTCATATCTTGTAACAATAATTGAAATCTAAGAAGCTCGAAATTAGTGTTTACAAATGCTCTATACTTTGAATCTATACTTCAACGAGAAATGATAGTTTGCTTCTTACAATATAAGAGATGAAAGAATCCCCTAGAAAGAAGTTATAACCTGCGATGGAATATCTATCTAATGGATCTCCTACCTAATCAACATCAAAATATGTTATATTTGGTCAAATGGAAGTTAAGTAGATAAGACTTCTAACTAGTTATTTGTAAAGAGTGGGATTATCAAGAAAAACCCCTTCTGTAGGAGAAAGCTTAACATTGGCCTTAAATGAAGTGTTGGTAGTTTTATAATCTGACAAGCCAACACGAGATAAAAGATCAGTAGCATATTTAACTTAAGATAAATGATAACTAGTACCATAACAAGAAATTTCTAGCCCAAAGAAATAACTCAAGTGACCAAGGCCCATCCAATCTTGGAAAAAATAGGGGCATCCATTAAGAGAACCATTCTCAATCCAAGACCCCTAATTTCAAATTGTAAGTTGAGAAATTGTTTTAACTCAATAATACCCTGCATATCATCTCCAATAATAATCATATCATCAACATATAACAATAACATAGTACATCCTCTCTCATTTTTGCGAATGAAGAAAACATTATCATAATAGATAGAAGAAAATCCAAATTATCAGATGGTAAAGTTTAATTTGGCAAACCATGCTCTTGGAGTTTGTTTAAGTCCATAAAAGACTTTACAAAGATCGAAAACCTTGCTAGGTGGATGCCTATAGCCAGGTAGAGCTTTCATATAAATTTGTTCAGAAAGATCTCCATTAAAAAAAACATTTTTTGCACCCATTTGAAAAATATGCCATTTTCTGATATCTACAACATGTTAGGGTAATGCCTTAAAGCTAATTGATTTGTACTTATGAATGTTGTAATTAATTCATTTATTAATAAAAATGTTTTATCATTTATTCATATTAACATACATCTAATATGTTCATAAAAATAATATGCCCTTAAAATGATTGAATCGTGATGAGGGGATTTGACAATTGATCATGAGAACTCTATGAACATATTAGATGGTCATTTTAGAATCGTTCATAATCCCGACATTACTTTGACTAGGGGTACAAGTAATGGAGATGAGATTATCATAGTATTAAATGATTTCACTAAAAGGGTGATGACAATTCTCACATGTTGAAATTGTTAGTTGACAACTTGATACAATACATGGGTGCACATTGTTGATGTGTTCATCGGATTAATATGACTTGAGGATTTCCATATGGATGGTTATTTTATTGTCTATGGGATACATCTTCTAACTCATAGGTACACATGATCTTTTGACTTGAGGTCACGAGACCATCTCATAGAAAGATTGATATGGTTTAATGACACCTAATATGTTATTGCAATAAAGGTAACCATAAAGATAGTGATTGGTTATACCAAGATTTGTATCAAGGCTATAATGGATCAATAGAAGATATGTCACTCTTGAGTATAAAAAAAATGTATCTCGAATGAGAATACTAAAAGACATCGATAATTATTTGAATTTATGGCTATAGTGAGATTGAGTTAGAGCTCAGTTTGAATCGTTTAGTCATTAATGTATATCAGTTCATATTGAGAAGTTGCTTAGATAGACACATATCTATATGGAAGTCTTGAGAGATATTAGTTAACAAAGGGATTGAATTATACATAACCGTAAAGTTGACAAGGCTTAAAAGTTGTTTGCTGACACTTTATTGATGAAGGTAGTCATGATGCCTTGCTAAAGGCCAATTTTGGTCTATGTCCACATTCAACCCGAATCTTAACATTACAAACTCAATAGAGAGCTTATAAGTTACACACATATAAGAGTCAATTCAAACCCTAGCATCATAAGGTTATTTAGCGAAAATCATAAAATGTTTGGGTTAAGATGAAATTGGGAATGGACTAGGTTTGTTCAATAAAATTGAATCATCCTAGTTTGACTTTTTCTTTGACCATGAACAATCATTCATAACCTATAAATGGTCGTTCATAGGTCAGTTAGATTAGGATAAAACTTTATCTGAATTTATGCTTGAAAATCCAAATAATTCACTAATTGTAAAGGATAAGAATTAAGGATGAACGACCAGTCATTCGACAACGAATGAGCATTTATGGCATCTTATGAATAAAGAGATGATTTCACAATTTCACATTTTTTCAAAAACAAACATTTGAATGTTTATTTACTCCACACTTACTATTTGTGAATAGAGCCTTAACAGTCTTTTATGTATGATTTTAGCCTCCTTTCGTCTATGCTTCATACGGATACCAAGTTGCTACCCTATTGTGTGTTAGAGAGTGATTTTCTTGCCACGAAAAGATTGAAAGAGCCTTCAGAGACAGATATTATGTTTTAAACACCGCATGATTGATGTTGTCATGTTCATGTATGTTTTGTCGAAATTCCCTACAGTGATATCAAAGTCATTGTTTAGGGAAACATACATGAAAATATACCTATTGATGATTGATTGAATATGTATGTAGTTACATGTAATTTTGATATCTACATGTTCCATCTATAATTCGGTTTGCATTATGTTGTTGCAAATTGTTGAGGTCAAGATAAGATAAATTGTGTGAAATTGTTGAGTTGTATCTATTAGATATTTGCATGTAAAATTTGTTAAAATTGTGCAAGTTTAAAATTCATTGAATGTCAAACCGTTTTGTGTTGTTGCCCAAAATCACCTTTGATTCATGTCGTTACACATTTCGAGGGTTTTTGCTAGTGTGAGATAGGCTTTCATGTCGTATTATCTTATCCCAGCAAAGTCATGCCGAATTTGGGAAGGTTTTTCAATAACTGCTTTATAGCAGAATCTAGAAAATGTACTACAAACAAACATTCACACAATAGGGGACAACTGTTCATTAGCGCATTCCTCAACTGTGATGGTCATGGAATATCCCTATCCATCTACGTTTTTGTGTATGGACAATTGTTCATTTCGCATGAATGTCTGTTCATTAGTGAAAAAGGTTTTCATACATCAAGTTGTTTGTCTTGTCGTTCATGCTTCTGGAATTTTGTTAAATTTCAGATGTGATACGAGAAACGGGTATTCATGCAATCTACACACTCATTTGAGGCAAAAATTACTGTTTTAATCTAGTTACGTTAACGGGGACCAAATTACAAATTTCTAAATCTATGCAGTTAAATGTAATTATACAAAATTAGCGGGGTAAAAGTAATTTGACACTTGATTAATAATTAAAATTGATTTAATTAATTTTGATTATGATGTATGTATGGATATTTATGCATGATGTTTAGTATACAATGATGAAGCTATAGGTGTTTTTAATTTATTTATTTGGGAATGCATGGTTGTAATTATTTATAATAGGACCTATGTGTCATATCTTCTCTATCTTTCCGGTGTAATTCTTTTCTCACCTAATTCTCCTCAAATGTAACTCAAAATTTCTAATTTTAACGAATGTAAAGTTAAATTTGTTTTATTTTTCTTTAATTAGAAAAAATTGTAACTCAAAAACAAAGTATTGTACACTTAAAAAAAAACAAAGAAGAATCTTTGAAGACCTGAAGAGCAGGGCCTAGGTTGACTTGTTAGCTCTTCATGGCTCAAGGGGATTGATATTAGAATAAGTTGTATACCAGCATGTTTATTTTATATTGTAGATTGCTTGATTAAAGTTTCATTTTATTGTAAAAATAACACCTCATATGCAAACTAAAATTGGTGAGATGATAATAATAAATCTCTCAATAAGTCAAACAATAATAATTGGCACCCTCTAATATAACACCTAATTAAGCTCATATTCATTGAAACTTTATTTGTAAAAGTAAATGATACACTTCTATCAGATGAAGATTGGGGTGGTTGTTAGATTGGATCCGACTAAACTAATACAATTTGCTTGTTTGTTAAAGCAAAGATAAAATATGTTAGAGACAAAGTAAGGATTGCATTTGTTGATGCAAGGTAATATATAGTATCCATCCTATTAATACTAAAAGTCACAATTGAGATCACATAATTTATTGGGGTAACTCATAACTTGAGATTTTGGGCTTTTGTGATTAACTTTTTTATTTACCTAATTGGGTCGATTTTAGTTTGTTCGTCAAATTGAAGGTTGAGTTGGTTTAATGAGATCTCGGTCCACTAAAAAGTTTATTAGGATTTATTAAGTCCAATGGTGAGAGTTCGACAAATTCACAGAGTTTAGTTTGTGAAGGATGAGTGCGGTTAATAGAGGTTTATATAAGAGGAAACTTCAGGTTTTCAGTAAAATACAATGCATCTGGAAATAAATTTGTTTCTTATATTATCTATTTGGCTATAATTGTCAGGTTGTACATAAATTAATGAACTCAGATCATGCTCATGTAGTGATGAAGAAAAATTAGATTAGCTATCTCAAATATAAGCACCATGATCCAAGAATCTAGGTTTCATCGTGAAACAAAATTATCAGAGATGATAATTAATTCGATTTCATCTGATTTGATTCTTTCGGAGAAAAAGGGTGCTACTACTTAGGTTGAAGTTATATCTGGAGATGATGCAATGCGAATTCTATTTGTGTCATGCTGAGTTATGCAGGTGGAACCTCAATTTTTTCTATTATAATAATAACTCAAAACACCTGTAGGAAGTTTATTTACATTTTTTTTTCTTTCTGGAGCATTAAAGATAGCCCACGCATGTAAGAAACAAGTACTTTGGAAGTTGAATTGACACTTGATTTTCGAAAATGTAGATTCTGGAATCCTGCTCTGATACTAGATATATTGTTTGTAGTTAGAGCTCTAACCCACATTTATAATACAAAATCTGGAAGAAATGTGGAGAAAACACTGGATTGATCCAAAAATTTCAGCTTTGTTTCCTCAACATCTCTTGTATTAATAATCCTTTTAACTCTTTTTCTCAACCTGAAACATTAGCTAGTAATAGTATTAAAAATAACAAATTGGATTTATGACCAAATGGAAAGAGTTGGCTAGATGTCATTCTAACCCTACTAGTCGTACTACAAGCGAATAATACCGAAACACGATAGAGATAAATTCTCAAAAAAGGAAGAAATAAATTAATGATTTTTGTTGGACTTGAAGAAATAAAACCTAAGAATTACATGGGTGTTCATAGGATAGCAAACCTTACGATAAGGTGATTCCTAATATTTTAATAAACCTTCCTTGAAAAAAGTAGCATTCCTCGTGCTAGAAGTGAGAATCATCCTAATTCTAAAAAAGGAGAGAGAAAAAAAATAATTTCATCATAAACCCTAAAAAATAAAGCTTGCCTTTTCTAAAATCAAGCTTGCCTTAAAAAATTAACTCATATTTAAGTTGTTTAAGGAACTCCTTATGATGGAGGGTGTGAACTAAGCCATCAAATCGTAGAAAGATAGTAGAAGTGTATATTAAAACAAAAATTAAGTTCACTCAAAATTCTAATCAAGATCTGAATCCAAGGCATAATATGTGTGTTAAAACAAAAATTAAGTTTTCTCCAAGTCAAGATCTGTGTTGTTTTATAGGGTAGTGAAAGGGCTGTTCCAATTGGAGTAGTTAATTATTGAAGCAATCAATTGGGAAATTTTGGCAGTTCCTACCAATGTGATTGAAGGAAAAAGTAATTTTTTTTTTTAATGTAGAGTGCGTTTAGTTAGGAAGTATTAAAGAGTATTTTGATAATTTATCTTTTATTATTTACATCATTTTATTTAGTTTATAAGTAACAAAAGATTTCAGTAATATTCTATTATCAATGATGATGTATATAAACGATAATTTGATTACCATCTCTACCTTAGGTATTAAAAAATTACCAAGACAATCTTTATTTTATTATAACTATATCTTTATTTATTAATTTTTTTAGGGTAAAAATAATCTCATTCTCAATTAATATAACAAATAACATAAAAAAAATATTTTAGAAGAATTATACAAAAGGATATTTAAGTAAAATAATATACTAATATTTTTTATTACCCTTAACCAAACATAATAATTATTTATACCTACCCAGTTTATCAAATTTTATCAAATATAATAATAATTTATACTCATTAATCCTAATGGTAATATATCTTCAAGACAATCCTCTAATTTTAGTAATAAAATATTTTTCAAATCAATCACTCCCTTACTGTACTTGTTATGGGTAAGTCAAATACTCTATTACATAGTATTAGGCTTAAGGAAAATATTAAGGAGTGTTGAAATATATTGGGTCTATAAATGTAGAGATCAAAACTCATATTACATAAAATTAATTGGTTTGTGTTAAAATTCAATCTATCACACTTGTATACCACTCATTTATATTATTTTTTATTTGATATAAGACTCTTTAGTCTTCAACACCCTCCTTCAAGTGCAAGGATTATAGATTGTTAGACCCACCATTTTATTAACTATGTGAAGATTGAAACTTATATTATACAAAACCAATTGATTTGTGTTAAGATCCAATCTACCACACTTATATTATACAAAACCAATTAGCTTGTGTTAAGATCCAATCTACCACACTTATATATCACTCATTTATATTATTTTTATTTGATGTAGGACTCTTTAGTCTCCAAAACCCTTTTTTAAGTCCAACCACCATAGGTTGTTAGGCTCGTTGTTTGACTAGGTTTGTTGTCACCTAGTATCCAAAATCAAGTTAGGCGATTAGGCTCACCCATTAACCCATTTGGTTTTAAACTGTAATACCTTGTTGAAATATAATGAGCCTATAAATGTGGACTCTTTAATCTCTAACACCCTTCTTCAAATGCAACTACCATAGAGTGTTAGATCTATCGTTTGGTTAGGTGTGTTGCCACTTGGTATCCAAAATCAAGTTAGGCTATTAGGCCCACCCATTAACTCATTTGGTTTTAGATTCTAATACTATATTGAAATATATTGAGCTTATAAGTGCAAAGATCGAAACTCATATTAAACAAAATCGATTAGTTTATGTTAAGATTTAATATATCACACTTATATACCACTCATTTATATTGTTTTTATTTAATGTAAGACTTTTTAGTCTCCAACACCCTCCTTCAAATGCAACTACTATAGACTATTAGATCTGTCATTTAGTTAGGTGCAATTCTGATACCAAGTGGCAACACACCCAACCAAACAACGAATCTAACAACCTATAGTGATTGCACTTAAGAGAGAGTGTTGAAGACTAAAAAGAGTCACATATCTAATAAAAACAATATAAATAGATGGTATATAACTGTGATATATTAGATCTTAATATAAGTCAATTGATTTTGTAAAATATGAGTTTTTAACTTCATACTTATAGACTCAATATATTTCAACAAGGAGAATAGAAGATTTGTGTGCCTTGTTAAGTGAGAAGCAACAAAACACATGGTATGACTGGAGGAGATATTTTGTATAAGCTTCTCAAATCTTGTCAAATATCAAAAACCAAAAAATCAAATTGTTTTCTTTCTCTTCTTTTCACCCAACAAGTCCGGAGTACCCGTGGCTGGGTTTCATTTGCACAACTGTTGTATTCTGGCAATCTTTGTATCATGTACATATAGATTTTGTAAACCCTAATCTTGTTAGTGAAAAATCGAGATATTATTTAGAAATCCTCTTTGTTATGTAGTTTTTCTTTGTTGAAATCTTCAGTTTGGAGTTTTTCACTAATATTCCTCTAAGATACTGAAAAACTATGGAAATTAAGTTTTGCTTTGCATCAACCCTGATTATGATAGATAATTATTAAATAAAATAACTACTTCATACAAGCAGATTTTTTCAATTTAATAAGCATTAATATTAATGGTTGCCCATGTAAATTGGAGTAGAATAATTAACTAAGAAGAAAATTTCAGTACATTGATACGTGATCTGAAACATCTTCAATTATTCATACATAAAAAACCTGAAATCAAAAAAACTTCCGTTATTCTTCAAGCCATATGCATGGCTAATCAAGTCATTCATAAACTAACGAACGATTTAACTAGTACTGAACTACTCTTCTGAGCACTTATAGTCGGCAGGGACTTTGGAATCGATCTCACAGGTCTTGAGGATTGAGTTCAAAGTATCAGTAAAATCTTATCCTTGTGTTTATCAGCAACTGCCTTGCAAAGGCAAGAAGCTGCTTCACTGGCTTCAACTTTTTTAAGGTACTTGCAGCAATTTTGGCTTTCCTTATCTAATTTTTTTACCCAAAGCTACCTTCTTCAACGTATCACCACAATGAAAATGTGCCCCAGACTTGGTGCATTGCTTTTCCTTCTTCTCTTTCGCTGCTGATGATGAAGGAACTGAAGTTAGCACCAAAGCCAACAAGAGAACCAACGCCAAAGCAACTCCCTTGGATGAAGCCATTAATTTCTTAACCAAAGAGTTCTGAAAATATTAGGATTAATTTACAGAGTTTAGTTTGTGAAGGATAAGTACGCTTCACTGGGGTTTATAAGAAACTTCATGTTTTCAGTGAAATATAACATTGTTTCATGCAGATCGTGCATCTGTAAATAAATATATTTTTTATATTATATATCTGGCTATAATTGCGAGGTTATACATAAATTAATGAATGCAGATCATGTCCATGTAGTGATGAAGAAAAATGAGATTAGCTATCTCAAATATAAGCAACATGATCCAAGAATCTGTGTTTCATCGTGAAAAAAAAAAATTATCGGAGATGATAATTATTTTGATCTTATCTGATTTGATTCTTCCGGAGAAAAAGGGTGTCTACTACTAATGTTAACTTCTATCAGGAGATGATGAGATGCGAATTCTAATAATGTCATGTTGAATTATGCAGGTAACTTAATTTTTTATATTTTAATAACTCAAAACATCAAATCTTGGCGTCCATCTTACCTGTAGGAAGTTTTTTTTTTTTTTTTCTTTTCTCGAGCATTAAAGATAGCCCACCCATGTAAGAAGGTTGCTACTCGACACTTTCAGCAAGTACTTGGAAATTTAATTGACACTTGATTTTTTAAAATGTAGATTCTGGAATCCTGCTCTGATGGTAGATATATTGTCTGTAGATTGACCTCTAACTCACACCCATAATACAAAATCTGGAAAAAAAAAAAATACAAAGGAGAAAACAGTATATTAATATAAAATTTTCAGTTTCGTTTCCACAATATCTCTTGTATTGATACTCAATATCTCTTGTATTACTCACTCTTGTTGGTGACTCCTTCACTTTAACTTGTAATAGGAGTGTTTTTGTATTCCAATCCAAGAATAAGATGGCACCAAAAAGTCCACACATAGCAGCTGGATGTGGAGAAGCAATGAGATGACTCTAGTGTTTTCTAGACCATTATTGGGTGAGTGAGACTTTTGATAGAGTTAAGATATGTTTTTGTTATTAAAAAATCTATTTAAAAAGTCGCATAACGTGTTGTTTGTACACACACGATGGAACAATAATTCTATAGGTTAGAACAATCATTCCAATTGTAACACAGTTATATATCAGCTGAATAACAAATGTGTTTTATATAATAGATCATGTTTATTCTAGTAATTTAATAGTTGACCACATTAAATGACATTAAAGCTTAGGTAAAGACAACTCCCAAACAATGTTGCTCTAACAAGAAAAATCATTTTCAATGCCTTTTTTGGGTGACTCGTAAGTTATGTAACAAATCTACAATCCGTTAATCATCCACACACAGATTAATATTAACTTTTAACAAGACATCATAACCATCAAAATGATAAGGAATTAGTGAAAGATATGAACTTATCAACAATATGGTTACTATATAATCGACTCTCTTAATTAACTAATATATCATCAAATATAAGACATTAAAGTAAAGTCTACCTCAAATTAACTCTTGATTTATGTTATTTGACTTCTATATCAACAATCAAATATCATTGTATTAAGTGAAAACTCAATCCCACTACGGTTATACATTTAAGTGGTTATTATTATGCTAAGTTTTATTTTATATTAGGCCATGTCATCAAGCTAGCTAGAGTATGATTTGTCCATGCATGGCATAAGTTTGGTAAACGACATGCTAGAGGTAAAAGTAAAGTGACGTATGTGTTATATAGTTTCATGCGTGCATGATAACGTGTCTAAGCATGTGAACAATTTTTATGCACGTAAAATTATAAAGATATTAACGGGTATCCGAAATAGGACATTCCCAAAGAAATGATTCTTTTGGTCGTGACAGAACAATCTTTTGTCAACTCATGGAATGAACATTCCATAACCAGAATGGTCATTCCTTGTTTGGAATGATTGTTCCACACATGAAACATTTTGTTCATTAACACAAAGAATAGACATTCTTTTTGCAGAACAAAAGTTCCACAATCCACAGTAGGTGCTGTCAGCATAGAACGGATGTTCCACTTGTCAAAACACGTGTTCTCAATGGATTTCCAGAATTTTGTTGTGAAGCAAAAGAGCTGAAAATTTCATTTTCTGAAAAATCATTGTTGGAATGAGATGTCAAGGTATGAATGTCTTATTCCAACAGTGAACTTCCAACATGCACGACAGCACAAAATCGATGGCTATTTCAACCAAATTTAATTCACCGCATCCCTACAATTCAATCAATAAAATTACATTATACACAAAACTCAATAAATAAGCAAAAAAATTTAACTTCTATGATCTCAAATGAAAACATCAACATATTGTCAATCATATTATTAATTTCATATTCATTTGCTATCAAATAGCACAAAGCATAACATGTTATCAATCAAACATACCAAACAATCATAATATATACATATTGTGCCCAATAATCAAGCTTTGATACAACTACATGTGTGAATCACGTGATCAATCTGTGAAAGTGCAAAAGAAGTATAAATTAAAACAAAACTTAGGTTCACCTGAAATCCTAACCAAGGTTAGAATACGAGGCATATTATATTAAAAACAGATAGCTAGAAAGATGTTTTTTGGGATTACTCTCTCTTGCTGGTCGCTCCTTCACTTTAACTTGTAACAGGAGTGTTTTCGTTTTTTAATCCATAGGATAGCACCAAGAAATCCACACAAAGCTTAATATATACATATTATGCCCAATAAACAGGATCTAATAATACCATTGTATGGTGTGAATCATGTTATCAATACCTAAAATGGCAACGAAAGTGTAACATAAAACAAAAATTAGGTTAACTTGAAATGTCAACCAAGATGAAAATATAGAGCATAATATGCATATTGAAACAGACAAAAAATATGGTGTTTGGAATTAATAACACTCGTTGGTGGCTCCTTCACTTTAACTTGTAATGAGAGTGCTTTTGTTTTCCAGTCCATGAGTAGGATGGCACCAAGAAGTCCACATGGAGCAAGTTTGATGTTAGGAAACAATGAAAGGACTCTAAAGTTTGCTATAGCACTATTGGGTGAGTGAGAATTTTGTTAGAGTTTGGTATATTTTCTTATGAAAAATATTACTAAAAATATCATATAACGTATTGTTTGATATAGACACAATGGAGTGACCTTTCCATAGGTTAGAATAGTCATTCCAATAACAACACAACTAGCATAGTTACATAACAACTAGATAAAGAGCAATCATTCAATAGGATGGAATGTTTGTTCCGATGACTTAATAGTTATCCTCACATTAAAATTAATTAAAGCTTGAATAAAAACAACTCATGGCTAAAGTTGTTCTGACGAGGAATAACTATTCCAAACAATGAAACATTTGTTCTATTGATTTGTCTTCCAAGCATCATGCTTATAATATAATTCAATATCCCCTTGAATTTCTTATGTTGAAATCCCTTTAACTGTTAATATTAAAATCTCTTCAATCCTCATACTATAAATATGTCTCACAATCTATATAAAGAGGTGAATGTAGTAGAAGAAACTTAAGAGAAAAATATAGTGATAAGACATAACAATAATATACAAAACAAATAAGAAGCTACATATATAGATATAGAAAACTTTAGATATATGAAAAACTAAAATATTCAATAACTAACTAAAAGAAGGTTCCATATATGATCAACACCATTGTTCAAAGATGCTCAGTTTTCCTACTAAAACAAAACAATTGTCCATTTATATAATTAAATCATATCAAGATAATTATGGACATGTAACATATGGTTAATATCTAATAAATCAAAATAATATCATATCAGATAAGAAAAATTATATAATTTTCAAAATAACAATATATTAGAAAATATAGATCAATATACTATCAAAGTATAAGTTTCATATTTCAAAAATATGATCACATCCTGCAACATATGTGCACACAACTTTATGAAAGGACAAATTGAAAAAATGTGATCACAAATGTTCATGATTTGCTGAAATTTTGCCAAATACAATTACTACCTGATATGATCTTCTAACTCCTGGTACGGTATAAAACAAATATTCCTGCATTCCTTTATCACTATTATCTTCTTTGTGTGTGTTAATGTTGTTTTTGCAGCTCATAATTTGTCTCTCATCTCTTTGATAATTGATCACCTACTTACAATTATATTTATATTCAATACAATACCTCCTGTATTTATATTCTTTATTTATAAGGATTTAATAATTCAAAACCTTAACTTTCATTAGATCACCAGCTTCAAATGTTCCTCCATTGCCCTAAGGTTGCACTCATTTGTCTCCACATCTATATACAAGGACAAAAATTAAAGAGAGACCCCTATGGTGGGCGATTCTATTGTAAATTCATCGTAAAAGAACTTAGATTATGTTGTAAACTAAAGAGTGTTGGGTTTATACTAGGGTTGGATTTGAGTCGAACCGAGCTATGATATTATTTTATTTGGTTTATGAAACAATAAAAAATTTACCAATAATTATATGACAAATAATATAAAAAAATAATTTGATTACCATTTTTACCTTATATATTAAAAAATTATCAAGATAATTTTAATTTTTTTATAATTATATCTTTATTAATTTGTTAAAATAAAAATACTCTTATTTTCAATTAATATAATATAAAAAATAACATAAAAAATATTTTAAAATAATTTTAACCCAGACTATTTAAATAAAATATAAACTTAATATTTTTTTATTATATCCAATTAAATACAATAATTATTTATATTTACTAATTTTTATCAAAAATAATAATAATTTATATTTAATAATCTTCTAATTAATTATCTTTAAGAAATAAAAAATTATTGGAACGAAATACACCTTAAATGTTTAAAGTTGGTCCTAAAAGGGCTTGTTTACTCGGGTACCTAAAACCACACCCACAACGAGAATTTATTCCAGCCATAAAAGATACGACTTACCGCCCTTAAATAGCTTAGTGTTCTGTAGTGGCACTGAATTTAAAGGTAGAATCATAAAGAAAATATTGCTGATTGATCAATTAAGCCTATAAAGCATTAACACTGTCAGGTCATTTCCTTTACAAGTATGCGGATCATCTTTAGGTGTATACTTATACAACTGTGTAATCTCTAATCAGAGGTCTAAACCAAACTGCACTGTTCAATCTCTCTTTCTTCTGACTGCAGAGGACATGGAACAAGAATTTATCATTTGTTCTCCTTCAAATTCAATGACACAGGTTTGAAAGCAGCCAACACAACAGCAACTTTACATGTGAAAAATCCCATCATCCCCACCAAGAGTTCTCTTGGAGTCAACATGAATGGAATATCGTCACCTGAGTTATACTTGATAGCTAAAAGAGAAAATCCTATAACCAAAGCGAGGGTTGACAATGGACCCTTGAATCCTCTATCAAAATTTAGTCCATGGTTACTGGAACATGATGCCAGAGCTGGCAATCCATCAATGGACCTTTGCAATAGCAACAAGTACAGAAAACCGCTCACCCCACCAATCAAGAATGCATAAGCAGAGCTTTCACCAGCTGAGAAGGATGCAATTGATGAACCAAAGAAGGTCAAAATGGCATCATAGAGTAGCAAGGAGAATTTCAAATCTGCATATTCCTTCATGCTTTCCTCATTCGAAATCCCACCACTCAAAAGCGGAGTTGACTGCAAAAAGCTTTGACTCAATAAGGCGAATGGGTCAACCCCAGATAACTCAATTATATTGGAAGGTCTAATCTCCACCATGGATGCATCACCACCCTCACCGAGCAAGATGTCATCAACTTCAAAGTCATAGCAGTAAACAGTATACTTCATTTCTTCTCTATCATCTTCTTTTGGTGAAGGTCGCGAAGCGTTGATGACTGTCAGGCTTGCACCTCCTAATCTCCACTGACCTGTCCTTAGAATCCCAGTCAAACACTAGAAGACAAAATTTTAACTCATGCTAACAAACAATTATGGTAGCTTTCTCAAACAAAACATTATGCCATAGCTGCAAATTAATGAATAGTTTATATAAAGTTTACTAACCTGATTCTAGACTGATCCAAAGGGCTTCAACTTTTCCCAGTCTAGGTCCCTCAAAGGTGAATTCATCCAAAGAACCTCTCTGGAAATGGACAATATCAGAATCAACAGAGTTTTTTGTCTTGGCAGAGTAATCAGTCACCAAATTTGGTGGTATCAACTGTAGTATTGAGTTACCGTTTATGTCTATCACACATAAGAGTATACCAGCAGTTAAATCACTCAAACTTGAGCCATAGATATTACTTGTCTGTATCTTGACCTTAAATAAAGACTGAGCTCCACTGAAATTGAAGGATGAAATAATCCTTTCTAATGAGGCTTCAGTGCAGACTTTAACTTCTGTGGCTGGCAACAAACGTGAAGGTTTTGTGTAGCCCTGAAAGTCTGAAGCAGATACTTTTATGTTCATTAAATTATGATTTAAAATTATATTCAATCAAGTGTGGCTAAATCTTGAAACAAAAATCATAATTAAGAAGCAAACATATAGACATTATAGTTATACTCCCCTTAAGTTAACGAAGATGTTATTCTACAGTCACAGAAGTGCAGATATTCAAAGCTAAAAAGGCCCTTGATATCATAATACCTTAGAAAATTCGTCGAGGTCAGAGCTAAGATTTGACTTGGCTGTTGAGTAACCATCATAGTTTCCAAGAATATATATATTGACACCTAACACAGCCTAGCCTCCTGTTGCACATAACATCAATCCACAACTAACATAAGTGTATAGCTATGCTACTGGCTTAGGCCTCTTTCAAAGTGTGTAAGGGTACAATTTGACGGTCAACAATTTGGAACGTAAAAGAGAATTTTTCATACAGTCTGAACCAGGACAAAGGTTTGACATATTAATGATTAACCCCTTAAATTGATATCATTTAAGCGCCCAAAGATACAATGACAATTATTACTCCACATAACTTCAATCAAGTAATGTCACACGTACAAAATAATGCAACAGCACTTATGATTGCTACTTTATCTACTTAAATTTGTTTAATTTATTTTTAGTTTCTACTCTGATAACATCTTCTCTAATAGTTTATGCTGGGACTATATATTTTATATATTTCTATCATTATTCAAGAAGTATATGTGTGATCCACCCACAAGCTTCCAGGCAAATTCAACCCAGAGACGGCACCACCTTAAAAGTGTAAGATACTACAAATTGAGAAAGGTAAAACCTTGAGATGCTCCAGCCACCCCAGACATCCACAAATATATTTATTTCCATGTTAGATAACACTCAAACTACATGAAAAATTCAACCTTCACTCTGAAATACTCACAAGATTGCCTTTACATAAATGCCAAAACTACATACACAAGATTGGCTCTAGCTCTATCAACAATCTCAGCCAAAAAAGCCTAATTTAATTAATAAATTGATAAAATCTAAACCCAAGACTCCTAGTTTCCTTTTAAGACTCAATTAACACGCTGCAATGGTAACATTTCCAAGCCAAACCTTGTATATTACTAAAATAACATGGCATTACAATTTATAATTTAGCAATGTTACAAGTACAGCACAGCACATTCAAAATCTCCATTACGTTACTAAAATCCTGTATCCAGCAAAATTACAGGGATGTACCCTTAACACTAAAATTATATCACCTTTGGCTGCAAAAGATGAAATTTTATTCCGTTATTATTAAAACCCACCTGGCTGATCACTTAATTCGAGCTAAAAACTCAATTAAACTACTAGAAAATGAAAATTTTCAATATTGAGAAACCCCATTAGAGATTTTGTATGTTACCTTGATAATCAGATTGTTTGGAGCGAATCGAAGCCTCGAAGCGGAGAGGCCGAGTTTGGAAGTGAAGAGTTGGTTTTCTCGTAGAAAAATGAAAAGGGGTAAGTGGGTTTCGTTGGTTGGTTGCAGAGATTAGTTGGTTTATCGACAGTGACTCCATTATTCCTGGTTCACCGGCCGCAACTCCAAAGAACAGAGACTTTGTGGGTGTAGGGGAAAAGAGAAAACGCACCGTTTAAGCAGGGAAATTTTCTTTTAATTTAAGAAGGTGATATATTTAATTGGGAAATTATAATAAATGGCCGAATTACGTCTCTATTAAGCAAAAATGTCCGATTTCACTATTCTTAAAAAAAAATACCCAAATTTTTTATTCTTAAGCAAAAATGCCTTAAACTTTTTTTAAAATATCAAAATTACCCTTCACCACATTTATATAAATTCTCTCTCACTCTTATTACACACACTTCTCATATCATTTAAACATTCATTCTCATTCTCATTTTTACTCAATATCAATTAGTACGGGTTCGTTCAGATAGAAGAAGTTCGTATTTCTAAATTCGAATCGAAAAAAGGTATTTATACGAATTTTATCCTAAAAACTTAATTTTATTTGTTAAATCTAGTTTATATGTCATATAAAAGGGATACTTGAATATTAGATAATAATATAAGGGTTAAATAAATGTTAGAGAAATATGGGAGGTATTTTGATATTATACAATATATAAAATATTTAAATAACATGTTAAGAATAGATAGACGTATTTTAATACAAGACAACATATAAGGGTGTTAAATGAAGTGTTAGATAATTATGAGGGGTTAAATTAATGTTATAAAAAAACGGGGGGTATTTTGATATTAAACATTGTAAGAGTATTATAAATGAAATTTTAGAAATAGATAGATATATTTTGATATAAGACAACATACAAGGGTGATAAATGCAATATTAGGTAATTGTAGGGGGGAAAATTAAATATTAAAAAATATATAAGGTATTTTGAAATTACATAATATATGAAAGATTTAAATAATAGGTTAAGAATAGATAGATATTTTTTTATGCAAGAGAACACACAATAGTGTTAAATTAAAAGTTAGATAATTATAGGGGGTTAAAAAAATATTAAAAAAAGCATGGGGGTATTTTGATATTTCATAATATCATGAAGGATTTAAAAACATGTTAAGAATGAATAGATGTATTTTGATAATAGGAAACATATGAGAGTATTAAATAAAATATTAGATAAGTATAAGGGGTTAAAGAAATATTAAAAAATATAGAGGGTATTTTGATATTAAACATTATAAGAACGTTTTAAATGAAATGTTAAGAATAGATAAATACATTTTGATACAAGATAACATAAAAAGTTGTTAAACAAATTGTGAGATAAATATAGGGGGTTAAATAAATATTAGAAAAACATAGAGGGTATTTTGATATTAAACATTGTAAGAACGTTTTTAATAAAATATTAAAAATAGATAGATACATTTTGATACAAGATATTATACAAGGGTGTTAAATAAAATATTAGATAATTATAAGGGGTTAAATGCAATATTAAAAAAATATATAGGGTATTTTGATACTAAACATTGTAAAAACGTTTTAAATGGAATGTTAAAAACAGATAGATATATTTTGATATAAGATAACATATAAAAGTGTTACATAAATTCGTAAGACATTCATAAAAAACAAACAAGTAACCACAAATATAGTAATGTTGAAAAAAATGACAAAATTTAAAAAATAGGATTTCATTATGATAAAATGGTGAAGATAAAAAAGCGAAACTAATATTCGAATTCTAAACGTTGAAATACTCTAGAATGTCAATAATCAAAAAATCGTTCCAAAATCTGAAAAATACGAGTCAATATATCCTAAAACGGTGAAAATCAAAAAAATGAAACCAAAATTCAAATTTCTAAATGTTGAAATACCCTAGAAAATCAACAATCAAAAATGTCATTTGAAAATCTGGAAAATACGAGTCAATATATCTTAAAACGGTGAAATTCGAATTCTATACATTGAAATATTTTAGAATGTCAATAATCAAAAAATCGTTCGAAAATCTAGAAAATACAAGTCAAGATATCCTAAAATCGTGAAATTCGAAAAAACAGAACTGAAATTTGAATTTTATACGTTGAAATACCTTAGAATGTCAATAATCGAAAATCGATCTAAAATCTAGAAGATACGAGTCGACATATCCTAAAACGGTGAAAATCGAAAAAACATAACATGAAATTTGAATTCTAAACTTTGAAATACCTTAGAATCTCAATAATCGAAAAATCATTTGAAAATCTGTAAAATACGAGTCGATATATCCTAAAATGGTGAAATTTGAAAAAACGGAACTGAAATTCAAATTCTAAACATTGAAATACCCTAGAATGTCAACAATCGAAAAATCATTCAAAAATCTGAAAAATACGATCGATATATCTTAAAACGGTGAAATTCGAAAAAACGAAACTGAAATTCGAATTCTATAGTTTAAAATACCTTAGAATGTTAATAATCAAAAAATCGTTCAAAAATCTGAAAAATACAAGTCAAGATATCCTAAAATGGTGAAATTTGAAAAAATGGAACTGAAATTCGAATTCTATACATTAAAATACCTTAGAATGTCAATAATTGAAAAATCGTTTGAAAATCTTTAAAATATAAGTCGATTTATCCTAAAACGGCAAAAATTTAAAAAACGGAACTGAAATTCGAATTTTATACGTTGAAATACCTTAAAATGTTAATAATTGAAAAATCATTCAAAAATCTTAGAAATACGAGTCGATTTATCCTAAAACGGGAAAAATCGAAAAAACGAAATTCAAATTCAAATTCTATAAGTTAAAATACGTTAGAATGTCACCAATCAGAAAATTGTTCAGAAATCTGAAAAATACGAGTCGATATATCATAAAATGACAAAATTCGAAAAAACGAATATGAAATTCAAAAATACGAATCAATATATCCTATAAACAAATAAACCAAAATATTGAGCTGAAATTATGTCATTATATCATAAAATGTGCCAAAAAAACACAAAAATCAAAAAGCCGAATGTCAAATTCAAAAACTATATGTCAAAAAACCCTAAAACAGAAAAAACGGATATAAAATTCAAAATATACACGTCAAGAAACCTAGATATGAAAAATATTAATTACCCCCCTTAGAAAATTCCTACAACAAACCGGTCCAATATTTATCCTTTACACCCCCCAAGCAATTTTGTAACTTTAGCACCCCTATAGTTTAAAAAAAGTAAATTCCCCCCCTCATGGTTTTCACAACATTAGCCCAGTGTCTCATGATAAATTTCAGAAACACCCTTCGTGGACTAACTCTTTTCCCCTAGCTCCCTAATGTTTTAAAAACGCTATTTCACCCCCTAACCCACAGTCAAACTCTTCTAACCGTGGGAGATTTCGTCGTGATTGTGGAATCCACTGTTCCCATGGTAGGAGCGCCAATCACTTCGAACCCATTTTTCGACCAAAAATTCGCCATTTTAGCGTCCAATTTCAGCACAAATCAAATCTACATAGACTATAACACAAAACCCCTCAAAGAAATTCATCGAAAACAACCAAGAATTAAAACATTTTAAACATTGTTCAAAATCAAAACCCTAAACTGTGAAATCGCAAAGTCTCCTTCAAAACTCAATAATATGAACAATAACTTGATTTAAACAAGAGTAAGGAAAATGTACTAATCTTCTTTGCCATTTTCGATCGTTGAAAAATACGAAAATCTCTTCACCCATGGGATGACCGTGGAAAGGGAAAATTTCTTTAAATTTACATAGTGAAATCGTGGAAAATTACCATGGGAAATATGAAAATTTTCTTGTTTATATATAGGGGTCGTTTCGTTATTACACAAAAATTGGGTATTTTTGCTTAAACCTATTATTTTGGGTAATTTCGCTTAAACTCCCTTAATTTTGGCAATTTAATATAATTTTCCTATTTAATATAATGAAAATGAAGAGAAAAACTAAATTAAATTAAATAACTCATTTTTATTTTTTGGTGTGTTTTTTTGTTCAATGGATGTTGAAATTTTTGAATAATACTTTTTTTATATATTTTTAAAATATTTATTTCCAAAATACACAAAAATTAAAAAACTATTTTTTAATAAATTTTTTGAATTATTCATGCACAATTACATTGTTTTTTCCCCTGAATATTTAAAATAGATATTTTTTTTCCCAACGGCTTAGAAAAAGTACAAATCGTTTTATAATTCCATAGTCAGAATTGGAGAAAATTAATTACTGAGATAGAGGTTTTTGATTTTTTTGTTAAATATTTTATCTTTTTACTTAATAATTATTTGTTGTCCTTAATTGGACATTTTTATGGTCGTCCATGGCTCCACCTTGAAATCTTGCATAAAAATACAAGGTTGATGACAATTATGAAAATTTAGATAGCAAAATATCTTTGTTGTCTTTTCATTTTCAGTAAAATTATTATTCCTAGAATCTTCAGAGAAGTTATATTTTAAAAATTAATTACAATAATATAATTATCCTAATATAAAACCTTTTTGAGATTTAATAAAATTAAATATATGTTTGATGTGTATCATTATATGATTTATTAATTTTAAATTAAAAATAAAATAAAAATTAATTACATGATAATATATATGAATATGTATTTATTTATGTATTTAAAATAAATATATATATTATTATATACTGACTGGGTTTATATCATTCTACAAAATTTGATTCCAATTTTTATTGCATTATACTTATTTTATTGAATATTTTGAGTCATTGTTATTAATATTAATCTCTTATAATTTGAATTATTACCTATTTATTTAACTAAAAGAAATTATTTCAATTTCTCAACTACTCATTTTCATTATTTTCTCCTTATAGTGGAAAGGTTTGTTTTTATTAAAGGTGATTTATAATTGTATAATATTTAATCATATAATAAAATATATAAATATATACATTTAATTTTTTTAAATTAAGAATAAAATAATATTTAATTAATAATAATACATATAAATATGTATATATTTATATACTTAAAATAAATATACATAAATATAATATTTTTCTTTTTTATAAGGATTTAAAAATTATATATATTTTGTGCATATATTATAATTTCAATAAAAGATTAAAATGTCAATTGAAAATAATATTTTAAAGAGAAGCAAGTGCTGCCTGGTGGAAGTTTTATCTGAGAGTAAAACTTGGCGGCGGCAACAGATAATAGTTATGAATGTCAACTTTAATATACACGCGTATTTTGCTATTTCCTTATCAATAAAATTAGGTATATAATTTTTTTATATATAAATTATAATATTTTTTTTATAATTAGATATTAATTTATTTTTAATTTTTAATTATTTAATTATATAATAATATATTATTATTTATATAATATTACTCTTTGCTTTTTAACTTTATTTTTAAATTATCAGATTAACCACATCCACAATTTCTGTTGCTGATAACATTTGTTGAAAGTTTGCTTGGCTACAAACGCTTCGCGTCTATTTGAGAGACTTCACGGAAACTGCATTTGCTCTAAAACCACAAACACACAATTTGCCATTATAATGCAAGAAGAATTACCTAAAAACACTTTTGGCAAGCTAAGATGCGGAGACCAACGGCGGTGATGACAGGCATGATCTCGTGATGCCGAGACTGAGAGGAAGCAGAAGGGTGGGTAGAAGTGGGCGCCTAAGGGAGTCGGCATAGAAGTGAAGTGAAGTGAGTGAGTTTAGGGTTCTGATGAAACAGATCTGGTAAAATGGGGGAAAAACTCTCTAAATGGCAATTGGCAACTCTCTCACATACCCTCTTGACAATACTGCCAAAAGGATAAACCTAAACATTTAGATGAGAAAAAAAAAATTAAATGGTAATACATTTTTTTAAATATTTTGGTACTACATATATTACTTGGAATTTAAATTTTGGGATTTTATTTAGGAAGTGCAGTATTACTCATTTCCAACTTTTTTTTTTTTTTCTAAAATATTAGAACTCTTTTATATCAGATAATTTATTTGCATTAATTAGCATATATTGACTTTAAATATTATAAATGTTGTGATATTATTCTTTCGGCTAAAAGAATAAATGCTGCGTACAAACTTATATAATTTAATAGGCCAAAAGACTTGTTCCCAACCCAAGGTTAGATGTAACTCCAAAGTTTTACTCACCAATTTTCAAAAACTCAAACACTCGTCTAAGAGTCAATTTTTATTAAAATCTTCAATTAAGGTTAGGGATAAAACTATCATTTAATAAAAATTTTATCATATTTTCCCTCAAAGTTTAAAAATCTATTATTTTCTCTCACTTAAAGTTTAAAAAATGAAATTTCCCCCTTAGGGTTTATAGTTTTTCCTTGTTGCTACTCTTCTGGTAACCAAAGCTGACCAACCTTTATACCAACACTCCTTTCTCTCCCAAACAATGATGAATCATCGGCAAATCGGAGGTGGACCGACACATAAATATATCAAAAGAAAAATAAAGTCTTCTTCTCATCGAACTATGCATCGGTTGATGCATAAATAGGCCAAAAGAAACAAATCTATGAAATGCATAGATCTATTTTGTCTTTGCGCCAACAATTCATCGTTTTTTGGGAGAGGGAAGAGTGTTAATATGAAGGTTGGCTAGCTCCAGTTATTAAAGAAGCAACTAAAGAAAATCACAAACCTTAAAGAAAAATGTTCTTCTTTTAAACTTTAAAAGAGAAAAAATTGTTAGATCTATAAATATAAGAGAGAATCAGTAATAAAACTTTAATTTTTTTAAATTTTTTTATTAAAGAATAGTTTTAACTTTAACTTTAACTGAGTTTTTTTAATAGAAATCAACGTATAAATAAATATTTAAATTTTTGAAAGTTGGCAAATGAAATTTTGGAATTACATCAAACCTTGGGTGGGAGCAAGTCTTTTGGCCAATTTAATATTATAAACTAATATATGTTATATCTATGTATATTGTTGAATTTATGGTCATATTCCAGATCTGGAATATGATATTAAAATTATTAATAATGGTTTATTGGATCACATCACAATTATTGTTAGAAATATGCATAGAATTAATTCAATGACAGATTCCAATACTTTTGTCCCTTTTCATCAGCATATTTCAAGCGCACTTGAAAATGATCCCTAACTCTTCCATAATTCATGCAACACTCGCATTCCTTTTATCTTCACACTCTTGCTTGAATTTTATACCCTCCCTTGCTGAAATATAAATAAAATTATATATATTTTTGACTATATAAATAAATATATAATTATATATATTATCATATGATTAAATATTTTTTATTTTTAATTTAAAATTATTTAATTATTTAAAAATATACATATATATATATCTTTAAAATAAAGAGCAATACTATGTGTATCCATTTTAGGTACACAAATATATATACACTCATATGTGTCATCATATGATTGATCATTGTTTTATTCTTAATTTAAAATCTTTTAATCACATGATGACACATATAAATGTGTATATATTTATGTACCCAAAATAGATACACATAGTTTTATTGTAAAATAAATATATATAATTTTATTAATTAAATAATTTTAAATTAAAAATAAAATAATTTATAATTATATAATAATATTTAAAAAATTGTGCCATGACCATGTAAATAAAATATAATAAAATTATATAGCTTTATAATAGTATAAATTTTAGCGATGATGAGTTGTATTTGGTAATTTTACAAATCATAAATAAGCAAGCATATTCTCCCTCCATACGCAGCCCTAAAATAAATGTATTTCCTTTCTTCTTCAATCCGGACTGGGAGTTGGAGACGAATTTTGTTTCTTCTCGACTTCTCTTATCCTGCAGGGTTTTTCTTGATCTGAGTTTACTTTAGTTTGCCAGATTTCCATTCCTGAATCATGACACAAGAAGAAAACCAATCACAAAACCATCAACTTCCAATCACATCCGCCAAACCAAAATCCAAGAAACTCACACTAATCCCTCTCATTTTCCTCATCTATTTTGAGGTCGCCGGAGGCCCCTATGGAGAAGAGCCTGCAGTTCAAGCAGCAGGGCCACTTTTAGCCCTTCTCGGCTTCTTCATCTTCCCCTTCATCTGGAGTGTCCCTGAAGCTCTCATCACTGCCGAGCTTTCCACCGCCTTTCCAGGCGACGGTGGCTTTGTCATCTGGGCTCACCAAGCTTTCGGACCCTTCCTCGGATCCATGATGGGCTCCTGGAAATTCCTCAGTGGAGTCATAAACATTGCAGCTTTTCCAGTGCTTTGCATAACCTACCTGGAGAAAGTTTGGCCCTCCATGGAATCAGGCTGGCCTAGATATCTTGCAATTATGGTATCAACTTGTGTGCTTTCTTTTCTCAACTACACAGGCTTAGTAATTGTCGGTTTTGCTGCTATTTTCCTAGGGGTTGTTTCTCTTTCTCCTTTCGTATTAATGTCTCTCATTTCCATCCCAAAAATTCACCCACACAGATGGCTGAGTTTAGGCCAGAAGGGGGTTAAAAAAGATTGGAACTTGTTCTTCAACACCCTCTTTTGGAACTTGAATTTTTGGGATAATGTCAGTACTTTAGCTGGAGAAGTAGATAAACCTCAAAAAACATTTCCCAAAGCGCTTCTAGTGGCTGTGATTTTCACTTGTTTAGCCTATTTTATCCCTCTTCTTGCCGTCACTGGAGCTGTTTCCGTCGATCAAAATCAATGGGAATCCGGGTTCCACGCTACCGCAGCTGAAATCATCGCTGGAAAATGGTTAAAATACTGGATTGAAGTGGGGGCAGTCCTGTCTGCAATTGGGTTATTTGAGGCTCAATTAAGCAGCTGTGCGTATCAGCTTTTAGGCATGGCGAATCTGGGGTCCTTACCAAAATTCTTTGCTTCAAGAGCAAAATGGTTCGACACTCCATGGGTGGGAATTTTGCTGTCAACATTGATCACACTTGGAGTTTCATATATGGATTTCACAGACATAATTTCATCAGCCAATTTTTTATACAGTTTGGGGATGCTGCTAGAATTTGCCTCATTTTTATGGCTGAGGAGGAAGTTGCCGCAATTAAATAGGCCCTTCAAGGTACCACTGAGTCCGCCGGGATTGGTGGTTATGTGCCTAATTCCATCTGGGTTTTTGGTTGTGATTATGGTGATTGCAACAAAGACTGTGTATTTGGTGAGCGGGTTGATGACATTGGGAGCCATTGGATGGTACTTCTTGATGAAGCTTTTCAAGTCAAAGAACATATTCAAGTTCAACAATGGTGATGGAGCAGTAGAAGCTGGAGAATGATCTGTGGCTTTTTGACTTTTTCCATAAGTGCTTTTGAATAAAAAAATGACTTGGTTACCACACATGTATGGGAGCCAAAAAAATCATATAGATTAGAATATATCCTTGTACTCTTTCCTTTTGATTTCTTGTTTTTTTTAACCTTATTTTATCTTGTACACTCTATAAAACTAGAATTATATAGAGATTTGCTTAGTATTTCAATATCATAATGCTAGATTTTTAAGGTTGAATTTAAATTGGATATTAATTCACACAGGGTATAAAAATAATTGAAGGCAAAGTTGGAATTGGAGTTCCAAGATTTTTTATTTATAATTTTTAAGTTATATTATATATACAGGTCTATTTCAATAACAATGTTTTTTTTGGAGGAAAGATTGAAGCAAAGCTGAAGAATAATTTGAGTGATGGTGACTGAGTATTTTATAAATTTCCATTATTAAATTAATTTTTTTGGTCAAATTGAGCAGCTTGTTGTGCTCAGATTCCAAGAATCTCAAGATCTTTTTTACACCATAATAATACTATTAAACAAACGGGTAGAAGAATCACAAGATATTTTTTGTCCCAACACCAATAATAGAATTAAGCAATTATATACATGAACAATAATATGCTACTTTAAAGCAATATAGCGTTAGTTTATTAAGTTATTCTGTTTAAATTGTGAGCGATGTCTTTTTTTTTTTTGGGGTAAGTTTTAAAATTTTTTTTAGTAATTGTGAGCAATGTCGCGTATACTATTTTAGTGTATAATTATATAATTGAGTATACTAAAAAATATTATTTTATTTTTAATTTAAAATTATTAAACCATATGATAATATAAATATATTAATTAAAATAAACATAAAAATTATCCATTAAAACTTTTTAGGTAAACTTTAAATGAATTTACCTTTTTAAGTAAATTTATTTTTTATTTCAATAATACTCTTCTCCGCTAATTACTTCTTTATTCATTATGATTTTTTGTCGATAACTTTTTATTTCGAGTATACTCCTACATCATCATATTTATAGTAAATTTGGTAACTTATGAATAAAACATTCGTAAAATTTTTCAAAAATAGATCAATTTTTTAATGTGAATATTGATATATACAAATTGAAACGAAAAAATAAATATAAGTGCAAAGAGTGCAAGTGTAAAAATTGTGAGTGCGAAAAGTGTAAAAACAAAAAGTACGAGAGCGAAAAGTACAAAAAGTTGTCAATTCGAAGAGTGCGAGTACAAAAAATGTCAATATGAGAGTACGAACACACTTCTTGTACTCATTTTTAATATATATATATATATAAACGACTATTTCCCACCCAAGGTTTAGCGTTTTCTCAAATGTCCCCCTTTAACTATGGAAACACCAAACACCCATCCATGACAGGTTAGATTTAACAAAACCCTAACGCCTATAAGGGTAAAATGGTCATTTTCTCTAGAATATTAAAAATAAACTAAAATAGAATATATTTTGCCCCCCTAAACTTTAAAAACTAAAATTTTCCCCCAGCCTAAGTTTTAAAAAATCGCAGTTTCACCCTCCCGAAGTGTTGCCGACGGTCTCCGGCTCCATTGCCGACGGTCTCTTCCTCCCAAAGCATCATCACCTTTTGAAGATCTCTTTCCTCCCATTTGGACTTTCAATCGGAGTCGGAGAAGCTATGGAAGACGAAGAACTTCGTCGGGGAAGACGAAGTTTTTCGTCTTCCCAGTCGTCGTCGTCGTCTGGGAAGATGACGTCTTCCCAGACGAAGACAAGACGACTCGACGACTCGTCGTCCTCTGGGAAGACGAGTCGTCTTCATCTGGGAAGACAATCGTCTTCCCAGACGATGAAGACGAGATCGATCGATCTCGTCTTCGTCGTCTGGGAAGACGATTTCTCTTCCCAGACGGCTTCCCAGATCATCGGATGCATTGAGGTCGAGTTGAGAGGAGTCGTCGGTGGAAGAGAAACCGTTGGGAGGGGAAGACGGCCGGTGATGGCACCGGAGAAAGCGACAGAGAAGGGTTTGGAAATAAACCCTAGGGGGGAAAATGCAATCTTTGCAAACTTAGCTTAGGGAAAAAATGTTAGTTTTTAAACTTTTAAGGGGGAAAATGAGATTAAAGTTTTAGGCGTTAGGGTTCTGTTAAATCTAACCGGTCATGGGTGGGTGTTTGGTGTTTCCATAGTTAAAGGGGGGACATTTGAGAAAACGCTAAACCTTGGGTGGGAAATAGTCATTTGGCCATATATATATATATATAACATGAGTGTGAGAAATGTGCTCACACTCACACACATTCTTTGCACTCATATTTTTTGTATTGATGTTCATCTTTTTGTTTTGATTTGTATATATCAACAATAACACCAAAAAATCTATCTGTTTTCGAATAAGTTTACGAATGTTTGATTTATAAGTTATCAAACTTACTATTAATATGATGATTTTAGAGTATGCTCGAAATAAAAGATTGTCGACAAAAAATTATACTGAAAAAAACATATTAAATAAAGAGATAATTAGTAGAGAAATGTATTATTAAAATAAAAAATAAATTTACTTAAAAAGGTAAATTCATTCAAAATTTATCATAAAAGTTTAACAGGTAATTTGTGTTTATTTTAATTAATATCCCAATAATATATACCAATTATGTATAAAAACAATTATGTAGTCAAAGTTTTATTGCTCTTACTATAAGATACTCTATTTAAATCAATCCAAAAAGTAAGTTATAGGGTTCCTAACTTTTGTGTGGACAAAATGACTCTTAAATGAATAGTTGATTATTCATTTTTATTTTTAATTTTAGCCCAAATGACTATATTCCAATTGAACTTTGAAAACAATAAATTCCTGTCATTTAAGTTTAAAAAGTATATTTTTTTCATTCATATGTAATAGTCAAATGTTAGTTTATAAAATAAATCATTTTTAAAATATCAACCATGAATGACAGACACACGGTTTTATTTTCTTATAATTTGTTATTAAAACTAAGAGGTTTTGATAATAATAAAAATAATATTAAATACATTGATTTGTTCAATGCATGACTTAGGTCATGACTAAAAGTGTCAAAGGGTTAGGGTTAGTGGGTTAGACCCTCATTTTCAGCGCGCCTTGTGATAAACACAACTTGTTACTTATAGCGAGTGGTGTTAAGCCAACAGGCTTTTTGGATCGTGCTCAAACCTAGAAATCAAACCTGCAAATTGACCAAACATGACTTACTAGTATAATGGATTATAAAAAATAGGCCAAAGGACTATTTTCCATCCAAATTATGTTGAATTTTCAAAGTTTTTCCTATTAACTATAGAAATACCATTTACTCACCCATGATCGGTTAAATTTAACGGAATCCTAACCCTTGAAAATTTAATTTCATTTTCCCCTCTAAAAGTTTAAAAACTAACATTTTTTTCTTAAGCCAAATTTGAAAAGATCGCATTTCCCCCCCTAGGGTTTAGTTTCAAAACCCGTTCACTTTCTCCGATGTCATCTCCGACCGTCTCTCCCTCCTAACGTTTTCTCTTCCACCAACGACCCACCTTAACTTCACCCCAACCCATTTGACGTCAAGAGACATCGTCTGGAAAGAGAAATCGTCTTCTTAGATGAAGATGACTCGTCTTCCTAGAGGATGACAAGTCGTCTCATCTTCGTCTGGGAAGACGATTTTTCTTTCTAGACGAAATCTCTCGACATCGGATAGGTTGGGGTGGAGTTGAGGTGGGCCGTCGGTGGAAGAGAAACCGTCGGAGGGAGAGACGGTCGATGATAGTGCTAGAGAAAGTGAAGGGGTTTGGAAACTAAACCTTAGGGGGGAAAATGTGATCTTTTCAAACTTAGCTTAGGGGAGAAAAGTTAGTTTTTTAAATTTAGGAGAGGAAAATGAAATCATATTTAAGTTTATTTTTAATATTAAATATAAAAATAATGATTTTATCCTTACTACTGTTAATTTTAACTGTTCATAGGTAGGTAAATAATATTTTTATAATTAATAGGGAAAACTTTGAGAATTCAGCATAGTTTGGATAGGAAATAGTCCTTTGGCCTACAAAATAAAAATTAAAGGTTTGCAGTTGGTAGCCGTTGGTTAAAATTTTTTATTATTTTTCTTTTTTTATATAAACTCTCCCCCTTCCCAAAAACATAATTTCCAAATCTCTATCTCTTTACACTATCTTCAATCTCTCAATTTCAAACCCTCTCAATAAATTATTAATTCTATTTAACAACTTAATTTTCAATTGTTTTACAATTTTATATTTTTGTCAATTATTTTATTTTCTTTTAAATACTTTAATAATGAAAAAACTTAATATGTTCTAAACGAGAAAAATATTCAAATAATTGAAATGAATTTATTTTTGTAAACTCAAATGAGAAAAAATTGGATTTATATAAATATTGTAATAGAGACCTCATATGAGCAATTAAGAGTAAAATCAAACATTTCATTCACATACACGTGATGAAAATGCTCTGATTTGAGAAATTCAAATGAAGTGGCACATGAAGCAAAAATGGGAAGTGACACAATCTTATTTTGCTTTATTTGCTACTCTATTTGAATTTTTCAAATCAAAGTATCTTTATAATAATACATAAGAATGAGAGATTTTATTTCACTTTTACTTATTTCTTTAAGACTTTCTTATAGTATTTACATTTCATCTATTCCTTTCCATTTAAGTCTACAAAAATGAATTCGTCTCAATCGTTTGAACTTTTTTTTTTGTTTATAACATATTGAGTTTCTTTATTATTAAAACATTCAAAAGAAAAAAAATAATTATAAAATTATAAAAACTAAATCGAAACTAAATTGTTAGACATAATTAAAATTTGATTGAGAGAATTAGAGATTACGAGATTGAAGAAAGCTTGAAGTTATCACGAACTGAGGTTTTTTGAGTAAAATTTTAAAGTTTTCATTAATTAAAATATGAATATAAGTAATAGAAATACATAAATAATTTTACATAACTTGAAATAAATAAAAAATGTAATTTGAATGTCTAACCCACCATTTTCAAAACACTATCATTGATTGTATTACTTTAAAAGTAAATATAAATTAGTAATATTTAATTATATAATTTAAAAAATTATTTTATTATTAAAAAAATAGTTCAACCATCCATAAGCCCGTAGGCCAACCCAGTAAGGGTCGACATAACACAACCCGTTACAGTACTAGTCATGCTCTAGGCCTTCATAATTAGCAGGTCGCCCCAACCTGTAATTCTCACACTGTAACGGGCCTTGGCCTTGCACTATTTGTTGACACGATAAATTGAGTCGAGGTCAGCACAATCCACCCTAACCTAGCCTATTGACATGTCTAGTCATACCAATTTGGAAAAAAAAAACCTTGAAGAATGTAGGTAACAAGGTGATGCACAACCGTGCACCTATTATGTATGGTCAAACATAGTGAAATTACAATTGTGTATGCATTGATACAAATTTTTAGTGGATCTTGTATATGTCTCTGAATTTTTGTGGGTTATATCAAGCATGTGATGCACGTTTACACATAATTGATGCACGATTGTGCATGATACATATAAAGTCAATGACGAGCAAAATCTTCCCATGCATAACGTCTCAGTCACAACTTAATTAAAGTCAACATGACATTTTGGTCAATATTGATGTAAACACGTGCATGACTTTATAAAAAAGTCACAAGCATACATAACAAAATGATAAAAATTAGACGTGGTTTGAAGAATATGAAGAAAAATGAGTAACATACCTATGAGACATTCATTTGCTTTCCCTTAAATCATGTGCTTCCTTCTCCATCTATGACGCCAACACGAATGTTAGTGTTGACTTTGATGGCGAGTGGTGTGAGTGAGTCAAGTGTGATGAGGGGCTTGGAGGTTTTTGGTAAAGTAAGAGGTGTTAAGCGGATAAAGTGGCGAAGAACGGGAAAGGTTGGTTTGGCGTGGAGTTCAATGGGAGTCATGTGAGTGAGTTAATGGTGACAAGGGACTTGGAGGTTTTAACCGAAGAAGGGAGGATGGGGGAAGAAATAACAATAATTAAAAAAAAAAAGAAGAAAACTTTAAAAAAAAAAACAATATATTTATATTTATAATTATTAGAAGATAAAATACTAAATTAAACATCCTTGAGAGACAAATTAGTGAACTAAATGGGGAGTGTGATTTTGTCATTGTACTAATAAAGAATAAAAAAATAATTTACATTAAAATCAAATAATTTCTTTTAATAAAAATAAATGATAAATAAAAAAATAAATTTTTTAAACTTAAAAAATGAAAAAAATTATCATTTTATCAAAATTTAGATAAAAAATATCAGTTTAACCTTAATTTTATTATTTGCATGTCAAATAAATTAATAACCTAATATAAATTTTCGATTCACGATATTGTTCCCTAGGAATTCGTGCTTATATTATTTTCTAAATGAAACACTGATCTGATGTGAAGTTTATTTATTTTTTTAAATTAAGGGACACTACAAAAATCTGCAAAATTCAAGTATTTCATAAACAAATTTCAAACACGATACTAACAATTATATGTATAATAAGCGGTGTTATATGTATTTATTTTTTATAAATAAATAAATATATATATATATAATATATTATCATACGATTAAATATTATTTTTTCATTAATTCAAAACTATATAACTATATGATGATACATTTATGTATATTAGTATATCAAAAATAGATATACATAGTTTTATTTATGTCTAATGGTCAAATGACTTATTCTCACCTAAATATTAGTGTTTTCTCAAGTTCTTACCTATTAATTTTGAAAAATCAAACACCTATTTATTTATTAATTTTTAGAATTAATATAAAAGGTAAAATTGTCATTTAATAAAAATATTTTAAAAAACTAAAAATTTAATCACATTTCCCCTCTAGGTTTAATAACTAACACTCCCTCCCCCCTACCTCGCACCTAAGGTTTGAAGAATCACCATTTCCCCTCAAGGTTTCCATGACATCTCTCCAACGATTAGCTCTTCTCCAATCATTAGCGTTTTCTCTCCCTCCTGACTTCTCAATCAACTATCTCCCTATTATCTTTGTCTCCAACAAACATGGTAGGGAGATAAAATACTGACGGTTGAAGAAGAGTTTATCGCTAGAGAGTTGCTATCAAAACCTTAGGGGGAAAATGATGAGTTTTCAAACCTTAAATAGGGAGAGGGAAATTGTTTGTTTTTAAATTTAGGGGAAAATGTGATTAAATTTTTAGTTTTTCTAAATATTTATACTAAATAATGATTTATCCCTAATAGTAATATTAAAAATTAATAAATAGATGAATGTTTGAGTTTTTCAAAGTTGATAAATAAATCATCGGGAAAATACTAATATTTGAGTGGGAACAAGTCCTTTGGGTGCATGTAATTTGTAACCTTTAGGTAGTCCTGACCACAAGCCGGTTTGACCCATGAACCGGATTGAAACTAGCCTGATTAAAACCAAAATCAGAACCGTCAAAACTGGAACCAGTATGAACTAGAATCAAAACCAAATTTTGATGGTTCAGTTTCGATTTTAATATTTGTGAACCATAGAACCGTCAGTTCATAGTCGATTCATGAATTGACGGTTCAAAAAATTCGTAAACCAGTTTTTTTATTTTTTAAATTTAAAAAAATTTACATGAACCGACAAGATTTGCTTTAAAAACATTTGCAGTGCAAATGTTTTAAAAATGGCTACTGTTTGGCTTTTTTTTTTAATTCTTTAATATAAAATTTTACTTGTATATATTATTCAATCTTTCAATTCTCTCATTTCTTATTCTCTCCATTCTTAATATTCTCTCAATCCTTCAATCAAATTATCTCTTTATTTTTATCAATTCAAATTTTAATTTCTATAATTTAATTATTTTTTTTATTATACAATTTCATAATTAATTATTCCTTTTGAGATTTAAAAGAATCAAAGAGTATGTAGTTTTATTTACAATTTTTTAATAATGAATAAAATAAATTATATAATTAATTATGAAAGATAATGAAAATAATAATAATAATAGATGATAAATAAAATTAATTATAAAAAATAATAAATAGAACTACATAGATTTTGATTCTTTCAAATCTCAAGAGGATATATAAAAAGTTTAATTGAAAAATTAAATCTAAACTTTTTTTTAAATTTTTTATTCTTAATTATTAATTAAAAAAATAAATCGAGATTATGAATCAAAACCAACAGTTTAATGTCGGTTTCAAATTGGGGTTATGAATCGGAACCGTCAATTCCAAACTGATTACAAACCATTCTGTAATAGTTTCGATTTAAGATTTTTATTTTTTTGAATCATAATCAGTGATTCCAAACCAAAACCATCGATTCATGAACCGTGACCAGATCTACCTTTAGGGCTTATGAGACCACTATAACACTACTTACACAACTCATGAAGTGAAACGGTGCGCATTGAATTAAAGCGATGAGCAGCTTAGGAGGGAGTGGCGTTTGGGGAGGAGCATCAACTTCATCATGGATCTCTACGACGTCGGTTTCCGCTTCAGGGAAGAGAATTCAGAGAGAAGTGGCGGAGCTCAACTTGGACCCACCTCCTGACTGCTCCGCTGGACCTAAAAGTGACAGTCTTTACAACTGGGTCTCCACCATTATAGGCCCTACTGGTCTCTTTTCTCTCCTTACTTCATCGTTTTTTAATCACTATTGGTTTAGTCTTGTAGTTTGAAGTTGCAAGATTCGACTGTCTCACTTTCGTCTTGGTACTTTGTTTGATCATTTTATCGTCATGGGTTGCTAACTTGCTATTAGTTTCCTTATGCTCAAATTTTTATCTTTTTTGGGTTTTTTTTTTTTTTTCAGTATTGTTGTCTTAAGTTGAAAGATTAAATGGTCTTACTTCTCTCTTAACAGTTTGTTTAATCATTTTCTAGTAATAGGTTGTTTAGTTTCTTGTCTTTTATGCTCAAGTTTTATCTTTTTTTAGGGTTTTGTTCGATTCAGTGTTACTTCAGTCTAGAATTTTTTCTGGTAAGGTTTAATTTTCTTACTTCTCTCTTAGCACTTAGTGGGATAATGTTTTTCGGTAATGGGATATTTAATTTATTGAGTTTTATGCTCAGGTTTTGACATTTATTAAGTCCAGTTTAATTCAGTGCTAGTTTAGTCTTTTGGGTTTGAGTAGGAAGAATAAATGTTCTCACTTTTCTCTTTAGCATTTTTTTCTTTCACCCATCTTTTTTTAGTATTGGTCTCACTTTGCTCTTTCTTTCATCATTGTTTCACCAATGGGTTCTTCACTTCTTGTTTTTGTGCACTAAGTTTGATATTTATTTGTTCCATTCTGATTAAGTGCTATTTCATTCTTGTAGTTCCGAGTAGGAAGAATATGTGTTGTGTTGTGCTTTTATTCTTATGTTGTGAACTTTTCAAGTAATGGGCTGTTGAGTTTATTGTTTTTTATTCTACAAGTTTTGATCATTTCTGGATTTTGCCTGATTCAATATCAGTTTAATCTTGTGTCTGTGGGTTAAAGATATAAGCTTGAAGTTTGTTCAGTTAGTGATTTGGTTATTTGAAGTTCCTCCTTTGTTTTTTTTTTTTTTTTTTTTTTTTGGGCATGAAATATAATTTTGTACAAATGAATTTAACCCCCATAAGCATTTGTACACCTCTGATTGTAATGCTTAGTTACATGGGCTAGCCAGCCATTCATCATAGGATTATACACAGTCTCTCACACATATAATCATTAGAAACAGATAACAAGTGTTAACACAACACATACAGCTAGTCACACGCAGCCAATACTAACTCCATTTCTCTCATGTGCGTACCTCCTTTGATAATGTTGAGAGAATGGAACACACTAGTCATTTACTGATATTGGTGCTCTTAAAAGTTGACCACTTTTTGATTGTTTGATCTTGCATCTTGAGGGACATGCATCATCTGCGGCCAACCACAACTTCTTCTCTTTCTTCTTCAGCTGCTCGTGTTGGAAATTCTTCTTCCTCACGCTTGTATTGATCAATTTTTTCATGCTCTTCTTCTTCCTACTGATTCTTGATTATGATGAAGTATTCATATGACCCTCGGCAGGGTTACCAGCAATTTTTCTGCACCTCCTAACAGGTGGAGAAGATGGAGATAGAACTCCTTTGGGCTGTTTTGTTTGGAAAATTAGACCAAGGGTCTAATTATCAACAAACTAAGTTTTGTGAATTTGTAGGCTGAACAAAGGTCAAAGAATTGCTCACAGGAGCTACTTGGAGGAGCACAGCAGTGTTACCATAAAGCTCCTGTTCCTCCTCTTAATAGATGGAAAAGATCGATATAAACTTGTGGAGACGAATTGAGGCTGGTTTTTCAAAATTACTTATAAAGGGTTCAGCTAAGGAACTCCTGAAGTGTTTTGTTAAACAGGAGAGCAATTTGCCTTAGTGTCTCCTTTTAAAGGTAGATTTTCAGTTGAGCTTGTAGAACAATTATCTCTTATTTAACAAATAAAATCGTTGAAGAAATTAGTAGCAGCATTGAGGTACAGGCAAACCTCCTCAATGATCTTAGGGGTGGAAAGCTGGAAAGAGAGAGTGATGTAGTTAAAGCTGGCTGGATTAATGGAAAGCTTCTTTGCTGTGCTCTAACTTTGCTTGATTAAGCTAATAACCCTATAAGCAGTTGATTATTTTGATGGAGTGGTTTTGTATTTCCTGCTTGAAGAAATGGCTTTGATAAAGTCTTGTGAACAAAAGTTGAAGACTATGGCATTGCTTGAGTGTAGCATTAGCATACCATTGAGGCATGCAATAACCACATAGATTTTGATTGTAAAATTTCTATATTTGTCATCCTTTTGAATTGGTTGCTTGGAAGGATAAGTGTTTAATAACCAAACTAGTAATAATAAGTTACCATTTGAGTCAAAGGCTTATTTTGCTTGTGGAAGTTATGAATGCATATTTCAATATTTAAGGCCTTGTTGCTTATGGATTAGTTTCATAAAAATCTTCCTGTTCAATTGTACATCCTTCGGTGATTCCTTTTTAATTGTCTTATAGTTCTCTGTTTGGGGAACTTAGATAGTTTGCTCAGTGTGTTATATTAAGGAGTGAGTCCAGTGATACTAAGTCCAATAAAAATTTCCAGGTTGAGTTCGTGTTTTTGTTTCTTCTCTTTGAAAAGCATTCCTTCTGTCACAGGAATTTTCTCTTGGTGTTGAGTTTCTGATTTAACTTTTAGTTCTTTGAAAATTGTTTTGACCTTGTCTTTGAAGAATCTGTTTTGACTGGAAAGAAAGGATGGTTTTGAGTAAATAAAATAATTTCTTGATCATGTATCGAGGATGTTGACTAAATTATTGTTGTTCATGTTGTAGGAACACCGTACCAGGGTGGCGTATTTTTTCTTGACATAATATTTCCAAGTGATTATCCATTCAAACCTCCAAAGGTAGGATCGATTATATTCCTGTGATTGAAACATTTGTAACCTTGTTCTCTGGTTGATCTAAGAATATCATATGCATCTTTCTCTTTGTCTCCATATTATCATTATCATGTCATGCTGATTTTCTTGTGGGACATGGTGCTCTCAAAGCTGGAGTACAATAATATGTTATACATCATGCCAACAGCAGTCTTGCACTTCAAGTCAACTCTTGCTTACATTTGACGTCGTAGCTTAAGAAAACTGAAACTGATTTCCCAATTCAACTTGTTGTAAAAATTACAATGTCTAACTTTCGTGAACCATAAATACCACCCCGAAATTTCTGCTCTGGTTGGGTACCTGATTTTGATGTCAATTTGTTGAATTTTGCATTCTTGTCTAGATATAACCAAAAACAAATGGCATTGTTGGAAGCAGAGTTGATATGCTTTCAAATATACATGTTTGAGAAAAGTGAATCTTTGTGCTGGCAATCTTGGGCTTCTCAAAAGTGTTTGATAAGTGGAATCAGACTATTACTGGTGTCTTTTATTTGTTTTGTGTGTGAATATGCACATTCTTGCTTTTGATTACTTAAATTGCATTAACCAATCAGCACCTGTGATACAAATCTGAAATATTCTGCCACGGTGCAGAATATGGCATTACACCTCTTGCATCCATGACCAGGCAAGTTAGGTTATTGCACAGATTGCTGAATGATTTGTAAACATATGCTGATGTCACTCCAAATCTGTAAATTAGCATGAATCTATTCTATCAGATAGTTGATTAGTGCACGATGTATTTTTACTGTGGTTGTCATCTCTTGTTTATTTATTAATAATTACATTCATAGGTGCTATTCAAAACTCGAATATTCCACTGCAATGTTGATTCTGCTGGCACTGTTAACTTGGACATCTTGAAGGATGGTTGGAGTCCGGCTTTAACAATTACAAAGGTTCTACTTGCAATCAGATCAATGTTCATGAACCCTGACCCTTGTAAGTTCTTTCACCTGGTTTTTTTTTTTATTTGGGTAAGCACTTGATGAGATTTGGGCCAATGTTCCACCACTTATTGCCTCCACTTGGGTCATACTAGATCAGTCAAGCTATTTCTATCAAACGGTTGGTTTGGGGGCTGCTTGAGGGTGTGGATCATGGAGGAATTTTTTTTATTGTGTTTTTGTTGTTATTGTTGTTATTGTTGTCCTAACTGTTATAATTGGTTTGGTAGAAGAAAGGGTAAAATATTCCCACTACATAGTAACGTTAAGATGGTTATAGACCAGTTAAGGTTTCTTGTAGGGGGAAAATCAAAACAACCCATCAACAAACAATTAAGCAGGAAAGAAAAGTTTAATAGAGCCAAAAATGGAAAAAGAAGTAGCAAAGGACAGAGAAGTTCAATGTAGCCAAATATGGGAAGGGAAGAAGTAACAAGAAGTAAGGAAGATTTAGTACAATAAAATACGGGATGACAAGATATATGGGGAGATTCTAGCAGTGTGGCAATTAGCAAGACTTGGTAAATTGGGTATAAAAGTAGGTGATATCTTTGTGATAGTGGAGGGAAATATATTATAAATATAGTAATGTTATATGCTCAAACAACGTGTATAACTATGTATACAAACAATACGTTCAACTTTGTGCACAAACAACGTGCATAACTTTGTACACAAACAATGACATATAATTAAATAGTTTTAAATTAGAGATAAAACAACATTTAATCATGTGGTAACATGTCATTGTTTGTGCACATAGTTTTATTAATTATAAATAATGTTAATGGTGGGCATGATTTTTGGTTACTATTGTAACAAAAATTGTGAGTGGTGATCCGGTAATTTGGTAAAACAATTAGAGTTGTACTGATTGATATAATTAAATAAAACTACATATTGAATTCTTACATCTCTTTTGTTTATAATGTGTTATGGATTGGCGTGGTGTAATTGTAAATTACAAGAGCGTTCTAGTAGTGGTATTAGAGCGAGGTTAAGGTCAAGTCATGGTAAACACGAGGATGGAGTTGAGGATGGAGAAAATGGACAAACAGAAGATAGAAAAGATGTGTCGGAGATTAGGGATTCACTTGAACTAATGATGAACTACATGGAGGATATGAAGACATACATGGTGAAAATGAGCAATGGGAAGGCGACAGAGTTCGAGGGATCTAATCAAAAGATGGAGATGATGGTATAGGGTACAACACCATACTCTGGTGAAATGAGCCGCATTGGGGTTGGATTTAACAAAATTGGCAATCAGACACAAAAATTAGATTTACCGTTCTTTAACAAGGAGGATCCATATAGGTGGGTTTTCAGGGTGGAAAAATATTTTTATGTAAACCAAAATTAGGATTAGGAATTACCAATGACGACAGTGTGTATGGAGGGCATTGCTTTAGCCTAGTTTTAATGGGTGGAAACACGGTTTTTGGTGATGACATGGGAAAAATTCAAGTTAGCATTGATAAACCAATTTTGGTCAACCCAAGAAGGGAGCCCCTACAAGCAATTGATGGCTCTCTGAAAAAAAGAATAAGTCAGTGATTATGGATCAAAATTCAAGATGTTGGCAACACGATTGATGGATGTGAATGATGAATTTCTAAAAGGGATTTTTATCAATGTTTTGAAGGAAGAAATTAAGGTTGAGATTTGACTATTCAGGGCAAAAACTCTCAGTTAAGCTATGATAATGGCCCAATGGGTTGAAGATCAGATTGCATCACTCGACCAGTTCAAGGCCCAACAGAATGGGTAGGAAACAATTGCCTAGAAAGCCCAAAATTTATCTCCCACGCAACTTGGTGGAGTATAACTAGTAAAATCTCAAGTCCCAATCAAGTGGGGCAACCAACTTGGCCTATCCAGTAAATCAGGTCACCCAACCCAAATGAAATATAACTCATTCCCCACTAACCAACCTTTCAGTTCTTTGTATTCTCTCAATTCAATTGCTTCAACGTTAGCCATGAGCCAATCAACAGGGAATTCAAGTCAAAGGTTGATGATCCAACATTTGGCAACGTCATTGGCAACCAACAACTTAGTTTTGACACAAAAACGGAGAGTTGGTGGTGAAGGCACAACTCCGAGAGGAGAAAATGGGTTCTTGTAGCTCTTTGTCACTAAATATAAGTTGAAGATGGAAAAGGTCCGTGTTTCTAGTGTGATGAACCATAAACAAGAGGCCACAGATGCAAGATTAAACAATAACAGGTCTTAATGGTTCATGCAGAAGATGATGATGAAAATGAAAAAAAGTTGTTGAGCCATTTGATCTCAAGCTAATATCAATGGAAGGTACACAAGTTGAACTTTCTGTGCACTCTATTGTGGTAATCTCTTCTTACAAAACACTTAAATTAAAAGGAAAAATTGGGATAGGGGAGGTTGTTGTTTTGATTAATAGTTGGGTTACCCATAATTTAATTTCCACCAAACTGGTTACTGAAATGGGGTTGAGGATTCTGCTAACAAGGGAATTTGGAGTGTTAGTGGATGATGGGAAACAAATTCAACGTATCAAGGTATGTAAAGTTGTGACTATTGGATTTTTTGGGAGTGACAATCACCTAAAAGTTTTTGTCGTTTTGTCTTAGGAGGTTGATGTAGTATTAAGGGTGGCCTGGTTATGGTCCTTAGAGGAAGTGCAAGCTAATTAGAAAGCCATGCATATCAAATACCGAGAGATACACTAAAAATTCTTTAGGGTGATCCTTCTTTGGCTAATCTACAACTTTCAATCAAAAGTATGCATAAGGTAAATCCGATCAGATGTATTGGATTGAATTATCAAAGACACTTGTCTTAACGGATGAGTTATCAAAAGGAGTAAATGAGAGTTTGACTTTGGTGCTTGAGAAGTTTTAGGAGTTATTTGAGATTCTGACTTAGTTACCACCAAAATAAGTGCATGATCATGCTATTAGATTGGTAGTCGGAGCTTAGCCTTTGAATTTAGAAACTTATTGTTGCCTCCATTTTCAAAAAACAAAAGTGGAGAAGATTGTGCACAGTTGGTATTATTAGGTCTAATACTTACCCTTATCCTAGTCTAGTTTGTTCATCTGGCAAAAAGATAGACGGTGGAGATTCTGTATGGATTATAGGGTCCTGAATAAATTAACGATTCCAGATAAGTTTCAATTTCAACTATAGACGAATTGTTTGATGAGTTAGGAGGAACAATATTTTCTAAATTGGATATTAAATCAAGTTATTATTAGATACGTGTAAGAGAGGAAGAGGAAGATATGGAGAAAACGACCTTTGGGACATGTGACGATTATTTTGAGTTTCTAGTGATGTCGTTTAGGTTATCAAATGCATCTACTACATTTCAATCTTTGATGAATGAGATTTTTCAACCTTACCTTTGGACATTCATATTAGTATTCTTTGATGACATACTAATATATAGTAAAGCTTGGGATATACATTGGGACCATTTACAAATCACATTAACAATATTAGAAAAGCATTGCCTTTTTTTATTTAATAAGAAGTGTTAGTTTGGTCAAACTCAACTAGAGTATTTAAGACATTATATTAGCACAAGGGATGGCTACCAACTTGGCTAAGGTGGGCAACATCGTAAAATAGCCTAGGCCGAGAGACATCAAGGGGTTACAAAGGTATTTTAGGTTAATCGGGTACTATTGGTGATTTGTGAAGGGGTATGAGAAGAATGCTAAGCCTTTCACCTGATTGTTGAAACAAGATGCTTTTGAAAGAAGCATAAATAGCATGTGACTCCCTTAAGCAAGCCCTCCCATTAATACCAACATTAGCTTTGCCAAAATTTTTGTCTAGAAAACTAATGCTTGATGGGTGGGGTTGGGCAATGTCTTTATTTAAGACGACAAGTTAATTGATAACTTTAGCAAAATGTTATCCAAGAGGGCCCACCAAAAATCTATCTACGAACGGGAACTTGTGGCCATTGTTCTTGACATACAACAATGGTGTCATTATCTTATTGGTCAACACTTCATTGTTCGCACGAATCAGAAAAACCTTTGTTTTTTGTTGGAACATAAGGTCTGTAGTGCCGATCAACAAAAATGGGTTATAAAGTTATAGGGGTTTGATATTGAAATTGTCTATCACCTGGGGTGCAAAAACTAAGTCGTAGACACATTATCTAGGAAATTCATAGGGACAAGGAAATTATTTGCTCTATCCATCATATGACCGATGGGTTTTGAAGTTCTTGAAGACAAAATTTCCAAGGATAAGAGGTTATGAGGTATTACTCAAGATTTATTGGTTGACTCTATGCGCTATGCAAGGTACTCCTTGCAGAATGGCATTCATTTACACAAGGGTCAATTGGTCCTTGCCAAGAATTCGACATTTATTCCTTAGTTTTTATTATAATTCCATGATTCAACATTTGGGGGGCACTCAAATTCTTTCACACCTATAAAAGAATATCTATGGTATTGTATTGGGATGAAATGCAAAAGGTAGTAAGGGATTTTGTAGCTAGATGTGACATTTGTCAACATAATAAATATGAAGCAATAAACCCCGTGGGGGTGCTTTAGCCATTACCCATCCCTACGCAAGTGTGGATCGTTATTTCTATGGAATTTGTATCTGGGCTACCGATACTATATTGATGGTGGTCAATAGATTGACTAAATATGTCCATTTCTTATTATTGCACTACCCATTCATAGCCAAAGAGGTAACAAAACTATTTGCTAAGTAGTGCAACTCCATTGTATTGGATAGGGATTGCCTTCATATGTTCCACTTTTGGGCCATTTATTTCGAGTCAGAGGTACCTTTTTAAAGCAGAATTTCGCCTATCACCCGCCAATTGATAGACAAATGGAGGTCGTCAATTAGAGCCTAGAGACCTAATTATGTTCACGAGTATGCAACCAAAACAGTGGAGCCAATAACTCTCATAGGCTAAGTATTGGTTTAATACCGCATAATAGGGCTTTGCAGTTATGACTCCATTCAAAGCTTTGTATGACCGCTACCCACCTTCACTTCTATGTTTCACCAATGAATCTTCCTTAAATGAAGAGGTTAATATTCATATTCGAGAGTGAAACCTTATATTGGATGAATTGAAGAAGAACTTGTTAAGGGCCCAAAATAGGATGAAGAAGTATGCTAATACTCCTATAAGAGAAGTGAAATTCCGCGTGGGCGATTGGGTGCTTCTTAAGCTCCAACCTTATTGCTTGCATTCACTGGCAAGACACCCTAATGAGAAGCTAAGCCCTCAATTCTATGGCCCTTATGAGGCAATTGAGTATGTGGGAGTTCTGGCATATAAATTGGCCCTCCCAGCAGACGTAAAAATTCATCCGGTCTTCCTTGTGTTCCAACTAGAAAGAGTGAATGGAAAGCAATGCAAGAGCCAAGCCAACCACTACCCTTTTATCTTTCTAACGACATGGAGTTACAGTTCTATCCAGCAAATGTGAAGTGGTAGAGAAATGGCAGATGGTTCCATATTGGTTCTTATCCACTGGTAGGGCCTTCTGGACTTTGAAAGCTCTTAGGAAGATTTTGAGCTCGTTAATGAACAGTTCCCGGAATTTCACTTTGAGAACAAGGTGAAACTATTGGGGGGCAGTATTGATAGGCCAGTCAAGGTTTATCGTTGGAGGAAAACAAAAACAGTTCATCAACAAGCAATTGAGCTGGATAGAAAAGATTTTGTGCAGCCAAAAATGGAAAAAGAAGGAGCAACAAAGGATAGGGAAGATTCAGTGCAGCCAAATATGGGAAGAGAAGAAGTAGCAAATAAGGACAAAGAATAGTTATTGCAGCCAAATGTGGGAAGGGAAGAAGCAGCAGCAGATAAGAAAGATTCAGTACAGCAAAATATAGGAAGACAAGATATGTGGGGTGATTCTAGCAGTGTGGCAATGAATAAGAAGACTGGGTAAATTGGGTATAAAAGTAGGTGATATCTCTGTGATAGGGGAGGGAGGGAATATGTATTTAGAATATGGTTAATGGTGAGAATGATTTCTAGTTACTATGTAATGGAAATTGTGAGTTGTGATCTGGTAACTTTGTAAAAGAGTGTAAGCAATTAGAGTTGTACTCATTGATATAATTAAATAAAACTGCAAGTTTATTTCGTACTTCTCTTTTGTTTATGCTGTTAGGTGGATTAGTGTGGTGTGACTTAAAATCACAGGAGCATTCTAACATCTGGAAAACCATGGCAAAATTGTAAACGAGAGCAAAGAACAATTATGGCTCAAAGACTGGGAAAGAGTACTCGTGTTGTTGGAGGGTGCCAGAACTCTATATGGGAAATGTTGAAATGTAAAATAATCTTCAAGTGACATGGTATATTTTTGCTAAATGTGTTGATATTTTTGTCATGGCAGATAATCCTGCTGTCCCGGGCATTGCTCACTTGTATTCGGCAGAAAGGCCTAAACATGATCAACTGGCAGCAGAGTGGACACATCGATTTGCCAAATAAAAGAACTGCAATGAATGAGTTTGAGTTGTGTGAGTATCAAATTATTGTATTTTCTGCTGGATATTCAACTTTCTTGTAAATTCCTCAGCAGCCAGTGGAGATCATGGCCATCAGAAATTTTCTAATGGTCATTGTGAAAACATCTGCCAACCTTTTATTCAATATAAACTGTGAAGCATCCTTTAAACTATCCAGTGTTTTGATAGCAGCCATGTATCTACTTCATGTAATTTTCTTTCACCTCATCTGGATTGCTCGGAAAAAGAACGTGACCACCTACCAACTTACCATTGATGATGGGCCTAAGCAATGTTGAAAAACAACATTTGGTAGTTTCTTACGGAAGTTGGTAGAGTTTCATTTTCGTATTATTTTATTGTAGCGTTTATGAATTGAATTTAAACATTTTGGCACAAGAGTCAACTGCAGGCTTTGCAAATTACAACAATGGCCCCCAAACCTGATGATGACACCCAAAAGGTGATAATTTATGATAATTAGAGAGATATTAATTAAAATAGGTAAAATTTTTTTCACTTAAACCTTTTTAGGTAAACTTACAGTCATTTTATCTTTATAAGTAAATTTATTTGTAATTTCAAAGATACCTTCCCAGTCCTGTATGCGTAGACGCTGGAAGGAATGCTTAAGTACGTGGATGCGTGTGAAGTGCACGGTACGTACGAGTGCGTACACCCTCATATATATATATATATATATATATATATATATATATATATATTAAATATATAATATATATATATATATATATAATAATAATAAATATATATTATATTCATATATTATATATATATATATATATATATATATATATATATAAATAGGCGTGCACCCTTTCTTATATATATATTATATATTTAATTATTGTTAAATATATAAATTATAATTATTTATATATATTATATTAAATATTATAATATTTAATATATATTTATTTATTATATTTTTTTAATATTATATTATATTATTTAATATATATATATAAGAAAGGGTGCGTGTAGTGCGTGGGGTGGGCGCAGTTCGCACGTACCACGTGCATTCCGCATGCATCCCGCGCACTCTGCACGCACCCACGTATCTCGCGCTTACGCAACCTGTATGACACCTACAGGGCTGGGAGGGTATTTTTGAAGTTACAAAAAAATTTGCTTATAAAAGTAAAACTACTGTACGTTTACCTAAAAACGTTTACGCGGAAAATTTTTTATCTATTTTAATTAATATCTCATAATTAGGGGTGCTATAATAGTGTTCCTATAATATAATACATGGACACCTTTACAATTTGTTGAATCAAATAATATAAAGTGAAAGAAAGCTTGGGAGAATTACAAGCCATGACACCAGGCTAACAGTTCTATACCAAATGATAGAAACTCTAGGAGAATTACACCACCAAAAATTAATTGTTAAGGAAGAAGAATCTTTGAAATTATATAAATCTTATACTAAAAGTTTATACTTTTAATATGAGATATAATCTCATTTTTTAAACTTGAGAGCACAATGGACACTAATACAATATCCAAAAGTTTTTCATATTCAACCAAATTTATCAGTTAGTTCTTAGATGTAATGATATAAAATATATTGAAATATATGATTTATGGGAAGGCAACTTTTTTTTTTGGCCAAAAGACATATTCCTATCCAAGGTTTGATGCAAACCTAATCTCTGACTCGCTAACTATCGAAAATATAAATTTTTATTTATGAGCTGTTAAAATTAACAGAAATAGTTACTTCAAAGTTAAAATCGTTATTTAACTAATAATATATTAAAAATAATAAAACATTACTTATTTCCTCCTAAAGTTTAAAAAATTAATAATTTTCCTTCATAATTAAACTTTGAAATCTTACATTTTCCCCCTAGGGTTTAGGGTTTTTCTCTCTCCCTTTTTCGATGCTAAAACCGAGCAGTTTCTCTCTCCCTTCCCTTTTTCAATGCCTCTTTGGTATTTTCCCCCATTGTGAAATATATTCATCCTTGGACGAAGACGAATCATCTTTATCAATGGACAAAAACGAATCATCTTCGTTAATGGACAAAAACGATTCGTCTTATCTTCAGTTGAGAACGAAGACGATTCATAATGGGCAAGAAGACATCGAAGAGGCATTGAAAAAGGGGAGGGGGAGCAAAGGTGACCAATTTTGACATCGGAAAAGGAGGGAGAAACCTTAGGGGGGAAAATGTAAGATTTTAAAGTTTAATTTTGAAAAAAATTGTTAGTTTTTTAAACCTAATGGGAAATGGATAATATTTTATTATTTTTAATATATTACTAGTTAAATGAAGATTTTAGCCCTAAAGTTAACTATTTTTGTTAATTTTAATAGTTTATGGATAGAAGTTTGAATTTTCAATAGTTAGTAAATGAAAAATAGATTTGCATCCAACCTTTGGTGGGAAACAGTCATTTGACCTTTTTTTTTTTTTTAATGTTTTACACTTTCATTTCTCATCATTTCGAGCCAAAGTAGATGTCGCTTGCACTTTGAGATAAGCGATAAAAGTGTAGGAAATTAAAGTAAATGTCCAACTGTTTATACAACTAAGTAAAAATGCCTCTATATTCTTTCATTAAGCAAAAATGCCCCAAAAAGGTGAAATGATACAATTACCCCTTGATAAGGCCATTAATTGTTACTATTTTGATTTATAATTCCCTTGTGTTGGGTGGAAATTTGATTTAATCTAATGGAATTACTTATCTTTTTGCATTTAGGAAGCTTTGAGCAATTTTGGAATAAATAGGGCCAAAAAGAGGAAAAATTGCAGCAGATATATTAAACTGGAAATTTCGTAATGCAGACTAGGCGTGGGCACGTGAAAGATGAGAGCAGAATCCGGAAAACAGATCTGAACGCCCAGATCAGCTGCAAGAGTCCAGAAAATATTAAGATTTGCTTCCTAGGAAAAGGATAATCACCAGCTGGAAAAGAGGATTAATTGAGTTAAATAAGGAATGATATTTTTGGAAGAAGGATTTATATTAAAAATACATATCTTTTCCTTTCTTTTTGGGAAGATATGTATCACTTTGCTTGATTGAATTAGGAGATTAGGATTGATTTCAATTTCCAAATTTTTAGGAGGAAGATAATATATATACTCTTATTTTTATTTGAAAATTATCAACCATTGTATTGAGAGAATTAGAGAGAAAAACATGTTCTACAGTGGCTGAGTAATTTATCTTGGTTGAAGGGATCTGAAACCATGGAACTACAATGATTGTGAGATTTATTTTGTTCTTTAATGCATCTTTTTGATTATTTGAGTATTGATTATCTTTCTGAATTATTTGTTATTGATTGTGTTGGTTGATTTCTAAAGCGCACGATTAGTTTATCAATTAATATAATCTACGGCTAGTTTAGATGCTGAATCTGTAATTGTTCAATCCATCTAATCGAAGTGGCAACTAGGTTTATCGTTTGCTGCGTCAGAAGCTATAATCCTAGGAAAATAATCAAATAGATTAAATGCAACGTCGTACGTTTGTGTTGTCTTGCTTCGTTGGTCTTTCTAATTCGTAATGCTATTGTTTAATTAAATTCGAGATCGTATCCGAATTGTTAATCAATAAGGGTTAATTGAAATACATGTTTTTGGTTAACTAATCGTAAGGAAGGACAGGTTAATTTAATACCACAACAAATATTTGAATAATTAAATTGATATTTTGTTTCGATGATCGATCGTAGTTCCAATGGTGGATGTGACCGAAGACCAAGGTTTGTTAAATCGATTTATTCCTTTTAGATTATTTTTCTGAATTTTTATTTATTGTTTTTCTTTATAATTTGCATTCAACTCAAAACTCCCCTTTTATTTCTTTGTTTCGATTTAGTTGGGACGACATACTAATCAAAGCTCTTCGAGGGAACGATCCCTACTTTCCTTTACTACATTTTTTGTTACAGGAATTTAGGATTTAATTTGGGTGTCAACGACAGCACGTACCACCCCTTATACAATTAAATAAAACATGAAAGAATTTTCACGAAAGCACTGTGTTTTCTAAAATACATTTTGTGTTACACAAAAAGGTATTGTTCATTAGCACGAGTCATTGAAAGATGACTAATTCTAATGAGTTTTTTTAGTGTTTGGTGACAAAAATGGCCAACAAGGTTAGTAATTCATTCCTTATCAATTTTTAATCATTTTAGTGTTGATATTTCACTGATTAGATGAAAATTTTTTAAACTTTAGAGTTACGAGTTTTTTGTATGAACAATCAATTTTATAGGTTGATTTTTCCGTGTTTTGAATGAATTTCTTCAAGGCTTTTGTTTTATAATATGCATAGATTTGTTTTGTGTTGAAATGGAAGTTGTAATTTTCATTTTTTGGTCACAAATTGTGGTAGAGACACTATTTTGCAATAAAGGGGAAAATATGAGTTTTTAAACAGTACATAAACTTTGAGATATTTTGCGATAAAGGGAAAAGGGAAGTTTTTCAATAGACTTTTTGTGATATATAACATTAAGGGAAAAAGCGAGTTTTTAAACAGTAATCCTTTGTGATATTTCGTAATAGGGGAGAAATTGTTATTTTTTAGGATTTTGGATAGTAAATTGTAATTTAGTGGGTTTAGGGGGAGCAAATTAACATTTTCAAGGTTAGGGGACAGATTGAATTATAAGGTTTATAAGGAGACCAATTGAAATTGTTATGGATTTTGAAAGGCAAAATGAAATTTTTATAGATTAGAGGGGGCTAATGAAAATTTACCATGAATATAGGGTAAATCACAATTTGTCATGAATTTGGGGTACATTTAAATTTTCCAAGAATTTTAGGGCAAATTGAAATTTCTACTATCCGAGAGTTTTTTGGAGTGTAGTTTTCAAATTTTCAATCCATTTTTCTGAATTATTACGATAATTGATAAATTTTACTTATTTAAAAAATATGTATATTTCATTTTAAGATTTTTAGATGTGTAGATTTCGAATTTTCTGTCAGTTTTCTAATTATGAGGTTTATGAGGGGCAAACTAAAATTATTATGGATTAAAAGGGGCAAACAAAAATTTGTCATGCTTTTGGGGGGGAGGGGGGGGGGGGGGAATTAAAATGTTTGCTATCCCAGGGTTTTTCAATGTATAGTTTTCAAATTTTTAGTCCATTTTTTGAATTATTGCGATAATTGATATATTTTACTTATTTAGGAGATATGTATATTTTATATTAAGGTTTGTGGGTGCATAGATTTTGAATTTCTATCGGTTTTTTCTAATTATGAGAAGGCAAATTAAAATTATTATTGACTAGAAGGGGCAAATTGAAATTGTTATCGAATTTCCTGTACATTTCATATTAAAGTTTTTTTTTATGTGTAGATTTCAAGTTTTCAATTTGTTTTTTTGAATTATTCTAATAATATTATGAAATTATTATGCTAACAATTTTTTTTATTGTTGGACAGAAAGATCCAAAAAAAAAAAAGACATGAGAAGCATCAAAAGGAGCAAAGGGGAGAACAAAAGAGGAAGTTGAGATTTTTCGATGAAAGTCTACACTTCCTTGTGGAGATAACAACTAGGGTAAAACGAAAACCCATCCCCAATCGTGTCTATATTAACCTAGAGACAATTACAAATGTTTGAGAGGATGTGCTTTTGATATTTTTTGCAATTTAGAGACATGAGATTTAGCTTAATCTTGGTCCACTCATTTATTTTGAGAGAGGTTATCAAACATGATATGGGATTCTGGATCAATAGGGTTGACATGAGGTTTAGTCCATATGAGTTTGCTCTTATTACCAGTTTTCACTTTTCCATGTTCACTAACATTGTGATGTTTATGTCATGAGATATCGAAAATAGGATTAGAGATATATATTTAGGGGTGTCGAATTCGTGACCTATGATGATATTGAGAGGGTATTTACCATGAGGCCATGAAGGGATGATAATGAGGATGTTATTAAATTGGCTCTATTATATTGTCTTCACATGGTGTTACTAGGGAATATGCGTTTATTTTCAACTAATGCGTTGAGAAAAAGTTGATATGCAGTTTCTCTAATTGGTTGATCATCTTAATTGATTCAATATCTAGCTATAGGGGAAATTGGTGTGGAACACGATGTACCAATCCATCTGCAAAGCCATTACGGTATTTTGGGGTTCTCATAAGCTTTTCAAGTAAGTTAATCAATGTTAATAATATTTTTATTATTAGAAAATTGATTAAATCTAAGCTTTTATTTTGTTATTACAATTTTGAATATACAAGATGTTGGACTCTGTGTCTTAGTAGGTGGATTTGGTCAATTATTTTACATTTCTACACATGTTCAAGCAGAAGTCATGAGGTGTCCTAGGATAGGATGATACAAAATATTTATTTGACAAAAATATAGTTAGTAACTTTTAATTAATTAATTGATTAACAAAATGTTAATTATTATATTTTAATGAGTAGGATGATGTAATTTTTTGTTGGACACTTTCCTAATTGAAGAGTAGATGCCATGGTATATTGATGTTGTTGGCTACTTTGGACTGATAGGTCTACATCTATTCTTTCCACTAGCATTAACATCATTATCATCAACTCTTACAGTTGGTGCATCTCCATCTATTGATCTTACTCCCTCATGTCACCATTAGTTGAATGCCTTATTGTAAAGTCGATTGTTATTAATGACTTAGATGTGCCTCCCAAGATGAAGCATTTATCACCTATCGACATGGCCTCCATAATGAAACGCCTTTCACCCATTAGTGTGGGCCTCATGACAAAGTACCTATCTCCTATGCTAGCTAGCATGGCCATTATGGTGTCTATATTTGATGTTACATTAACGAGATGGGACAATCTTATTTTGGATAGAATGCATCAAAAGATGTCTCTTTTGTATGAGGAGATATCTAGTCATATATCTCATTTAAAGGCCCAAATGAGTCATTTGGAAGACATCGTGACATGGATCCAACCAGCTGTAATTGTTCAGGTGAAAATATCACATATTTATTTGTTCGTTATTAAATATTTTTCTACTCGTTAATCTAACATGTATATACTCATTCAAGGTTCTCACGATAGTTTTGGTAAACCCATACCCATACCCACTAAGATTTTCTCTCCTCGCCCAATCGAGGTTAGTAATTATTTTATGGCCAAATGACTATTTCCTAACCAACGTATGCGTTTTTGTCAAGTTTCTCCCTATTAATTTTGAAAATACCATTTACCCACAAATGGGTTATTAAATTTAACGGAACCCTAACCTTTAAAAAAATTTATCTCGTTTTTCTCCCTAAAATTTTAAAAACTAACAATATTCCCCAACCCAAGTTTTAAAAAACAGAGTCTTCCCTCTTAAGGTTTTCAATTTTTCAGAGTTAGTTTTCTGACGTCGTTTCTTTCTCTCCGATGACCTCCAAGCGACTCCTCTTCTTCTCTGATGCAATCTCTTTTCGGCGATTATGCTAGGCACGGTCGTTGAGTCGTCTTTGTCGAGACGAAGACGATGTCTTCTTCTCTAACGAAGACAAATAATCTTCGTCCAGAGACGACGACAAGGTCTTTATCAATGACGAAGACTCCTCGTCGACGATAGTTTCCAGGACAACCGTCGGAAGGAGACCATAACAGAGAGCAAGAAGAGTGGCCTGGAGATCACCTAAGAGGAAGAAACGACATCAAAAAACTAACTTAGAAAATTGAAAACCCTAGGGGGGAAAATACAGTTTTTTAAAACTTGGGTTGGGGAAAATTGTTAGTTTTTAGGGTTTAGGGAGGAAAATAAAATCAAATTTAAGTTTATTTTTAATAATACAGACAAAATGACAATTTTACCTTTAAAACTGTTAATTTTAACTGGTCATGTATGAATAAATGGTATTTTCAAAGTTAATGGGGGGAAACTTAAGAAAAACGCATACTTTGGGTAGGAAATAGTCCTTTGGCCTTATTTTATTTGTTACAATATATTATATGAAATGTTATTGAACAATTTATTATTACATTTTGTACATGGTTCTCCCGATAGTCATTGTAGGCCCTCTCCCCTATGCACTATGATTCCATTTCCTCCTCCCCTAATCAAGGTTAGTAATTATTTGTTATAACATTTTATATGAAATGTTACTGAACAATTTATTATTACATTTCATATAGAGTTTTGGCCATGATGGATTATCGATTTATAGTTCTCCATGTACACCATCCTCATCCCCATCATAGAGGTATGTAAATTGTTGTTATGAAATTGGTTAAATAAAGTTAATCCTAACAAGGTGATAACATTTTATTCTTCGTAATTCTAAGATAAATAATTGTTGTTCCTACTAAACCTCCCAGGTAGCGCGAGTAAATTGGTGATTGATATCGACTCATAGAGAGATGATCTTATCAATGTCCTAACACAAAGAGATGGTGTTGAGGTATATCCATAATTAAATATATTTTTTCTTCTATATATTGGTAATTGAAAACATCAAATTCCTTCCCCAGTCCATCATAGGGGCACAAATGGTTGACTTGACATCACAGAAGGATTCCCCCATTAAACCTCCTCCTAGAGGAAGAAACGATGCCGAAAAACTAACTCAGAAAATTAAAAACTCTAAGGGGGAAAATACAGTTTTTTAAAACTTGGGTTAGGGAAAATTGTTAGTTTTTAGGTTTTAGTGAAGAAAATAAAATAAAATTTAAGTTTATTTTTAATAATATAGACAAAATGACAATTTTACCCTTAAAACCGTTAATTTTAACAGGTCACGGGTGAATAAATGGTATTTTCAAAGTTAATGAGGGGAAACTTGAGAAAAGTGCATACTTTGGGTGGGAAATAGTCCTTTGGCTTTATTTTATTTGTTACGATATATTATATGAAATGTTATTGAACAATTTATTATTATATTTTGTACATGGTTCTCCTGACAGTCATGGTAGACCCTCTTCCTTTTGCATTATGATTCCATTTTCTCCTTCCCCAATCAAGGTTAGTAATTATTTGTTATAGCATTTTATATGAAATGTTACTGAACAATTTATTATTACATTTCATATAGAGTTTTGGCCATGATAGAATATCGATTTACAGTTCTCCATATATATCATCCCCATCATAGAGGTATGCAAATTGTTGTTATGAAATTGGTTAAATGAAGTTAATCCTAACAAGGTGATAACATTTTATTCTTCATAATTCTAAGATAAATAATTGTTGTTCCTAGTAAACCTCCCAGGTAGAGCGAGTAAATTGATGATTGATATCGACTCATAGAGAGATGACCTTATCAATGTCCTAACACAAAGAGATGGTGTTGAGGTATATCCATAATTAAATATATTTTTTCTTCTATAAATTGGTAACTAAAAACATCAAATTTCTTCTCCAGTCCATCATTGGGGCACAAATGGTTGACTTGACATCACAGAAGGATTCCCCCATTAAACCTCCTCCTTCGTACTTCAAGAAGTTAACATTAGCCCATTTCATTGAGTGTGTTAATTAAGATAAATTATTGAATTAACAATTTTATGTATTTTTTCAGATGGTGTTGATTGTTCATGGTATGGTCGCCTAAAAGGGTCCTCTTATACCTATTTCATACACAAATTTGATCAAACTGAAGGTAAAATGATAGATTCAAATTCTATCCTTGATTGCAAAATGTGAGGAAGCTTTCCTCAAGCGGTATAATGAAGTTATGGCATGGAACGACCATGAAATATATTATATAAGAGTGAAGTCCAAAAATGCTTTTTGAGACACAATTGTTGAGTTGTGTCAATGGTTGGCCAACGATATAAGTGGTCTATATCCATTGACTTTTTTTAAATGTTTTATATATTCATGAAAACATAAAACAATTCATGTTCTATATCCAATTCATGTTTTCTTGTCGATTATCAGCATGTAGATTTCTTCCTGACATTACTACATCGACACCAGCATAAGCAACAAGTTGTCATCCTACAGAGTTAGATGATGGCCTACACATTCTTCATAGGTTATATCAACATGCATACAAGTGGTTGGAGCCTTCATGAAGATGGTAGAGGCATATTACATGTCAAGTTTTTTTATAAACCATGAAGGGCGATTAATCGAGTACTATATATGTATATTTCTATTATAATTTATTTTTATACAACACGTGTCTCTATTATAATTTCTCAATGTTTATAAGTTTTTATACAGATAAATTTTAACTATGCCCATTAGATCACGAGGATGTTAGATCTATATGAGTGGAGAATCACTGTACATGACTCACAAGACGCTTTTATAGGTAGCCATAAAGGACTTGCTCATTTGATGAGACTGTACACCGCCTTCATCCCAACATTACTGGTGCTACGAGTTTTTGGACCACTGCAAGCTATACACCATGACAGGATCACTTATCATTGCGTTGAGCGGAGGGTGTCCCTTAGCAGGGCATAAGATCCGACAATTGCAGTGTTTTTATGTTGCACTTCATAGAATGTGTGACATTTGATCGGAGTTTGGATTTTCCCTGTGAGCCCTCCACCTCAATGTGCAGGTGTTTAGCCTCAGAGTTTTATTTCGTTGCATCAAATAGATCACACATACATATGTTTATTTTAGAGTTGTTATGTATATATTTTATGTACGATATTTTATTAGTTATGCATATGATTGCATATTTTATTAGTTTTATTAGATGTCTAAAACAAGTACACCAGCAATTTATAAGCAATTTTAATATAAATGTATATCAAACATAATAACTGATTAATAGATGTCAAAAACATAAATAATAATAATATAAAATTCCAATAATTACATCTCTTTTCAACATAAATAATATTGATATAAGATTCTAATTATTACATCTCATTTCAACAAATACATAAATCAAACTAAATAAAAGGTTTAGGTAGTGAAAATATCTTTCCTTTATTTCTTCTCGATGAACCTAATGGCACAAAGCATGAAACTAGTGCTAGACTCTTGCAGTGTGATCGTACATGCTTAAGTTGATTACATCAATTACAAACCTTTGGTATAACAACCTCACCCTACGAAAAACATCATTCCAATTTGAATGACGGTCTGATCAATGATGATCAAGAAATGGTGGCAAGATAAGTTTTTCCTCCTTGGCATGTAACCATTCTAATTGATCCCTCAGTGGATTGACAATTTTTGCATAAATCAAACGGTAGAATTCGATGGTGTAGAATGGATGAACCTATGTATAGACATTATTGAGCCTCATATGTCTTGTAATAATAATGGCATGTGTGCATGGAATGCACGAATGATAAAACTTCATGTATATACATGTCTACTCATGAAAGTCCATATTGCCCGTGTATCTGCCCATGTATCTGCCCCTACCTATAACCTAGTGTCAAACATTTATAATTAGATGAACCTCAAAGTTCACAGACTTTAACACATGATGGTCAAGTTTCTCCTTTGTCCATGGTGTAACTTGATAAGGGCATTCATCTATAATTTTTTAGAAACGTCAACACATTCGTTACTAAATAAGTGTAAGTATAAAAAGTCATATTCAATTAGATAATTGTATTAACACTACACATATTTGAATGATTTCTTCTCTCGTAAAACCATGACTATAAGATGCTCCGAATGAACTCGGCCAACATTATGAGAGACAAATCTCACTTGTGTTTGACAAGTGCATTAAATAACTTTGTAATGTTAGTTGTCATTATGTTATACTTATTGTCTAGAAAATAGGTCTCGTTCATCATTAATACCCCACCTCGTGTAGATAATCCCTTGTTTCAAGATGTACCTCATCAATAGATCTCATCATGAACTCAAAATCTGTCTTTGTATAGGTTTTCACTACTTTCCAGTACAAACACACGACTTATGAATTATAGTTGTACTTTGATCACATGTTACAAAAAAAGTGATGACAATAATATCCATGGTGTACAATTGGAAATACCTCATCCATTATAGAGTATATAACGTGATGTCAATCTAAGATCATTACCAACTTTAGCACTTCATCGTGCAATCTTTAAGCTCTATCAAAACCAACACCACATATTGGAACAACCAGTTAAAGAAATAAATTATCTTTCTTTTTTCTCACGCCTACAACTATTACCATCCAAGGTCACAGTAAGAAATAAATATTCAATATATCGACCCTTTACGAAAACAACATCAATGCAAATAATTAACTGAAGATATCGTTGAAATGCATAGACAAAATAACCCAACGCCATAAAAAAGTACTGAAAGCGATGTTCCTCGTCTATTTGTATATATGTGGCAATACTCAAATTAGCAAGCTCTAATTATAGCAATAATCTAGTAAGAGTATAAATAACTCTTCTAGTGAGATGTTCAATGACTATATTACCTAATTTTTTGCCTGTTAAACATGTGAATATGATAAATCAGTTTTATACATGTTGGCGATGTCGATAATGATCTCCTTAGGTTGATAAATACGATTAATCAATACAAACTTCAACTTCATCAATGAGTTTAAAACTCAAGCTCCAACTTATATATGATGTAGCTTTATCTGATCTTTTAAATATATGTGTGTGGGATTCATAGAACGGGTTCAAAATACGTTATTGGGTTTTATTGTTCTTCTTGATAGATATCATTCGCATTACTCATCATAACACTTAATCTTTCATCTCTGTGTGTCTTGTTTGGCCACTTTGTGCTGGAATCTTTTCTCCAATACAAATTGAGCCATTATATCTTTCAAGTATTTTTTATCTTTAAAAATATCACTAATTTTTGTAGCATTCCCTTCTTGCACTGATCCTGCACCACTTGATGTTGTTGAAGGTTGTGGAGGAAAATCAAGCAGCCACTTAAATGAATTAGTGGGAACATTATCAAAAAATGGACTAACATAATTCTTGCCACCCTGAAGAGGATCTTCAAGCTAGAGACTACTTATATCACAGTTAACAAGTGAGGTATCCTTTATGTTTGGCTCATCAAGAGGAACATCAATCATCTCATTCTTATCAAAATCATCTAAATTTGGAATATTCTCTTTGTCTCCACGAACCTATTCTGTTACAATATAGAATGCATAATTACAAAAATTTGTCAATTCTTCCTCATCAGATTCCTTTTTCAATTCACCATTATCGTTGTTACTTATTTATTCTTCTCCTTGTGCTTTGATGGAGGTATGCAAACAAAAATTGGAATACATTCTTTGAAGTGATTTGATATGTCAATAAAACTCTCAACATCTTTATCACTTTTGATTTTTATAGGGAAGTCTAGCTCAATATGTTTTGGTTTCATACATAGCTAAATGTTATTTTTGATTGAATCGCTACCACACTTTTCATTCAACAGTTGGATAAATCTTTCAAGTGTTGTTTCAGATATAATTTTAACCATTATTATATTCTGATCATGTTGAATCTATTCTCTTTCGAAATGAATAATAGCATAACCTGTTATTTCAGTTATCAATCTTATAATAAATAATATTAATTAAAAAAAAACATTTATCAGAAAAATTCACATTAAGTTTTACCAATATATCAAATGCCTCTTATATTTTATTTAACCCCCTCATATATTATCAAAAATCAAAATACCTCATGTATTTTCTTGACATATACGAATTTGATATTCTTATAATATCTAAATGCCCCCCAATATTAGTGTATTTCAGTTAACACTCTCATATTTTGTCTAATTTTAAAATACCCCCATAACTTTCTTACATTTCATTTAATTCTCTCATACATTATTAAAGATCAAAATATCTCATATATTTTCTTAACATATACGAACTTGATATTCTTATAATATCTAAATGCCATTCCCCCCCCCCCCCCCCCCCCCCCAAGGCTTATTTCATTTATATTTGTCATACTTTGTCAAATTTCAATATACCCCTATATATTTTTTTTTATTTTCTTAACCCTTTCATATATTATTGAAGATTAGATATCCTCTATATTTTTCTAACATATTTAAATTTGATATTCTTATAATATCTAAATACCCTCCAATTTTATTTTATTTTTTTACCGCCCTTATATTTTATCTAATTTCAAAATGTCTCTAATATTTTTCTAATATTTTATTTAACCCTCTCATACTTTAACAAAAATCAAAATACCCCATATATTTTTCTAATATATACAAACTTGATATTCTTATAATAACAAAAATACCCCCTCAATTTTAGTGTATTTTATTTACCACCTTTATATTTTGTCTAATTTCAAAATACCTTATATATTTATTTGACATTTTATTTATTACCCTTATACATCGTCAGATCTTGAAATGCCTCTTTTTTTTTTAACATTTTTCATTTAGCACCTTAAAATATGCTTTAATATCAAAATACCTCTTATACTTTCTCAATATTTTTTTAACCCACTCATATATTATCAAATATTAAAATGCTCTCTATGTCATTACATTAATAAAATATACATACTTATTTAATGAATAAATTAAGTTTTAAATTAAGATTCGTATAAATACCTTATTATTATGGATCTCTTTTTCGATTTGAACTTAAAAGTATGAATTTTCTTCCTTCCGAATAACTCACAATGCTAGATATTGAGTAAAAATGAAAATTTGAATAATATGAGGAATATATAAGAGTGAAAGTTTATATATGAAAGTGGTGAAGGGTGTTATTAACATTTTTAAAAAAATATGAATCATTTTCGCTTAATACTTTAAAAGGTGATTATTTTTGCTTAAAATTTTGAAAATGAAACATTTTTGCTTGTCCTAATGTAAGGGGATTTAATTTAACAATAAAACTATGTGTACCTATTTTGGGTACACAAATATATACACATTTATATATGTCATCATATGATTGGATGATTTTAAATTCAGAATAAAATAATAACCCATCATATAATGATATATATGAGTGTATATATATTTATATATCTAAAATAGATACACATAATATTACTCTTAATTTAATTTCCATGAAAGTGCCAAACACTTTTGAGGTCAACTTATGGGCTGTCTAAAAGGGGTAATATGAATAAAATCTAATGCAAGTGAAAGCAAAGTACATTTGCATTCCACGTGCATCAACGTACGAACACGTTTCCCACCTACTTCACCATTCAACTACTATCTCGTCTTGAACATAGATTTTGAGTTTTAACTACAGCTGACGAATTAGACCAAAACAAAAAGTTGGGATTGAGAGAGTGAGAGATGGGGAAGAACATTGGTGAAGTGGATGTGGAGGACTTTGTGCAGGCGGGTTTGACAGCGACCGACGCCAGGGAGTTTAATGAGATTCTGAAAGAAACTCTGAGAAAAAGCAAAGGTTTGGAGCCAAGAGAGGTTTGGAGGGAGTTGGTGGCTCAGAAAGTGCTCAAGCCATGGTACCCACATGGGCTGCACCAACTTGTGTATTACAGTGTGTATAATGGTTGGGATGCCTCCTCCAATGGACCTCCTCTTTATTGGTTCCCTTCAATGTAATGTTCATTTCTTTGTTGAACTCTTTTGTTATGTTATTATTATTATCTTTTTTTGTTTTGATCTAGTGGAGAAAAGTCTTGGGTTTGATTTGTTTTGCAATTGGAGGTTAGTATTTATCATGCTAAGTTACTTGTTTGCTGATTTGATATGGGATTTAATAGCATTTTGATTGAGTTAAGTCTTGAAGCCACTTATTTTGCTCAATTTAGTCATGAAATTATGTTATGGGTTTGTATAAGAGGTCTTGAGGGCTTCGTTTAGATTTTTATTGTTGATTTTTTTTCAAAAGAAAGGTATCCGCTTCTATATTTATTATTTTTTATTAAACTAACATAGTGGTCAGAGATATAGCTTGTGTGTTTCCTGCAGATATGTACATTGATTGTGGGTTGAATTGGATATAGTTCAAATTCATCATGTATTGTGGCTATGTTTATCTCAGCATCTTCACTTGGTGCATTAAATTCTGAATCTTTTCTCACAACTGATTGATGTGTCTTTTGACGTCAGAAATCAATCAAAACTGACTAACTTGGGACGTATAATGGAAGCTCATGGTCCAAAGCTTTTAGGGACATTGTACAAGGATCCTATAACAAGTTTTAGCCTCTTTCAGAAATTCACAGCTGAACACCCTGAGGTAAGTACTTTTGTATTGATGCCTTATAGTTTCATCCAAATGTAAACTAAGTGCATTATTTTGCTTTTAAGTTGAAGGAATTATTTTCTCATCTTATTTTTGTATCTTGGATTGATTTTCAGGCTTACTGGCCCATCGTCCTAAACGAGCTTTCAGTTGAATTTCATGAACCCCCAAAGTGCATTCTAGATAGAACTGACAAATTGAAACCTGGTGGAGTTTGGCTTCCAGGCGCAACTTTGAATATTGCTGAATGTTGTTTGCAACCTTCAAATCATCCAAGGAAAGAGGATGATAGTCCGGCTGTTGTGTGGAGAGATGATCGCTGTGATGACTCCCCTGTTAATCATTTGACATTGAAAGAACTTCGAGAGCAAGTAATGTATGCTTTCACATATAATCTGAAGTTTGTCTGTGTTTATCTCATTGTAATGTGATCCTGTGTTTTGATTATTTCTGGTTGTTTGTTGATATGTTTACAACTTGAGTTGTAGGTTGGTGGCTAATGCATTGGATGCCACATTTTCAAAGGGTGATGCAATTGCAATTGACATGCCAATGACAGTCCATGCCGTTGTTATCTATCTAGCAATTGTCCTTGCAGGATTTGTTGTTGTATCAATAGCTGACAGCTTTGCACCAAAGGAGATTGCAACTCGTTTGCGAGTGTCAAAAGCAAAGGGTATCTTTACTCAGGTGATGCTTCGTTACTATAGACCATCTAATACATGATGAATTACAAGGCTGAAGTATATTACACTGACATCTGCCTTCAATTTATTTCCAGGATTTTATACTGAGAGGAGGTAGAAAGATTCCTTTATACAGGTGAAGATGCAACTTTTACTGTCTATTCTAGATGTTGCATATTTTTTTTTTTTAAATCTTCTGCAGGAAGCTGCCACTTTTAATAATAAACACTTTCTTTTTTGATATTCTAGGTGCAATCTTCTTTTCCAATATTGTATACTATTTACATGGAGGACCTGTTATGTCTTTAAATTTTCCAGTGGCATCAGAAAGGTTAATTGTTTTTAGCTGCCTTTTGCAGTAAAGTTGTAGAAGCTGGTCCTGTTAAAACTATAGTACTCCCTGTGATTGGACATGATGTGGGCATTCAACTAAGAGAACATGATTTATCATGGATAGATTTCCTTTCAAGTGTCCGTCACCATCCGAGGTGATTATTCTTATGTTTGTCCGATAAAAAAAGTGTTGATGATCATTTCAACGAATGTAACATAATTCTTGGTGGCAGACGAAAGCATTACTCTCCAGTTTATCAACCAGTAGACTCGGTGATTAATATCCTTTTTTCATCTGGGACAACAGGTGAAAATTTGTGTAACCAATTTTATACTGTTTGGGTGTGTTTTGAGTTCCTTTTATCAACTAATAGCTAGTTTATTCGCAGGAGAACCAAAAGCGATTCCATGGACTCAGCTTTCTCCAATTCGAAGTGCTTCTGATGGATGGGCTCATATTGATATTAAAGTTGGAGATGTTTACTGCTGGCCAACAAATTTAGGATGGGTGATGGGGCCAACTCTACTCTTCTCAAGCTTTCTAAGTGGTTCTACTCTTGCACTCTTTCATGGATCTCCTCTTGGCCGTGGTTTTGTAAAATTTGTTCAGGTAATATTTCGTATTCCCTTTTATTTAGTGGTTCTTATTGTGTACTGCTGATCATTGAATTCGCGGTGAACTGTTTTTGCACTTTCTTTTGTGTTGCTTCATGTTTTAACTTTTCTTTATGAATGTTCAGGATGCTGGAGTGACTGTTTTGGGTACAGTTCCAAGCTTAGTAAAAGCTTGGAAGAGCACAGACATTCTGGACGGCTTAGACTGGACAAAGATAAAGTAATTTTCTCTTTTGACTTCAAACAAAAATATTTACTTATGATTCTAAAGAAAGATGACTTACAATATTTGCTCAGAACATTTTGCTCCACTGGAGAAGCTTCAAACTTTGATGATGACCTTTGGCTTTCTTCAAAAGCTTACTACAAACCCATTATTGAATGTTGTGGAGGCACAGAGCTTGCTTCATGCTACATCCAGGGAAGTCCACTTCAGCCACAAGCATTTGGAACCTTCAGCACTGCATCATTGACAACAGGATTTGTCATTCTTGATGAAAATGGAGTTCCTTATGTATGAACATCTACACACTACAACTGAATTTAGTTTATTTTACAGATCTTGCAAGCCAAACTGTCACCAAATCATGCAATGCTGGTCTATGTATTCCATGACCATGGTGACATGTAAAAGCATTATGATACTCTTATAAGTGAATTACTGGGAATCAGAATGATTGATATGGAGGTTTGTTTTGCATGTGGATATGTTTAATCTTTTTCACCTATTTGACAGCCCCATGATCAACCGTGTGTTGGTGAAGTGGCTTTGTTCCCTCTGTACCTTGGAGCAACTGATAGATTGCTTAATGCTGATCACGAGAAAGTTTACTTCAGTGGAATGCCAACATATAAAGGAATGGTACGCTTAGACCTGCCTTTCACAAATACTTGCATAGAGACAGTATTTGGTGCTTAGTTCTATCATTGATTCAATACTAGAAGCATGTTTAAGTTTACTTAAGGGAATGCCAATTTATATATGGACATCATACTTACATCTGCTGTTCCTGTCTGAGTTAATGTTGTTCTTTTTCCTCTGTTTCCTGGCTTTTGTGTATTTCTGAGTGGAGGCAAAATGTAACTTGTTCTGGAATTACGAGGAATTCAGCATTTCAACCTTAGGCATATCACCTGAAAACTTGTTTGAAACTGAATAGATCTCTGAGTTTATCCATCCCTTACCAAAACCAAAGCTGTCATATAAAGAAACCATCATCCTATGAAATGGAAACATAAATCTTAAATTATCGTAACATTTTGGTTGGCAGCGCCTTAGGAGACATGGAGACATCATCAAGAGGACCGTTGGAGGCTATTTTGTTGTACAGGGCAGGGCTGATGACACCATGAATCTCGGTGGGATAAAGGTATTACATTCTCCTCTTCTTAGACGATAGATGATGAAGTAACTTTAAGCAAGTCAAAGTATAATTTTTTTGGGCGGGCTTTGTGACAATAGAAGTTAATAAACTTTATAAAGCATAATTTGCTGTTTATATTTGAATGAGCTTGAACTTGCAACATCAACATCTCTTTTCGTGAATCTGTGGTGCTGGACTAATTAATGAACCATAATATTTTATATTCTTTGACATGCAGACAAGTTCTGTTGAAATTGAGCGTGTGTGTGACCAAGCTGATGAAAGTATCTTGGAGACTGCTGCTATCAGTGTAGCTCCTGCAGGTGGTGGTCCTGAAGTGTTGGTTATTTTTGTTGTACTAAAGAAAGGATGCAACTGCCAACCAGATAAGCTCCGGTTGATATTCTCGAAAGCCATCCAAAGAAACCTCAACCCTCTATTTAAGGTTTGATTTTTATTTTTCTTAACACTAGTTAATTTCATGCACACCTTTATTTCTGCAGCTGAATCATTCTTATATATAATTTAATGGCATTCAAAAGTGCAAATTCGAAGTCAAAAAGAGGCATCATTGCAGAAGACATTATTAAATCTTGATACACAACAAATCATGGTTGATTAGATTAAGACTCATGCCAAAGCTATGAAAATTGTATATTGATGTAAAAACAGTAGGCTGCCTTTGAGTTGCTGATATAATTCTTTGATTCGTTGCCAGGTAAACTTTGTGAAGATTGTCCCGGAGTTTCCTCGAACTGCATCAAACAAGTTGCTGAGGCGAGTCTTAAGGGACCAAGTGAAGCATGAGCTATCTGTTAGGAGCAGAATGTAGAGGAGCTATGCAATTGGTAGCCATTGGTTTGAATTTTGAAAAATAATGCATGAAAGGGTCATTGAAAGTGCTGCATTTCCCCTTTATTTATAGTTTTTATTTGTTAGAATATCATTGTTGAAGACTTGCAGATTTACAGTACCTTCTATAATTCACAATGAAAAGAAAGAAGGTGGAGTGTAAATTAGTTGACTAATGTGGTTAATTGATGAGGAAATAAAGTTTATGCTGTTTAGAGGGCATTAGGGTGCAGTCTGACAAGTATTTGGGTTTTTAATTATCATGAAGGAGACACTCTTGGATATGTTTTGAATCTTGTTCTACATTGTTTATTAAAGAAAATTTTTAGGAGCGATTAGGGATGGCAATGGGGAGGGGCGGGGAGGGGATGTCAATCCCCGTCCCCGTCCCCGTCCCCGTAGGGGATTTCAATCCCCGTCCCCGCCCCGTCCCCGTTACGGGGATAAAAAAAAGTCCCCATCCCTTCCCCGCAAAGGAAAATCCCCTCTCTATCCCCTCCCCGTCCCCGCGGGAAAAAATCCCCTCCCCATCCCCGCCCCGTTCCCTCGGGGAAAAATCTCCTCTCCATACCCGTAAATATAAATTTTAATTCCGTTATGTATTTCAATAAATAAAATAAATTATATTCTCCAAAAATATCACTTGTTACAAGAGCTACAAAATATTCATTGTTATTTAAGTTCAAATACAAAGTTTTCATAAAATCTAACAATATGCAATAATCAATATCTTTATTAGTAGCTCTTCATGTATATGATTTAAGGTAATTTTATAATAACATTAAATTTAATATTTTTTATTTACTTTAATTGATTTTATCAAGTTATAATTTTTTTTTTTTTTGTGTGTAAAACCTGGTGGATTGACTAACTAAAGTTGAAATGTAATTAATTTGATACATTTGTATTTTATGATAATGAGATTCTGAGGTTTTTTTTTAATATATTAAATTAGTAGTTTAGAAATTAATAAAAACTAATAATTGATCATTCAAAAATTAGTAAAATTAAAGTTATAGTTTTAATAAATCATAATGTAAAAATTTCTATAACTTAATAGTTTATAAATTATTATATTAATATATTAGATTTAGAGGGTGGGGAGGGGAAGGGAGGGGCGGGGTGAGGATATATGTATCTCTGTCCTCGCCCCGTCCCCGATTACGGGGATTTTTTTCATCCCTATCCCCGCCCCTTTCCCTGTTAGGGTCGGGGAGGGTCGGAGCCCCTAAAGTCGGGCTCAAATTGCCATCTCTAGGAGCGATACTATGTTTACTCATTTTTTATATACAATTTGGATACATAGATAATGTGTTATCATATGATTAAATGATTTTAAATTAAAGATAAAATAATACCAAATCATATGATAACACATTATTTATATATCAAAATTGTATACATAGTTTTTTTTTTTTATCAACATCAATTGAATAGCTATTGATGATTAAATGGGTATAATTAGACTTTCTAGATTTGTGAAGTTTTTTGAGTGAGTGCTTTTTTGGGTTTTAGTGCTAGTAAGAAATTCTGTGACTTTTCACATAGGTGTAAAGATTAATTGGTTGGATTTTGGAGTAAGTCACTTTAAGTTAGGTCAAACCATATATTTATTTGCATGTTTCTTTTGATTGAGTCTGCTCTATATTTCATGGTTTTGGGTGTTGCATTATAAAAAGTGGTATTAGGGTGAGGTTTGTGACTTGAAAAGAGTCAATCCTAATTTGAGGAAGAGTTTCAAACTCATCTCTAGCAACTAAGCTTTTCCTCAAAGTAGGTCTACCTTCTTCACCTCACTAACTCTACTTTGACATCAGTTGTTTAGACGCAATACCCAAACTTACAAAAAATAGAGCAAATCTTATTTTAAAAAAATAAACAAATAAATATTTGATTCAACTCAACCCAAAGTGATCTACTCTAAAACTCAATCAATAAATTAATCAATTATGTAACTTTTAGAAAAGAAAATGCCCAAAACTCAGTGTTTGATTAGAAACGAGAAAAATCATAAAAAAAAATTTTATCTATTAAATTCCAAAAAGTCTGATTGCACATTTTAATAGCATCTCATTATTCTATTAGTGTAATATTCTCAAATTAATAAAAAGGACAATTTAGTTATTTCGTTATCATTGTCCGATTATTTTGTTAATATTAAAATTGTGTGTATATGTTTGTATCCAGAAATTCGAAAGAGCATTTCGTTGCTATATTTTTTAATATACGAATTAAATATATGTATATTTACACGTTTAGTTTTAAAAGACACTGATATGGGAATTTAAGGCCGCAAATGATTTTTTGTTCTGGAGGCGTTTTGGAGTGATATCAACGCCGAAAAATGGGGGCAGAGAAAGGGAAACGTCTCCTTTTATTTTTTTAAAGCGGTTACTTTCCTAGGGCGAATACTTTGCTGCTTCCTTATATAAAGAAAAGAAAAAAAACAGCCATTTTTCTCTCTAGCTGCTATAGTTTACATCTTCACAGTTTTCTTTTCTTAAAATCAATTCTTTTGGGTCAAAAAGGGAGAGAGCTGAACTTGTTGCTTGTCAACCAGGAAAGGAATTAGACGGGGAGATAACTGCCACGTGAAGACCGACGTAATCGCCGGAGGAGAGGTAGGCCATAAATTCCATGTAAAACTTTGCATGTCGTAAACTAGATTTTGAAAGTTGGTTTTATATATTTATGTGTGTGTGATTATATGTTTGTATTATGAGGAGGTAGCGTACAGTATTGATGATGATGATTAGTTAAGGGATGTCTTGATGTTTGAGAGTTAGAGAGAGAGTGATCATGGATCTTTGATGAATAAACGGAGCTCGACTATTATATGCGTGGCAGTAGACACTAGGCGCACTTGCACGGAACCGATGTAGTGGTGTTGTGACTGAGTCACCGCCTGAAATTGTTAGGAAGCGAAATCTGAAAGAACATGCAAGTTACCGTCATCTTCTTTCCAGGAAGCTAGCTTGAATTACGTAGTCTGTAGGATGAAGAAGAAATAAAAGAAAAGCAGAAGGAATTAAGCATTTGTAAGTTATTTTGGGTAGATAGGATATTGTGCATGCATCCACACTTACTATATTGCACCTGCACCATTTTAATTAAATCACAGAAAGTATATTAACTAGTTTTATGGATAGAATAAGTTATATAAGGATTAATTTATGGTCCTGATTATTAATTTTGTAGACTGTCTTTCCAGATTAATTTTATGTGTGTGTGTGTGTATATATATATATATATATATATATATATATATATATCATGGGATAATATAATCATACTAATTGAATCAATAGCATCACTTGTAATTAGAGATCAGTGGATGAGACGTCCTGATCTAGTGAATGTTTGAACCGTTTGATCAGACGTCACGGTTTCAATTAATGAAAAAAAAAATAGTTATTAACTAGTTTTGTGGTAATTATGTAAACAACATCTGTGATGGATGTTCGAAATTGAGAAGTATGAAATAAGAGGTATCTGAGATGGATGCCCTAATACGTTGGCGTAAGAGACACTTGAGATGGGCGTCCAGCCGAGTGCGTCAATGACACATGTGATGGTAAAGTTTCATCGAGAATAACCATAAGAGATATCGAATTTATTCTAAAGGCCTACTGAGTTTTATAGCTCATATATATTTATTTTGGGGTGTTGCAGGTAGGAAAAACAATGGGGCAGGCAGGGAGGCGAGCAGATCAACACGATAAAATGCGCTTTTAGCTATACTTATTTTTACAGCTATTTTGTTTGTTATTATGATATTTAATAGAATTTATCCATTCGAAAATTTATTAGCTTATTTATAATTTATGAATTTCTTTTGGGAGACTTTGAGACACTCATTGATTTCTAATAAATATTATGATGGTTTCTCACAAGTATTAAATTTTATGGCTATTATATTATTCTCTTTAAAATAATAATAATATAGATTGTTACCAAGGGTATGTAAAAAAAAAATTTAAAAAAAAAAAAAAATGAGGGGTATTACAATTAGTGTCTCTCATTATTTAGAATTATCTTACTTAAAACCAAAATAACCTATTTATAAAATATAAACCCCTTGCATATTTTCTAAACAACCAATATCTGAAAATTAACTTTTTTATAACTTTTCTTAAACAAATGTTGTGGGTAGAGATGTCAAATGGGTTGGACTAATTTTTAGCTTGACCTAAAGCATGGGAAAATATCTTGGACCGCAAAGGTTTGACTTGCTATTATAACAGGCTAGGCCTTAACACAAGGCCTATAAGTAGATTGACCCGATTTGTTATTGTTTTCATAATTATTTAAAAATTAATTAATTAATAAATATAATATAAATTTTTTTATTAAAATTATCGTGCCGATTTATTATTGTAGGACTCATTTCTATATATAAAAGTTGGATTGTGAGTTTTGTGCTTTTCATGGGTCAACACAACCTATAAGACTTACTATTATGTTAACCTTAAGCTTGACTTAACATTGGGCCAATAGGTCTGGCTTACCACTACCTCTAGTTGTGGGACAACACAATTCCAATATAAACAATTATAATATAAGTTCTTAACTAATAGAAAAATTATAATGTATGTTCTTAACCAAGCTTTTTTTAAAATATAAACGGTAAAAATTGAAGTAATTTTCTTTAAATTATCACAAAGTGGTTCATTGGAAGAATGAACAAGCTATCTATTCAATAGTAAAATTTTAAGAAGAAAATTTGTTGAGATTGCAGAGATTTATTTATATGAAAAAATAAAATAAAAGAAATGCAATTTAAAACTAATTTGAATGCGTATAAATGCAGAGCAAACATACTAAAGCTAAAATGGGGATATACCTGATAGAGCAAATTGTAGTTATTTTGTATGTAAAAACTGAAAAAATAGTTTTAGTTCAGGTAACCTTTTATTATTGGTAATTGAATATTACCAAGATAGATTTATTATAAAGTATTCTATTGAGTATAAATTAGTAATTTGTTTAATTAAATTAATATATATAAATAATTATTATATTTAGTGACAATAATAATAGAACTTTAAGATATTATTTTACTTAAATATTATTAAATATATTATACTAAATTAAACGAGATCGGAAGAGAAATGATAAGAGAAAAATTATAGTAAATAAAAAGGTGGGAGCTAACTGAAAATTCTAACAGCAAGCTGCATCATCGAACATTGAGGGCAAGTGTTGTGAGTTCCAAACTTCTCAGGTTTGGCAACCAAAACCTTTACAACCTTCTTCTTAACTTGACCAAACATGCCAAGTAGATGAAGCATTGCAAAGTTGTTGAAGATGGCAAATCTAATAAGATAAAATCCCGGAGAAGGGCAAATTTGTAGGTGGTGATATAAAGAGTGGCGGTGGGGATACTGTGGATGGTGCGAATTTTGTCAATGGTGTTGACAGTTGGTGCTGGTAAGTGGAACGGTAATTTTAATTTTAAACAAAGCATTTTTGTCTTAATAACTATTTGAGTAAGGATAATTTAGTTATACTATTATTTAGGGTTATCTGTTATTTTAATTGGATATGAGTGTTTTTTCTTAAAAATTTAGTAAAAATAAAATTGTAACAATTTAAAATTATACTAATAATCTTTTAATAGTTAAAATAAAAATGATAATAAAAATATCTCTATATTATATATTATATCAATTTAGTAATAAAATATTATTAAAATCTTTTATTAACAGACGAACCAAACAATGTAATATAAAAAATAAAATTATTGAAATAATTAAATATTATCTTTCATGCGCCATAATTGTGTATAAAAGACATTCTAGAAAACATGAAAGTAAACCTATGAACTACACCCAACCCAACTGCAATTATATTGATGGTTTGAGCACAGGCCTATTAAGACAATTAGGAAAATCCACTCCTCGTGTCTCTAACTCCACTAAAGCAGCCATTGTGGACGCTTCACTTTTTCTCGATGTCAACCCCCAAAACTTTGCACCAACAAAAACTTTGAACAACTCTCACCATAATTCGCATTCCTTCCACATGTGCAGTGACAAATAGCATTAGATAACATAAATAACTCCATACCTGCACTCTCGTTCCCAATCACCAACTCTTAGTAACACTATTGTTTTCCCTTAGATGGTTGTGGTTTGAAATTGATAACCTTCACCCTCTTACAGATCTTTGAGACCGTTAATCCAAGCCTTTTGATCACCCTATATAAAATAAAATTATTGCTAGCGCCTATGTCCACCATTGCCCACTTTGCACGCCCATTCACTTGTCACTTGCATGTACATTTGTTTCTCGCACAAGAAACTCTTGGTTCCAGTGATTGCATTCAACAATTGTATCGGGTTAAGTCTCATAATACACCACTTTATCTCATAATTGGTATTATCTTTGTCAACAAGAGCAGATCTCGCTTCCTTAACGAATACTCTTTTATCCTATGAGAACCATCACAAAAAAAACACTTTGAAAACTTTTTTCATGGAAACTCTCACCGATTCTTTGTTGAAGTATCTTTGTCCTTTTTCTAACCGTATTTCCCTCTTTTTCTGTCATCCCTCTCATTTCACTTCGTGTTAATTTTATTCTAAACAATATTAAACAATGAAGATGACTTGTACAAATAGTCCCACAAAACTATTTATAATTACTATTATTGTCGATAAATCTCTCATATTTTATTGTCTCAATTCAGCCTACGCTTATGGTTGTAAACCTGAAATGAAACTAAATTTTTGTCATCCTTTGACATGTTCTTTTATATGTAACATCAACAAACTGAATCGATTCACATATTTCCACATAGAATCGTATGTCCTAACCGTTTAAGTGCCTCTCTTGCCAACCAAGATGCCTTTACCAGATAGAATTGGCCTTCAATTATTTCTTAAGCACACCCTAAGTCTTGATACGTGGCCAACCCACAATCATGTCATCCGCCAACCAGGTATGTCACAACAATTTGGCATCGCCAACCAGAGACATGCTGAAAACAGTGACCTGCTCCTTCTCTACACATGTGCAACAACAAAATACAACTTCATATCTCACAAAAAATTCTCTGACTCCTTAGCATCTCAACACCCACTGAAAGACTTAGGATCGGGCAATAGGATTCTCTTTGATCTGAGTTTTGCCAAAAAAAAAAAAAAATTGAGATTTTTTTTGCGGAGTAGGATTGTTCTTATACCTTTGAACTAATTATAATTAGTTGTTAATTATAATAATCACTTGATATGTATACATATTCTTGTAATACCACGTGAGCAATACACCATCATACCAATCTACCCAAAAAAAAAAAGAAAAAAACACACCATCATATCATAAACTTTCTTAGATCAGTCACATTAAACCTAAGTTTTGTGACCCTTTTAACCTTTATAAATATACACATACACAATATGATTATCAAAGACTTAATCCAAGTTTTATAAATATAATATATGTAATGTTATGTGTACCTAATTTCAAATGTCAAATTGAGTATTTAGATGATATGTTATTATATGATTAAGCGTTACTTTATCATTAATTCAAAATCATCCAATAAAATAATGACTCATTATCTGAATACTTAAAACTTTATGCACATAATTTTATTGAATGTGTTATTAGCATGTCTTAATGTCAAATATAAGATAGATAAAATGTTAGATAGAATAAAATTAAGTCAAACTGCCACTCATGTAGGTCCCTTACTTGGTAAGGCAAATTATTCAATTACCTCTAATGCCTTCAATTTTTGCCATTAAGTTTAACAACTTTGGCCATTACAATGATCAAATTACCCCTATATTGAGTTTCTATAGAATTAAGAAAATTTTCTAATTTCTTTAAAAATTAACTTAACAGTCAAAATTCAATTTTCAAATTTTTAAATATATTTTTTAAAAATAATATCGTCATTTAACATTTAAAATAGGTCAATAATTTGATTTAACAAATAAATATTAATATCAGGAAGATAATTGGATAATTTGTACAACCAAACCAAGGGGCCAAATGGCAAAGTAAAGCAATAAAGAAAAGGATGAATTTAATTAAACTAAATCACAATAGTCATTATTAAAGGAACAAAATAACTGTCCCAAAAAATAGAGTCCTACTACTAACCATTTTACAAGAACCAAAATACACCCTGTTGACAAGAATAAAAGACACTCTTAGGAAAAGCAAAATTGGTAAAAATGAAGAGACACACATCAATTGAATGACCCTTGAGAGACTCTAAGCTTCTGCATTGCTTATGACTTCATTATATTCTCAATTTTCATTGAAATTTTGCATTTCCATGCTTCAGTCTTGGCAATCTCAACATGCTGCTGCTTTTAACTGCCTTGGGAGTAAGATGCAAATCAAAGCAAGATTAGAGAGATAAAGGCTGTTGATACCAGAAGCTGAATTTTGGAAACTGGCAGGGTTGTACTCCCTCCTACTAGAGGACTTGCAGGTCCAAATGCTGCAGCAGGTGAGAGCCCCCCGGTTGTGCTTGAATTAGAACTGTTTCGAAATGAGATTCGCATGGTTAGAGCTAAAGCATATAGAAGCTATGAAATTGGATCAGTTCAAATGAGAAATATGATGAAGTCAGATTCTCACCTTCCTGCATATATACAGGATCCATGACCTACAAGGAGGTAACCACCAACCCAGAAATTAGCACAAATCGAGAGACAGAAAAGATGAAAAATCAGAAATCCTCAGATATTATGTGTGTGAGATTAGAAATACACAGAAGGGAACAATAGTGTTAAAGCCAAAACAGACAGAGATCTATGGTTACACCTAAATAACAATATGAAGGTCTCCTTAAAAATATTCACAGAATTCGTATAATGGCTTGAAATATTGAAGAGGGTGAAAAGGCATACGACCAGTTTTAGCATGTTGTTACACACTAACTTATCATTTAACCTAAAATGGAAATGAAATCCAGAGTCTTAACCACTAATCATTGGTCAAGCAGTATAAGCACAATCAAAAAAAGGGCAACCATGCATTTATTTCAACATGATTTTAGTGTACACAAGTTGAACTATAAACCATTCAATCCCCAGTAATACATAGAGCATGTTTCTCAATTAAATTAGCTTACCAGAGTTTTATTTTCATCTTTTGATCTTACTCATACTAAAACCTTTTTTTGTCTTTTCTCCAAATGATAAAGACAATAAAAAAGAAACAGTTTCTAAAGTGAACCACAAATATTCTCAGCAATGTATCAAATAAACACGTCACCTAATGGCTTTACAACATAAGTATAAACCAGATTCAAAGTACATATTAAATACTATTTTTTGTCAAATTACAAATTTTGAATCCAAACACACCTATAACCACATGAATGGTGAGAAAAGGATAGTGGAAACTTACTGGGATCAATAGAAGTTGTTGTAGCAGTGCCATCAAAGTTGCATGTTCCGCCAACACTATGCATTCTCTGATAATAATCATTAAAGGCATATGAAGCATGATTCTCGACAGTGTTGGGAAGATAACATGGCTTTCCCTCTTGGATGGCAGAGCAGTTAACCTTGCCTTGCCCACAAGCCCAATTCAGCGCTTCTTGCAACTTATCAGAATCTGCATCATCTCTTGCCACACAAAAAATTCCAGAAGAATTTCCAGTAGTTTGACTGGAACCACTCAAACTCAGAGGATAAACAGAACTGCCATTGGTAAAAAATACACCCCAGTTTTTCTCCGAAACAGGCCCAGGCCTCTTGTCTTCATTGAACAACTCATAAATGTATGTGTTAATGGGCATAGAAGTCTGACTGGGAGGGCCTGAGTCATTCAAGACTCTTTTGATAAGATTATTATTGTAGGTCTCAGCATTTTCCAGAGTTGCATCAGGTTCATTGGCTCCACCACGCCATGGCCAACCAGATTCTGAGACAACAACTGGGATCCCTGAAAGATTGTAAGCATTTATAGCATAGTAGGTAGCATCTACCATAGCATCAAACATACTGCTATAGTGGAAAAGTGTGTTCGGGTCAACAATTTGCTCGACTGAGGGAAGTGGTTGGAAAAGGGCATAGTCAATTGGAAAAATACCATTTCCCTTTGTGTAACCATAATAAGGATAGGCATTTAACATGTAATAGGAGTTAGTGTTCTTCAAAAACTGAAGGATCTGGTAAATTGTAGAGTTCCATAAAGAATTAAAGGTAGCTGTGGAAGGAGGAAACGGTTTAGGAATAACATCCATGTTGTGAGGTGTTGAAATTTTGACTTGGAAATTTAGATCTGAAGCTACTAAGGCTTTATGAAGGTTATTCATGGCAGACACCAAAACAGGTGCAATATTAGGGGCTGTGGTAAGAATCTCACTGCCAACGGCAATAGCTGTAATATTAGTTGAAGGCATGTAAGATGCAACATTTTTATTAATCCAGGCTGCTGCTGGTGGTGGAGTTTCTCCAATACCCAGGACTTCCTCATTTGTTACACCAACTATTACTTCAATCCCACTGTTTGCAAGGGCTTTCAGCATGTGACTATCAGCATCATATAGGCGCACATGAGTAATTTGATTGGCTTTAAGTATGGCCACAACATCCAAAGCTGATGGCATGTTTGAAACATCAGTTCCGATGTTTACCCCAACATATGCACCTAAACATTCAGAAAGTAACAACTGGTAAGATAGATGATCCTCTTGGTTGGACACTGGTATGGTTTTATGATCATAAGGGGAAATGCTTCAGCCTTCAGGCAATGTTTATTTTTCATACTAAAGCATTTTACAATTTCCGTTCCCTTCTTGTCTTGGCAGTCTTTGCCATCAAATCTTTTCTCTTGACTATCTTATTATACCAAAACCTCTGGTACTTCATTGCCATTATGCCCACAATCGATATGTCAACTCCCACATGTGTTATAATTTTCTTTTCTTTTCATCGAATGGGGTACTATAGGGCTCCAAGGTATAAACTCACTAACCAGAGAAACTATTCCTCTAAACTTGGTAAGAAAGAGGAAGTCCCCTAAGCTAAGTACTTTTAAAAAATTTTAAAAGGAAATGGAGACCATAATCCAATTCATATATTTATAATACGTTTAAGTAGACATAATTAAAAAGGAATATCAAAGTCCAGGACGAGTTTATTGAATTACCTAACACATAGGCTAACATGCCAAATACAAGAAAAAACACACTTCCAAGCCATTTTCCAGGTACCATCTTTCCAACAAAACTTCAACCCAAACCTTCAGTCCTCTGCAGTTTACACCCAGGCAGAGCTTTAACTGCCAAATCTTCCACAATCACAGACAAAATGGAATGTTATACCAAAAGCTGAAGGCAAAATTCTGCAAGTGGGACAGAGAACATTGTGGTGACTTTAAAAGAGGGAGTCAGTATAGGTATATAGTAAATAATGAAGATGTACTAAATATCATTATACCTTAAGAATCTCTATAGCAAACCAATACATACATAATGGCAGCATATTTCAACAGGAAATAACAAGTTCATAGAGGGTTGTTAGTCAAGCAGTAACTATCTAACTATAGTTTGTCATCCTCCCAGATAAATTAATGAGTAGAATGCGCAGGGGACACCAAGAGAGACAAGGAGCATGAAGAAGCCTAACGATCAACCTAACTGTTAAAATGAAAACATGCCTCAACTGAAGTCCCAACTAACTTCTATGATAAGGGTACAACATTAAGAAAATGAAAGTTTGAGCTCAACTTTAAGTTCAACCCAGAAGGTTAAATTAGTCAGAATCCTATATCCTAGTCAAACCCAATGAATCAATTTAGATATGACCAATCCCATTGTACTGGAAATAGTTCCTTATCATCCAATTTTCCCATACCACTACCAGTTACAGTTTAATAACTTGTAAAATTATGATTTTAGTAAGATGAGCCAATGTAAACACTGAGTGAATACGGAGTTGCAAGCATATATACTACAGGGAAGCTAAGCATGACAAGCCCTGATTTTAAACTTCCCATAACCACAATGCAGCATCACTGAACCGCAAAAAATTAGCGAAAGCAACTCAATATTCAACAAGACGGCAAAAGAAACATCTTAGCCAGACAATCTACGTTTCAATAAGGATCTTCACCTGTCAGTACCTCTAAGCAAAGACATAAAACTGTAACTATGTCAAGCTCAGACTTAAGGAAAACTAAAAGCAAGAAACCTGAAATTTGTAATTACAAAAAATCAAAAGTCCAAGACTGCACAAAAGAAGAAACCCAGATGCCAAAACCGGAACAAAATATCACAAAGCAAAGAACCCAAATCAGTAAGTGAAGCACAAAACTAAAAAAATACCTGACCCAAGCTGCCCAGCTGAAAGTCTTTTGAAAAGAATCAACAAACCTTCAAAAACGCCAGAAAGAGAACTGTTTCAAGACAAAATTCAATAATATGAGCCACTTTGGAACAGTATGGTAACTAGAACAGGACAAAACACACACATTCCTATTTCTTTAGTCACTGTACGAGAAAAAAATATATATATGTCCCACAATCTGTTACAGACGCTCTGTACATTTAATATAAGGTTTGTTTTGTTTGTGTACCTAATCTTTTTTTTTTCATCCGATGCCCAACAGTTTTGTCTTTTGGGACACCGAGATCATGGCCATCCAAATAAAACATATGGAAACGAGACAAGCAAATTGAGAGAAATTAGAGGAGAATTACGGTGATTTTGTTTATGATTTTCCCTCCAAAAGTCACCATCAATGAAGTTTTATTTAAACCTTGAAAGTAGTGGAGAAGTCAAAGAGAACGGTTTAGCTGTTACAAACTTAACATGTCTCAAGGAGATTAAAAGATTTTTTGTCCTAATTAAGTGGACTCTAATATGTTAATGACAATACAATTTTTTTCTTTTCTTGTTCTTTTTAAGAGTCCTTCAAATTATTAGAGGATCATCGAGAAAAGACTGCTGTAACAACCCTTGATTTTTGCTTTGGAGATTGATTCCACTATGATGGATGAAAACAAGGCTTTTGGCTACAGTACTTTGATGGTCCATTAGTGGACCATTAATGTAAATTAGCACCAAGCAAGGCAAGGACAGTCAATTTTCAAAAACAAAAAAATCCTAAACTTAAACCGAACCCTGTGTGGAAACCGAACCAGGCTCCTGCTGGAGTTGAAAACGGTGGGAGGGATGCAATCGTCAAAAGGCATATCCTTCATAGACTCTTTCTGTCACTGCTTTTTCTCATCAACTGGGTCCGTTCAGATGCCTCGGTCCCCACATTTCCAAATTATGCATTGAATTTTCATTATCATTGATGTTCAAAAGTAAGTCATAATCTTTGTATATTTATGTTATGATGGGAAATAGAGGTGAAGTCTGTTGGATGGTAGACAAATTTGAGTTGGGCCGATAAGTAAAGCCGAAAAGTATTCATTACACAGCAATCTAAGTTGAAAATACTAGCATACAGACATTAAAACTGCAACATCAAGAAAGTATCCTACAAAGTTGAACCTAAACGTCAACACGATTTAAAACAAATTTCTATTGTTCACATTATCTTCAAACAAAATCTGGATGATAGGTGTGACATAAGTATCATCTCCGTCGTGTAGCTCACTGGCAGGGAGACCTATCTCCATTGGGTTCTCCAGAGTATCCACCTCGTATTGGAGACTGGCTTCTGCTTCTGCTTCTTCTTGGGTATTGTCTTGGGGTCTGGCTTCTGCTTCGGCTACGGTTTGGGCCCTGTCCCCTGTCAGGACTTCTGCTGCGGCCCCTTGAGCCATTATAGGCTGGAGAATGTGAATATGACCTCTCCCGAATATATTTTCGATCACTGGGTGAAACAGATCTACTTCGGAAAAATGCAACCAAATTATACATAAGAAAGGATTGATTTCATAGGTAACATTGGACACCTCAGCAAGTAAAAAACAGGCATGGTGGGATGGCAAGACACCCACAGTCATTTTGATCAATCATATTTTTTAAACAGAAGGATAACATATCTGGAAGAAATACACATCAACAGGGATTCAAACATATACAACCAAGGAGTCATTTGGAATTATCAAGTAATTAATTCTATATAGCACATACAAAATAAGAAAATTAGTTGTTCTTTCAAGCATTACAAGTAACAAAATCACTTGCATAAACAAACTTTTGGTTCAGGGGAGACACTTTGCACCTTGTTTGCACTCATATTTTTCTTTTGTAAAACCAAAAATTTGTGTTTCAAGATAGAAAGACAACTCAACCTTTAATTTTTTTGGGGGATAAGGAGAAACACAAACATGACTTAACTTCAAATAGAAACTAACATAATATATTCCTCACCTGGAGTAATGCCTTCGTTTCAGGGGAGGGGAATATTCACGGGAGGGAGACCTGGCATAACGTGGAGGGGAGCGCAAATAACGAGGTGGGGATCGAGAATAACGAGGGGGAGACCGTCTTCGAAACCGACCCCTGCAACAGTGTAAATCATCACAAGGTTTAATTCAATTTCTGAGTTATGGCTATGTATTGTAACAAAATTATACTTTTTTGCCTGGCCCAAAGAGTTATGAAATACATTTTTAGCTCATACTATTTTAGCATATTTTTATTATTCTCTTTATCCTTTGAACAAGTTCAATTATGTCTAATTTGATTTCAGAAGGTATATTATTAGTTAAAATAAATCAAAGGTCAAACTTCACATAATCTATGCATTCCCAAATAGCACGGTGAGAGTACAGTCACCAGGACTTAAAATAGGTGTGAGAGGCCATCAAATTTGTAATCAGAAAATTATTTAATTTCACAGCACATTTATGTCAGAAAAATAATATTTGAACAGATTTTCTAAATGGCTCAGCTAAAAATTCAAAATAATGGTTATTTTACCTCACTCGTTCCCTTGCCCTCATATCAGATGGCTTTTTCCTGTTCTCCTCTGCAAACACAACAGTTAACTCTCGACCCTGAAGAACCCAACCATCCATGTGACGTTTGGCGTCAGCAGCATCAGCAGGATCTACAAATTGGACAAAACCAAAACCCCGAGGTTCCCTGCAAAATTTAAATGGTAAAAAAAAAAAAAAAAAAAAAGGAAATTGTCATGGGAGGGGCTTCAACTGAACAAAAATATGTAACATGTTCTGTGCACACCAATAACCTCTGCTAATTGAAAGTTGCCAAAATAATCCCCAGTAATATGGAAGGTCATGATAAACATGAAAAAAGCAAGCACTTGCCTGCTGACATTGCAAATGTCAGTTTAAAGATGACTTGAAATTCTTCAAGACTTGGAACATCTTCTTAATGTATTCAAACCCAACTTCCTTCCAATCTTCATTATCATTAACATCATCTTCAAAAGAACTCTAATTACTTGATTGATATCTTCGAAACGTTAAATCCACTGTTAATCTCAGCAACTTCAATTAACGCACCCAACTTATGATTACAATAGAGTATATCATGAAGCGAATACTCCATCAACAGACTTACAGGCAAGCAGGTGCTTAGAAGGGTCTGCTTGATAACAACTCAACATGCATTCTTTCAAACATTCTTTGTACTTCCTGAATTCTCTAAGAATGATGACAGCAAATTTTGAGAAAACAGTGTTTTGAAATCATTGTTTTACTGGAAAGTGGGTAGTAAACCACAGAAGACAAATTGTGATATTTTCATTGAAAAAACATTAAAAAATGAAGAAAATGAATATCCCAAAAAATGACTCCAAAACCATCTCTCTTAGTTTATTTCAGAAATTCAAAATAAATTTGCAAGATGCCACCTAGCAAGTCCTTGACTTAATCAAATCCACACAAGATGTAAAACCCCAGTTAAATTTAGAACAAAAAAACCCTTTAAGATCAAAAACTAAAGTGCAACACAAAGCTACTTCAAACTTCTACAGCTAGCAGATATTAGCTCACCCAGTGTAATAATCCCTGGGCAAGTAAATGTCCTTAAGTGCTCCAAACTGCTCAAAATGCCTGCGGAGTTCTTCTGGCCTGCAAGAAACAGAAGTTAAAGATTAAATGGAATGCCAATCGATGCTACTAATTTAGCCACAAGAAATTCAATTGAATTGTCCAAAACAGGCAAAAATGTTAAGTATCCAAAGGCTTACATCCCATATTTCGAATCAACTAAAAAATCCACTCCAACAAATATTCAAGCATCTACACTAACCAATAATACTAACATGCAATTTTTCAGCATGAAACTTGTTTGAGATTGTGGAAAATAGAGATTAAGATATCAGTTACTTCCTAATTTATCAAATGTATATTTCCTATTTTATTGTGTGATTCTCCTCATAAAACAAGATATTAATTTCCTTCTATTGGGATCTAATTTCCTATTCTATGAGTTTGTAAATACACATGCAATTTTAATCAGAACAAAAAGGTCACAGAATTACTCAAATTCTGCATGGTATCAAACCAGAAGTTTGGGAAAATTAGTCTCTTTTTCCTTGCTGGAACAGTCATCAGAACAGTCCAACAGTCACCAGAATCTCAGGAATCTCGCCAAAATTTGCCGATTCACCTCAGATTTCTATCAAACTGTCATTAGAATCTCAGATAACTCAGTGAAAGTCATCAAAATCTTGCCAAAAGTCACCAATTCACTCTAAAATCTGTCAGAAAGTATAGAACCATCCTTGTTGGTGTCGCAAACACTCTCAGATCTTCTATAAAGTGCAGATCCATCCATGTCGGTATCGAAAACAACCCTGCCAGTGCCAAAAACCACTTGTCATCACCAAAATCTGCTGATTCATTCTCAGAAAGGTGTCAGATAGAGACATAATCTGCCAGAAAGTGCAGATCCATCTGTGTCACAGCTGGAAATCATCCAACTCTGTCGGGATCCGCTTAGACCTTGCTAGAAATCGTTCATTGTTACCGAAAATTATTCAAAGTCGTCATATACCCTTTATTGTTGCCAGAAATCTTCCAAAATTTGCAGATCTAGTTTCATCTCATCCTTTTCAAATCCGAATCCTAACCCTAACCCATGACTAAATACAAGATGGCCTTCAATGGTCCCAATCAGAAATGATGTTTATATGTGGCAAAGGAAAAGAAGATTATCTCACCGGCAGTACACCCAAACCACCCGAAAAAGATTCAAAGTTCAAAGTATGGAAGGCGGAAAATAGCATGATAATGTCTTGGCTAATAAACTCCACGAACAATGAAATTGGGGTTTTCCACTTTCTACGGCCATTGAAATAGATCTAAACCTAATTTTGCCTTCCAAAATGAAATCTAGAAAGGGATCCTTTCAGAGTTCCCTTGGCATAGTTTCACCAACATCCTACTTAGAAAGGCCTCCATGCTAATACAGGAGAAATTTGTGAATGTGCCATAATTCAGAGGTTAAGATCAAATGAATAGATACTATTATTTAAAAAATGAAGTTGAAACTTTTGCTAACATAGGATTGTGAACACTATCCTAAGCCATAACCCATGCCCAAACATGGGATGGCCTTCAACACTGAATCTTCAAAATCAGAAGTAGCCTCTTCAAAGACACCTGTCCTAAGCCCCAATATAACCTCCAAAAGTTGTACTCTTCTTATTACACAACACAAACTAAATGAGAAGAACTACCTTCAATAGTCCCAATCAGAAATGATGTTTATATGTGACAAACAAAAAGATTCTCTCGTGGTACACCCAAGCCACCCGCAAAAGATCCAAAGTTCAAAGCATGGAAGACGGAAAATAGAATGATGATGTTTTGGCTAATAAACTCCATGAACAATGAAATTGAAGTTTTTCATTTTCTATGGCCACTGAAATAGCTCTAAAAATCATTTTGCCTTCCAAAAAGGAAATCAAGAAAGGGATCCTTCCAGAGTCCAGTTGGCATAGTTTTACGAAAACCCGACTTAGAAAAGCCTCCATGCTAATATAGGAGAAATTTGCAAGTGTGCCATAATTTAGAGATTAAGATCAATTGAATAGATAGTACTATTTAAATAATGAAGTTAAAACTTTTGCTAAGATAGGATTGTGAACCCTATCCTAAGCCATGAACCATGCCCAAACACAGGAGGGCCTTGAACACTGAATCTTCAAAATCAAAATTAACCTGTTCAGAGACACCTATCTTAAGCCACAATATAACCTCCAAAAGTTATACTCTTCCTATTACATGACACAAACTAAATGAGAAGAACTACCTTTAATGGTCCCAATCAATTATGATGTTTATATGTGGCAATGGAAAAGAATGTCTATATGTGGCAATGGAAAAGAAGATTATTTGGTGGTACACCCAAATCACTCGCAAAAGATCCAACATTCAAAGTATGGAAGGGGAAACATAGCATGATAATGTCTTGGCTAATAAACTCCATGAACATTGAACAATGAAATTGGGGTTTTCCATTTTCTACAACCATTGATATAGATCTAAAAATCATTTTGCCTTCCAGAAAGGAAATCAAGAAAGGGATCCTTCCAGAGTCCCCTTAGCATAGTTTCACCAAAACCTTACTTAGAAAAGCCTCCATGCCAATACAGGAGAAATTTGTAAATGCACCATAATTTATAGGTTAAGATTAATTGAATAGATAGCATTATTTAAATAATAAAGTTAAAACTTTTGCTAATATAGGATTGTGGACGCTATCCAAAGCCATGACTCATGACCAAATACAGGAGGGCCTTCAACACCAAATCTTCAAAATCAAAAGTAACCTCTTCAAAGACACCTATCCTAAGCTACAATATAACCTGCAAAAGTTCTATTCTTCTTATTACTCAACACAAACTAAATGAGAAGAACTACCTTCAAAGGTTCCAATTTTGTGATTAAGGACCTGAAAATTTTAAATATTTTCTCACAATGGAAGATGCTCGATCAAAAAGGGATATTGTAGTTTCACAACAAAAGAATATACTTAATTTACTAAAGGAAATTGGGATCTTTGGTTGTAAATCTGTCAATACTCCACTAGCCAACAACTACAAAAAAAATATATATATATAATCAAGGAATGTTCTCCTATAGACAAAAAAGAAGGTATCAACGTCTTGTGGGTAAACTTATATAATATATATCTATCCCATACAAGACCAAATATCAGTTTTTCAATTAGTATAACAACCCAACTAATAAACAAATAGGAGTTGTATTCTCAAGAATCTAAAGATAACCCCAAGTGTTGGATAGTTTTATAAGAAAACTCAAAATAAGATGTTCAGATTTATTCAGATATGCATTGGTCTGGTTCTAAACTAATTGAAGATCTACCAAAAGTTCTTGTACCATGTATGGGGAAACTTGGTTACATGGATAAATGAGAAATATTTTGTTATTGCTTGGAGTAGTGTAGAGACAAAATTCAGAGCTATGGCTCATGAAATTTGTGAAAGAGTGACTCAAAAAGGTTCTTGACAAAAAAAAATCCCTTCAAGAAAATCTATGAAAATGTATTATGATAATCAAGCATCAATAGATATTGCAAAAAATCTTGTACATCATGATAGAATAAAACATGTGAAGATAGATCATCATTTCATCAAAGAGAAAATCAAGAGATGAATTATTTCCTTGATCTATACACCCTCGTCTATTCAAACCTTCAAAGTCTTCACCAAAACATTGTCACACACCATCTTTATAATCTTAAATCAAAGCCAGAAATAATTAACATGTATAACCTAGCTTGAGGAGGAGTTTGGAAAACAGAGATTAAGATGTCAATGACAATTACTTCCTAATTTATCAAATGTATATTTCTTGTTTTATTGTGTGTGATTCTCCTCATAAAACTAAAGATTAGTTTCCTTCTATAAGGATATAATTCTTGTTCTATGAGTTTGCAAATAGCCATATAAACCATTAATATTGTACAGTTTAATCATAATAAAGAAATCTTAGAATTACTCAAATTCTACATAAACCTTGAGCCCTTTAAACTTGGAGTGTAGATCAAATCTTTATTAATTATGGACTTCAACATGTTTTGAGTTCCAATTGCTAAAATGACTTCAACCAATCTAACTTAGATACTCATTACACTAAATACCCATTCATTTTCATTTTCCACCCCAATGTGGGACTTATATAATCCAACACTCTCCCTCAAATGCAACTAGGCTACCAATTAACACTTGCCATATATGGAGTGATCCATCTAAAATTGGGTATAGCTTTCTTGGCTCAACTCGAAACAAGATTGTCTAACTTTTCCTGGCTAACCATCCAAACTTGAGTTTGGCTCTTCTTGGTTCAACCCAACACAAGATTTAACTAGCTCTAACTAGCCCATGAGTCCCCTGGGTTTAAACCCAAAGGTTTGGCTTCTTTCAACTTAGCCCACCATGCTCAAATGGATTTTGGATTAATGGGCTATGATACCATGTTACGGCAGTTTCTTGGTTTGAATAATTTCCTCCATACATTCTATTCGTTCATCAAGGGAATTTATACAAAATTAAAGGAAATACAATCTAGAAAAAAGAAATAAATCAATGAAAAAGAAAATAAAATATTATAATAATTCTTTTCTAAATATACTAGACTCAATCAATACTATCTAAACTTGAAATGATTCTAGAATATATGAGTAATGTTGGAATATATGTCCCACATTGGCAAGAAAAATAACAATGAAAAGATATAATTTAATGGGCATCCAAGTTAGATTGGCTTAAGTCGTTTTAACAATTGGAACCCAAAACTTGTTAGATGTTGATTCACGGTCTAACTTTAATGGGCCAAGATTTCTAACATGGTATATGAGCATAGGTTCTAAGGAAACATGTTTTTCTTTTATTGTACACATTCTTAGAGGTCTCCGACGCCTAAGAGTGTTTAGGTTTCAAATAAGGGGAGAAAATTATTAGGGTTTCTATTACTTGGACAACCACCTTTGATTGATTGTAAGAGGTCTCCACTGCCTCAAACAGCCGAAAAATTGGAGGCCCCGGACTCCTCCTCGAATTGTCCGGTTTATCTATGTAATACTTCTTATCAATAAAATAGTATTTATTTTGTTTTTTGTTTTATTTTGTGTTTTGTTGAATAAAGAGCTAGATTTCTAACAAAGGCCGAATTCAAAGTTAAAAACCTAAGCTCTAGGAGATAATGTCTCGATATGGAGATAGCAAAGAGTGAAGAAAAGATCTTTATTCCTCAAAGGATATATACTTTTGATCTCCTAAAGGAAACAAGAAAGTTAGGGTGTAAACCAACAAGTACACCTTTGGATAGAAATTGGAGGTGTAAAAATAATTATGCTCCAATAGATAAAAGAAGATACCAAAGGTTGGTAGGAAGGTTGATCTATTTATCTCTTACTCGATCTGATCTTGAATGTTATGAATGTGGTAAGCCAATATATGCATTCTCCCACGCAGACAAACCTTTAATACGACTATGCATATCCTAAGACACTTAAAGGGAACTCCTGAGAGGGATAGTTATTTCAAAAGAGTAAGAATAGAGAGATAATTGGCTTTGCTAATGCTAAAAAAGAAAAACATATTTTCAAAACTTATGCTCTGATACCATGTTAGAAATCTTGATCCTTTAAAAACTTGGAGTTTAGATGAACATTATTATTAATCAACATGTTTTGGGTTCCAATTGTTAAAATGACTTAAGTCAATCTAACTTGGATACCCATTGCATTATATTCCCTTTATTTTTTTATTTTTCTTCCCAATGTGGGTTTTATATTCCAACACTACTTATACATTCCAAATTCATTTCAAGTTTAGAAAGTATTGATTGAGTCTAGCAGATTAGAAAAAAAAAATTATTGCAATATTGTATTTCCTTTTTCTTTGATTTATTTCATTTTGTATAGATTATATTTTCTTAAATTTGTGTAAGATCTTTGTATAAATTCCCATAATGAATGAATAGAATATGTGAATGAAATTATTCAAATTGAGAAACCATTGTTTCAAAACTCACCCTAAACTTAGCCGCTCAACAAAAGAACAGAAAAAATGCAGCAACAACATTCTACAATACAGGTGGCTAATGATACACAGTTTAAAGTTTTCACTCCGTTCAATGTTACAATTCTTGTTTGATATTATAGAAATACAAAATTCAAGCTTTACTTTCCAATTTCCACTTTCAATGTTACAATAAACGTTCCATATTACAAGTTTGAAGTTTAAAATATCCCATCACAACTATAAAGAATTGACTCAATCACCATTCTTCAAATTCAAATATCAGAAAACAATCATAACTTCGAGCAGTTACCTGCAATCATGGCGAAGGTTACGCACGAGAAGGCTGGTGGGAAGATCTCGGCCACGACCACCACCGTAGCGACCTCTGGGGCTCGGGCTCCGTCCCCTCCGACCATAGACACCACCCCGTGGCGGCGGCGACGGCGTGTAACTCCTTCCTCTCATCTACTCGGGCAAACCTTCAACATATCGAAGAAGTTTCAATATTTCAACAGTTAGAAAATCGATAATCGAAACTGAAGAACGAACCCAGTGAAATTAATCGATTAGACAAGTAGATGTCACCTGTAATTAGACAGAGAGAAAAGTGAAGAGCAATGCTAGGGTTTGAGATCGGGGATAGGGCTTGGTTAATATTAGATTTAAAAGTTTGGATTGGCGCTGTGTTTTTATCCATAACAGTGAGTAGGCCTTGAAAATAGTGTGTATTTTTTTGGGCTCTTTGAAAATATTTAATCTTTCCTGGGTTTATGATAATTAACAGAATATTATGTGCTACCCTTTAATTTTTCAAATAACATTCGGATACTAATTTTGCATTCCGCTCAAATAGATCCCAAAAGTTTGAAAAGTATACCTTAAATACCTCTTTGTCCTTCCTAGCAGTATACTGATAATATTTGATATACTGGAGTTTTCCATCACACAAGGTATCAACGTGAAGAGACATGTCTTCACAGGTCTGAGCTATCTCTAGCAACGATCAATCGAAAGACTAGCAACCAAAGAAAAGTGTGTAGGGAATTAAATTCAAAGTTTAAATAGAACTCCCCTTAAAAGGAAATTTGTCTAGAATCTTTCACAAAGATTTTTATATCTCTTACTATTTTCTTCTTGTTAGTCGAAATATATTTGAGATTGAAATAATCCCATTTTAATTCAACTAAAATAATAACAAATTCATATAATTATGTTAAATTAGAAATCACATGATTATCTTAATTTGATTGTAACTTATCCGTATAAGTTTTATAAATATAAAGGACCAAAGAGAGATAAAGGGAGAAACTCTGAGAGATATCAACATATACATATATCAACGTAAGTTCATATATCCACTCAATTAACGTAGTTGATATCATAGTTTTATTAAATTCTAATCGTTATTTTCATAGTTTGACTTACGCAAGGCTCTAAATTACCTACTTTATATGATATTAAAAATCTCGTCAACAATTTAATACTAAAAATAAGATCCTTTGTAACACTCTTTTAGGACTAAAATAACTAGATTTACTTCTATAAATAGGGTGAATAAGACTTACTAAAAATTATTGCAAAATTAAATCTTAATCAATTTAAATTAATTCAACAAGTACATAGTAAATACACTTGAAAATCTTTAACCCTAGTCAGCCTACTAACTTCGATTCTTTTGTTTGAGGGTTTGATGTTGCTTGATCTTCTTTCTTCTTCATCAAAACTCGTTGAAATCACCATAAAAAATATCACTCAAAGCTCTTTTTCTTTCTATCAATACGAATTTTAATAAATGAGATAATAATCTCTAAATCTCATATAACATATCTTATATAAACTATTATATTGAAACAGTTTGCACGGGCATATATCCTTAGCATGTATGATCGTGCACCTTTTTAAAAAATCCGACATAACACGTTATCCACTTGACTAACATGACATCAGATGAACAAGAGTGTACCTTTCATGCAAAACCATTTATCAACTTAAAAACTTATCATTTTATTTAATTCAAATCCCTTCTTATATCACAATCAAATATAATCATAATTACATATGAAAATACTATTTTGTCATTAAGACATACATGTGTATGTTACATGTATTCTTTTCGAAGAATATTCCTTCGAAAAAGGGTGTTTATATATGCACTACAAATTTTCAAAAAAAGAAAATTTTCATTTAATAAAACAAAATTGATTATAATATTTGTTAGAATGCATTATATATAATGATATTGGGCAAATAATAATGTAATAAACTCTACCAATTTTCACATGTTAAAATATATATTAAAACATAATTTGTAAAACTTTTATAATCTTTTATATTTTCATAAATTTTAAATCACCCCAAATAATTAAAACTTACATTTTAACCCTAGGTTTGATTACACCTACTCTGCCTAGGCCATTCTTACTCACGATTTTTCTACTTTTATATAAATTATAACTAAAAATCACATCAATATTTTGTACGAATATAAAAACGATTTAAATAAAATAGTTTAGGGGTGTTGTTATAGTGATCCTAAGATATAATATAATATAAAAACACCTTTATATCAAATTATATGAAGTGGCCCCAAAATGATAGCTTGGGTGATAAAAAAGTATAACTCTAAGGTTCAAATTCTCCTAATAAAATACTAAGATAATACTCTTAATTGAACTAATTAAATAGTTGCGGGGCCAAAAATAAAGTATTACTCTTATAACTAAAATTTAGTAAAAACAACATATAAAAGTAATTACTCTTACCCGATAAATAGAAAAAAGGTTAATACTCATATTTTTAACCCAATAATAACAATTGAAAATGACAAAAGAAAAAGGATAGACATGATCATCCTTACCAACAATCTTACCCATGATTTCCTTAATTTTTCAAACAAATTTCAAGCAAAACTTTAATAAACCAAACCTGTTATTGTACTTTTAACTAAAACACACAACAAAGACAAAGAATTGATAAAAGATTATGATTAAAATTATATTTATCCATACTAGGAGAGGATCACGTTTACCCCCAAAAATTCTTTAAATTTCAAACTGAATTCGTTGAAAATTAATATATATATATATATACACAATATAATGGAATTTTGATTGGACTAAGAAGAATTTGTTTTAGATTTGGTTGATTTTTAACTAAATTATAAATGAAATTATATATGAATTAGCCACTATCCATATAATCTCCAGAGTATTAATTAATATCATGCAGACCTCCTATATTTAGGCCATTTTAATTAATTTATTAATATAAATGGGTATAAAGGAAATTTTGTTTAAACTTTGAGGGTAATCATGTGAGAATGAAAAAGTTGCTATTCGAATAAAAATTCAGAAAGCTCAAGGTTTGTCTTGTAATTACATTCTCCCAATTCTCTTTTAAAATTAAAAATATATATATACCCTTTCTAATATGCTATTTGCATTTTCCCCCTCTTGCTCCTTCCATCATCAATAACGCTTTAAATATTTTTTTTCCCCTTTCGTAGCGACGCCTATTTGTTTCGGACTTCTAGTATTTTATAACGCATAATCGATCTTTGGCTCTGGTTTTTTTGGTTCTTTCGCTGATTAAAGATTTTAATTGGGTTTTTTTTGGTGGATTTTTTATTTATTAAAAGTGTAAACTTCTCTGGGTATTGAATATTAATGGAGGAGCAATTCATCCTCAGAGTTCCCCCTTCTGTTGCTGAGAGAATTGAACGTCTTTTGAACGAAGATCCTTCTTCTGGGGAAGACAAGTCTCTAGATTTATCTTTTTCTGGTGAGAACTCGCTTTGACTTGCTAAAACTACTGGAGTAATTCGGCCCATCAATTTCTGGTTTTATTAATAGTTTTTATAAGGTTATACCCGCATAACGCTTCACCTTCAAGTTCAGAATTTTGAACATTATAGCTTATAAATTTTAAAGGAATATGTTTATTTATTAGCTAATTTTTATCAGGATGAGGTTTGATATTTGGTGTTGAAATTGGGCATTTAATCATGTTATTTTCGTCAGTCATTCTATGATTTTGTTACAGTATAATGCTTAGATAAGGATAAAGTGTTTTTATTTTTCTCCTTTTTCAATAAGTTCTAATTGTATATCCTCGTCCAGTGGTCTAAAACTGCCTGATTCTATAGAGTTTTCCGATTTTCTTTCACTAAATTGCTTTCTGATTTTAAAAAGTGTTTTCACGTGAGAGCATCCAAAATTCCCTCTTAATATGAACGGAGAACATGTATTGTGTCAATGCATATTTTGTCTTCTCATTCCTTTGGATAATCAGAAGGGAGGGATACTTTCACTGGCATCAATGCTCGTAAATCTGACACAACCGTCGTTGTTTTCTGAAAAGACAATGTGATTTTTATAGAACCTTGTATACGATTCTTGTATAGGATTTTCTTATCTCGGCAGGTACAAAAGAAATTTGTAATATGGCTTTGAAGTTAACGGACCTGAGGCAGTTGTTCCCTTGCTCTCGGTCTCCACTGTGTCTGTTTTCGTGTTTTTGTTTTTGTTTTGTATTTATGTGAGCTTTCACTTAGTACTTGATATTTTATTTCTAAGTTCAAATTTTTATTTTTTGTACCATTAAATCGTAATATTGTATTAAAGGTGTAAAATCTGTCTATCGATAAATAAATTGTGTGAACAATTAGCAATACTCTGTATGCTCAGTACGTTGAAAACTATTGTTGTTTCACATAATGTCTTTGCATTTTTGTGAACTTGACATATATTTACAGAGAATGGGAGGAGTGGAACTTTTGTTATAGGCGATGATCATTTCCCAGTATCTCTATTAGATCTTCCTTCTGTTGTGGAATCATACAAAACCTATGATGACAGTGCTCTGGTTAAAACTGCAGACATTGGTCAGGTAGTGTTGGTGGTTTGTAAAAAAGAGTCCATCAGTTTTAATGCAATTATATGAACTGTTTCTGTTGTGCAGATGATTGTGGTTAGAGAACCAGGTGATTCTGCTCCAGATGTGGTCGAGTATAGACATGGTATCACCCCACCTATGAGGGATGCTCGAAAACGTAGATTCCGGAGGGAGCCTGACCTAAATGTACAAATTGCTTTGATACTTCTCAAACACTTTTTCATTTATGATCTTTTTTCTGTCAGGAACCAGAAGTAAAAAATTAAATGTTTTGGCTCTTGCATGAGAACTTTATTAGGACTACTAAATGTTCTCTTATTAGATATGTCTATGGCCTGAATGAAGATGCTCTGAAAGAAAGTGATTGCAAGCAATAAAGATAGTGTTCATGCATTATGTAGTTTCTGATTACCATCATAAAGTGACAGATAATCAAGTTGCTTGAGCTTGAATATTGTCTAAGTGCTTTTTCTTTTCCCTTTTGATTCCATTCTATCCAATTTTGGCTCATGTCATTTTTGTTTCCTTCTGCAGCCTGAGCTTGTACAGCGTGTTGAGAAAGATTTGTTGAACATCATGAGCGGTGGAACAATCGAAAATGCAGATATCCTTGAATATTATAAAGGAAATATCAGAATTGCTGTTAAGCCCAGAAAAATAAGAAAACAAACTCATTTTATTCGAGTATTTTGTAGATTTCTGAAAGTCAATGTCACTATGAACTCAGAAACATGCCCAGATATTAGGTGGAACTATAAATTTAACATGTTAAACTGGACCTAACATTTATTTCTTCAGCATTTTGTTGGATTAGAGGAAGCAACTTTATTTTTTGGTAGATCCAATTGATAGGCAGTACATTATTTTGCTGAAATTTGAAAATTTCTTTGGATCAACTCTTTTTGAATGAATGAAGCATGTGTCAATGCATAAATGTGTCACACTCAAATAGGTAATAGAAAGAATATGGAGGTTTTGAGGAATTCTGCATGTGTTTATTGAGTTTCTTCTTGATTGAATGTTGACATTGGACTGTTATGATTTGGATATTCCTTGACAAAATGGCTTACATCCTGAAGTGAATGAGAAAGAGGGAGATGCTGATGGAAATGCTCGTAATGCAAACAAGAAAGTTGCACCTATTCCTGCACCAAAGGAGGCTGATGTTGCTGAGGCTGAAGCTAACACTGGGGTGCCTGAAAGAAGTGACTCTGAGGAGTCTGATGATTCTATGTAAATTTACATCTCATTCTGGAATTCAATAGGGTATCATATGCACAACAAATGAATTCATCGCAGATTCTGTTGTGCAGTTCCTGCTTGTTTCTTGTATCTGTTGTATTTAATGACATCACGTAACTTTTGAAAAAGACTGTATTTGTTTATCTTTAATAATAGCCATCTTATAATTTTGATGAAGTTGTTGATTCATGCACTTGATTGCAAAGACAGGTGAATGTTAGAAGTATGAATTTAATGGTCTGACTTACATGCGGGAAAATCTTGAAAAACTTACCTGGAATATCAGTGAGGAGAGAGAGAGGACTGTAGAATTAAATGCCAGATCTGATCTTCCGTGAATAATGGTTTGCATTGGGAGTCCAACTTGTTATTTGTAAACTCAACAGTAGTAATTGGGTACAGAATCCAGTAAAGACAGGCCATCAAACAAAGGCAGACACCTTAACCTTTTATACTTTTGTCCCTGCAATACTTAATAATTAGCTTCATTGATCCGATAATATTATCACCAACCAATTGTCATAATTTATTAATATATGAGCAGGCAAAAGCATCCTCCAAGCATGAGATGAAGCAAGCCCATAAATCCATTAATACACAAGACAAGCTTGGTGGGTATTTTATTTGAAATTTGATATGTAGACTTCTAAGGGATAGACTTAAACTTGTTCAAGCTTAAAAGTAAGTTTGATTTAAATAAACTTAAAATAAGTTCAATTCAGAAGAATTTGAGTTCAAGTTTAAGTTTAGAAGTTAAATATTTTCGAATTTGAGCTTAAAGTGTGTACGACTCATCAAACTCGTAAGTTTGGAAAAATTTAATACTAATTAACAAAACAAAGTCGTTTTGATCATTACATATCAAAACAATATTGTCTTAGATTTTCTTGCGTGGCTATAATATTGAATCGAGTTCAAAGCTCAACTCAACCCAACATTGTAGCTGAATTCAAGCTCGGCGCTTCTTCAGTAAACCGAACTCAAATAACTTTTACAAAAACTTTGTAAACTCAAACTCAGTTCAAATTCAGTTTTACTCTTCATCAACTAGATATTGTATTGCGTAGCATTCAATTGAGTTTGAGAAAGTGTAGACCCCAACCATCCACACTCTTTTTTTGTTACACTTTTACCTTTATCCATTCCTCAGTGATACTGCTGCATTTAGTTAAAGAATGTTAAAAATTATTTTGATAATCTATCTTTTATTACTTATATTATTTTATTCAGTTTATAAATAATAAAAAATTACAGTAATATTTTATTATCAATGGTAATGTAACAGGTAATATAAGAGATAATCTGACTATTATTTTCACCTTAGGTATTAAAATATTACCAATGTAATCTTAATTTTATTATAATTATATTTTTATTTATTAATTTTTTAAACAAAAATAACCTCATTTTTAATTAATATAACAACTAATATAAAAAAAATATTTTTTAAAATAATTATACTCAAAGACATTTAAGTAAAATATTATATTAGTATTCTTTTATTATCTTTAACCAAACAAAATAATTATTTATACTAATTAAATTTTATTAAATATAGTAATTATTTATACTTAATAATCTTTTTATTAATTTATTTTCAAGATAATTTTTAATTTTAATAATAAAATATTACCAAATTCAAACACCTCCTCAGATTTTAGGGTTTACGGAGTCAACTGGGGCTACAATTTGGGGCACTTTTCTTATCTTGTTTGAGATGATATTGCCAATTTGGGGCGATAATATTAAAAAATTCTCAGACCAAGCCTATAAATGATGTGTCTTCCAACTAATAATTTGAATTATGAGGCTGGTGAGGGGCTTATGTATTATTATAACCACAAACATAATCATTATTATTATTAATTTGAAAGTACTAAAACATGCTTTGGTCTGCCAGGTGACTTGGTTGTCTGGCATACCTAGACACGTTCAATTTCGAGGAAATGGGCCGGCTGTGATAAATATGAACCGTTTGTGTGTGTGTCGACGGAAGGCCCTGCCCATTTCTGTGTTGCAAGAATTCAAATCAAACAGGTAAAAGAGTGGAGCAATTTTCTTGGGTTTCGATCAATATTATATTTGAAAACAAAATTTTGCATGATTTTTATTAGGAATTTTGTGTTAGAACGGGGTGTAAATTGATTCTTGTTAAAATGTGGTTCGATGAAGAAATTCAACCTCACAAGCTGTCATCTCAGCTTATGGATTGTGAGTTGAAATTGCAAGATGAAATCAATCGGTGATGGGGGAGGGGGGAGGAGAAGTTGATTTTGCTCAACTTGATAGACTCATGGGATTGCGAACAGGGACAAAGAGCCAGTGTTTAAAACTTGAGAGACTCATGAGATCGCGAGAAGGGAAGAAAGTATGAGTTTTAAAACAATTCCCACCTAATGATGTTGCGAGTTTGCGGTTTGGGGTTAGTTGATAATTTTTATGTGGGGTTTTGTTGTTATATCTGCCATTAAAAGGTTTTTCTGGATAGTTTTCACTTGAGGGTTTTATAATATTTGCTATTTAAAAAGGCAAATTGATATTATTTTTCTATTTTAAGGTTTTTTGATATATAATTTTCAAATTTTAGGTTTGTTTTTCTGAATTAAATAGTTATTACAAAAATTGGTATATTTTTTTATTATTTTGGATAGTTTTCAATTTAGGGTTTTGGATATGTGAATTTGAAAAAAAGAATTTATCATTACAATTAAAATCTTTAATTATGTAGTGGTTTTTGGATGTGTACATTTCAAATTGTAAGTTTATTTTTCTGAATAAAGTATTCAATCTATTCGTTTTATAGTATTTACAATTTTAAGGGGTTTTATGATATTTTTCATTTACGGGGGAGAAATAGAAAATTCTCATATTAAGATTTTTAGATGTGTAGATTTCAAATTTTGTATCTATTTTTTTGAATAAAATATTTATGATGAAAATTGTCTTTATTTTTTTTTTATTTGGTATTACAAAGAGGATTATCGAGAAGAAAACATAAAGGCCTAAAGGAGAAATTGAGATTCCCTATGGCTAAGTGACACTTCAAGACTCTAGTGAGCCCATCCGAGCATTGAGGCACAATGTCCATGATAAAAGATGCATTGATGAAGATGTAGTTAAAGATCTTTCAAATGACATGTTTTGGTCAATTTCTGTACATCCAAAACAGTAGATTCAGTGGAGTGTTGGCATATTCATTTATCTTAAGAGAGGTGATAAGGGCCAATGCAAGGGATCAATTATGGTTCAGGGTTAAGGTTTTGACATGAAGTTCAACCCATTTGAGTTTGTTGTTATTACCGACTTTCACTTCAGTCGATTGACAGATATGAACCTTTATCTTCCCTGGGATGCTAGACAAAGGATTCAAGATACTTATTTCTACGACACGTAGTTGACTCTGCTTTATTATCTTCATCTGGGGTTACTAGGAAATGAAAATTGGAAATTGATATTCAAAAGGTTCTCCAATTGGTTGATCATATGAACGAATTCAATGCATACTCGTGGGGAGAATAAGTATGGCAAATGACATATCAATCCATGTCCCACTACAATGAGAGGTTATGTGCAGACTCTGGTCCCAATGAAAAGAAGAACGTTAACCTTGTTAGACATTTGGTTTCATGGGGTACCCGTTTGTTTTCCAAGTTAGTGTATCATTTACTATTGTAAAGATTTTTGTGATTGAAATAAAAAAACAATTACTACAATGGTAATTGATGGAATTAACATGTTAAGATTGATATTGCAATTTTGAATTAACGAAATGTTTGATACACTAGATAGTTGAGTGGATCATGTGTCATTACAACGAGTTCGCTTATGTTGACGTGGCATACTAGAGACATCTCGAGATGGAATGACATTGTAACTATATTCAACAGAGATATGGTAAGCAATTCATGATTGATTGATTAATTATTAATTAACTTGCGACAAATGCTTATTGATATAATTTAATAAGCAAGATTATGTTAATTTCTCGTTGGTCTAATCTCCGATTGAAAAAGTAGAAGATTGTTATCCTGCATCATGCTACCTAAGAATATTAGATACTGAGTCTTCATCCTCAGCATCAGACTCCCTCGAAGTAACAACTACTTCTTATGATGTTGCTTCTCTAGTGATTGCTCCTATGCCTATTGAGGGTTCTATTGAGCCTCCCACAAAGCCCATTTCAGAGGAGGCCCCTATAATGCCACCTATATAATCCTTTTCAAAGGTGGCCTTGGTAGTGCCCCTTATTGAGCTGATTTTAGAAGAGGCCCCTATTATGCCCCCAGCAACAAAGCCCAACTCAACCAATCCCCTCGCCACCACCTATAAGCTGTAATACCCTCAGGTATGTTCTAGGGGTATTTATGTCTTTTGACCTTGTTTTGAGATTTTTTCCATTTTAAATATATATATCTATGGGTGTTATATATATATATATATATATATATATATAAATACAAAAAAGTCAAAAAAGAGAAAGAAAAAGAAAAAAAAGATAAAGATGTTTATAAAAAAGAGAAAAGACAAAAGGAAGCTTCAAGTTTTTCTATCATCTTCTTCTCCCGTAAAGCTCCAGCAGCCAGCCTCTTTCATGTTCTTTTCTTTTGTTTCTTGAAGCCAAAGGAAGAAATTGAATAGATATTGGAAGATAAAATAAAAAGAAAAAAAAGAGAAACACCTTGGAAGCTTTGGTAATCAAAGATCTCCTTCCTTTCCCTTTCATCTATGTTTATATGCATGTTATGTGAATATGTTAGTGTGTTTTGGTATTGATTTAAAGTTGTCTTGGTGATAAAGGAAGCAAAACAAAGAGGAGGAAGCCAACTTGTAAAAATTTGGCTTGAAACAAGGTAAGGGATATCATCCTTGATATGTGACATGTTTTAGGCCTTTGGTTCCTTGGATCTATGTTATAAATGATGATTTTGATGTTGAGGAATATTGTTTTGCTATTTGGGATGTCTATGTATATGATTTTGTTCATTGCAGAAAGTTGTATAATATTTACAGTTTTTGCCACTGAGTTCGTCCCATGTTTTGCCTGTCTTATTTGATGAATTATAAGTGCTATTATATCTTGTTGGAAAGCTCTTTGAATCTTCTTTTCAATGATATATAGCTTGTATGAATTAGAAATCATTTGGACTGTTAAAGATTTGTATGAACCGAAAGGACTGGTTTACTAAATAAACAGAGGAGGCAGTTTTGTCACTGAGTTTATCTCACGTTTTGACTATCTTATCTATGGAATTATGAGTGCTATTATATCTCTTTGGAAATCTCTTTGAATTATATTTTCAGTGATATATATCTTGTATGAATTGGGGATCATTTGGATTGTTAAATATTGCATGAACCACAAGGACTGCTTTATCAAATAAACAGGGGAGACAATTTTTGCCACTGAGTTTATCTGATGTTTTGACTGCCTGATTGAATGAATTATGAGTGCTATTATAGTTTGTTAGAAAGCTCTTTGAATCCTCTTTCCAACTATATATAGCTTGTATGAATTAGAAACGCTGTTAAATTGTATGAAAAAGAAGGCTACTTTGTGAAATGACTGTTCTGTGAACAGTATTTCGTAGTTTTGGGCAGGAAAGAGAGAAAGAAAGAAAGAAAGGAAAAAGAAAGAAAAGAAAGGAAAGAAAGGAAAGAAAGGAAAGGAAAAAAAAAAGAAAGAAAAGAAAAAAAGAAAAAAGAAAGAAAAGCAAGAAAAGAAGTTTGGGGCTCAAGATTTAGGGGTTGTCCTAAGAGTAATGTCTGGTGAGTTATGAATAAATTTAAATGGAAGCAAAATTAGTAAGATATAAGACCCGCATGCATGCTATAAACTATGAGGGGGCACTTTACAGTACACCGCCTGCAGTAGGGCACGTCCGCAGTAGGACACGTCCGTAGTAGGACATAGACCCCCAGTAGGATCCGCTCGCAGTAGAGCATGCTCGCAGTAGAGTATGCTCGCAGTACAGTTCAATTTAGATTCAGAAATAGTGTAGTGAAAGAAAAAAGAGCTTGAGCTTAGAAAAGTATCAAATCTCTATAGTTAGCTTCCAGAAAGTATCAAATAAACACCAGATGGGACAAAGTATGACCCAAATAGTAAAGAGTGAACTAAATTACCTCTTCAATCTCTTATAGAGGTTAAGATGTGAGATTGAATCCCAAAAGTGAGTTAGAACATGAAAAACAAAAGGATAGTTTACTTGATTCTTTCTCCTTACTGAGTGTTCTTATCACTCACTCCCTTTTCTTTCCTGATTGCAGGTACAGGTGATCGAGGTAGCTGCGAGGCAGGGTCAGGTCAGCGTAGGTAGATCCAGCTGGAGCAGGTTATCTCTGGTTTATATTACATGCATACAGTAGCATGTTTTTATTGACTTTTGACTTTTTGAGATTATGGTACAGTTGCATATGATTACTCCCTGTTTTCATATGCTTTTAGATGAATTTTTATATGAGTATATACATCTTTTGTTTGCTTCCAGATTTTCAGTTTTCTTGGAATGCTTTCTAAACACTTTTAATGATGCATTTATTTTAAAGTATTTTTAAAAAGAAAAAAATAGACGCTTCGAATATTAATTCGTAACATTTATCCTTCGATGGGTAGTACTTCTAGGGAGGGATGTTACATAAGCCATTGATGTGTTACTTTGCTATTATGTTGACTCGATAGGACAATCTCATCTTGGATTGTTTTGAGGCTTAAGAGGAGAGGATCAGTGACATAAAGCCCAGACTAGGTAATATAGGGGCCAAAGTGGGTAATATAGAGGTCATATTGTATCATCAAAAGGTTGTCAATATACCAGAGAGAGACACTACCATCTCGGTAAACAAGCTAACTCATTTACCTTTATATTTTAATTTCTTATGCAATATCAATGTGTAAATGAAATATTGTATATGTTGTTACAACCTCCTGATGACGACAATGGATCATTAACAAAAGGACTCGTTATGACATCTCTTCCCCTAGTTAAGGTAAGTAATAATTTGTTATGACATCCCAAACGTGGAGCTACTAAAATGTTTCAATTAACTGTGTAATTGCAATTCTTAATGTTGCTATAACATCCTAAGGGTGATGGAGAACCGTCAAGTGTGAGTCTCATTGTGATAGCAAGTCAGACAATAAAGATAAGTACAATTTCAGTCAAACCCTTTGATTAACTATTTACTGTTAACTTTATTATTGTAATCAACATAAGTGAAGATGAACCATTTATTATTAATCTTCGTACAAGGTAATGGGAATGAGGATCATCATAGGACTCATCTTTGATAATAGAGGTCAGTACAGTGTTTTTCACAAACATGTGGCTTACAGTTGAATCCAATAAAGTGATTCACTATTTATGTGTCATTTTTACAGTAAAAAGGTTATTGATATTGTCTCTCAAGGGGACAAGGTTGTTGATATCCCGTCACAAGAAGAGCTTGTCTAGGTATATACATATACATCCATAATAATTTTCAATTGGCTAATGAAAACATTAAAAGATTATTTATTGTTTATATGTCTCTGCCCAAATCGACCGCAAGGTTAGATGTGGTCAACCTAACATCATTGGAGGATTCTCTGACCAAGACTCCTTTCGTGCATAAGGTATCATTAACCCTTATGAAGTGAAGATGAACAATTTCTAAAGTCAAGGAAGGTCAGCTTGATTCCGATCTTTTAACCCTCTGGTTCCCTCTCTGTAAAACTCCAATACTACCTAAATTTAATTGTAAAGTCTTATTTAGACTTTAACTTTGTGGGAGATTAGCTAGTTAATTATTAATTAGTTAAGTGGCAGTATATTAATTAGCTTAACACCCATTCAAGTACGCCAACTGACTAATTATCATAAAATAGCATACTGCCAGCCCACTTGCATCAATTTATAAAATACTCCAATTGAATCAAATTTGAGCTCAATTTGATTTGAATAAACTCAAATTAATATTTGAGATTGTATCAAAATTATTCGAGTTTAATTTGTTTGACAAAAATTAAGTTCAAGTTCAAACTTAAATTAAACAAAAAATAATTAAAATTATATTATTTTGATAAATATTAATTAAAACGATATCATTTTAATTTATTCGTATTAACATTTTTCGAGCTCATGAGCTTTGAGAGTCAAATATTCCTAAAATTAAGCTAAAAAATATTTAACTCTCAAACTTAAATTTGAATTTAAGTTCACTTGAATTTAATTTATTTTAAACTCGTTCGAATTAAACTAATTTTCGAATATAAATTCGATGCAAGTCTGATCCTAAAAGTAACCTTCTAATTTAAAAAAAAAAAAAAAAAAAAAACCTTGTCTTTAATGTTTTTTTTTTTCTTATTATCCTTTCTATAAATAACAACATCTTTTATAAATAAACTTTAACTAAACTAGATAATGAGATATAATCAAACTCCTAAAGTACAATTTTCTTTATTATAAGAATATACATATTTGTTCTTATCTCTCTCACCAATTCAACATAAAAAAAAAATGTTTCTATCAATTTTCTTTCCTCATTGGCAAAACTTTCCATTGAAATTAAAAAAAAGAAATAAAAAAGGATTCAATTCGCTCCATTTCTCACCATTTCCAAAAAGAGTATTCACACTCAACTCAGAAAACCACCAACACAAAGCCCATATATCTCACTTCAGCCTCAACAAATCTCGTATGGGGTTTTTTGGTCAACTCAACTCCACACTTTGTAGGCTAGCCGCGGGACGGAACGACGTCGCTTCTCGCTGCCTTGTTGCTCGACGTTATGCCACATTCTGCTGGGCTACCGGTTTGGGTAAGACTTGTTTACGTTAATTGATTTACAAGAAATCAAGTAAGATTTTCACAAGCAAATTACAAATTTAAAAGAGAATAGGAAATTTCTTAAACTCAAATTTGTCCGTTGAGGGTTAATTAGTTTGTAATTAGGAAAGATATTTCCTTTCAAAATAGGAGTCCCAGGCTGGAAAAGACTCGGTTTTCTGTTATAAATTGAGAACACTATTTACAATCTTGCATCTCAGTTGGGTTTAAGGGTTTGAACAGTGCTCCGATCTTCTAATGTCTTCTGGGGTTTAGAATTCTGCAAATTCTATTTCTGTCTCTTCTTCTTCTTCTCTAATTGACAATTTCGATCTTCACTTAATTTTCTAGCAACAGTTCACATCTGGGTTCTTGTGTTAACGTTTTTCTGGTTGTGAGTGGTGTGTTCTGTCTTCTAAGTTTCAGAAATTATATAGAAAATTTATCAAACATGTGTAGTCTACGTGAACGGATTTCAAATGCTGATGATTCTTTCACAAAAATCTTGGAAGAAATTAGACAAATTTCCGCTGATGAATCAGTATTTGAAAGATTGCTCACGGAAAGAATTCTTACAGGTTTTATATTGCATTGCGTGGAGTCCAAGAAAGTGGCAAAGGTTAATGAGGGTGGAGTTAAGTTCTTCAATGCTGCAGATTGTATTCATAAGAAGAAAAGATCAAATCGAAAATGGGCAGGGAAGGTTTCTGAATCTTTAATTCAATTAGGACGAAGCTTAACTGAAATGGAGCCTGTAGCATCAGATGTGAGTAGCTGTATTACGAGAGGGTTGGAGAAAGAAGAGGAAGAAGTGGAAAATAGAAGAAAAAAGAAGAGAAAGATTGTTAAAAGGCCAGAACAAGATGTGGAGTTAGAAGCGGAACCAATGATGCCTGAAAAGTTCAAAAGGATTATCAATGAGATGAATGGTATGAAAACTACGTTTGTCATGCAAAAAAGATTGACAGAAACAGATGTAGCCAAGGTAAACAATCGTTTATCGATACCGAGGAAGCAAATGAGGAATTGTAACTTCATTGACGAAGAGGAGATGAAGACTCTTGATGAGAAGAAAGGAATAAAGGTTAATGTAGTTACACCATCTACGGAAACCGTGGAGTTGGAATTGAAGAAGTGGGAGATGGGTTCAACCTACACTTATAATTTGATTGGGGCTTGGATTAAGAAGGTGGTAGATAAAGAAGGCAATAAACTGCAACCTGGAAGATTGGTGCGACTTTGGTCTTTTCGACAAGATTCAAAATTGTGTTTCGTATTGGATAATGAAGGATGTTGAACTAGTTTGATTATTTTGTTGTCTTAATACTACATAGTGATTGATTGTTGTCTTTTAATATCTTATTAATGTAATTTTTCCAGAATATATTTGAGATATGTTGATGACTTCTTGTAAATTAATAGATTTTCTGATTTTTTTATAATACGAATTTGGGTCTCAATTATTTTTCATATATGTTGTTAATATTGAAAGGAGATCATTTATTTATTTTTGTGCTCCCTATAATCATTCTCCTTTTAGCCCATTTATTTTCTTTGCATTTAATTATGATTAAATTATAATACTTTGCGGCGACATGCGGTGAAGTCAAGACATGGGTGATTAATCCCAATTATATATGATTAGATTATAATACAGTCTTTAATTATATTATATGATCACGGGATCGCCGCATTCATTTAATAGTGGAAACGACGTCATTCCATTCAAATTAAAGCCAGAAGTTGAGGAGGTATCGTTGAAAATCCAAGACTGTTTGCTCCACTGGACCAGGAATTCACAGATTAGTTTAGAATATATGTGTTTCAACTGTCGGTGAGTAAAGTACACCACCCAGTTCAAGAAATTTGTTTTAAACACCCTCTATTTACATATACATAGAGATGACGATGGGGTGGATAGAAGTTGAATACCCTAATCCTCTATTCCATAGATTAAGAACCACAAACTCTCCTCCAGGTAAAGAATGACTAAATAATATTTCATATCATAAAAACATATATGAAAAAATAAATAGAAAAATGTTAATTAGTTGCTGGTTCTGCCAACTTTGAGAACTGTTTTAAAGTGGATAAATAGAATGTTAGCAATATATAAATAAATCCCTGAATTAAATGGTTATTTGTGTTTCACTTTTAGGGTTTTAGGCGAAGGAAGACAAACAATTGTCAAAGAGATGTATGTAGAAAATTAAAGGCAGTGGGATGGCAAAGAAAGAAACAAGAGAAGAGAATGATATATAAGAAAACATGTGTTATGAATATGGTGGATGGGAAAGGAATTAATTTAAGTAATTAATCTTCTTAATTAAGAGAAACTTTGATTCCATTTTGTGATGTGGGTATAATATTTTTATTTAATTTTAGGCCAAAGGACTTATTCCCACCCAAAGTTAAATTAGTACCTTCAACTATAAGATCAAAATCTAACAATGTATAATTCATATTACAAATGTTAGGGAGGGGAAGATATTTATATACATTTTCTCTTGACTCTTAAGTCAATAAGGTGAAGTCGTTTTCCAAGGTCATTTAATATATGTTGCCCAAAGTGAAGTTGGTGGGAATTCTATCTTTACATGTGGGAAGCCACCTTATATCATGATAACTTGAAGCATTTTTTATTCAAATACAGGCCAAATGACTGTTTCCCACCATTAATGAAACTACAAAAAGGGAGGACTGGAGACAGGAGCAAACAGATGGAGAGTCATCCTGCACAGGAATAATCCAGGCTGAGGACCATCTAGGAACTACAACAAGAGGCAAGGACACCCTCCAGCAGGAAACTGCAGCAATTAAGCAGCACTCTGCAGAAGCACACATGCAAAAGGGAAAACTAGAGACTGTCGCCTGAGGAGTCCAGAAGACTAGAAACTTGGCAGAGACAGCATCAAGGTGAGGAAGAAACTTTAAGCGCCAACCAAAGGGGATCATCCAGAGGCAGGTTCTGGAGAAAATCATGAAGATGCAGCATAGACAACGGCAGCAAACTGGGCAGGAGAATTTTCAAAGGTTTAGATTTATGTTGGTTCTTGTGGATTTATTTAATGATAATTGATTTAGTTTTTGATAGCTGGGAAAGTTTAACCAATGATTAGAAAAAAAAAATGAAATTGATATGTAATTTAAGTTAAGTTTTCCTATTCTCTGATCAATGCAATTCTAATTCTAATGAATTTAAAATTGATGTGAGATTTCACGATAAAATAACATCTTTCTAGTTTCATTAGGGATATATATTTTCTTTGTAGTACACTATAATTAATTAAAATAATCATCTAATTAATTACGTATATAACGTCAATTTACATTTTTATTTAATAAAACTTAATTATCGACCAGTTATCATAATTACTTATTATTAACTAATTATTCTTATCAACACTTTGATTTTATATCTTGTATTTTGATTTTCTTTTATTTCAGCATTAGTTTCTGAGGTGAAGGAGGGAGGTAGGTGAGTTAGGAAGACAATTCTCTCTTTCCACCTCTGAAACCCTACTTTCATTATATGGGTATATGCGTGTGAACAGTGCTCTGATCTTCTAATTTCTTCTGGGTATAGAATTCTGCAAATTCTATTTCTCTCTCTCCTCTTCTTCTCTAATTGTCACGTTCCATCTTCACTTTTCTTTGGTTGAGCTAACAGTTTAAATCTGGGTTCTTGTGTTATAACGTATTTCTGGTTGTTAGTGGTGTGTTCTGTCTTCTAAGTCTCAGAAATTATATAGACAATTTATCAGACATGTGTAGTCAACCTGAACAGATTTCCAATGCTGATGATTCTTTTAATAAAATCGTGGATGAAATTCGACAAATTTTCACTGATGAATCTGAAATTGAAAATTTGATCACGGAAAGAGTTCTTACAGATTTGATAAAGCGTTGTGCGGAGTGCAAGAAAGTGTCAAAGGTTAACGATGGTGGAGTTAAGTTCTTCAATGCTGCATGTATTCATAAGAAGAAAAGATCGATTCGAAAACGGGCAGGGAAGGTTTCTGAATCTTTAATTCAATTAGGAAGGAGCTTAACTGAAAGAAAGCCTGTAACATCAAACGTGAGAAGCTATATCACGAGCAGGTTGAAGAAAGAAGTGGAAAATAGAAGGAAACAGAAGAGAAAGATTGTTGAAAGGCCACAACAAGATTTGGAACCGACGATGCCTGAAAAGTTCAAAAGGATAATCAACGAGATGAATGGTATGAAAACTAGGTTTGTCATGAAGAAAATATTGACAGGAACAGATGTAGCCAAGGTAAACAATCGTTTATCGATACCGAGGAAGCAAATGAGGAATTGTAACTTCGTTGAAAAAGAGGAGATGGAGATTCTAAATAAGAAGAAAGGAATAAAGGTTAATGTAGTTACACCATCAATGGAAACCGTGGAGTTGGAATTGAAGAAGTGGGTCATGGGTTCAACCTACACTTATAATTTGATTGGGGGTTGGATTAAGAAAGTGGTGGATAAAGAAGCCAATCAACTGCAACCTGGAAGATTGGTGAGACTTTGGTCTTTTCGACAAGATTCAAAGTTGTGCTTCGTATTGGATAATGAAGGATGTTGAACTAATTTGATTATTTTGTTGTCTTAATCTTATAAAGTGACTGTTGTCATTTAATATCTTATTAATTTGCGACAATGCAGTTGTTTTAAGAACTAGTTTGAGATATGTTGTTAACTTGTTGTAAATCTAGTCAAGTTTTGGGTCTCACTCATTAATAAATTAATAGATTTTCTAATTCTTTTATAGTAAGAATTTGGTTCTCAATTATTTTTCATATATATTGTTAATATTGAAAGGAGATCATTTATTTATTTTTGTGTTAATGGCCAACTGCTCTCATTTCCTTTGTTTTTATTGACTCTTGTAGGATCCACAGTACAACACTGCCTTGCTATATATGTATATATATGCATGCATGCATCCATCAATCCTTCTTTAATTTAGTAAATAATGTCATTTGTTAATAAATCATATGGTTATTCCATGTTAAAAGATTATATGATGTTCTTGTAATCAACAGAATATATGACATGCTTCTTCAGCCATTCTTTGTTTATTTGCTGTTTGTGGTAGTGCGGTTGTGCAGTTGTGCAGTTGCAGTTTATTTGCTTCGCCAGCCATTCTGTTGGGCTGGTGTTTATTTGCTTCTTCAGCCATTCTGTGTTTATCTGCTGCCTCCCCTCCAGTAGTTTATGCTTCCCCCTTCCTGCTGGATCTTTCTGATGAGGCTGGCAGCTTTTGGAGATGTGCCAAGTATCTTGAGTATGTCCTCTTCTTCCTGCTGTGGCAGTGGTTTCTGCCAGCCCGGAGTCTGGAATTCTGTAGCCTCTTGTTGGTTGTGTTCTCCCTCCATTCGCTTCCCAGTTTTGTCTCTTGGTGTAATGGTAGCTTAGATTTGTCTCTGATTAAATTAAGCTGCTTTGTGTTTTGTTCAACTTGATCTCTTCTGTCAGGCTTGCTATGTTTTGTTCAGCTTGAATATTGTCTAAGTTCTTTTTTTTTTTCTCTTTTGGTTCTATTCTATCCAATTATTTTAGTTTATATCACTGTGGTTTCCTTTTGCAGCCTGAGCTTGCACAGCGTGTTGAGAAGGATTTGTTGAACATCATGAGCGGTGGAACAATCGAAAATGCAGATATCCTTAAATATTATAAAGGAAATATCAGAATTGCTGTCAAGCCTAGAAAATGAAGAGAACAAACTCATTTTTTTCGAGTATTTTGTAGATTTCTGAAAGTCATTGTCACTGTAAGCACAGAAACATGCCCAGATAATATATGGAACTAAAAATTTAACATGTTCAACTGGACCTAACATTTATTTCTTCAGCATTTTGTTGGATTAGAGAAAGCAGCTCTATTTTTTGGTAGATCCAATTGATAGGCAGTACATTATTTTTCTGAAATTTGAAATTTTCACTGGATGAACTGTTTTGGAATGATTTAAGCATCTGTCATTGCATAAATGTGTCACACTCAAATAGGTTATAGAAAGAATATGGAGGTTTTGAAGATGTCTGCATTTGTTTATAGCTTTTAAGTATCTTCTTGATTGAATGTTGACATTGTATACTGATGATTTTAACCCCTTGGTAGATTGAAAATTATGTCCAAACTAATGTGCTGACTACCTTTGAAGAGGTGTCAAGTGAGTCAAGCCGTTCTATAACCCTTGTTGAAGACAACCTAGTGTGCTGACTAACTTTTTCACCTTGTTAGATTGAAAATTATGTCCAAACTAGTGTTAGGGTCTTTATATAATAGCAAAATCTTGCTGGGTTGGGCTGGAAATGCAGCTGCAAATACACCTGCATATCTCTTGTGGAAGAATTATTGTCATCAATTAAAGGTATCAATGGGCTGAGCCGGGCCATATTGACTTAGACACAGCCCATCAAACCTATAGGCCGAGCCTTAGACCTATATAGTGATAGACTTTCAGATTGGATTGGCTTGATTTATAAAAAATTTTAAAGCTCAAGACCGGCCTTATTTACATAAGGTCAGATTGATTCATTAATTTTAACAAAAAAATAAAATTTTATATTATAATTATTAATTAATTAATTATTTTTTTAATTTTGTTATTAATTATATAAATAGTAACAAATCAAACCAACTTATGTTTAGGCCTAAAGCCTAATCCAAAATGCCCATAAATGGGATCTGATATGCTACAATAAAAAATTGAGCTTTTTTTCTGTGCCTAAGCCCGATCCAATTGACACCTTTATAACTTCCTTGTTCAAACTTATAGACTCCATAATTTTGGTTGTGTAGCATACAACAAAAAACATGAATTTAATTGGGCAGGCAAATCCAGCTATTGGTCTGACTTAATGCTGGAAAATCCTGAAACTTTCGATGATTTCCATGTGGGAGAGAAGAGAAGTGTAGATTTAAAAGCGAGATCTGACCTTCCGTAGTACTAACATATGCTTTAAATTTCAATTCGGTGAGAATGGGGGTTTGCATTGGGAGTCCAACTTGCTATTTGTAAACTCAAACAGTAGGTGATTTGGGTACAGAATCCAAGAAAGACATGCTGTCAAATGAAGACCGACAGCTTCATCTTTTATATTTCTATTTTTGCAATACTTCAGAAATAGCACCACTGATCTGGTAGTACCATTATGAGCAAGCAACTAGTGTAGAAGCATCCTCCAAGCATGAGATGCAGCACGCCCATATATGCCCAAATCCATTAATACACAAGAGACGGTTGGTGGATATTTTATTTGAAATTTGGTATTGAGATGTTTAACTGGATTTAAGTCAAATTTATTTAAATTAAAAAACAAGTTTAGTTTAAATTAATCTAAAAAGAGTTTGATTTAAGAGAATTTAAGTTAAATTTGAATTTGAAGGTTAAATATTTTTTAATTCGAGCTTAAAAAATGTTTGATTCATTAAATTCATAGACTTAAAAAAATTTAAATATAAATTAATTAAAATAATATCTTTTCGATTAATATATATTAAGACGATATCATTTTAGTTATTTTTGTTTTGTTTGATCCAATATTATAACATAATTCAATTGAGTTTGAGAGAGTGTAGACCCAACTACCCACTCTCTTTTCTTGTTACCCTTTTTACTTCTATCCATTTCCGAGCAATAAAGTTTAGGGCATATGGAGTCAAATAGGGCTGCAATATGGGGCATTCTTCTTATCTGTTGGAGGCAATGTTGTATAATGTTACAAAATCTATGATCAAGCCTTTAAATGGTAACCATCAGACGTCACATGCATCCGCACTCATATTTTATTTATTTTCCAACTAATAATTCGTATTATGAGGGGCTTATATATTTTATTATAAGCACAAACATAATCACTATTATTTTTAATTACAAAGTACTAAACATGTTTCCGTATGTCTATAGTATAAAATACTCATGGTACATCTATGTACATGTAAAAGAAGACAAAGCAAGCTATAATTGAAAACATTGGCTTAGCCAATTGTTATGCGAATAGTTGTTTAATACAAAACCAAACATGGCTCTGGCCCTTCTTTGTTTAATTTGTCTAGCTGTGGATGTTCACCAATAATTCATTTCTCCCTTGTAAACAGTGACGGATTGTCTCTGTCTTTTTATAGACGAAGACACACGAGAGACGAAAAGACAACGATCTCTCTTCATCAATAAGGATATTCTTTTGTTTCATTTTTAGACAATCACTATCGTTATATTTTCGTTGAAGAGAGATAATAGAAAATCTAGAAATTTGGAGAAGAAAAACCATTTTTCAAAATTAAAAAAGTTGAACTAAAGTGAAATTATTAGTTTTCAAAATTTAACGAAAAAAATAAAATAAAATTATAATTTTTTAATATTATTAATAAAATGATGTTTTACCTTTTATTTTAATAAAAAATTCTGGTGATGGATAGGTGTTTGAGTTTTTTTAAAACTGACAGATATAAGTTTTTAAATAACATAACATTTTGTTTTCCACTTTTAAATATTCTAATAATTTTAATAATTAAATCTCATTCTCAATATTAAAATATAAAATAATTTTTAAAAATAAAAATCATGAATAATCAATAAAATTACAAACATATTAAAATACAACTATATACGGTATATAATAATTTTAACTAATATTAATATTTATCCTTCATCATTTCTTTAATTTAACTTTAATAAGTTCTATTACAATTAATATTTTTCTAAATATTCAGATCAATTCAAGTTATTTTGTGTCAATCTTAATCTAAACTAATCTAGTTTTGAATGGTGTCAAATTGACTCAAAATAAATTTCATATGGAAAAACTCAACTCTAGTTTAATTTTTTTATATGGTATCATTAAATTAATAAATTGTGTCAAAAATTGCTAGGATCAAGTCTGCAACCTTAATAATAATTTCTATAGTAACATACACCTACAAACAAAAAGAAGAAAACATTTGTGATAGTTTAGTTTAAGGAATGTTTTATTATTAAAATTAGAAGATTATCTTAAAAATTATTAGATATAAATTATTATTTTGTTTAATAAAATTTGATAAACTGAATAGATATAAATAATTATTATGTTTGATTATGGATAATAAAAAAATACTAATATATTATTTTACTTAAATATCTTTAAGTATAATTATTCTAAAATATTTTTTATATTATTTGTTATATTAATTGAAAATGAGATTATTTTTGTGTTAAAAAAATTAATAAATAAGGATATAGTTATAACAAAATAAAGATTATTTGATAATTTTTTAATACTTGAGATGGAAGTAATAATCAGATTATCCTTTATATTACATGTCATATCACTATTGATAATAGAACATTATTAAAATCTTTTATTATTTATAAACTAAATAAAATAATATAAATAATAAAAAATAAATTATCAAAATAATCAAACGCTTATAGTCATCTTACAGATTTTTTAAATCATTATAATCTCTATATATTTATATATATAGATTAAACTATATGAAGGAAACATGGGTGGGTAACCAGCATTATATATAATAAAGATCAGCTCAAGCAATGAACACATGTTTTCTGCAACAATATTTTCTTTGTTTCCCATCTGGCATGCACTGACCTCTTCTCCAGTGAAGCCATCTTCCCGGAAACTACTCCAATTTTTGTTCATTCTTTCTGCAACCAATAATCCTTCTTCACAATATTTAGCAAATTGCACAAGTCAACCCCATTTTTGGCTTCACGTTAAAGTCAACCCAGAAATTATATATGAAAATAGTTGAATATTACACTTGTTAGCAAGATCAAGTCAGCTCAGAAAGAGCTTAGAAATTGTATTAATCATAGCTTGTTGCTTACGCTCCATGGTGTCAAATGTTTTGATGCGACAAGTAAACAATTTGGAAGGAATTTCCAAGAGAAAATATGATTCAGTTTTCTTCAAACTATCTAGCTAGTCTTTATGGATGGTTGAACAATTACAAGTAAATACATTTTGTTTGTTCATATTAACTCTTTCCGGGTAATTGTTATAATAATTTTCCAAGAAAATTTATGCCCAATCTTGACATGAAATTTGTTGAATAATAATAATAATAATAATCTTAATCACTTAGGAATATACTCTTGCATCATTTAATTTTATGTTCTTATTCGAAAATATTAATAACCCATTTAAGATTTTTAAAAAAATTTAATCACTTAGGAATATACTCTTGCATCATATAATAATTTAATTAGTAGCATGATTTATTTTAGGTAGGGTGAAGGACTATTTTTCATCCAAGTTTTAGTGTAAAGATAAATATATATTTGTAGAATTTCAAAAACCTAAACACTTATCTTTGAGCTAATTTCTATTAGAGGTAAGAATAAAATTGTTATTTTACCACTAAACTAGAAAAATTTATATTATTTTCTCTTCTTAATTTATAAAACTAATAATTTCCTTTCATGATTAAACTTGAAAAAACTACATTTTTCGTTAGGTTTTTTCTTCCTTCTTCGATGACCGGATGTTGTTCCCACCATCAGCCAACCTTTTCACTGTCTTTTTCTTCTGTTGTCGATCTTTCCACTGGACTAATGTCATCTGACAAAGATGAACTATCTTCATCCGATGACAAGATAAAGACGATTTGTTGTCTTCGTCACTTTGGTCGAAAAAAGATAAATCATATTTATTTGACTGATTAATCGACATCAGACGAATCTCTTATTGTCAATTAGTCTAAATCTAGATCGTTTTTAAAACTTTACAAATATGTATTTATTTTTATATTAAAACTTCATAGAAAATAATCTTTTGGCCCTTTAGGTAATTTACCTATTAAAACAACTTGTTAAACCGGTTAGAATATAAATCATATTTGTCCACGCTACCAACAAACTTGGTCTCATTTAATAAGAAGAACTGGGGATTGGATAAAAAGGCCAACAACCAATTTGACCTTTTCTTTAATTAAATTAATTTCTTTATACAAATTTATTTCCGCTTGCACTTTTCTATTTGTATTTTGACAAATCGACTCTAAGCAAGTCCCATTTATTGACAAGTTGAATTCCTTGTATAAACAAAATCTTTGCCAGAGGCTTGCTTGACAAGTTCTATGATAACGAACAGTGGCCCATTTTTACCTCTTTTTGGAATTTGCAAAATTCTGTGTAATGACGAGTCAATTTTTTAGGGGAACATCAAATCATCAATAGTCAAATTTCTTCGTATATATAAATATTAATTTATTTAAAATTTGATTAATTTATTAAATTAAAAAATTATTATAAATTAATAAATTAAGTTTATATAACTCTAAATAATTATATTTTATAAGATTTTAATATTCTTAAAATTATGTTTTATATTACTTAAAAGTATATAATAATTTAATAATAAATTAAATCGATTAATTATTCAATTAAATCAATCGAAGTATAAACAGATGAGATAACAAATTCAAACCCCTAATCCGATTTGAAAAAGATTGCACTTTATCTACGCAAATGATTTTCATTAAACAAAAATTAGCACCGGCAATTGCTTTGCTTAAAAGTTGTAGTTAAGTAGAGATGATTTCTAGAACATCTATCTCTCTATCTAGAACCTTGATTTGATGACAGCTAGATTTGAAAAAGAAGAATAAAAAACATAGTAATAATCTAACAAGCAAACTTTTAACTTTTTAATATACTTTCAAAGCTCAAAACCCACAACCCATTTGGTAAAATTTCCCTAAATCCAAACAATTTCTTCAAAAGCCATAATTTTCTATTTATAAAGTTTAGGATGAATTTTTGTCCTTAATTATATACCCACCTCAAATAGTGTTGATTAGAACAAAAACTTGATTATTATCTAAATTGTGAGGTGATTAACTTTATAATTAGATTATGGGATTAAGTTTAATCTTGTAGTTATGACATGGGCATACCTACCAACATTGTAACTTAGAAGTCAATTACATAAATCATAAATCAATAAAGTGCATGTTTGAATTTAAATATAAGTTGAATATAAAATTGAAGGAACACACTTTGGTGCAACAAAAATCTATTGGACCATAAGTCAATTGAGTCCTCACGGGGCAAGACTTTTTTATACACAAAATCAAAATCAAAATCTAGAGGGTCAGTCTCAATGCAAATATAAATTCTTTTGCATGCCCAAACCAAAACCTACTCTACGCGCAAACTCAACACCGAACATTTAATTTAATTGTAATTTAATTATATTATAATTTATTTAAGATAAGGAGGTCAATCCTAGGTGACACATTCAAAACTTTACATCATTTGTGGGCCTTACCTCTGTGTTCAGTCAGTGAGCGCCGTCCGATCAATCTTGGGAATATAGAATGACGGTGTTGGGCGGTATGATGGTCTTCGTGGGGCCTCACTTAAATTTTTTTTTTTTTAAATTTTGGGCAAGCTCATATTTCATAACCCTAAAATGGTTTCAAATTCACCTTCTATGTATTTTATTTGACCCTTCAAAAACGATTTTTGGTTTGGAAAGTGAATGCTTTGGAATTAGAATTAGAAATAGAATTTAAGTACTGGAAAAGTCTCGGTTTGATTTACACAATTGACTACAAAAAAGACTAAATACTGAAGCAAAGCTAGATATTAATTAATTTTATGAGAATAAATTTAAAAAAGAAAAATATAAATGATTAAATATGATTACAAAAATTTAACATAGTTAGATTAAAATCAAAAATCAATTAATTATATAAATAATTTTCAATCCTTATAAAAGATATCAATCTTCATCTTTATTATGGGGATAAAAATGATTATTTGTCCTCTTTTTGTTAAAAAAAATCTTCTCTTCATCCTTGTTCTTGTTCTCACAAAAAAAAAAAAACTCCTCTCTATATTTTTTAAATACAATAAATAATAAAATTAATTAAAATTAAAACTAACTCTTATTTTAAATATCACAAATATTAGATATTAATTATTTTAATATATACAATAAAAACATAAATAAAATTTTAAAATATAAATAATTTAAAACTATAAAAATATATTAGTATTTTAAATACAAATATTAATATAAATAGACAGAGATAGGGATTGGGGGGATGGAGAGAGGAGAGGATATATGTATTCCTTTTTTTATCGCAGAACCCCCTCCTTATTAGGGTCAAAGAGGATTGAAGACTTTAAATTTGAATCGAAATTGTCATTTTTAGTTTTATCCGGTCTTATCAACACATTCTAAATGTAAGAAAACACAATAAAAAATATTGAAGGCCTAAGTGATATTTTCATGATAATTTACAAATGGCGAGTGGTGAGTGGTTTACTTAGAATTCTGTGTACCAAAAGAAGGATAACGTGGTGGAAATCAAAAGGCCATCCAACAAACGCCAGCAAAGTCAAATTTTCAACGTTGACTTTGGGTGCTTGCTGTTTTGTCTGTGCTTAGTATGCCGTGCACCGCAACAGTTAGCCTGGCCATTCTCTGCACATGCAGTTCACTGCCGTCGGTGCTCCAAAGCAAAGCGCGTTCATTTGCAGTATTTAGTCACAGTAAAAAGTGCTTACACATGGCATTAATTTATTCGCCTACTTGCTCTCCAGCTCCTCTGTGCCGTGACTGTGGCCGTCTATCACTTTTTGGACTTCCATTCCCTGGCGCTGGCAGAAAACAGTTGACCTCTTTTATCTGAAAATTAATAATTTAATCCAGTAAGTTAAGTAGAAATTAATAATAAATAATTTTCGGTTTTATATGCTCCATGTCCATCCATGAGTGAGGTCTCAGAATCGGACTCAGATTGGAACAAGCATTTAATCGTTTACTCGAGGATTCATTCAGATTTTGAACTTTATTTGAGAAGAAATAACTCAAAAGACACCTAAATTTGAAACCAAAATTCGATAATGGAAAATGAACTTGAGTTTGTTGCATTGCATGTGAAATTTAAGCTCTTTGATTGGTGAAATATTCAGATTTTGATCGTTATATTTTTAAGAACAGACACCCAAATTGAGAACTAAAATCTGATGACAAGAAAGAATTTGAAATTGGCGTGAGATTAAAGTTAGAATTTTGCATTTTTTCCTTGGTGAATCATTTTAATTTTGGTCTTTTTAGTTTAAATAACTATTTCCCCCCAATGTTTGATAGAATGACAATTTACACCCTTCAAATTTGAAAAGCCACTTTCACATATTTGTTAAAACATCTAGTATATATATATATATATATATATATATATATATATATATATATATATATATATTTATAAAATTACTAAAAAGGCTAAAAATCCTCAAGCCAAATAATATTAACCCCAAAATTTTATTAATTATATATTTTACCTTAATTCATATTAATTTGAATTAAAACTAATAAAAAAATAATTTTAAAATTAACTACATCGGTGCCCACATCGAGAATTATACCAATTTGCTACCATTTCAAACAAAAATTATTCCAATAGGCGTGATTCTTAAGTTTATTGGTGATAATTAATTTTTAAATTTATTTATGGTGACATAAAAAAAATAAGATTTAATGTAAATTATTTGTATTATTAAGAATTTTATTATAAAATATTTAAATAAAATAACATAATTTTTTTTACTATTAAAATTAACAGATAAATACGTGAGATAATGACCCCCGTATTTGTTGAAGCTTGGGGGGTAAGGTACCATCATAAATGAGGAATGAGTCCAAGTCCAACAAGTTCTTCTTGGTAGATTAATTATAATTGACTATGACTTTAAAGTAAAAAATTAAATCAAAGTCTTGTTCGTATTTCATGAATTGATTCTACTCTTTATATTTCCAACAAAATACTTCCTCAATTCTTACTTGCTTTTACTTCAACAACTTGACCATACCAATTAATTAAATTAAGATTTCAGAATTATTCAAAGAAATTGTTAGAAATTCAATACAACTTATAAAAGAACTATACAATTTCAGCTATTCGTATATACATACATACATTAATCTATTAATCCTAGTTAGTAAAAAAAAGTAAATTATTCCCATTCTCATTTAATTCGTATTTTAAATACGTTATTTTAAATTTTAAAATTCAAAATTTATTAAACATGTATTTTATTTTGTTTTTCATTTTAAATGTGTATTTTTATTTTTTATTAATTTTTTAAAATAAGAAAATATTCTTTATATTTTCAATTAATTATCTTAATATCGTAGATATAAAATAAAAAAATCAATTTTTTATCATTTAAATCTCCCGATAATTTTTGGAGGTGATTGAATTTTGATTATATATTATGTTTAATAATCAATTAAATACTTTACATTTAAATTATTGACCAAAAAATCTATAAAAATTGTTAAAATTATTATATTTTTAAAAAAGTATTATTAACTATATATTGTATTAAATCCGTATATATATATATATTTTGTATCCAAATTTTATAACTTTTTTTTATAAATATATTTATTATTTTATCATATTATACTTATATAATGTTTATCTCATTTTGTTCCATTCTCGTATTTACTAATTAGACTTTTAATTAAGAAGTTGTGTCAAAATTTCAGTAAAAAATTGGAAAATATAAGAATTTTTAAGTTTTTTGTTCCTTTTCCAAAAACACAAAAAATTAAAAATTAAAAAAAATGAGGAATAAGCTTCATATTCCTGCTACATAGTCCTCTCCACGTGTTTGGAATCAACCTTCTCTCTTCCCCCCTGAAACTCAGCTACACTTTCTGTCCCTCTCTCTCTCTCTCTACACACCTATTTATATATTCACGTCATTTAAGCTGAACTACCCTCATTCAATCTAAGGACGAGCTTAATGAAGGTAGCTTTTTTATTTTAGCTTCACATATAAAAAGAGCAACCGAAATCACCCAAAATCTCCACCGGAATTCTCTTGACATTATTATCCAATCCACACTCCTCAAATCAAGGTATAATGTTAACTCCTACTTGCAAAGCCTTGCTCCTTTCTTTCATTTGGTACTTGTTTGTGTGTTTCTGTTGCTTGTTCAGCGCTTTGGAAATGGTAGATAAATGTTTTGGTTCTGTTTTCTTTGGTTTGTTTTGTTTTATTTTGCAATGTTGGTTTTGTTTGTTTTTTATTGCATGGTAATGGGTTGGTCTTGTTTATGGTGTTTTTTGTTTCTGGATTTGTTTTCGAGTAAAGTGTGTTTGAGATCCGAGGCTTTTGTTCATGGGATTATTTGGTCATTGAAATCTTTCATTTGAACGTTCTTTAAAGTTTAAAGCTTGCTCCTTTGTTCTGTTTGGTTTGGTGCTTTTCATTTTTGTGTTGTGTGTTGAGTTCATTGTTTAGACTTGTTAACTGTGCATAGACATGATGTTGATATGCTTTGTTTGTTTGTTTGTTTAATTTTATTTTATTATTTGCAATCTTGGCTTTGTTTCTCTTGCTGATTCTAAAATGGGTTCCTTGTTTTTTGTTATTTTTCATTTTGTTTCTGTTTCTGTTTTTGCTTCTGAAATGGTTTTTGAACAAAGGGTCTTCTTGGTTTTGCTCTAGATCTTGATGATTACATGAAAATGGGATTATTTTGTTTTTGTTTATGTTAATGAAATGATTTTGGGTAAAGTGTGTTTGAGATCCAAGCTCCTTGTTTGAGCAAATAGTCTTTCGTTTTGATTTTTTTTAATGAATTTTCATTAAGTTTAGCAGATCAATGGACTTGTTTTTGTTAAATAATTCTTACATCTTTAGATTTATGTTGTTTCTTGTGGATTTATTTAATGATAATTGATTTAGTTTCTGATAGCTGGGAAAGTTTTGTTCTCAATATATACATTTTTTGTTTTATGTTACTAATTTTCGAGTATTGTCTTATTGTTGCAGGAATCTAAAGCAGATAAGTGGAAATGGGGGTCAATATGTCCTGCCCATTTTCTGAAGACAGTGATTTTGAAACTGGCTTAGAATCAGTCATAGTTAAATCCATTAGTTTTGGAGATGAGGAAGTAAAAACTCTGGTTCGATCCATCAGTTTCAAAAGCGAGGATATGGAACCAACAATATTGAAATCCTTGGGTGCCGGAAAGATGATAAAGGAAGGATCTGTTAGCTTTAAAGAAAGTGAATTGGAAGTGATGATCTCCCGTTCATCTTCTTTGACTGACAAAGAAAAGGATGAATCTATTAAATTAATTACGAAAAAGAGTTTCAGAATGGAAGACTATTCTCCAAGATCGGATGATTCTGCTGAAACAGTCCGACAATTACCAGTTTTGGATCCCTGTAATACCAAAGATCAAGCTGCAATCAAATTACAGAAAGTGTACAAAAGTTTCAGAACCAGAAGGAAGCTTGCAGATTGTGCTGTGCTTGTTGAGAAAAGCTGGTGTGTATATATTGTTTGATATGTGCTAAACTTGCCTTTTCACAAATTTTGTATGTTTGTACCTGATTCTAATGCAACAATTTGTGCTGTTTATAGGTGGAAGCTCTTAGATTTTGCTGAACTCAAGCGGAGTTCTGTATCGTTCTTTGATATTGAGAAACATGAAACTGCCATTTCTCGGTGGTCAAGAGCAAAAAACAGAGCTGCTAAGGTAAGCTTCTGATAGATAGAAAATTGATTTCATATGATGATTATGATTTGCTTCTAGTGTCTGACTGTTCTTTTGATTTCCAGGTTGGAAAAGGTTTATCAAAGAATGACAAAGCTCGAAAACTTGCATTACAACACTGGCTTGAAGCAGTAAGTCAATTTCATTGTTGTGAACTTGGTATGCAAATAAAGTTAATGTATAACTATTTCTATGTTGGCTTTTACTGATCATTTTTTATCATTCATGTTATACAGATAGATCCAAGGCATCGTTATGGACATAATCTACGCTTCTATTTTGAAAAATGGCTTCTTAGCAAGAGTAGAGAACCCTTCTTTTACTGGTGACACTCTTTAACCTAAACCTGTCTTCTTGTTAGAACTATATTTCCAGAAGTCAAGAAATTAATAGTAAAAATACTTGTTTTGAATGCAGGCTAGATATAGGGGAAGGAAAGGAAGTAAATCTTGTTGAAAAATGTCCTCGGTCAAAGCTTCAGTCGCAGTGCATCAAGTATCTTGGACCTGTGAGCCTCCACTTTTCTCATACTTTATCATAAGATCTAATATCATCTTAAAACTTTGCTGATAAAGTGACTCCCATGTACAGATGGAAAGGAAGTCCTATGAAGTTCATATAAAGGATGGCAAATTCTATTACGAACAGACAGGAGAGATCTTGCACACATTTGATGACGGCGAAGCTAAGTGGATTTTCGTCCTTAGCACATCAAAAACCTTGTATGTTGGTAAAAAGAAGAAAGGGACATTTCAGCATTCCAGTTTCTTGGCTGGAGGAGCCACAATGACTGCTGGGAGATTAATTGTCGAAAATGGTGGGCTTAAGGTATAGCTACAGTACCAGTTTGTTGATTTTATTTTACTTACTTATGCTCTCTTTTATATTCAGTCTCTAATGATAATTTTCTGTCTCATCTTAACAGGCAGTTTGGCCTCACAGTGGTCATTATCGGCCTACAGAGGAAAATTTTAAGGACTTCATTTCATTCCTTAAAGAGAACGATGTTGATATCACAAATGTCCAGGTAAGAATATAAAGGTGTAAATTCTTTTTATGGTGTGCTATAAGTTTCTTAAATTGAGATTAGCAAGTGAGCTCAATCTAAACTGCCGTATTTTCTTTTGTTATCAGATGAGTCCAATAGATGAAGAAATCTCACATGATAAACAAAGTTCCAGTTTACATATTAGGAACCACTCTTCTGAAGAGGACATGACTCGGGTGTTTGATGGATTAGAGACTGATGAGATCAATGCTGAAGAGTTGAGTGAAGAAAAAACCACTTCAGTGGAACATACAACATCTGCTTTATCAGAACTACCCAAGTTGGGGAGGTTCAGCAATTTTAGTAGAAAATTGGTCAGTCTTGAAATACCGAAAAAGAGCAAGCTGTTCGAGAGAGTAGAGAGTGACAATCCAGCTGGTGAGCCGAGCGACAACAAATTATCAGCAGAGTCTCCAGTGGCTCATTCACATTTGATGGAAAAAGCAGCTGCTGCTTCTGAACAGAACAACACGGATGCAAAGCAAAACCAGTCAGACGAATTGCAAATAGAAGCGGTTCCTCAAGAAGCAATTCTCCAAAGAATTAATTCACTCAAAGGAATGAAGTCATATCAACTGGGGAAGCAATTGTCTTTCAAATGGACAACAGGAGCAGGACCGCGCATAGGCTGTGTGAGGGACTATCCATCTGAGCTTCAATTCCGAGCTCTGGAGAAGGTAAACTTGTCTCCAAGAAGTGCCACTTATTTAAGATCTAAGCTACGCTTTAACAACTTGGGTGGCGCAAGCTCACCGATGGGTCCTGGTGGCAAACTTGAAGCAACTGTCAGTCTACCAGTGCCTGAAAAAGGAAACTTTTAACCATAGCACCCAAACATATGTTAGTTTCACGTAGTAGATGATCAAATTCTTTTCTGTGAATAGAGAAGACAGGAATTATTTTAGTTCTTTTCAATTACAATACTGTAAACACTTTTCGTTCTGTTCATTCACCTTATGCAAGATGTAACAAAACTTGAGGCTTGATGCCCTTTCAATACAAAAGAAATCACCATTATTTCTTATAGTTGCATTTGCTTTTGATTTCGGACCCATTACACATTCGAGCTTTGTCCATTTGCTGCAAAAATATTCTGTTCTGTACTAAAGATAATGCACATCCAAGTTTCCGAGAAAATCTTTCTCCACGTAGAATATATGACAAATTCAATAAAATTATAGGTACATATTTTTGAGTATTTAATTAGATATTCAATGATATGTTATTATATAATTGAGTTATTTTAAATTAAAGATAAAGTAATATTTATATTATCTAAGTATTCAATTGGATACTCGAAATTGAGTATCCACAACATTGTTCTAACAAATTAGAGACATATACTAGAGGATTTCGGATTATAGTACACCCTCACCAGCCCATTGTGCTTATCAATTGAATAGTCTAATAACGTGTTTGGATTACGATAACTCAAGTGGTCCATTGTTTCCGATTTTGTAAGAAGTCTATTAAACTTTATCAATTATAGGATGGAGAAATCATAATAAGATTTCCATTAAGTGAACCTACGGAAGGAAGGATCATTGTTGAAACTTGCTTAACAAAACGATCCACAAACTTGCGCTTAATATTGGGGGCTTGTTGGCCTAATGCCTGCGTGCTCCCACCCATGCTGCATTCGGCTTATGTTGCATGTGTGTCCATGCGTGCGTCTCTTTGCCTCTTGCGATATCTTAATGAACCGCAACGCTGAATTGAGCCAAGGAAATTACTAAAAAAAAAAAAAAAAATTCGGATTATGGTAAAAAGAAGTTTCATTTGAATATTTAAAAAAAAAATATAAAAAGGGAAATATTTTCAATGTTTGATAGGTGCATGCATGTGACATTATTGAAGCACATCAACAATATCAAATGGAATTATTTGTCTTATGGGATAGAACCAATTGCATAACAAAATTTTGTTTGCAATTCCAAAAATGAAATAATAATTAAAGTAGAGAAGATAAGATGTTGCTCCCCACAACAATTTGTATTTTTTTGCTTTCACTTTTAGCTTGCCTTTAATAGGAAACAACATAGTTGAGATAATTTGTGAGTTAATAGTAATTTACATCTAGATTTGTTTAATAAAATGATTAAACCCCTACACATGAATTTATTATTATTAATTCCTTCTTTTGAATGAACCATTTTTAATTTTATTTTTCAAAATATTTCAATCTTGAAGAATTTTTGGACACAAACTTTGTGGGACACCTTTTGGGTAAGCATTTTGGACCTCAAAATTTTTAGATTAAGCCCAATTGAGTATAGCCCAAACTATTTATTTTGCTTTGAAAAAAAAAAGAAATTAAGATGTTTGAATTTGAAAATTTCCATAAAAGCCTAAAATATATGTTCTTCAAAAATAAAATAATTGCAAAACTTAAAATTTGAAAAATCATTCACAATCTGTCTCATAATGGTTTGAAAGAACTTATGGTTGGTAGGTGACAAAAAGACAAAAAGACAAATATATATATATATAAATAAAATCATATGCATTATGAGATGTAAAGACTAGTTAAATAAAATTTAACAAAAGAAAAACATGTTAAATACGTGTTATGATTTTTTTCGATACGATAAGTCTAACGTATCTTAAACTTTACCAACTACCTCATCAACTCTTATACATAATATGAATCATATGTGTAATATAATATTACATTTTTTTTTATTTTACTAAGTAAATAAGTATTATACATTAAGCAAAAGAACACAAACAAAAAGAAAGCATCATAAAGACAAGTTAAGCTCGATCGACCTTAGGCAAAGGTAACCAACACGCAAAGCCAAAAGAAAGCCAAGCAAGAACACAACCCACCTCTAGGTCATTGTAATAATACAATGTTATACCACCAACAATATCACCACTCTTAACAATTTATATTATTTTATGTGAACATATATACGACGGCTTAACTAAGAATTTTAGTTAGCGATGGTTAAATATTAAGCTAATTAAATTTATAATAAAAGTAATTTACTAAAAATAAATATAATTATTGTGATGCTACATGTTATAAAAAAGAAAAAGAAAATAATTTAATCTAAAAGGGTTAACTTTAAAATTATACATAGTTATCAATTTTATAATTACCTCAACAATTCCTCGTATTATAAAAATATTGTATAATTGTTTCATTGAAAATAAAAATGATTTGATAAAAAAAATAATCCAATTATTAGTTTATTGGAATCTGTTGTAATTTTCAAATTATCAATGAGATTAAATTAAAAGAAATAATTGTATCCATTTAAGAATATAAATTACAAAATTAGTCCTTTTTTTTTAAATATAAAAATAACAAGATAATTACTTTTTTTTTTTAATTTAAAAAAAGGAAAGTGATGATTGAAAAAATAAAAATATGAAGACTAAAGATTCTTTAGAGCCTTAGGAAAATTCAACTCTTCATTTTTTCAATTGGGTAATAATATTAGAGTTTCACTTTTTTTTTTCTCTTTTCAAAGGGTGGGTCAAGTGATTCAACAATATGCAAATCAAAATTCTAGCTAAGCTTTGAATTTTTATGATATGTCTCAATATTTTCTTTTTTAATGGGATCACATGACTCATAAATAAGTTTTTATTTAATAATTCTCAGTATTATAAATTATGTATTATAAACATTAAATATATATATATATATATATATATATTTAATGTTTATAATTGCCAATTAAAATAAAAAAAAAATATTTTTAAATTTTAATGGGGTCCAGTGATCCCTATGGCTGCACTACTACAATTAGACCTTACACATATGCAAGGTGTGCTTATAATAATAATAATAATAAAAATAAGAATACCCGTGACTCTTGTTAAATAATGAACAATTTTTACTCTGCTTTTTGTCGTTATAATAGTTTATGTTGTGTAATGTTAAATTCATAATTATAATGTTATGTTGTTATTATTATTATTAAGATTTAAGTCAATTGATAAGGCCATATGGTGCCAAAACGGTCTTTTCTCCAATGATTTTACCAAGATTTTGCTTTCAAACTTTAAACCTGTGGTACCCCTATAGTTTACATTATTGACATGTAGATCCATGTAATATCAAATTAGTCACTTACTTCTCGTTTCTTTAGTTTTTTTTTTTTTCAATAAGATTATGTATATATATTTTTAATATATAAATATAAATATATATAGATATAATATCATATAATTGGGTGATTTTTAATTAATGATAAAGTCAAAAGACTTATTCCCACCTAAAGTATAGTGAAATCCTAAAATTTTACCCTTTAACTTTTAAAAAGTTAAATACTCACCCATAAATTAAAATTTATTAAAATTTTTAATTAGAGTTAAAGATAAAATCGTTATTTAATAATAATATTTAAAATAATAAAAAGTTTATATCATTTTACCCTATTGATTTGAAAAACTAATAATTTCTCTTTAAAATTAAAATTTAAAAAGTAACATTTTCCCTTCTACCTAGGGTTTCAAAGTTCATTGACAAATTTTTAATGAACGACAACCAATTTCTCTCCCTTTTGGTGACTTTTTTTTCTCCAACGTTTTTCTTCTAATTGACGATGTTTGAATTTAATAAAATCCAAACAAAGAGTTTTAACTTTTTGTTTTTAGACCTTTATTGTTTAGACAAAGTTAATTTTGTCTGGATAATGATGATGGTTTAGACGAAGAGTCATCCTTGTTTGGAGAAAGACAAGGATTTAAAAGATTTGTGTTAGAAACTATTGCATTAGTGCGATTCGTTTCTAATAAAAACTTTAAGGGGATTACTCAGCGGAGAGGATATAGGGGTTCTGTGTTTTAAACCCATTTAATATAAAATATTTATTTAAAACCCATTTAATAGCGAAAATAGCTAATGCTTGATTATGTATAATTAGTTTTTTTTTTTTGGTCTTTACCTCTTTTGCCAAATTTAAATTTTAATTAGTTTTCTTTACATCCACTTCCCTAATTTCAGATTTAATTAGGTATATTGTTTACATTCATTTTCTTCCATTTAAAATTTGATTAGGGTTTTATTTACACAACTTTTCTTCCTTTTCCAAATTTAAGTAGGTCTTCTATTTATGTTTTCAAAATTTAACTTTAAAACTTAGTTTTCTTCCACCAATTCAAATTCATTTGTGCAATTACATTTTCTATTACTTGACTAAAATATTTTCATCAAACAAAGAGATATTTTGAAATAACAAAAATTTAACAATGAAAAATTTTAAATATATATATATATATATATATATATATATATAGAGAATAAGTGTATTAAAAAATAATTATGTCATTTCTAATATATATTTTTTATTAAGGTTAAATTTGTCAAAAAGAAAGAAAACATCTAAAAGAGGGGGATATCCATCAATTGAATTTAATATATATTTTATAAAATCTCTAGAGATAATTTATTCATTAGATTTGTCAAATATAATCAATAATTAGATTTAGAGATAATGGTAGACTATATCGGATCATGCTATGTCTAATTTAACATAATTTACTGTGTTAAAACTTACCAAAAGACATATTTTGGTAAATTGTGTTGGCCTGTTTTATAAGTTATAACACATACAAAATATTGTAGGTCGTATCCCTATAAACTTTTTGACAAATTGATGTGTTTTATGAATAGGCCTATAATAAATTATTTTTCAAAATGCGAGTCATTCCCATTTGCCTTGGCATGACTTGCAATTTTATAGATCATGCCCTTTTTTTTTTTTCTCTGGCCGTGGGCTGGCACAAACTTTTTCCAACTTAGCATTGGAAGGTAAAAACTAGTGGCGTGGTGGGGAGGTAAACGGAGAATTCTGATGCAAGAGGGGCTAAACTTTTTATCAAATCATTCACAAAAGTATATCTAAATGATATCCTATTGCTTACGGCATTCAAATAGTTTTCACCTGCGCAGTGAAAGCAAAATTAGTGAAGTGTAAAGAAACAGACAAAAGTTTGTGAGAGTGATGAAATGTAATGTATGTTAGCTGAGCTGAAGTAGAGAACAAAAAGTTGTGTCCAAAATCCGTACACTGTAGTTAGTGGAAGAAAACTATGAAAACAACACCATTGGTTCGCTCAAAAGGACTCGAGTCTCAACCTTTGTATCATTCTCTAATTGTATTTCCAACGTTCAAAATTCACTCACTTTGTACCAAAAGTTGAACCCCTCACTCGTGCCTCCTTTTCTATCATCTCTTTCGTGACTTTATTTGAAAGCTTCAGGTATTCTCTCTTTCTGGGCTGTGTGCAACTGTTTTTCAACTCTAAACTTGCCACATTTTGCTGCTGAAATGTGTGAACTTTGGGGGAGAGAGCTGAATTCTCAGACACCTTTCAAGCATTTTGGAGGTAAGAGGTGTAAAGGTTGTTGCTTTCATGAGTTTGCTTCTGTTTTTGCTGTGATTCTGCTTCTGGGGTTTTGTTTTTGTGCGGTCTGTGATGAGTTAGCTATGGTTTCAGTTCCTCTGGGTTTCGAGATTTCTATGATTGATAGAAGTAAAACTTGGGTGTCTCAAAATGGAGTCTTTGCATTTGGTTTCTTGGATTTTAGTTCAAAAGATGGTTATGTTGATGGATATGGTGTGGGGGTTAGGTATAACTTGGGAGATAAATTTGCAAATTTGCCTATTTGGACTGTTGGTGGTGGGCTTAGAGTGCCTGAGAACTCCACAATTAGGCTGAATATGGATGGTAGGTTGGTTCTGGTTGAAAACCCTAGCGGTTTGATTGTTTGGAGTAGTAATACATCTAGTTTAGGTGTTCAAAAAGCTACTCTTTTGAACAGTGGGAATCTGGTACTAATTGGTAGTGGAGGTAATGTGGTTTGGGAGAGCTTTAATAGTCCTACAAGCACTCTCCTTCCTGGTCAGTCTTTCCATTTCCCTCAAACCCTTCGAGCTCCTTCAACAAAATCCATAACTAGTTATTATAATTTTGTGATACGCCGCTCTGGTGAGCTCGCCCTTGTGTGGGAAAGCAATGTGACATACTGGAGGGCTCATTTGACATCCTATGGTGGGTTTATCAAGGAAGCAAGATTTGATTCTACTGGTGTTTTGGGACTACTTGATGATAGTAGTAAAATTGTTTGGTCCATATCGAGTAAGGATATTGGAGATCCTTCTGTGGTTTTGAGGCATCTTAGGATTGATTCAGATGGGAATTTGAGGATTTACTCATGGGACAATGCTGCTCTTAAATGGAAGATAGGGTGGCAAGCAGTCGAGAATCAGTGTGATGTGTTTGGTTCCTGTGGTTTGTATAGCCTGTGTGGATACAATTCTAGGGGACCAATTTGTGATTGTCTGTATGAGAATCCTTTCAGTTGGGAAAAGGATTTTCCTGATGTGGATATGCCTAGTTCTGGGTGCCGAAAAATGGTGGACTTGGGGAACTGCAAGACAAATACCAGCATGATGGTTCTGAGGCATACTGTTCTTTATGGTCTTTATCCTCCTCTAGATGTTGATATGATGCTCAGTGAGCAAGCTTGTAAAGAGTACTGCTCCAATGACTCCACTTGCATTGCAGTAACTTTGAGGAATGATGGTTCGGGAGTTTGCACAGTGAAACGAACCAGCTTTATTAGTGGATATAGGAACCCCTCTACCCCTGCAACTTCATTCTTGAAGGTGTGTTTTGTCCCTGAGGCAGTTTCTGCTCAAGGAGTTCATCCGCATCATACAGCCAAGGCGATTCCTCTTTCACCCATAGAATTCACCGAACATGGGGTTGACAGTAAAAGTTTTCTAGGAGCTATTGCATTGATAGTCTTTGTGACAGGTTCGGTTTTTGTTAGCATTGAGATTCTTGTGGTTTTGTTCATTTATCGGAGAAGGCAAATTAAGGCTCAAACAAGAATCCCTTTTGGAAAGGATGCTCAGATGAACCCACATTACAGTGTTCTTATCAGATTGTCCTATGAAGAGGTAGTCGAGCTGACTGCCAACTTCGGGAATCAACTTGGCCCCTCTATTTACGAAGGTATACTACCCAACAAAATGCCAGTCATCGCTAAGGTGCTCAATTATGTAGCAACTGAAAAGGATTTCAAAATGGCAGTTTCTACCTTGGGTGCAATGCACCACCGGAATCTTGTGTCTGTCAAAGGCTTCTGCTTCGAGCTTAAGCACACATTTATACTATATGAGTATGTTCCAAATGGCTCTCTTGATAATTGGTTATTCAAAATGGAGCAGGTTCAGAAAGAGCAGAATTGGCGGCAGAGGCTTGACATAGCTTTTGGAGTTGCACGAGCCCTTGCCTATCTGCACTTAGAGTGTCAGCAATGTATTGCACATGGCAACCTGAAGCTTGAAAATGTCTTGCTAGATGAAAGTTTAGTTCCTAAATTGACAGATTTCGGGCTTAAAAGCTTACTTGGAAAAGAGGCAGCTTCATCTTCAGAGTCTCTATCCGAGAGAGATATCTACATGTTTGGAGAATTGCTCCTACAAATAGTGACAGGCAAGAGAGACATCAAGGACATCAATGTGCAGGATTTAACTAACAATATGAATAAAGAACTGAAACTAGAGGAGTCAGAAGGAGTAGAAAGAGCTGTGAGAATTGCCTTATGGTGTATGCAAAACCAACCATTTTTACGACCTTCCATTGGCGAAGTGGTTAAGGTATTAGAAGGTACATTTTCAGTAGACAGGCCCCCGTCAACATTTACTTTTACACAAGATCAGGTTGAAGAGTCTCAATCTTAATGGAGATTTGGAATTAGATTGTTAGATTAAAGTGACTTTGATCTTCTAATGGCAACAATGATTTGCTAACCATGTAATTTTCTTTACACCTTGAGTTTGCCTTGTAGGAGTCTAGAAATCTTCCAAGGTTCAATGTTTTTGCAGGATTGAGCCCTGGAATGGAATGCAAGAAACTTTGACATTGTAGGAACTCTTAAAATCTGAATCCAAAGCTTGTTTTTCATATCAATTGACTTCTTGTGTCTATAAAATGTTTTGAATACCACACAAAATAGCCATCCTTTTTTACTCTATTCTTTAACTGCTTGTGCATTGGGATGCTGCTTTACTATGAAACATGAATATGCAAGTGAAGCTTAAGATTGGCCTATAGGAATGCAAGTGGCCTAGGCGGATATTACGTTTTTTGATTGCTTTATTTCTGTGCTTCATTTATGAACTTTTTGAATATAGTTAATAATGACATAGTTAGGACAGATTCATTATATTTTTCTTCAAGTTATTGTCGGTAAAAACTGACAAAATATGATAAAAATTGACCATATTAAGAATCATCAGAAAATATTTTTCAATGCAAGTGTATGTGAAATTTATGGGTACAAAATTTGTGATAAATTTGACGGTACTCACCCTTAATCGGGTTCAATTCACTCTTAAGTATAACCGGCTTAGGAGAAACATGCAAAACGAGGAGAAATATTAATCAGCTGATCTTTCTCATCATTTTAATGCTAATTTGGTTATGAAATCATTTCGGCCACATAAAACAACCAAGAACCCGAAGCAAACTTGTGTCTCTTTCATCGTTTCATGCCATGTTGGCCAATTCACAACCTCAACCTAATTTAACTCTTTTCATCTCTTTTTAATTCATCACTTCAAATTATTCACAGTGCATGGGATCAAACTCAACCCATGGAAGCTCTCAAAGTACTTTCATTTTCTTCCTTTTACACACCCAAAGCAAAAACCTTTCACAAGCCCCGCAACATTTTCCTCCCCACTTCACATTTTTTGTCATCCAACAAAACCAACTCACCAAAAACCAGCAAACTCTTCACCAAATTATCAGAAACTGTGCAGCACCATGAGCCACAGCTGGAGGTTGGAGCTGCAGCTGAAGGAGAAGAGAAGTTTGCGTGGTTTGAAGAGTGGTACCCTGTGATGCCAGTGTGTGACTTGGACAATGGGGTGCCACATGCAAAGAAGATTTGGGGCTTGAGTGCACAAGCGTACACACCTGAACATGCATTGCTTTCTCATATACAAGTTCCTTTGGCTGTGCCTATATGTAAAAGCGTGCATAGGACATGCACGGGCATACACCTTTTGTTATGAACGATCATCAATTGCACCATCATGGTTGCACTTGAACTCTAAGAGTGTAATAATCTTTTTACATTGTGAAAGATCGTACACCTATTCTGTACGATCATCCATTGTGACAATGTATCATAGACGGTTGTGTGTGTCCTTCACACGAGCATCTGTTAGTCATTAGAAAAATTTAGGCTAACGGGCATATGAATCAGTCATCACTGTTCTACACTTATATATAATCATATTTTTGGATTAATAATTAACAGCCAAAGAGAATGACTCAAATGCATATGCCAAACATACATTGCAGAATGGTCAACTGAGACCATAGGGCAAATTAGTAGTAAGGTAGGATAATCAATTGCAAGAGCAGCCTATTGCCTTGTTCCCTGACTCATTCTTTAGGGGACATTTAGGCCATTGCAAAGAAATTAACTGTTGTAGTATATTGGAGAGGTATGGGGAGAAGTAAGGAATTACATAATAGGCTACTCAATCTGCCAAACAAATAAACCAAAGTGCCTGTCTACCTCTTCAGGAATTTTTTCAGACCTTACTATGAATTTTATATAAGTTCTACAAAAATCCCAAGGGAAATCAGTGATTTTTGTAGAGGTTGACATGTTAACTAATATGCTCATAATGGGCCTTACTCACCCTTTTTCAGTTTAAACAATAGCTCAGAGATTGCTTGACAATATGTGCTAACTTCATGGGCTGCCAAACACCATAAATAAAGGTAGAGGAATTGTATTGTTAGCAGATTTTGGCAGGAATTATTCCAATTGCAAGGAGTTTGGTTGCAATACTCCACTGTTTGCCATCCACAAACGGATGCTCAGACTAAAGTTGCTAACAAATGTTTGGAGAGGTACTTGAGGTGTATGGCAGGTGATCTTACCTACTCTTGATTTCACTGGCTTTCTTTAACCGAATTATAGTATAATACCAACTATCATACTAGTATAGCTATGTCCCCTTTTGAAGCCATGTATGGCTACCCCCACCATTAACATACCCTACTTTCCTAATGATTCTAAAGTGAAGGTTGTGGACACAATGTTATGACGGAGAGAAGCAGCAATGCAAATACTCAAGCATAATCTGCAGAGAGCATAGAACAGGATGAAAACCATGGCTGATAGAAACAAAATTGATAGGCTATTCCAGGTGAGGGACTGGACTAATGTAAAGTTGCAACCCTACAGACAAGTCACAATGCATCAGGGTAACACAAAAAATTGCAGTAAAGATATTTTGGACCTTTTCAAACTCAGGATGTAATTGGGAAAGCGACCTACAGACTCAGACTGCTGGAGGAAGCTTAAATTCATGATGTGTTCCCTGTATCCCTTCTTAAACCTGTCCATGCCCGTATTTTAGCTTCACCCTCACAACATCAATAGTATCACACTCCCCAACTCATGCTATATGCCATCTTGGACAAAAAACTGGTGAAAAGAGGAAATGCTCTAGCCTGTAAACTCCTTATACAGTGGCAAGGAGAACCAATAGAGACGACTATATGGGAATTTGCATATGAGATTCACTAGAAATTTTTGCTATTCTCCCTTGAAGACAAGGAAGCTGGGGAGGGGAGAAATTGATACAGACTTGAGCGAATAAGAGTGTAGAGGATGACGAAGAGATTCATAGAAAATTCGAATTCAAAGAAATAGGAAAAACGCAACTTTTCATTTATAGTGCAAAATGTAAACACCTACTGTAGCGGATTGTATAACAAAATCTCAAAAATGCAATGTGAAAAGTTAGTTTACACATTTCATCATTTTTGTGTGAATAGTTTCTCTCTCTCACAACTCTCAAATTCTTTCCATCTGTCTTCTTACTTAGCCTCTCACTTCACCAAATTATTCCTAAATCGATTTCCGATTGCATAGGAAGTGAGAATTTCGGCTTCAGTCATTTAACCATTGGTACCTCGAAAACTCAAAGGGTTTTTTCTGCGAGTTTAGTCTGTTAATAGTGATTCAGAATCTAAGATAAAGTCTAAAGGTCTAGTTGATGAAAACTAGGTGAATCTTTCTGTATTACAGGCTAGGTTAATCAAAAGATGATTATTTCCCTTGATTGGTTAAGTAAGCATACAAAGCAAGAAGAAACGTTTACTTGAGTAATTTATCAGCTGATCTTTCTCATCATGTTGACCTTAATTTAGTATGCAATTATTTCAGCCACATAAAAACACCTACCAAGAACCCAAAGCAAACTTGTGTCTCTCTCATGCCATGCTGGCCAATTCATAGCCTCTGCTTGATTTAACTCTTTTCGTCTTTTTTTTATTTAGTACTTAAAATTGTTTACAGTGCATGAGCTCAAGCTCATCCCATGGAAGCTTTCAAACTACTTTCATTTTCTTCCTTTTACACCCCCAAAGCCAATACCTTTCACAAACCCCCCAACATTTTCCTCCCCACTTCACATTTTTCGTCATCCAACAAAACCAACTCCCCCAAAACATGCAAACTCTTCACAACCTTATCAAAAGCTGCGCAACCCCATGAGACACAGCTGGAGGCTGAAGCTCTAGCAGAAGGGGAAGAGAAGAAGTTTGAGTGGTTTGCAGAATGGTACCCTGTGATGCCAGTGTGTGACTTGGACAAGAGAGTGCCACATGCTAAGAGGGTTTTGGGGCTTGATGTGGTGGTGTGGTGGGATAAAAATGAGAATGCATGGAGAGTTTTTGATGACTCTTGTCCCCACAGATTGGCTCCTTTGTCTGAAGGGAGAATTGACTAGTGGGGGAGGCTGCAGTGTGTGTACCATGGTTGGTGTTTCAACGGCTCTGGTGATTGTAAGTTTATCCCTCAAGCTCCTCCTGATGGACCTCTTGTAAGTTATCTTGATTTTAAAGATATATTCAATTTTAAGTGGAAGATTAACAGCTTAATTATTATATGTGATATCTATTTGCTTTAGTGTTGGTTTGTTTGATTCATTTTTTAGGCATATCTAGTTTTCTTGCGAATGCGTATCATGTTTATCTATATGCTTGTCCAATAACATCTAATCTAATGAATGACTAAAATGATTTGCGATTTTAGAAATGAACAACTATGCATCAAGATTCAACTTTTGGAGTAAATTTCCTTAATTTTAAGTGGAAGAATTCTTGTGTGCTATTTCAATGCTTTAGTTTTAGTTTTGTTTTGTTGGAATCTATGTTTAGGCTTAACTAAGTTTGATTTGGATTGTGTATCATGTTATCTATATGTCTAATTAATAATATCTATGTATTTTCCTTTTCTTTCACCTTATGAACTACCATTATGATTGATATGTTTTCAATCAAATGAATTTCTGTCAAGAATTTGTTAAATAGGTGCTCTGATGTCATATAAATGAATTCAAACCGTCAGTTTCTCCAATTAATTAATAGATTTTCTAACACTTAAAAGGTTTCTTTCCATTTAAAGCCACTTATATTCCATTTCTCAGCCACACTACTGCTTTTTTGCATTAGAAGGAAAATGAATGGCAATGTTCTATTCTCATATATCTATTCAACAGACCAGGAAGAATTTGGCTGTAAAATGTAATGGTGCAGTTGTTGAACTTAAAAGATCTCTATAACCAATAAATAATAAAGAAAAAAAAGAGTAAATCTGAAAAGCAAGCTTAAAGAAACGCTTGGCTAGAGTGAATTTTTGAGATTTTGTGTCATATGAAATAGATATTGCTACTTTATTAATCACTTAACATAATTTGATTTATAAATGGCTTGAATATCTTATATGATTATATATATCGTGTCCCAAATTGTGAGAGCTTTAGGGCAATGTAATTAGGTTGGAATAACCTTCCATTATAAAATTCTGGAAAAAAGACGACTTTAACTGATGTTTTCATCAGTCAAATTATGCAGGTCAACACATTCAAGAAAGCATGTGCAGCAGTCTATCCAAGTACTGTGCACCATGACACTGTGTGGTTTTGGCCTAACATTGATCCTCAGTACAAAGACATTGTTTGACTGATTAAGAAATCACCTTACATCCCAGAACTTGATGACCCTTCACATATAAAGCTGATGGGAAATCGAGAAATTCCTTATGGGTATGCCAAAACCTGGTCTTTCATTTTTCACTTGCATAAACTTGTACTTGAAATTTATGAAGTGCTTTGTTTTAGACTGTGGCACCCTTATTGTTGTTGCTCATTCTTCTTTCTTTAAAAAGAATAGCTTTACCGTGAACTTATGTATGACTAGTTAAATGTAAGTTAACGAACTTATTTTTAAGATCAAAGTAAATTGCATTTTCAGGTATGAGGTCTTAATTGAAAATCTTATGGACCCATCTCATGTTCCATATGCACATTATGGAATAATGCAAACTCGGCAACCCAAAGGTAGATAAGAATTTTTAAATAAGACTTGTTTGAACTCATTTCTGTTCTGTGTACATGAAAGTCTAATGCTAAATGTGCTTTGCAGAGGAGGACAGAGAAGGGGGCAGACTGATAGTTTTTTGAGAAGAAAATCAGAGAAAACGAAGGATAGAAATTTGAATTGAATGAAAGAATAAAAGCAAGAAATGAGAAAAGCTGATATGATGCAGCAAAAAGTAATATTATTTTATTCATTCTGGTGCACTACATTTATATTAAAAATATCTGAACTGAAAAGATAATGCTTAAAAAAAAAATTACAGTAACAACCAAGATTTCTGATAACATTAACAATATCCTAAAGAATAGGACTTATTGACTGGAAAAACAAATTTGACTGAAACTAATCAAAGAAAAGTTCAACGTGGCAGTCCTGAAGCAAATTATTAACACTCCTCCTTGCTTTAGGCACTGCAAATTCCAATCATCTTCCTTAGTAACTCGAACTTGCCAACTGGAAGTGGCTTTGTGAACAAATCTGCCAGCTGATCTTCAGACTTGCAGTAAGCAAGTTTCACTTTTCCAGTTTGTTGCACTTCCCTCAAGAAGTAGAGCTTGATGTTGAAGTGTTTTGTTTTTCCGTGAAATACTGGATTTCGTGAAATTGCAATTGCTGCTTGATTATCAACAAAAATCTCAGTACCTTCATTTTGCACCATGTGTAAATCAGATAGGACTTTCCTTAGCCATAGAGTTTGGTTTGCTGCTGCAGTTGCTGCAATAAACTCTGCTTCTGCAGTGGATTGTGCTACAATCTTTTGTTTCTTTGAACACCATGAAAAAATACCTGAGCCTAGGTTGAAACAGTATCCTGAGGTACTTTTCATGTCATCAATAGAACCACCCCAATCACTATCTGAAAAACCACTCAACTTGAAGTTCTGACTCTTCTCAAACTTGACACCACAATCAAGACTGCCCTTAATAAACCTTAAGATTCTTTTTGCTGCTCTTAAATGCACTTCACTAGCACAATGCATAAAACGAGATAAGAGACTTACAACAAATAGAATATCAGGTCTTGTTGCTGTAAGATACATCAAGCAACCAATCAAACTTCTGTAATGGCCTTCATCAACTTTACTAGCACCATCTTCTTTGCTCAGCTTCTCTTTTTGACCCATTGGTGTGTTTATTGCTTTGCACTCTTCCATCTGAAATTTCTTCAAAATTTCCTTTGCATACTTCTTCTGACAGATGAAAACTTCATTTTGGCTTTGCTGGACCTCCAAGCCAAGAAAGTAAGTCATAAGACCAAGATCTGTCATCTCAAAGACCTGCATCATCTCTTGTTTAAACTCCTCAATCATCTGTGCATTATCTCCTGTTACCAAAAGGTCATCAACATAAAGAGATACAATAAGAACATAACTACCCTTTTGTTTAACATAAAGAGTAGCTTCAGATAAGCTTTTTGTGAAGCCTAAGCTTAGCAAATATTCATCAATCCTGCTGTACCAAGCTTTTGGAGCTTGCTTTAGGCCGTAAAGAGCCTTTTTGAGCAAATAGACCTTATCCTCTTCACCTTGCACAACAAATCCTTCTGGTTGTTCCACATAAATTTCTTCTTGTAGAACACCATTTAGAAAAGCTGATTTGACATCTAACTGAAACACTTTCCAGCCTTTTTGTGCTGATATGGCTAACAACAACCTGATTGTATCTAGTCTAGCAACAGGAGCAAACGTTTCAGAATAATCAACACCAAAAATTTGAGCATACCCCTTGACGACGAGCCTAGCTTTGTACTTGTTGATGGAGTTATCAGCATTTAGCTTCGTTCAGTACACCCATTTTACTCCAATGATTTTTCTGCCTTCTGGTTTGTTGACTAATTCCCAAGTTTTGTTCTTGTGAATCATTGACATCTCCTCCTCCATTGCTTTCTTCCACTTAGGGTCTTTAAGAGCTTCTTCATGATCAGCAGGTTCACATAATGCTACATTACATCTTTGATAGATGTTTGAAAGTGATCTTGTTCCTCTAATTGGTGGATCATCTATCAATTCATTTTCCCATTGGTCTGTTGTCTCCTCCTCAAAAAAATCGCTTCTAAATTCTTCTGAAGGTCTGTTAGTTCCTTGTGAATTTTCCCAGTCCCATTGCTCATCCTCATTGAAGTGAACATCTCTAGTTATCGCCATTTTTCTTGTTTGAGGATGATATACTTTGTAGGCTTTAGAAATTGTGCTATAGCCAACAAAGATACCTGGAATTGCTTTTTTATCAAGCTTGTCTCTCTTTACCTGTGGAACATGGACAAAACACAAACAACCAAATACTTTAAGAAAACTTAGTGAAGGTATATACCCATACCAAGCTTCAAATGGAGTTTTGTCTTCAACGGCTACACTTGGAAGCCGATTTTGCAGAAATATTGCTGTATTGGCTGCCTCTGCCCAGAAACTTTTTGGCAACCCCTTCTCATGCAACATGCATCTAGCCATCTCCATGACATATCTGTTCTTCCTTTCACTCACTCCATTTTGCTGTGGAGTGTAAGGGGCAGTGAGCTGATGTTCTATGCCAGCTTCATCACAAAACAAGTTAAATTCTGCAGAAGTGTACTCTTTTCCATTATCAGATCTTAAGATTTGAATTTTGCAGCCGCTTAAATTTTCCACCATCTTTTTAAACTTTCAGAATACTCCAGCAACTTCAGACTTGAACTTTAGGAAATAAATCCAACACATTCTTGTAAAATCATCAATGAAAAGAATGTAATACCGACTACCTTGAAATGATGGTGTTCTTTGAGGTCCACCCACATCTGTATGAACTAGTTGCAGTTTCTGTGTTGCTCTCCAGGATGATTTAGGAAATGGTTTCCTACTTTGTTTACCAAATTGACAAGCATGACAGTTTGGCAGGTGATCAACCAGAACTGGTAAACCTTTTGTCACTTCATCTTTCTTCATCTTGAGCATTCGTTGAAGATGACAATGCCCAAGCCTTTTATGCCAGACTTCTGTGATGTTGACATTGGTGGAATAAGCTGTGTGTTCCTCCTCCGTAGGATCAAATAAGAAGCTTTTCCCTTTCATTTTGACACGTAAAATCTCCTTTCCAGCGGCGTCGTAGATGTGACAATACAAGTCTTCAAAGGACACCTTAAATCCTTTTTCAATTAACTGGCCAACACTCAGCAGATTTTGATCAATATCAGGTACATAAAGAACATCTGAAATAGTTTTTGTACCTGAACTAGTTGTCATTGCAATGGTTCCTTTTCCTTTTGCAGTAATATAACCACCATTCCCTATCCTGACTTTAGTCATTGCAGTAGCCTTTAACTCCTTAAAAAGAGTTTTGTCAAAGGTCATATGGTTTGTACAACCACTGTCAATGAGCCAACTTTCTGAGGAGACCTTTGTAGAGAAACACGCTGCCACAAACATCTGATCTTCTTCATCTTGATCAGCTACATGGACTTCTTCCTCTGGTTTCTGAGATTTGCTTTTGCAAATCACAGCTTCATGTCCAAGCTGATTGCACTTGCTGCACTTTGCATCAGGCCTCTTCCAACACTTGAATGGAGAATGACCCATTTTGCCACAGTGTTCACAAGGCGGGAAATTTCTCCTTGAGCTTCCACCTTTGTTTTGAGTGCGACTGCTTGAACTACTCCCAAAACTTTCCTGTTGGTGTTTGACTGACAAGGCTCCTTCTACGGTACACTCTTGTCTCATAAGTCTCCTTTGTTCTTGAGCCTGCAAAGCATTCAACAGTTCTGCCAAGGTGATCTTGGACAGATCTTTAGTATTTTCCAAGGTGGTTATTGAGGCTTCATATTTTTCAGGCACCGTAACAAGAATTTTTTCAACAATTCTTGTATCATCAAATTTAGTGCCAAGAAGCCTTACCTTGTTGGCAATGCCAAGCAATCTGTCTGAATATTCTTTGATTGTCTCAGCATTTTTCATCTTTTGCAGCTCAAATTCCCTTGTTAGATTGAGCACTTGCATTCCTCGTATTCTTTCATCTCCTGCGTATTCCGTCTTCAGATGCTCCCAGATTTCTTTTGCTGATTTGAGATTCATGATCTTTGTGAAAATCGTTGTTGAAACACCAGCAAACAACACTGCTTTGGCCTTTGATTTTCTGGTCTTCTTCTCTTTGTGGCTTTTCATCTGAGCTACCGTCGGATTGTTTGGCAGCGGAGCAACTTCATAATCTTCTTCGACGGCTTCCCATAGATCCAAAGCCTCAAGATAAGTTTCCATTCTAATAGCCCAAAGTTGGTAGTTTTCTCCATCAAAAACATGTGGAGCAGCTTGAGAAAATTTGGGGAAATCAGTTTCTGCTTCCATGGATACTCACAGGTTCCGTAAGAATGAAGCTCTGATACCAATTGATAGTTTTTTGAGAAGAAAATCAGAGAAAACGAAGGATAGAAATTTGAATTGAATGAAAGAATAAAAGCAAGAAATGAGAAAAGCTGATATGATGCAGCAAAAAGTAATATTATTTTATTCATTCTGGTGCACTACATTTATATTAAAAATATCTGAACTGAAAAGATAATGCTTAAAAAAAAAAATTACAGTAACAACCAAGATTTCTGATAACATTAACAATATCCTAAAGAATAGGACTTATTGACTGGAAAAACAAATTTGACTGAAACTAATCAAAGAAAAGTTCAACGTGGCAGTCCTGAAGCAAATTATTAACACAGACCTATTGAATTGAGTGTTAAGCATTATGACAAAAATGGTTTTATTGGCAAGCAGGAATGGGGCAGTAGCAAATTTATTGCACCTTGTATCTTCTATGCTTATTCTGATACTGTTGTGGATCAAGTTAATGGATCTGCACAATCATCAGGAGACAAAAAGGTGAAGTCAATAGCTTTCAATATATTGAGCTGATAAATGCTGATTTTCTACTCTTTTTACTTTCTTTTTTTCTAAAATTTTTTAAACCAGTTACATCTTACTTGCTGCAGCAGTCAGCACGGCGAATGGCTTTGATTTTTATTTGTGTTCCAGTTAGTCCAGGTGAAAGCAGATTGATATGGACTTTCCCAAGAAACTATGGAGTTTGGATTGATAAAATCGTACCCTGATGGGTGTTTCATATTGGACAGAACTTGATTCTGGATTCAGATTTATATCTTCTCCATGTTGAGGTAATTCCTATGTTTATTTTTCTGGAAAAATGATTTTCTATTCTTGTAGTGCCACCTATGTTGAAATTGGATTTTTTTTGGAACCTTGTTTTGCAAGAATTATGCACATATCTTTTCCATCTTGATCTATATTCATGTTTAATACCAACTGGACTGCTGCTAAGGCATATTGTTATAAAATTTTGAGACTTCTAAAAAATCTTAGCAGCATTCAAGTGTATGTTTGAAGCTTTTCTCTCCAACTATAAGAGAAAACTGAACTACTTTCCATTGTTTCTTCTAGTTACAATTAACTGTATGGCAGTAGCATCAGCCTCTGGTATCATTGGTATTACCTGACTATTGGATTTGTCATTGCAGGAGTGTAAGATAATGGATATCGGCACTGCCCGTTGGCAAAAGGCATGTTTTGTGCCGACCAAGGCAGATGCCTTTGTCGTCGGTTTCGGGAGATGGTTAAACAAGTATGCAGGTGGTCAAATTGATTGGAAAGGAAAATTCAACGGCACTCTTCCACCAACTCCACCAAGAGAACAGCTGCTGGACAGGTAACAAAAGCACAGATAATAAATGAGGTTTCAGGCATGCTTCAATATTTGAACCTTTTGGTCTCCCAGAATGTACGAAAGCATTTTCCATTGTTCTTCAGTTGGCTTTCTCCTGGCACATTATGAAACTATAGTCCTACCATTAGGACTTCGATTGTATGCTTGTCCTAGGAACAAGTGAAGAGCAACAAAAAAAAGTTTCATTGTTGTGTAGTTTGTCACCTACAGGAACTTTGAGTTGGGGGTAGTTATTCTGATCATAATTGCAGGTACTGGTCCCATGTTGTCAACTGCAGCAGTTGCAATGCTGCGTACAAGGGACTCAATGAACTTGAGGTAATACTGCAAGTCATCTCCGTTGTAACTTGTATCAGTTGGGATTGTTGCTGCCACCAAACAAAATATGATGTCAGCTGCCACAAGAACAACCGTGGTCTCACTGGCAGTAGTTTGCTTTGCAGCTTCAAAATGGTTGGCTCATTTCATCTACAAAAACTTTCGTTATCATGACTATTATCATGCGCTACTCTAAGATTAATGTTTTAGTGTTTAACCATGATGATTAAAGAATGTAAATAACATTTATATCCTGTGTTTAATTGTACTTCTCCAGGTCCATGTAACTCACATATGGTTATATAAAAATATTTGTGTACTTTTATATGAAGTGTCTTACATTTTATCATAACTTTTTATATGACAAATGCGCAAGATTTATATGAGAGATTAATGGATTTTATGACCTTAATGGAAGAGTTGCATTAGTTTGACTATTGGGATTGGTCACATTTTTTTTTAAAATAAAATGATATTTATAATTTTTTTTTGATAACGAGAAAAATCTTATTAAAGTTAGACAATTTGTTTAGAGGTTAATCCAACTGTATTAAATAAATAAAATTTTGATAAAATTTTTAATCTAAGTATCTGAGCCTACGGTGACAGTGACTCTGCAACTAGCAGAGCCAGCCACTCATTTTCATTCACAAAAAGTATATAGACTTCTTCCACATATTTTCCATCCAACTACTAACAAAATATTCATGATAAATAAAGTCTCTCAGACTTCTTCGTTCAACCCTCTTAACGCTTTTCAAGGCAAGCAAAAATGGAAGCTGTAACAGCTTCCTTTTTCCCTGCACTTCACAAGTTGACTACTTCACTCAACAAACTTCAACGACTCACGATACCGCTGTTGCCTACTTCATTTTCAGTAAGTCACAAAAACTTGTCATCAAAGTCAAAACTTTACACGGCCCTTTCATCGCAAGCAGCAGCAACAGTTTCAGCTGAAGATGATGAGGTTGACACTGGAGAGAAGTTTGACTGGTTTGCACAGTGGTATCCAGTGATGCCAGTGTGTGACTTGGATAAGAGAGTACCGCATGCTAAGAGGGTTTTGGGGCTTGATGTGGTGGTGTGGTGGGATAAGAATGAGAGTGCATGGAGAGTTTTTGATGACACGTGTCCTCATAGATTGGCTCCTTTGTCGGAAGGGAGGATTGATCAGTGGGGCAGTCTGCAATGTCTGTACCATGGTTGGTGTTTCAATGGCTCTGGTGACTGTAAATTCATTCCTCAGGCTCCCCCTGATGGCCCTCCGGTAAAAATTGCTTGTGCTTAACTTCTTTCTTGTTCTTGTTCTAGATGTTGGCATGTTGCTTGTGCTCTTATATTGCCAGTGAACTTGTGTTGCATATGTTAGCTTAAGCTTTTGGTTTAGTGGTGTTTTAATGTAGTATAAAGCGATTTAATGTTACAGTTGTTTCTGATTCTGAGGTTAATATTAAATTTGTGTTAGATATTTTTAGTTAGGTTTTTGGTTTAATGGTTTCTTAATGTTGGTTTTTGTTAGGAGATAGCACAATAGGAAAACATCTCGATTGATATGTAGGAATATAAAATCACACCTCAAATTGACACCATAATTAATGTAGTTTGGCATAAATCTCCGATATACTCGGATTTTGATATTTCAGTTTATGCTTTGTTGCTGTTCTATTTCTCAGATCAGATTAACAGTGAACTTGAGTTGATTATTGTCTTTTTATGCTTTTCATTCAGTTATTACTTAACCTGATAGCAGGCCAATTTGATCAAAGAGGTTTTTTGAAGTTATTAGTCTGTGCTTTGTAGTTGTTGCTGTGGTTCTGTACATTCTAAGCTATCAGTGATTTAATGTTGCATATCAGTCAGATAAAGCCAGGTTCTTCTTTCAGAGATTTTACAGGCTCTGTTTGGTCCACAGCCTTAGGCATCAAATACTATAGGACCATATATATTAGCTTATCATTTCGAAATTAGAAGTTGCTCAACATTTTATCAGGCCAATCTGATCCTTAAGTTTTGTGATGTTTTAATTTTTCCTCGTATCTTTATTCATATCTGTGTGTGTCTGCTGCATCACCTACATTTTTGTCAGGTCCAGGAGAGGATGTTTTAAGGCCTAAATGCATTAGCTGGGTGCAAAATAGCTCTAACACATTGCATAAAACTTTATCTCATTGACGATCTTTGCTCATTTTTGGTTACTTGGTTGGGAAAAAATTGAGCTAATTGTATAGATGTTCCTTTCATTTTCAAGATTTATAGTGATGAATATTTTGCAAAATGTGAGTTCAATTGACATTTTCGTCCATTTTCAGGTTCACACATTCAAGAAAGCATGTGCAAATGCTTATCCATGCACTGTGCAGAATGGCATTGTTTGGTTTTGGCCAAAGTCTGAGCCACAATACAGAGATATTCTGCTGAAGAAAAAACCTCCCTACATCCCAGAAATGGATGACCCTTCCTACACCAAATCAATTGGAAATAGAGACATGCCTTATGGGTAAGTGAACATTTATATCCTTTCCAACATATTCAATGTTTCTATTTCGTCTGCCGAAGAAAAGGGATTGAATTCAATGAAATTTTCCAGGTACGAGGTCTTAATTGAAAATCTAATGGACCCAGCTCATGTACCATATGCTCATTATAAGATAATGAGAATTCCGCAAGCCAGAGACAGATAAGAACCACTAATTCAACTTTACTTTGCTATTGTTAAAAGACAAAAATTTAGTCAAATGTGGACATCCACACTTGAGAGTTCTTGTTCAAATGATTGATGCTAAGCTCTTGACTTGTTTCACAGTTAAGGCTGATAGAGAAGGAGGTGCACCTATTGAAATGAGTGCACAAGGCTTAGGAATAAATGGTTTCACTTCAAAGCGTGAATGGGGCGGTAGCAAATTCATCGCTCCTTGTGTTTATTACGCTTTTCCTGAAGTTGTTGCAGATGAAAGTAGTGTACCTGAAGGAAATAATGGCTCAGTGTCACCAGCACTTAACAAAACGGTAAAAGAGCAGCAGGCTTGAATTTGTTCTTCTGCAATGAGGATCTCTTTCTATGCTTATATATTTTGGTTGAACCAGGTGCCTCCATCACAACGAAGGGTTGTTTTAATCTTTATTTGTGTTCCAGTTAGTCCAGGTAAAAGCAGAGTAATATGGTGCTTTCCAAGAAATTTTGCAGTTTGGATCGACCGAATTTTTCCCAGATGGATATTTCATTTGAACCAAAATCTTGTTCTTGATTCAGATTTGTACTTTCTTCATTTGGAGGTAATTTCTACCCTGTTTCATTTTCACCAATTAGAAATCACATATATCTACTGTCTGCTTGATTAGATTTATCTACTAGTTAAAAAGGTAGTTAATTCCTTTTGCAAGAATTTTTGTTCTGTGATGGTTCTGGTTATGGTTCTTGATCTTCTGGCAACCATTCAGGAGCGGAAGATAATGGCCGTAGGTCCTTCAAATTGGCAAAAGGTCTGTTTTGTGCCAACAAAATCAGATGCCAATGTGGTTGCTTTCAGAAAATGGTTGAACAAGTACTCAGGTGGTCAAATTAATTGGGGAGACAAGTTCAAATTCGATCTCGCCCTTCCTCCGATTCCTAAAGAGCAGCTAATGGATAGGTAAGTAACCTCCAAGTTGGCAATTAATTATCCTGGGAATTAGGCTCTAATGTAAGTTGTTCATGTTTTGTTCCATTGCAGGTACTGGTCTCATGTGGTGAATTGCAGCAGCTGTAGCATGGCACATAAAGGTCTCGCTGCACTTGAGGTCGCACTGCAGTTCATGTCTATAATTTCCATAGGGGTTGTCGCTGCAACTAAGCACAAGATGCCAGTAACTGCTAGGATCGCATTGGTTTCCATGGCTATACTTTGCTTTGCTGCTTCTAAATGGTTGTCCCATTTCATTTACAAAAATTTCCATTTCCATGATTACAATCATGCCCTTATTTGAGTGAAGTTAGCCACCCATTAGTAGAACAAACGTATATGTATCCATCCAATCATATTGTAGCTGAGATGATGTGCTCATGTACCCAGAAAAAAGTACTTATATTTAAAGAAATAACAAGTAATATTCAGCAGCCATTACGAAAATTGAAGTTTAAAGATTAGTCCAAGGGCATCTAGCCTTCGATGCCTCTTGCTCGTAAAGACCAACCAGTGGGACATGGGCTTGTGCTAGAAATTATGTTGACATTTGGTTTCATGTACACATTCTGTATATGCAACTGCAATTGATCCCAAGAGGGGAAGCTTAGGGATTTTTGGACCTCTGGCCGGAGTCGGTTCACACTCTTATTCATCCCACGCTTGAGTTGTCTTTCCACATTAATAATCAATTTAATTACGTCATTAAAAAACATGAAAGGTTGTAGTTTTATCGTATAGGCAATTTATCTATTAAACCCTCTTAGCAATCTTACAATCGTTTGTTCTTGAGGTTTTTGCAATTCACATATTATTATTAAAATCTTCATTACTTAACAAAATCTTCATTACACATACCCTTTGTTAAGACTTTGTAATTTAGTATAGAGTAATTAACATTTTTCACCCAAGGTAGGTTTAGTCTAAAAACACTTTTTGACTTTTAATTTATATAAATAATATTTTTTCACCTAACCTTCAATTTTATTAAAAATAAATAATGTAAAGATAAAATAGTAATTTTAGTATTTATTAATTATAAAAATAAAAAATAACAACTGTCTATCATTTCTAAATATGTTAGATATGACAATTTGACTTTTAAAAAATACTGTTACATTTTATTTAATTCTTTGAGGGTTTAATTGTCATTTTTAAAACTATTAGGGGCAAATAGATATTTTTAGGATTTTCAAATGACCCTCAAACTCTTTTTGAATTTTAAATAACCCTTAAAATTTTTTTGAAAACCCTTGATATTTTTAAAAACTATATTTTATCTCTTAATATACAATTATATACCAAAAATACCCTTAATAATAAGAAGAGAGGGAGAAAATGTGAGAATGAAAGAAAAAGAAATTAAGTGATTGTTTATATAATTTAGATATTTAAAAAATTATTTTAATTTTTGTTAATTTAGGTTATATGATAATTTAAAAAATAGTAGTGATAAAATGATAATTATACTCTTTGATACTATTGTTTCATTAATCAAGTTTAATTTTTAATAAAAAATTGTTATTTATGCTTGATTCTTAGACGGAGGAATGTTATTTGTGATAACTAGGGGTGGAAAAGTACTGAGACTAAACCTTGGGTGGGAAAATGTTATTCACTCTAAAAAAATTACTGTCTTTTTAAATTTGTAGTTTAGATGTCAAATCTCTTTTGTCACCTCCGTTGCAGGCTAAAGCGAACTGTCGGCAAGAACTGTACTTCAGCTTCCAAAATTTCTCGGACGAAACCGATCCTATCCCTCCTCCTGCTCTTGTCTGTGATTTTCTCCTCTTTTTCCTACATTTTCTCGCTTGCCAAACACCTCGCCTCGTTCAAGTTCATGTGTTGATTAGTTTTAGCTTATGGGTTTTCTGCAGTGAGCAAAACCCATCAAGGAATTGAAGTGAATGTGAGTTAAACCGACTAGTTTCACTTCAATTTTCCTCCATTTCCCTGCACTTTCTCTCTTCCCAAACACAAGCTTCGTGATTTGGTTTCGAGATCTGATTGCATCTGAAACAGGGGTATTGAAGAGTGAGCGAGGCCCATCAAGATATTCGTGTAAGTAAACTTCAAGCAAAGCCTTTTCACTTGAGATTACATTTTCTCTGTTGCAGAAAAGTGATTTTTCTTTAGTGCGAAATTGGAAGATCTGATTAGTTTAGGGAATCGAGAATTTGAGATTAGGCAAATCCCATGAAGGAATCGAATACAAGTACGCAGCCAATAGGCCAGAATCTGATAAAACTTATAAGTAACCTATGTTTCGCAGTCTTTGTATTCTCAGTTCTCATTTTTACAGTAATTGCTATCACATATCAACCTCCAGATCCGTGGGTTGAATCTGCACCAGCTTTAACAAAGCTATTCACTCTAGCTGAAAATGCTACTTTTAAAGATGACAAATCTATTCTCAAAACTGGTGAAGATTTGCCATTTGTATTGAGCCCTTCTGCTTCACCTGTTAGTTCCATCACTGAAGCAGCGATTGAGAAATCTGAGCAAGAAATAAAGAATTTGTCCGTGATGACTGAACCGGAGTGTGATGACCGGAAGGTAGTAAATTGTTCTGACCCACGATTATTGATTGCGGTTGAGCGGTTTAACTTGAAGTATTTTAAGTCAGTTGTGTTTTTGGAGTACAAAACTCCAGTTAATGGGTCGAAATCAAATGAGTGTGATGTGGCTTGGAGGTTTAGGAACAAGAAAGAGAAGTCTTGGAGGAGGTATAGGGATTTTAGGCGATTTAGATTTGGAATTGGGGAGAATTGTACTTACAAAGTTGTGTATGTAAGTGGTTGGCATTCTGGTGTTAATGCCAGGAGGATGTTTAGAAGTAGATCCAGGAGTTCTGTGAATACCAAAGTTGCACCAAAAATTCGTGATGATGAGATCAATGACACAATCCCGACTTTGGGATCAGAGATGAATTTTCATAAAGGGAGATACTTGTATTATTCGCGCGGAGGGGATTATTGTAAAGGAATGAATCAGTACCTGTGGAGTTTCTTGTGTGGTTTGGGAGAGGCTATGTATTTGAATAGAACATTTGTCATGGATTTGAGTGTTTGCTTGTCAGCAACTTATAACCCAAGCAATAAGGATGAGGAGGGGAAGGATTTTCGATATTATTTTGATTTCGAGCATCTTAAGGAGGTGGCATCGATTGTAGAGGAAGGTGAGTTTTTAAGGGATTGGAAGATATGGGATCAGAGTCATAAGAGGAAAGTGCCTACTAAGAAAGTTGTTACACATAAGGTCACACCAATGCAACTTAGGAAAGTTAAAAGCACAATTATTTGGAGGCAGTTCGATGCTCCAGAGCCACAGAATTATTGGTATAGAGTGTGTGAAGGGGAAGCTGCAAAATACATTCAGAGGCCATGGCATGCTTTGTGGAAATCTAAGAGATTGATGAATATAGTCACAGGGATCAGTGGGAAAATGGATTGGGATTTTGATGCGGTTCATGTGGTTCGAGGCGAAAAAGCACAAAATAAGGAGCTCTGGCCCCATTTGGACTCTGATACATCACCTGACGCCCTTCTTGCAAAGCTACAAGGAATGGTTCAACCTTGGAGACATTTGTATATTGCAACCAATGAACCATTTTATAATTACTTTGACAAATTAAGGTCTCAGTACAAGGTCCATTTGCTTGATGACTACAAGGAACTTTGGAGTAATACAAGTGAGTGGTACAATGAGACTACATCTTTGAACAATGGACGACCTGTTGAGTTTGATGGATACATGAGAGTTGCTGTGGATACTGAAGTCTTTTACAGGGCAAAGACACATGTGGAGACCTTTTGTAATTTGACTAAAGACTGCAAGGATGGAGTTAATACCTGCTGACCAGGTCGGCATCCGCTCCTGTTGCTGTTATCTTAAAGTGATTCACATCTCAGTAGTAAGTTTTATTGTATGTTGATTCGGTCACAGAATGACAGTTTTGAGTTTACTTCAGGCTTCTTATTTCATTTGCAGTTCTTTCATTATATTGATTATTGGTAATTCTTGTCGATCTGAAAAGCCTGTATCTATGACATAAAGTCAACTCAAATTAATTTACATTTTTTTCTTATTTCGATTCCTTCTGAAGTGGTTGAATGATTGATTCTGTTCTTATTTCAATTCTTCTTGTGATATTTACTTGTTAGCAATGATGCAGACAGACAAAATGGCTGATCCAAAGTATAAAAGGAATCTGTTTCAGTGTCCGTGAATGACTAGAAAATTGAATTTTGTGAACTACTTTGGGTAGGTAGTCATGAAACCAGTCCTGGGACCCTTAATTACTGAATCAGAAGTTGATATAGACATTATTGAGTTGTATCAATTATAAATTTATTTAGTAAAATTTCCTAGTTTTGCATGTAAAATATTTATAACCAGGCTGCTTCTGTAACAGCATAAACAAACTTGGTGATGACTTCAAAGCTGCCAAAATCTCATGAATCATGGATTTGATAGCGAAACTTTATGACTATATTTTTACAGATGGAGGAAGCAAATTAAGCATTTTATGATATTATAATGGCAGAATACAATGTTATATTTGTCCCTGATATGTAATTACGACCACAAACACCACTAGTCTTCAGGATGTCTTCTTAACAATGAATAAAAAGAATTCTTCAGAAGCATTTTCTGAAATTCCATGAAGAGGTCAAATTATTCACAGGGTCATCAAGAGAATTCTTGGTGGATTTTAAGCACTCTGTATCAATCGAATTGGCTCGGCTTATACAACAACTAACCAAAATCACTAACCCAATCAAAACCCTCCTAAAAAAAGCCATGTGAATGCTAAAAATATTCCTCAGAATCAACCCCCAAAGACCCAAAACAAGAAAGATGGAGATTTTTACACACAATTGGAGCATAACACACCACAGAAGTTCAGAGCCTTCAAAAATTACAAACAAAAACTCACTTCTCATTTCTACAATCAATAGAAAACTAAATTGAGACATACCTGGCTGAGAAAAAGATTATAAGAAGTCTTGACAAGTATACGGAGGCCCAACTATACCTTAAGGATTTATTTTATCATGATATGAAAACATAAATTTCCCAGGAAATATCTAAAGAAAGAGTGCTTTCTTGTTCATGTCATGTGTTATTCTTTTCTGATTCTTTGTTCACACTTGCATCTACCAACATTCACTCGTTATTTATTAATAAGAGACCACTATAGGAACAGAGAAAAAAAGAAATAAGGAAAATCATTGGAGACTATTCTTGACATTACGGGCTGCTTCCGTAACTGCATAAACAAACTTGGTGATGACTTCAAAGCTGCCAAAATCTCATGAATCTTGGATTTGATAGCAGACTTTACGACTATTTTTACAGATGGAGGAAGCAAATTGAGCATAATTGATATTATAATGGCAGAACACAATATTATATTTGTCCCCGATATGTAATTACAACCACAAACACCAATAATCTTCAGAATGCCTTCTTTTGAGGCCAAAAAAAATATATATCACTTACTATGTATTAAAGAAAAGACCTCTCCAATGTACAACTGCTTTGCATCTGGAGCCACAATAAGCTCATCCTGAAATTCAGCATAATCAGTATTAGACAGCAGTATAATCATATATTTGGGTTCAAACTCGCCATCCAGCAGATTGCAATTAGAGCTTATGTTTCTGGTCAGAATCCGGGCCGCGGCTACGAAGAAACCATGCCAGGCCTCTTGCAGCTGCAATGGCAACAGGCTGCAAATTTTTCATTCCAAGCTTTTGACCGCTGGTTCCACAGGATACAAATTTTTCAGAGAGTCCCATTTTCCAAGTACTAGTACACCTAGAAGGGGAACCAAGTTTCAATCCTGCCAAGTATACTCATCTCAGACGCATTCTTTCTAAAGGTGCCTAGAGAGTACTGCTCCACGCAACAAGTAATACAGAAGGATCCCCACAATAAAAGCTATAAAAGTTACCCCATCAATGGCAGCCTTAACTATACGAGACTTTCTTGGGAGCACCAAGGCAGGGACTCAAAAGTTTTCCACAAAGTCCCTGACTGTTGGCATAGTTGGGAAGGTTATTAATTAATTAATTTTTTTTTCACTTCACTTATACAAACCGTTAATTTTTCACTGAACAATTATAGTTAAATTTCTGCATCATTAACATAGTACTCAACCAATTACTTACAAATATAGAAAATAATGGATTGGCTAGTATAATAAATCAATAAATCAAAATTATCAATCATTCTATTAATTGAGTCAAAGACAAGTTAACACAATCAATCATTCTATCAATTAACTCAAAGGCTCTTTGTGATAAGTGGATATTATCAGTTATTTCATTAATCAAACCAAAAACTCCTTATTGATTTTTATGATAATTCAATACTATCAATCACTCAAATCAAATCATAATTATTTTTTTAATTCATGGTTAAAAACTTATAAATATTGTATAATATTTTTCATTAAATTATGTATATTTAATTTATCCTAAGAGATTAATTTCTATTTCTAGCTTAGCAATACGTTAGTATAAAATATTTGTATTATTAAAATATAAAATGAAGAATCGATTACACTCATTTTACGTAGTTTTTTTATATCTACCCAATCATTTAGAATTGTAAAAACTTGATTATAATTGTATAGTAAAAAAAATAATGTTTTGATTTGTGTAATGGGTAAAATGATCAATTTCCCCACTAAATTTCTTGATAGAATAAAGCAACCCAAATCCCAATGGAATTTTGCCAGTGAACCTATTTTTGTTGAGCTTAAGCACATTCAAGAAAGTACAATTCGCTAAACTGATACGAATTTTATTAGAAAAGTTGTTCGACAGCAGATCAAGGGATGTCACAAATTTGAATATGTTCGAGATTTTGGAAGGAATAGCCCCACTAGATTGTTGGAAATGTCTTAGCCAATCAAGCTTGAACAATTAATGATGCCGCAAGGGAACTGGCCTCTGAGACCAGCCCATATGAGAGAGCCTGAGATTGAGAACCTTGTTCTTATCAGGGTGCCAACACTCAACACCAACAAACATACATATGAAACTTATTATTATTATTATTATTTTTTGTTAATTATACAATACAACCTTCAGAAGCATTGTAAAACTCCATGAAGAGGTCAAATAATTCAAAGGGTCATCGACAGAATTCTTAATGGATTTTAAGCACCCTGTATCAGTCAAATCGGCTTGGCTTACACTACAACTAACCAAAATCACTATCCCAATCAAAACCCTTTTTCAAAAAGCCATGTGAATGCTAAAAATATTCCTCAGAATTAACCCCTAAATACCTAAAACAAGAAAAATGGAGATTTTTACACAGAATTGGAGCATAATACACAATAGAAATTCAGAGTCTTCAAAAATTACAAACAAAAACTCACTCTATCTCATTTCTACAATCAATAGAAAACTGAATTGAGACATACCCAGTTGAGAAAATTGCAAGAAACACACATGATAAAAACATTATAAGAAGTCTTGACGAATATAAGGAGACCCAACTATACCTTATGGATTTAATTTATTATGATATGAAAACATAAATTTTCCAGGAAACATCTAAAGAAAGACTGCTTTCTCGTTCATGTCATGTGTTATTCTTTTCTGATTCTTTGTTCACACTTGCATCCACTAACATTCACTCGTTATTTATTAATAAGAGACCATTATTGAAACAGAGATATAAGAAAAAAAAGAAATAAGAAAAATCATTAGAGACTATTATTGAAGTGATAAAGAAAACCCAAAAACAAACCATCATTGAATTTCATATGATTACAAAATAACATCCAAAAAAATCTCAAAATGATGATCAAAGAGATATGATCCAAAGAAACCCCAAATTTCAAACATTTTCAAAATCAGTAACTCAACAAAGGTCCAACAAAGATGCATATGATTCACATTTTCCTATAATAATTAAAATAATTCTTATTCAAATTTAATTGCGAATTTATATGTAATTTAGTTGATAGAATTTGATAATTGGGTTTTATAAATGGGGTCCCAGTAAAAAATAAAAAAATTATAAAATTAAAATGCATATAATAAATAAAGCATGTTCATTATAAAAGAAATATAGTTATAAGAAATAAAATGACAACAAAAATTTATCAAAATTTTATAATTATATAAGAATTAAAAATATTTTATTGGATAAAATTACATATGCAAACATTTATTATGAGTTATTCAAATAAAATGACATGAGAACATATAATTAAATGGTATAAATATCACATTAATATAATTATAATTTTTATTTTATCATTATTTATTTTGTAAAAATTTACAAAATGTGATATTGAAAAATCATGCATATCTGCAACTCATATGAAATGTTTCACTTATTGGATATAAATAATTGGCATCATAGTTTTCTTCCTTTATTTATTTGTAATTACATACTAATAAATATGTTTAAATTTACCATAAATATTTCTTCTTTGGGATATTGGGGCCAATTAATGGAGTTTCAGAGGGATAAGGTGTCGCTCGATGGTATTAGTACATTATTAAGCTTTCTTCAACAACCATTTAGAAAGAAGGTTATCATTTTTTGTGTCTCGCTTTCAAGCCTTTGAATAGAATTAAATCAAAACTAAGTTAGCTTAATTAAAAAAATTGACTCGACTTGATTCATATTTTTTAATTTTAAATTTGAACCAAGTTTAAATCGAGAAGATATGTTCTTTTTCTTTTTAAATTGAGTTGTACTTTAATTAAAAAGAGTTCGATTCAGTTTGATTCACAAATTGAAAAATAGTTCAATTCAGATCAAAATTGATCATGACTCAATTTGAATTATATCTAGCAAATGTCAAAATAATGACATTTTACCCATTATTAACTAAAATGATATTGTTTTATAAATACTTCGTGAATTCGAATTACAAATTTAAACCATAAACTTAAACTAAATTCAAACCAAACTTTATCCATTTGAATAGATCTTGAACTATGAAAAATATAATTGCAATAATAATGAAAGAAAATTGTTTTTAATTTAACTTTATCAAATTTTATATATATTTTTTAAAATAGGCAAAATGCACCTAAAAAATGTTGTAAATGTATACAATGTTGTCTTCGAATATCATAAAACGAGGTCAAGAGAAAAGAAAAAAAAAAAAAAATCCATTCCTCTATATTTTGGCCTCTTATTTATTATTAAAGGAAATTTTTCAGCCAAAGATGTTTCTAATTTCTTCTCATCCACTACTACAAATAGTGCTAGATTCGATCTCAAATGAGCTCGAACAAATTTTAACTTAAAATTGGTTTAAAATTGACAAATAGAGATTTAAACTCGAATTAAAAATATAATTTTAAATTTAATCTAAATCAACTTAAATTCGATATTCAAATCCTGTTAATTTGATTAAATTATTCAAACAAGCTCAACTAATGATATTATCAAGTCTCACATTAGAACAACTTTAACAATTGAACCTTCGTGGAAGAACAATCGGGTAAGGCATGAAAACTCAAGTGCGATGCCGAAGTATCCAGGTGCACACACTAATATCTTGTATATCTATATAATGAGACATATTTGCCTTAAGTTGCAAACCTTCTGATCTCCTTTATCAAAATTAAAAAGAAAAAATTCTAACCATTGAACATTATATCAATTTTACTGTAATTGAAATTAACTCAACATTTTAATCATAATTCAAAGGTTAAAAAGAAATTAATTAACATTATTCCAATATTATAGCAATATTCATGCCAATTTTCCAAGATTATTTACAACTCATTGTGATAGCTATATAGATGTACGGCAACAAAATAACAATAAAATTATGTGTATTCGATATTGAATGTTTAATTAGATACCTAAATGACATGTGATTAAGAGATTTTTATTAAAGATAAAATAATATCAAATTACATAATAATATATTATTTAAGTATCTAGTTAAATACTTAAAACTGGGTACATATAATATTACTGAAAAATAAAGTTGCAATTGTACAACTCAAAAAGAATAATATATATGGAAGATGACCAAAAGGTTCCTTTCAACTAGTTGATGTAGACAAATTCATGAATCTCTGCTTAAAGATGACAACAAGATCGGGTAAGAATGAATACCCTAACCCTAGTCCCCATTCCTACAAATAAAACATTTTCTCATTCCCACCCCGTCCCCAGTATAAGGATAACGGGGAATTTTTGTCCCCTCCCCACAAAGAAAGTTCTCCTCTCATTCATTTTCCCATTCTCCCTAGAAAAATGTTGAAATATCTATCAAGTTTCAAGGTATATTTGTAATAATTCAAAAATTTAAAGGTAATTTAATTTATAAAGATTTAAGAGATATGTAAAGGAGGGGGTGAATCAAGTAGGGTAGGGGTTAGAAATATATTTATTCATGCTTTTGTTTCATTCCTGATTGTGGGGATTTTGGTCATCCATGTCCTTGTCCTCATCCTTGTTTCTATCAGAAAATCCCCTCTCTATTCGAAAAGAGGTTGGCCGAAGACTTGGTTCAAAGGCCCAAATTTCCATCTTTATCTCCCCTTCACACAAATCTCCTCTAAAATATTCTATTTCATAAATTTTTTTCCAAAAATGATTCATCAAACTTCTATTAGAATAAAAACTATATATAAATTCTTTTGTTGTGAATAGAAATTGTTTGATTTAGGTTAAAACTTCAATAAGTCAAGTGAAAGCTCGAGATGAAACTTCGTTGAATAACTAATTGATCCCCTTTACTTATGTTATCCATCACCCCTTTCCTAGTCTATTAATAACAAAATGGATTCTTCATAATGTTTATAAAATGAAAATTCCAAGAGTGAGGCTATGTGTACAGCACACTTATGATAAGCACTGATTTGGATAATAACCATATAATGTATCAGTTGACCTAACTCCAGAAATGTGAATTTTGCTTTGTGAACCTGAGTGTTAAAAAAGTCATCCAAACATTGAAGTTTATAATTCACGAAAATCATTTGCTCTTTTTTTCGTATTAACAAAACACGCATAATATAAAAAAAATTTAAAAAATAAAACAGATCAAGAAATTGCGAGAGAGAAGAAATATTGACTCAGATCTGGAGCTTCAAACGAGAAAGAGAAAGAAGCTTAACCTGAGAAAACAGACGAGAAGGAGTAAAAGAGTTTTTCGACTGACTGTTTTTCCCAGAGAACGGTCGGCGGAAGAGAGGAGACGAAGGAGGCAAACGGTTATAAGAGAGAGAAGAAGTGGAAGAAGGGAGGAGACGAAGAGGCAAACAGTAACATAAATAAAGTTTAAAATAAAAATCAAATTTATCTAACTAAATACCCCTTGCATGAAATCTTGGGTGGGAGTGTCTTTTGGCCAAAGTATAAAAGATGAAGCTGTCTGTCCTCATTTGACAGCATGTTTCTGGGAAATTATAAAAAGAGCAATATTATGTGTATCCACTTTAGGTACATAAATATATACATATTTATATGTGTCATCATATAATTGGTTATTGTTTTATTCTTAATTCAAAATCATCCAATCACATAATGACACATATAAATGTGTATATATTTATATATTTAAAGTGGATACACATAGTTTTATTGTTATAAAAAATAGACAAAAGTAAGGGGGTTTAAATGAAATTGTCCAAAAAATTCAAATTAAAGCAAAAATGCCCAACTTTTGTAAAATGTTGAAATAAACCCAGCAAATTTCCCCCGTTCCCACTGTGAAATCACTGTTCAAAAATAGGGGAAAATTCGAAATTTTCCCCTGTCCCACTGTCATCGCATTGTCGGCCGGATTTTCGATGATTTTCGTGGTTTCCGGCAACCGAAAATGGCACAACACGTTAGAATATTTTCCGTCATCTTGTTTGAATCAAGTTATTGTTCATATTATTGAGATTTGAGTGAGATTTTGCGGTTTAGGATTTAGGGTTTAGGGTTTCGATTTTGAACAATGCTTGAAATGTTTTGATTTTTGGTTGTTTTCGTTGAATTAGTTGAGGGATTTTGTGTTATAGCCTATGTAGATTTGATTTGTGTTGAAATTTGAGGCAGAAAAAATGAATTTTTGGCCGAAAATTCGTTCCGAAGTGATCGATAGTCGACAGTGGGAATAGTGTTTCCCATTGTCGACAGTGGGTTATGGGGCTTAATAGTATTTTCAAAATATTAGGGAGCTGTTTGAGAGTCCTCAGTCCACTGTAGGCTTTTTTGAAATTTGCCACGTGACAGTGGGCTGTCGCTGTGTATACGGTGGGTTGGGGGGAAATTAACTTTTTTAAAACTATAGGGTTTATATACGGTAAACTTTGAACGACCATAACTTTTGATCCGGGAGGAGTTACGGGCCCTGTAATATATCAACGCGAAGCTCGTTTCGAGCTCTATAACAATAAATAGCTTTTCTGGTTGCATCGAATCTGGAGGCCAAAATAAAACTGTTTCAATGTGTATTATGTAATTTTTTTATTTTGTCAAATTTAGGATTTTCGGTTTTTATGATTTTGAGTTTGTTTGTGATCGGGCTAGACTTTTTTGATATGTAATTTTCAAATTTGATATTTGTAATTATAATGTGCTTTTTTAGACACGTTTTACAATGTAATTATGAAATTTTTGATCGATTTTTTGGTTTTCTTGTTCATAAGCTATTTGAACGTGTGGTTTTCAAAATTTAGATATGTTTTTTTTAGATTTTTGAGTAATTTTTTTATTATTGACATTCTAGGGTATTTCAATATATCTATTTATTTATAACATGTTATTTTTAATATAGTTTTCACGAATTGATTTTTTCGATTCGAATTTAGAAATATGAATTTCTTCTTTCTGAACGAATCCGTAATAATTGATATTAAATAAAAATGAGAATAAAAGTAAGTATTTAAGTGATATAAGAAATATATGTAATGAGAGTGAGAGTGAGAGTGAGAAAGTTTATATAAATGAGATGAAGGAAGAGGTAATTTTGGTATTTTAGAAAAAGCTATAAGCATTTTTACTTATAAATAGTGAATTTAGATATTTTTACTTAATGTAGGGGTATTTTGACCACTTTTTATAATTTCCCTTTTCTTTAGCCAAATCACGCACTGTTGAGTTTACAAATGACAAGTTGGAGTCCCAATGCAAACCCCCGTTCCCAGTGAATTGAAATTTAAAGCACATGTTAGTGCTACGGAAGATCAGATCTGGCTTTTAAAACTACACTTCCTCCCACATGGAAATCATCAATTGATTTTCTAGGAAAAGTTTCAAGATTTTCCAGCACGTAAGTCAGACCATTAAATTCATGTTTTTTTGTTGTATGCTACACAACAAAAATTATACAGCTTATAAGTTTGAAGATTGAAGGCAATAATTCTTCTACAAGAGCTATGCAAGCGTATTTGCAGCTGCATTTCCAGCCCAACCCAGCAAGATTTTGCTATTATATAGAGGCCCTAACACTAGTTTGGACATAATTTTCAATCTACCAAGGTGAAAAAGTTAGTCAGCACACTAGGTTGTCCTCAACAAGGGTTATAGAACAGCTTGACTCACTTGACACCTCTTCAAAGGTAGTCAGCACACTAGTTTGGACATAATTTTCAATCTACCAAGGGGTTAAAATCATCAGTATACAATGTCAATATTCAATCAAGAAAATACTTAAAAGCTATAAACAAATGCAGACATCTTCAAAACCTCCATATTCTTTCTATTACCTATTTGAGTGTGACACATTTATGCAATGACACATGCTTAAATCATTCCAAAACAGTTTATCCAGTGAAAATTTCAAATTTCAGAAAAATAATGTACTGCCTATCAATTGGATCTACCAAAAAATAGAGCTGCTTTCTCTAATCCAACAAAATGCTGAAGAAATAAATGTTAGGTCCAGTTGAACATGTTAAATTTTTAGTTCCATCTAATATCTGGGCATGTTTCTGTGTTTACAGTGACAATGACTTTCAGAAATCTACAAAATACTCGAAAAAAATGAGTTTGTTTTCTTCATTTTCTAGGCTTGACAGCAATTCTGATATTTCCTTTATAATATTTAAGGATATCTGCATTTTCGATTGTTCCACTGCTCATGATGTTCAACAAATCCTTCTCAACACGCTGTGCAAGCTCAGGCTGCAAAAGGAAACCACAGTGATATAAGCTAAAATAATTGGATAGAATAGAACCAAAAGAGAAAAAAAAAAAGAACTTGGACAATATTCAAGCTGAACAAAACATAGCAAGCCTGACAGAAGAGATCAAGTTGAACAAAACACAAAGCAGCTTAATCAGAGACAAAGCTAAGCTACCATTACACCAAGAGACAAAACTGGGAAGCGAATGGAGGGAGAACACAACCAACAAGAGGCTACAGAATTCCAGACTCCAGGCTGGCAGAAAGCACTGCCACAGCAGGAAGAAGAGGACATACACAAGATACTTGGCACATCTCCAAAAGCTGCCAGCCTCACCAGAAAGATCCAGCAGGAAGGGGGAAGCATAAACTACTGGAGGGGAGGCAGCAGATAAACACAGAATGGCTGAAGAAGCAAATAAATACCAACCCAACAGAATGGCTGGCGAAGCAAATAAACTGCAACTGCACAACTGCACAACCGCACTACCACAAACAGCAAATAAACAAAGAATGGCTGAAGAAGCATGTCGCATATTCTGTTGATTACAAGAACATCATATGATCTTTTAACATGGAATAACCATATGATTTATTAACAAATGACATTATTTACTAAATTAAAGAAGGATTGATGGATGCATGCATGCATATATATACATATATAGCAAGGCAGTGTTGTACTGTGGATCCTACAAGAGTCAATAAAAACAAAGGACATGAGGGCAGTTGGCCATTAACACAAAAATAAATAAATGATCTCCTTTCAATATTAACAATATATATGAAAAATAATTGAGAACCACATTCTTACTATAAAAGAATTAGAAAATCTATTAATTTATTAATGAGTGAGATCCCCAAAACTTGACTAGATTTACAACAAGTTAACAACATATCTCAAACTAGTTCTTAAAACAACTACATTGTCGCAAATTAATAAGATATTAAATGACAACAATCACTATGTAAGATTAAGACAACAAAATAATCAAACTAGTTCAACATCCTTCATTATCCAATACGAAGCACAACTTTGAATCTTGTCTAAAAGACCAAAGTCGCACCAATCTTCCGGGTTGCAGTTGATTGGCTTCTTTATCCACCACTTTCTTAATCCAACCCCCAACCAAATTATAAGTGTAGGTTGAACCCATGACCCACTTCTTCAATTCCAACTCCACGATTTCCATAGATGGTGTAACTATATTAACCTTTATTCCTTTCTTCTTATCTAGAATCTTCATCTCCTCTTTGTCAACGAAGTTACAATTCCTCGTTTGCTTCCTCGGTATCGATAAACGATTGTTTACCTTGGCTACATCTGTTCCTGTCAAAATTTTGTTCATGACAAACATAGTTTTCATACCATTCATCTCGTTGATTATCCTTTTGAACTTTTCAGGCATCGTTGGTTCCAAATCTTGTTCTGGCCTTTCAACAATCTTTCTCTTCTTTTTCCTTCTATTTTCCACCTCTTCCTCTTCTTCAGGCTTTCTTTCAGTTAAGCTTCGCCCTAATTGAATTAAAGATTCAGGAACCTTCCCTGCCCGTTTGCGAATCGATCTTTTCTTCTTATGAATACATGCAGCGTTGAAGAACTTAACTCCACCATCATTAACCTTTGACACTTTCTTGCACTCGGCACAACGCTTTATAAAATCTGTAAGAACTCTTTCCGTGAGCAATCTTTCAAATACTGATTCATCATTGGAAATTTTTCGAATTTCATCCAAGATTTTATTGAAAGAATCATCAGCATTGGAAATCTGTTCAGTTAGACTACACAAGTCTGATAAATTGTCTATATAATTTCTGAAACTTAGAAATACGTTAACACAAGAACCCAGATGTGAACTGTTAGCTCACCCAAAGAAAAGTGAAGATGGAACGTTACAATTAGAGAAGAAGAGGAGAGAGAGAAATAGAATTTGCTGAATTCTATAACCAGAAGAAATTAGAAGATCAGAGCACTGTTCACACGCATATACCCATATAATGAAAGTAGGGTTTCAGAGGTGGAAAGAGAGAATTGTCTTCCTAACTCACCTACCTCCCTCCCTCCACCTCAGAAACTAATGCTGAAATAAAAGAAAATCAAAATACAAGATATAAAATCAATGTGTTGATAAGAATAATTAGTTAATAATAAGTAATTATGATAACTGGTGTGTAATAAAGGTTTATTAAATAAAAATGTAAATTGACGTTATACGCGAAATTAATTAGATGGTTATTTTAATGAATTATAGTGTGTATATATGCTACAAAGAAAATATATATTAAAATTAAACAAATTTCTTTCGAGATTCTCTAATGAAACTGGAAAGGGGTTAAATTATTTCTTTGTCATTAGATTATAGTTCTAAATTTTGGTGTTTATGTGTCATTTCTTCAAAAAAAACAATCGGAATTAGAATTACATAGATCAGAGAATTGGAAAACTTAACTTCATATGCCAAGTTTGCTGCAGTTGTCTATGCTGCATCTTCATGATTTTCTCCTGAACCTGCCTCTGGATGATCCCCTTTGGTTGGCGCTTAAAGTTTCTTCCTCACCTTGATGCTGCCTTTGCCAAGTCTCTAGTCTTCTGGACTCTTCAGGCGACAGTCTCTAGTTTTCCCTTTTGCACGTGTGCTTCTGCAGGGTGCTGCATAATTGCCGCAGTTTCCCACTGGAGATTGTCCTTGCGTCTTGTTGTAGTTCTTAGATGGCCCTCAGCCTGGATTATTCCTGTGCAGGATGACTCTCCATCTGTTTGCTTCTGTCTCCAGTCCTCCCTTTTTACTGCAAAATTCTGCGGGTTGATGCAGATTCCTTTCCTGCAGATTGCTCCTGGCTCCAGTTCTCCCATCCAACTATGGATGGATGCCTTCAAATGAAAGATTTCAATGACCAAACAAACTCATGAACAATTGCAGAAACATTTTTTTACCATTTCCAAAACAAGCACGAAATGAAAGAAAGGAGCAAGGCTTTGCAAGGAGTTAACATTATACCTTGCTATGAGGAGTGAATTGGATGATAATGTCAAGAGAATTCCGGTGGAGAGTTTCGCTGATTCTGGTTGATCTTTTTTTTACTATGTGAAGCTAGAATAGAAACTACGAAGAATTTGATAAACATTTTCCAAGGTCATTTATAAACACTTTGTCTTGCCCCTTAAGTCAATAAGATGAAGCCATTTTCCAAGTTCAACTAATGCACGCCGCACAAAGTCAACATTGTCGGCTCTTATTTTCCACAACCCATCCCTTGTTTGGTGGGAAATGTAGGCCAAAAATCCAAGCTGTAATGAAATTCTAAATTCTTGTAGTTAAATTTTAAAAATTTAAAAATTTATTTATAGATAAATTTTTATTAAAAGTCTTAGTTTTAAAAGTAAAATTATTATTTAATATAAAATTTAAGTTTTATTATATTTTTCTCCTCAGATTTAAAAATTTTATAATTTTTTCTCAACCTAAAATTTAAAAAGTGACAAATACCTCCTTAGGGTTTATTTCTCTTCTCTTTAGTGTCAATTGATGGTCTCTGATTGTCAACTATCTTTCACCCCTCCCGCCTTCTCTCTCCCTCTAATCTCTTTTCAAACTATAGGTTAGAGAAAAATTATGAAATTTTTAAATATGAGAAAAAAAATATAATAAAAATCAATTTTTTATATTAAATAACAGTTTTATTTTCAATTTTAATTAATTTTTTAAATATATTTTTATTTATAAACAAATATTTAGATTTTTAAAAATTTAAAAATAAAAATTTGAGATTTTACCACATCTGAAGTGGAAATAAGTCTTTTGGTCGGATATCTATCATCACCTGTGGAAAACCCCCTTGTATCATAATAATTTCAAGCATTTATTGGACTACACTGAGCCTGTTACTGGTGATAGCCCTTTTTTTTTCAAACCAAATACAGGCCAAATGACTATTTCCCACTATTAATGAAACTACAAATTTTTATTCTTTTAAATAAAAAAAAATAATTTTTCATATTACAAGTTAACTTTTACAATCAAACATTATATTTGTCATTTTATCAAAATATTATGTAAGGTTAATACTACTTGTATCTTTAATCGCACAAACAAATTACAATTTAATCTTAAATAATTTATTTTTTGCTTTTTTCTCTAAATTTTTATTTTACTTAGAATTAATTTAAAAATTAATAATCATTGACAAAGTGAAAAATCACTCTGTTTGGTGTGATTTTTATTGAAAGCACACCAAATCAGTGCGATAATCAATGTTGCTAATGGTGCAAATAATTTTAAATTGATTTATTTAATTAATTTTAATTAAAATTAATATAAATTATAGATTAAAAATACATATAATAAAATTTTGAGAATAAAATATTATTTAGCTTGATTATTTTTTGTCTTTTTAAGAATTTTATAAAAAAATTAACAGATTTTTTTTACAAATTTGGCCAAAAAAATATATAGGATACCTCAATAATAAAATAAAATTTAAGAAAATCACGTCAAAAGAAAAGAAAAATACAAGATATAAAATTAAAAATGTGGATAAGATTAATTAGTTAATAAAAATGTAATTATGAATCATAACTGGTCCATAATTAAGCTTTATTAAATAAAAATGTAAAGTCACATTATACACGTAATTAATTAGATGGTTATATTAATTAATTAAAGTATAAATATTCTGATATGAAGAAATTGTATATTAAAATTAAACAATTTTTTGAGATTATCTAATCACTCTTGAGTTAGAAAGGTGTTATTTGATCAGGTGGTCAGGGTATCGTGAAATTATAATAAAACCTAGGCCAAATGATTATTTCCCACCCAAGGGTTTATGTAAACCCAATTTTCTATTTGTTAATTATAAAAAATTTAAATATTTATCTATTTGTTAAATTTTATTGTTATTGTTAGAGGTAAAATTATTATTTAATAAAAATATTTGAAAAAAATATAAATTTATCAAATTTTTTTCCCAGATTTAAAAACTAATAATCCCCCCACCATTCCCTCCCTAGAGTTTAAAAAATTAACATTTCTCTCTAGAGCTTTTTTCTCTTCTCTCTAGCGATGATTGACCGTCGGTCGTTCTCTCCCTCACTATAGGTCGTCCTCTCCTTTACCGGGTGGCATACTATGAAGAGATTGAGATTTCTTTGTTGTATGACACTAAACATTTATATTACAAAGATAGCATAATATCTTAACTATCATTGTCTTCTACCTTATAAACACAAGGGAGAATTGATCTTTGAACACTAAAAAACATATATTTTTTAAAGTTATTGCAGAAAAATCATCATAATCTAGGTCAATGTTGATCCATACTAATTATGTTATGTATTTTTTTTTGTTTAATAATTAAAAACCAAAGAATGTATACTAGATAAAGTAGGTGATTTATGAAAAATTTATTTTAATCTATTGTTCAATATTGTTACATGTAAGTTAAACTCATTGGAATATTGATAGTTCAACTGGGAAAATATACATAACAAAATTTGGTAAAATTTGGTCAAAATCCAATTGAAGAACTAGTTGGCGACCTCGCAAACTATAGGCGAGATCGTTAAGCATAGGCGATCTTGCCAATTTGTTCTTTAAGAGTCGTAAATTCTCAATTAGTTATCTGAGTTTATTTGCTTTGTGTTGCAAGTTTAGTTTAAACAAAATATTAAAAAAACCACATTTAAAATTCATTTTGGAAGGCAATGAATTAAAGGTGATGACATTGTAATGTGATATATCGATGGGGATGAGAGACCAATTTGTATTGATACAAATGTTGATTTCAAAGGATTTGTGACAAAAATATACTATTATCTCATAATCGATTAAAGTCAGTCAGATACCATAAATTTATCCCTAGAGATGTATAGTGGGTGGAAGACCATATGAGATTCGAGATGATAATGATCTTGAGTATATCATGGTGGTAACCAAAAGTTTATGAAGATCCACAAAACTTTATCTTATCGAGAGTCGTATTGAAGGAAAAGACAACCTACAAGAAGAAAAAGTTTATGAGAAAGAAAGGAAGAAATATTTGGCATATGATTGGACATAATCACAAAGTTTCTAGAAGTATGGTGTGAATTATGGGGGTGATGATGATAATGATGACAAAGTAAGGATTACTATGATGATGTTGAGGGTAATGATGATGATGAATCTATGAGGTTTGATGATGGTGATGACATGTACAATGTATCAATCCAAGATGTTAGGAGAAATCAAATCAATGCTTGTAATGAGAGGGTCGATTGTAGTACGAGACATCATGACTTTATATTTAATAAAACATTAACAAGCCATATTCCTAATCCTAATCCATTTCAATGGGTTTTTGAGCTAATTGTGGACACTGAGAGCGCAAGTATTAGTAATTGAGAAACACAGAGAGACAATAGTCTAAAAGTAATGAGCTTTTATAATTCAAAGACAGAATTGAAAACATTATTTCAAAGATATGCTTTAGAGATAGGTAATCAATGGAAAGTTGATTAGTCTGATAGGAAACAATATGAGATTTAGTGTGCACATGAGCAATGCCAATGGTGGGCTCGTATAAGAAAGGAAGGGGATGAAGACTAATAGGTGTTACAAAATATGGATGACATCCACATTTGTCCACGACGTTAAATATTGCCACATCATAGATAGATTGGTGTCAAGTCAATGGAGACCATCCTTAAATCAATGTTTATGATTAATCACATCTATCGACTAAAGAAAATTATTTTCGATATGACAGATAGATACATGATCGACATTTTAGACTCATAAGCGTGGTGTATGAAGACATATATAATAAATGCATTACGAGGATTTTTCAAAGAATCTTTCATGCTCTTACCTAAGTATTGTCATATTTTGGAACTAAAGAACCCAAGAACTGTCACACATATCGATATCGATGCAAAAAATAAGTTTTAATTTTTTTTTTCATGACATTGGGTTGTTCGATAAGGGGGGAGGGGTTCCAACAGTTTTGTGACCTGGTGATTTGCATTAATGTTTCACATTTAAATGGGAAATACATTGGGACTTTTTTCGTTACTATTACGAAAGACGACAATAATTAAATCTATCCATTGGCCTTCAGTGTTGGGCACAAAGAAGGAATTGAGACATGGACATCGTTCTTGAGGTATCTCTGTATGTGCATTGGTAGCATTCTAGACTTGACCATTATTTTTTATCAGTTGCGTCAATGGCAAACGTAATGCCTCATGCCCTGCATGGTTTTTGTAACTACCATATAAAAGGTAACATGTATAGTAGTTAAAAAAAAACATATAGAAGATTATTTTGAAGACTTGCTAAGTCATATCGCATATGTGATTCCTAACATAATGACAAAAGCAATAATTATAAAAGCACCAACCTTAAATCCAAGATCCAATAAAGGTATAAACACAATTATAAGAAGGGTTAATGAGTTGCCTGTTAGGGTAGGTGCCTTAGAGCCAATCGAATTTGATATTTATGGATGTAATTTTATATTAATAATTAATAAAAGGATTGATTGTTATTCAATTTATATATTGACTATTTATATAATTGTATGAATAACATGCCCTTAGAATGGTAGAACTTTGATAAAAGGGATTAGACAACTAATAGTGAAAATCTTATATATGCATTGGGTGACCATTTTAGAAATGTCTGTAATCCCAATATTACAATGAACGAGGCTACATATAATGATAATGAGATTATCATAATGTTGAGTGATCCTACCAAAAGTGGTGACAATTCTTACGTACTGAAGCTATTGTGAACAAGTTGGTGTAACATGAGTGTATGTTGTAAACATGTTCATCAGACTAACCTAACCAAAGGATATCCATATGGATGGTGTTCTAGTGTCTATGAAATAAATCCTCTGAACACTGTATGTATGTGTGATCTTTTAACTTAAGGTTATTAGACTGTTTTGTGTAAGGATTGGTATGGTTTGACGTTATTTAACGTGCCTCCATAATTAGGATAACTGTAAGGGGACGTTTGGTTTGGGTAATGTTTGATTACTAAAATATAAAGATTACCTTGAAGATAGATTACTTAGAAGATTACTAGGTATAAATGATTACTATGTTTGATAAAATTTGGTAGGTATAAATAATTATTGTGTTTGGTTAAAGGTAATAAAAGATTACTAGTAAATTATTTTACTTAAATGTCCTTGAATATAATTATTTTTAAATATTTTTTTATATTATTTGTCATATTAATTAAAAATAAATTTATTTTTATCTCAAAAAAATAATAAATAATAATATAATTATAATAAACTCAAGATTACCTCAGTACTCTTTAAATACCTAAGGTGAAGGTGGTAATCAGATTATCACCTATATTACCTGTCACGTCAGCATTAGTAATAGAAGATTACTGTAATATTTTATTACTGACAAAGCAAACAAGGGAATAAAAGATAGATTACCAAGGTAATCTTAAAATCCCTCAACCAAACGTACCCTAAAGGTAGTAATTGACTATATCATGAGCTATATGGAGATTATGATTGACTGATAAAGGATTCGTCACTTCTGAACATAAGAGAATATATCTCACATGAAAATACTAAAAGAAATCTACTACTACTTGAATCTATGGCCATAATGAGATGAGGTTGTAACCTGATCCATGTTAGTCATTGATATATGTCAGTTCATATCAAGGAATCACTGAGATAAACACATTTCTATGTCTCAACCTTGAGAGATATTGGCTGACGAAATGATTGAATTACATATAACTATGATGTTGTAAAAGCTTAAGAGATGTATGTTGATATTCTGTTGTTCAAATGGCCATGATGCTTTGCTAGAAGCTAATCTTGGTTAATCTTGGTTTGTGTCTAAATTCACTTTGAATTCAAACACTATCGGTTAGATAAAGAGCTTATGAGTCACACGTATCAATGAGTTGAATCGAACTTGGAGGAATAGATTGCTTGACAATAATCTTAGTGTTCAAGACTAATAAAGATAGATCGCGAATGGACTAAGTTTGCCCAATGGGTTGAGAGGACTCATGTTTGATTATGCCTTAACCAAGTGCCACCTGTACAGTTGGTATAATAGTGCTGGCCATGCAAATGCATGATGCCAATCAACACCATAAAATAAAACATGTTGGCTGGCACACTTAAGTATGCTGGTTATGCAAATGTTGAAGCTTGTCAGTTAACACACTTAAGTGTGCCAACTATGCAAGCAATTAAGCTTAACGGTGAGCACACATAAGTGTGCCAACCGTGTAAGCGAAACATGTCGTCTGGGCATTTTACATGTCAACCGTGCATGTGTGTTGAGGTTGTTGTGCACATTTGAAATTCTAACTGTACTTGGACACCTACACATATAAAATAAAAGACATAAGTTTTTTGCTAAATAAACAATATACACAAAGTGAAACCTAGCTACTGTTCCTCTATTTTCTTTCATTCCCATGAACATGAGAGTCCAATTAAGAGCTCTAACAACCTTTTCGTCTGGATTTTCTCTACTTGTGTTTATGCTTTATGTGAATACCAAGACGTCACCTCCCGAGGGTTGGTTAGCATTCGGTCTAAAGCCATGTGAAGATTTAGAGGAGCCATCAATGCAGGTATAAATCTAAAATACCCTATGAGTGTTTTACATATTCATGAATATGTGTTTTAAAATGGGTATCCTAGTACGGCCAAACGAGTGTTGAGATATCTAAAAGGAACTTGTTCCTATGGTCTTTGGTACTTTAATACTAATAATTTTTAGTTACAAATCTAGGGTGTGTATACTAAGCTCATGTTTTTTGGTTGAAACTCTTGGATTCAACTATATTTCAAGTTTAGAGAACACAAGAAATAATATATTTTTTTATTTATAGTTTGCAACATTGTTCTATTCCTAATTAGCTTTATTGAATATGGATTATTGTGTTTGCTATTATTGATTGAGCAATGTAAGGACAATGGCTTTATCTATACAAATTTTTAGATTAGATTTAAATATATGGTTTATATACTCAGTCAATATTTTCTGATAGAAACTCATAGATTCAATTAAATTGTATATTTTGGCCCAAAAAACGCAGGAAATAAGAAGGAAGAAAGTTAGCTGAAAGGTGGTATCGGTCTAATTAGTAGCTTTCAACCATATTCAATCAAATTGACATAATATTATGTTGGTCAAAACTTATTGATTTTGGTTCAACACCTTCTTTTATTTTAACCAAATTTTCAAATTTGTACATAGTTGTATTTTGGTAAAATCTATTCTAAACATAGGGTTTTGGCCACCTGTGTTTAAATAAGTTGGTCAGTAACACATTCGACTATTTATTATTTCAAAAGGAATTAATATGTATGATAGTGTTTGATCCAAAACTTCTTGATTGTTCTATTTTCATATTCGTTGACCAATTATGATTATCAGATAAATTGAATAATGTTTAGGGCATTTTTGTATTTAAGAAAATGTGCATCTCATAGCAATCGCACAATAGAAAATACCATTTATGCAGATTACTTGACGCTCCATCTGCAATGAGACATCAATGTTCCAATCTCTCCAAACTTGATCCCATTTGCACGTTTTTATAACCATGAGTTATTGAGTGAGTGAGACTAGTAACAATAAAAAGACACGCCTATGGGATCAACATGGTTTGGTCATCATTTTCACATAGGTGCTTTGGTCATCTTCTTCATTTCTTCTTGAAACTTCAACATGGTTAACAATGGAAAGCATATTGGTACCATAATTCCAATCTCTTCATCTCTCTTTTGGTACTTCAAATAGAAACTGATGAGTAATAAAGCCCCAGCGATTCCACCAAACACCGGCTTCCCCCACCCTAAATCAACCTCATCGAACCCAGCTCGAGAATTATCAGAGACAATGAAGAGTCCCTCGCTCGTATATTTAGGCCTTCCCCTGATGACCATAAGATCTGCCACAGATCTTATATACTCTTCATTCATATCAGTCTTCATCTTCTTCACTAATTCCACTGCATATTCCAATGGTTTCCTGCACAAATCATCAGCCTTTGAACATATAGCTGGATATGCAAAAGCATTTCCGTAGTATCCTGGAGGTATGAGCTTGTTATAATGCTTGCCGCGAACGGTAGCTGCGAATGAAAGTCGAACAATCTCATCAGGATTTGTTTCAAGTGCAATCGTACGACATCTCCATAAACAAGCTGTTATCAAATCAAACGTCGAACATTTTTCAAGGTGAGAGGGAAGTTGGTGACGAAGTGATGCTATCTCTTCGGGGCCAAAGTAGAATGATTGTGGGCTATTTCATCTGGATTAAAGTTCAGGAAGATATCTCTGGAGTTCTTTACAGGCTGGAATTCATGGTGGCTACATGTTATTCGTGGTGGATTTCTTGCATTTAGAATTTCCCTTTGCCAAACAGGTGTTAATGATGGCGAATTTGCACCTTTTGTCATCTCCTCCACGGCTTTCAGGAATTGTACGAAGCCAAATCCGTCAAAAATTGTGTGGATAAAACGTAGCCTGAGAATGAATACTCCACACAGAAGACGAGTCACCTTTATTTCCAGAAAGAAAACAAATTAACTTTGATGGTAACATGGTCTGAATTACTCAAATATGTAATTGATTCTGAAGATAACTTACTTGAATCAACGAAAGTGGGCAACCAAGAGTGGCATCAGAGCCTGGAACATTATACAGCAGCTGGTCCACATATGGACATGGAACCTGAATTTCATCGCCAAAATGCTCAAGTTTGACATTAGCGTCAGCTTCTGTAAACAAAATTCCTTCGCCATTGCAATCCACCAGAAGCTTGCGATTGTCGCCTTCCACCAGCCTTCCGGTTAAAGGATAATAAAAGACAAGTGCTTTACTTAGAGCTTCCCTGATGACCTTAACTGGATCTTTCCCTTCCATTTCAGGTGAAGGACTGTTCTTGTAAAAGAATAATGATGGAACGTTAAACTTCAGGCTTTCTTGATCGTCTATATCTGAAAGTTTCTTGATTTCTTGTGGCGTTGGTGCTGCCGGAGTGATCAATTCAGGAGCTTTTCGGATCACTGAAATTGCTTGGCGTAATTCTGATGCCATTATTGGATTTAAATTGTTAGAACAACTTAGATGTGAAGACTGAGCAAATTGAGTGGGCTTGCTACTGCATACTAATGGCATACAGAAGATATCTATTTATAAAGGCAGATGATAACTGTAACAGGATTATCTCAAAGACACCTAAAAGAGTTAGAAAATTTAATCACATTATAAAATGTCAATTTAAATACTTGATTAAGTATACAAAATATACGTAACAACAGTTAGAAAAATATATGAAATTTGTCGGTGACACTTTAATGTGCCTATTATGTTTCCAAACAAAATGTTTTCCAGGCAAATGTTTACCAGGCAAAAATGTTAAATGCAACGACAATTTATGTCGTATTGATACTTTGAAATTAATGCTCATTGATGATGGCACATGGCTTCGGATTCCACTCTTTGAAGAAATTTTTAATTCGGGCATTCGTTGCTGCCACTCATCTAACACATTAAGCCTTAAGGTATGTGTTACAAGACATTGGATATCTTGGTATCCTTCTTACTCAAATTTTTTTGAAAAATAAACAATACGGCTATCAGTGATATCCTAAATAGAAAAGTTGTTACATTACCTATTACATCACTATGAGTAATAGAAGATTATCGTAATTTTTTATTACTGACAAACCAAATAAGGTAATGTTAGTAATAAAAGATACATTATTAAAGTAATCTTTGTGTATTGAGAACTAAATTGAAAATTTTAGGTGAAGAAGAAAGATGCAAAGAATGTTATGTATGCAGATAGAACAAGAATCAAAACATGATTAAAACATATAAGAGAATGAGGAAACTTTTACCTACTCTTTTGCCTCCTATAGGGATATAAAATGATGAATTAAGCTCCTCACTTGAAGAACCTCCAAAGGAGTGCAACTTCCACGCCAAATCTTAGAGAGATGGGAGAGTTTTTAGTTTGTTTTGTGAGAGAAAGTAAAGTGCAAGAATACTTATTTTATTTCACAATGAACTAAAATGCACTTTATATGATAGTGACCAATTTTGCAATTTCAAAATTCTTATTTGGCCGAATAAATTCATAATTTGAAGTCTTACCATGCATGTATATGAAATATATACCTTGGCCACCTTAATTTTATCTCACTAAAATCTTAATTTTTAAAATATTATTTTTGCACTCATATAACATTTTATATGATTTTCATTATCCTTCAGAAGGTACTAGCCATCCTTATATAATTAATCCTCCCTTTAGAAAGCTTAGTTTATTGGTTTGACTCTTTAGGTTTATTGTGGTGTAGCCATGAATCTTTTTTCGAACGATCCGAAAGTGTACAAGAAACTCAATGACTATGGTAAATATCTAGCAATGTGTCATAGCCCCTGAACCATGATAAAGAAACACTTCATTGAATCTAATATCTTTTATCGAACATTCTATGTAGGTAATATCCTTCTATTGTCCAGTCTAGATCGATTTTGGACTCATGGATTGTTAACATCTCAATTTCAATTCTTTATGAATTATCGATTTAAATATTTGAAACATGTCATAACGAATATCCTTTATATAACTTACATTATACTTTTACCAGAGATTCGATTTTCAATATTTATCGATGTTTGATTCAGAATTCGAATCTGAGTCGAATTAGCGGATATTCAGAACCCAATACTTTTGAGTCAACAGATCCCGTTTTGACCATCATTCTTCTCCGTATATAAATAACACATAACCAGTATGGTTTGTCTTATGAGATATGGTTAACCCTATATATATACACCACATAAATCACATGTATTTGTATCAGATCTAACCATGACGTGTCAGGCCAAAGAATTACTTCGTATACTAGTATAATCTTACGATAAGTTATTGATTATAATTTAATGACCATGTGACTTATCATTATTTCGTCATGTTCGAAAAATAGTTTTTTAACTGCTAATCCATGCCAATACTATAATGACACGACCATCATCGTCACCCATACTAATGTCATCTTACAACATTTAACAGAGGTATTTGAGACACCTATTATGTGATATAATTGCCCAAGTTATATCACATTTATAGAGAACAATTCGACGACTCAGTTTGTATATTAAGTGAGTCATCTAGATAATTAACATAAATACTTTATATCATCACAAATAAAGAAAACAGTTTATGCGTATAAACAAAAAGACTACTTTTTTTTATTAATATTTCACATAAATATACATACAAGATTAAAATCTCCCCAAAACCGACAACATGAATGGTTTCTAGCGCATACACTAACACAAACACCCTAAATCTTTTTGTCCTTTTGAGCAACTAGGGTATAACAGGGGTCACAATTTGGCACAGTACAGATTCAACCATTCTGGTATCCTTGGAATCTAACTTGAATGGATCGAATTCAAGGCCAAAAACAAATCAAAATTATTAGTAATTAGTAACAATTTTGAGAGAGAAACTCTTTATAATCAAATAATTTTGACTTAAAAAAAGATTCTAAGTTTAAGTCAGTCATATCGATCTGAGGAAATTGAATCAAGAAAAAAGTAAAGCAAAATTTTCTCAACTGCTGATCCAATTGTTAGAAGAATATTTATTTATACATGACCCTCTCTTAGGTTTTTCCTTAATTTTTCGTGAGAGCATAGAAGAATTCAATGAATTTAGAAAGATTACAAAAATCTACAAGTGACATATATAACTATTGGAAATTTACAAACTAATGGCCCCATTGCGTCTAAGGCAACCCTTTCCTTCTCAAAAATTTTATAATTAATTATATTATTTCTTCTCAAAAATATTTTATTATAATAAAGTTTCTCTTCAATATATAAAATTGTTGTAAAAACTGTATTTCAATAAAAGTCACATATTCATGCCCAATATATGCCAATAAGATTATGTTAAAAGAAAATCACATTATACACTATTTCTTTCCAAAGAATTATATAAAACAAAACTATTTTCACTTTAAATCGAAAAATTGCACTTTTGATCACCTCTAAGCTAATATAACTTTTCCAATCTCAACTATTTTGTCCAACAAAAAAGACATTGACTATACCCCATGTTCAATAATCCTTCTCCCATCTTCATTGGATCTCTCCATCATCATTCTATTCCTCCGTCTTCACTCAATCTCTCCAGCCACTTGATCTTTTCATCTGCACTAAGTCTCTCCACATTGATGTGTTTCACAATTTAAAGTTTTTAACATTATTTTACTCCTAATTTGTTTGCCCATCTTTTATAAACTAGGTCTGTATTCACACTAGTGCCTGCTGAAACCACATCAATGTTAAAAACAACCAAATGGGAGTACCCAACCCAATTCCAACAGTTAGGTCAATTTCATTCAAGCAGCCAAAAGCCTAACTTATGTACCAGATTAGCCCATTATGCCAGACCACTTTGTAGGGGACAATAACTTGTACCTACCACCAGCTAGTAGGGCAACCACACAACCTTGTGCACAAAGGACATTTTAGCTAGGCAAACATGTAAATAGTATGTAGGAGAGTTAGAAGTTGGGCAGACATGTAGGCAGTATGCAGGAACACATGCAGGCAGTGTGTAGAACCGATGCAATAGTGGTTTAGAAAAGGCAGGCCATATAGAGCCTTGTGCAGGAAAAGCTGAGCATGTAGCCAGAAGGCAACAATGTTTAGAGAAAGGCAGAAAAGTTGAGTCATATAGGGGTTGCATGGCCACTATGTAGCTGAGTTGTAATTAATGTATATTTGAACTCAAAATATCATTGTATGCCTGTATAAAGACAGCCCATTGTATAAAATTTCTTTTAGAAAGAAAGCAATTGAAGCAATACAAAGAATTCTCCAGCATATTGAACTCTCTCTACTTCTACCTTTCTGTGTTCTTTACTTTGCACAAATTCACTAATTTTGTGCTTCCACTTATTTTCAATAGAGTAGCAACATTGGGAGCATTTAGGCTGACTTAGTGTACATTACTGCTAAGTGTCACATGGGTCAACGATGGGACTACTTCGCCTGTGACAATAGGTGTTACAATGCATTGATGATGAGACACGTTAACATAAGAGGAAGGCATATGTGGCGTGTAGAATTTCTACTATCAACCATACTTGCAAAATCTTTTTATGGAGTATTAGTTAAAAAGTGCGTTTAGTTTATAAATTTCTTATTAAAAAAATAAAAGAGTATCATAAAAATATATTGTCAAAAAAGATTACTAAGTATAATCATTCATATATTCAATAAAATTATTATATATAAATAATGATTAAAAAAAACTGAAATGTTATTTTATTGAAATATTTTTTTTATGTTAAACTAAATTAGAGATAAATTAAAAAAGGAAAAAAATGACGAGGGGAAATAATAGTAAATCAAAATATATAAGTTGATTGAACTATCTAATGCACGCACAACAGTGACAAAAGTTGTTCTCTCACCATAGATTGACATTATGAGAGAATCATTCTAACATAGTGTTAGTTGATCTTTATCCATCTTATGTCAATAAAAAATGTTTAGAGTGATATGGTTTAGTTGTTATTTTAATTAAACATGAGATTTTTCTTCTAAAAATTTAATAAATAAGTTAAAATTATAATAAAATTAAGATGATCTCTTTAATATTTTAATGCATATAATAAAGCCAAAGGACTTGTTCTCACACCAAGTTTTGATATATTTCCAAAGGTATACTTATAGGATTTAAAAAATCCAAAATCTCACTCATGAACTAACTGTTATTAAAATTTTCTATTAAGACTAAAAATAAAATCGTTATTTCATCAATAATTTTAAAAAATATATAATTTTGTTTCATTTTCTTCTCTAAATTTTAAAAACTCGTAATTCACCCCCAACCTCAACTTTAAAAAGTAAATTCCCTTCCCCCCCCCCCCCCCTAAAAAAAATCCGTTGCAAACTTCAGCAATGACAATGGTGGTTGTCACTATCTCCACCTTTAACCTAATAAAGGAGAGAGATGATTGACGATGTCAACGTCGACAAATCTATCTTGTCTCTCTGTCTTTTTATTGATGAAGACAGAAGACAACAGAGATCCGTCCTCTTTTGTCTCCGTCGATGAAAAAACAAAGATGAATCCTTGATGGAAAGACTAGACAAATTCATCTTCATCACTTTTTCATTGACGGAGACGAAATTCTTCGTCTCTATTGATGTCGTTGGTTGTCTCTCTCCTTTGCCAACCTAAAGGTAGAGACGATGATGGCTACCATTGTCGTCATCAAATTTTGCAATAAACCTTATGGATTCTTTTTTGGGGGCAGAAGTCATTTTTCAAAGTTGAGACTGAGGGTAAAATGTAAATTTTTAAAATCTGGGGTGAAAAATGAAATAAAATTATATATTTTTTAATATTATTAATAAAATTACGATTTTACTCTTTGTCATAATAAAAAAATTTAACAGCAGCTAGTCTATAGGTGAGACTTCAAAATTTTCAAACCCTAAAGATATGTATTTATCTTTGTATTAAAACATGGGTTAAAAATAACTTTGACCTATATAATAAATATAGCAATTATATTACTCTTGATATTATTCACAGCTTGAATATTTTTTTGATATTATCCATTATATTAGCTCGAATATTTTATTATAAGATGAACTAAATTAGAAAAACACATTTTAAGTGTTGTTGATGGGAGACAAATTAGAGTTTGAGAGGAGATGATAGGAGATCAAACAAAGCAACAGGCCTTCAGTATAACCAAGAATCTGTATGTTAGCATCTGGCACAGGGTGTCTAGTGAACTTTAGGTGGTTCATGTAACGTAGCTGCTTCAACATTTGGGAAAGTTATTGTAAAGGCTAAAGGACTATTTCTCACCCAAATTTAGGTGCGATTCCAAAGTCACACATATGGGGTTTGAAAAACTTAAAGTCACACTCGTTGACCAACTAGGATTAAAATTTTCTATTAGATGCAGAGGTAAAACCGTTATTTTACTAATAATATTTAAAAAATATAACTTTATTACATTTTTCTCTCCTAAGTTTTAAAAACTAACATTTCACCCCTCCTAAAATTTTTTAACTTTGAAAATTCACATTTTTTCCCCAAAACCTTAGAATTTTTTTCCTTTCAGCCACTTTCTTCAATGAATTGGAAAGGGTGATGACAAAGCCTCTTCGTCAATAAAGGGATCTAGGTGAAGAGATTCCAAATCTCTTCGTCGATAAAGAAATCTGGATCTCTTTGTCAACAAAATCCAGATCTCTTCCCCCAAATCTCGTCGGATCTCTTCGTCTCCAACAAAGAGATCCATTCCAGATATGTCTATATGTGTTGACTAATGGTTTAAGGTGGAGAGTAAAGGTCGTTGACATCAGAGATGATGGTAGAAAAGGTGAAGAAAAAATTTGGGGGAAATGTGACTTTACAAAGTTAGAAAACTTTAGATAGAGATAAAGTTGTTAGTTTTTAAAACTTAAGAAAAAAAATGTAATGAATTTTATATTTTTTTAATATTATTGATAAAATAACAATTTTACTCTTGCTTTTAACTAAGAATTTTAATGTCAATTACGTCATAAGTGAGATTTTAAGTTTTTCAAATTCTATGAGTGTGACTTTGAAAATGCACTTAAACTTGGGTGGGAAATAGTCGTTTGACCATTACTTAAAGGTTCACATTTGCTTTATGTGCATAAAATGTGCCAAACATGATCCAATTTACTTGATGTATAGGATTGTCAATAACACAAAGCAAATTGGGTTGTCAAGAACAAATGCAAGTCTTCGCAAGCGATGCGAATGATTGATGGACCTAATTATGTGTCACTTTGTCCTGCATGTGTTCAGCCAATTTGCTTGAAGTCATCCAAGTGGGTGTACAAACTATTTTTAGACACACTTGGCAAACTTTGATGATTGTTGCTTTCTGTAGGATGTGACCAAAAAGTTTTTATGGCAATAGGGTTTTTCATCTAAATTCTAATCACAAATATATTGTTGTGTTGCTAATTTTTAATTATGATTTAGTATATATTCTTAACTTCTCTTTTTTGTATTTTGCAAGTAATCACACACACACACACACACACACACACACACACACATATATATATATATAAATGGATGGTCTATCAATATTTTTAAAATTGAATTAGACTAATTGATTTAATCAAAAAAACAATTTATAATCTAATTTAATTCTCATAAATATATGGATTTATCTAAAATTCAATCACACCCTAATCAAAATTAATAAACCAGATAAATAAATCAAAACTAATAACATTGAGTTTGACCAAACTTTTATCTAATTTTTTGTTTTTCCCGGAAAAGATAATAAAAACCCATCACCTGATATACGTGTCATCTTTCTCTTTAATTTTGACCCTTTTGGTTTTTAATTTTTTTATAAAATTTTGTCCTTTTTATAATTTTTGTCTTTTCTAATCTTTTGTCTCATATATATATATATATATATATATATATATATATATATATATATATATATATATAAACATTATTGTACCTTAAATGAAAGTTTGAAAAATCAAAATTTACCCTTAAAAATGATGATTTGAATCTAAAACTTAATGTTGTAATCACCTTCACTCCAATTCTATTTCAAAGGGAATCATGAAAGCCAGAACTAAGTATAAATTGTTTAGTTAATATATTTATTTTTTTTTGAGTTATTTTTATTTTCATAAATTGAAATTTATATTTCAAAAAAGCAAGTATATTTAGTTTTTATTGATAATTGTACAAAATTACTACTTTATATAGTTTATGTTTATAAAATATGTTAAATAACTAATATTATTTAAGAAATTTATAATATTTTGATAATAAATTAAATTGAATTGTTAAGCCAGTCAAACTATAAACCAATTTAATCATTAATATAATTTTAAAAACATTATAGAATATATTTCATTATACTATAAGTTATAAAACAAAACATTAGATAATGTCATAGAATGGGCCAAAATTGATCAGCATTCTAATGATAATATATTATTATGTGATTAGATAGTTAAAAATTAAAGATAAAACAACATTCAATCATATAATGACATATCATTATTTGTATATAAAGTTGTGCACAAAAATTTTGCACATAGTATTATTGATTATAATAATTCTTGGAGTTGCTAAAGTTTAATATAGGTGTCCTTTGATCCAATAAAATAAAAAAATAATACCTTGATCCATCCTGTTAGGAAAGGGTTTTGTCCCCTAAAAATGGAAGAATTAAACAAAATGAGGGACCAAATTCTTGGCCTGAACTTTAGGGGTTTCAATTTATCCATTTCTTCCACCCAACTGGGCGCTAGTCCTTGCAACCCAACTATGTTACTTTCTTCGCACCCAAATTTAGGTACAACCAACAATTAGCCCTGTTCCTATCATTTAGTTTGTCTGTGTGTAGGATTGTAGTAGTCAATTCTTCAATCTTCCAGCTTTAGGGGGTAAAATGGGACTTACATAGGCGCATCTTACTATTCTGTTAACTTTGCCTTGAAGGGTATAAGTGTCTACTTGTGCATCTATTGAACTTTGACAAACCTCAAAGACGGGGGGTAGAGCGGTTGGAGGGCGATGTGGGGCAAAGGTAATAAACCCCATTTAGGACCATCAAACTGGAACTCAACTAGAAGAGTCCCAAATGAGGGGACCCTTATAGCTAACAACATAACATTTGACAGTTTGACCCAGCAGTTGCTGATTGGCAGTTGAAGCTGCGTTTTAACAAGCGAAAATTGGATTGCACTGAATTTTGAGGACCTCAAAAGCCTAGAAAGGTTGGTCTGTCTAACATTATTTTCTGACCCTTTTCCTTCCCTTAAGAACGTTTGGTTGCCATTTACCTCCTTACTCGGTTTCCCACTCTCACATTCTCACAAATCCACAAGTCAATCCAATGCAAAATCTCCTCCTTTGTTTTACTATTTATATACCCTTAACCCACACCTGTCCTTCACCTCTTCTTCAACAATTCTAAACTTGTGTGCGAGGTATTAATTTTTTTTTCACTTCTCCATTCTTAGAATTCTTTCTTCTCATCTTTTCATTTCTTTACTCTCTTCTCCCTCTTCTCTTTCTATTTAAAGCCGTTTTTCTCTTTATATAAAGATTACAATGGTTGATTTCCATGACCCCATTTTATTATCGTGTCAAGATACCTCATTACATTTTGTGGAAAGGCTTCCAATAATAATCAAATGATTATGTTTTTCCAAGAACAAGTTTTGCTGCCAAATAGGATACCAAAAGGTTAGTCTTATTCTTGTTTTATATTTTCGAAAGCATTGAAAAAATAATTTGTTTTCTTGATTTCTTTGTTGCCATTTGTTAGAGTAGCGACCGTTGAATTTCGTTTTGTGAAATATTATACCTTATAATAAGATGATTATATTTATAAAACATAAACTTCGTGTTCACTTTAAAGGCAAAAGAAACCAAAAACAAACTGAAAGCCGGCAGGCGAACAAAACTCAGGGAAATTTCAAATTCATCTTCAAAAATCATTTTCTGTGTAAAACTTAATTTGCATTAGGATTTGATAGAAAAAATGAACAGAAAAAGAAAGTTAGGTTTGAAGAGTAAAAGATACGTAACCAAATATTTTTTGCACGTTATTATGCATAGTGCATTAGAATACAAGTATATCCTTTTGTATGCCATAATATAATATATATAGTTTTATCAAATAATAATGGTTAATAAATATATGGTTTAATTCCTTTGTCACTAGTATGCGTATACTCCGTGGGTGACATATTTTTTCATATTTAGTCAAAATAAAGTTTATCGATTTTTTAATGAAGAAAAAATGTAGTCCCTCTTCGATAAACAGAAAATTCTAACTTTCTTTATTAATACTAAAAGAAAAAAGAGAAAATTGATATAAAGGTCAAGTATCCTTTAGTATCAATAATTTGGTTTCCTTTTTTTTTGTTCTGTTTTGGTGTTCTGATATGATGTACTAGAAAGTTGAAAGCAAGAAATCAAAGGTTGCTCTTAATTCACCACAATTCCTTAAAATTCAAACATACCCAAAAAAAATCCAACTACAAAATTATAAAATTTTTTCATAATTACGAAACTAAATGCAATATTATTTTTATTAAATAAATGCGCACACACATATATATATATAAACACACGCACACATCTACCCTGCAAGGTTAGTAGTTTTGATATATAATGTCTATACATAAATGATAAATTATTATATGATCGAATAATTTTAAATTAAAGATAAAATAATTTTTAATTATATAATAATACGTTATCTGAATATTTAAATTATATATCAAAAATATATGTGTATAGCATTACTCAGATACATGAGGTATGGCAACTTGCAATTTTGTTTTATTGTTTTCGTAAAATCTGAGCTCTTGATTTTAAGGTACATGGATTATTATAGAGCTTCATGTGTAATAAGTTACAAAGGAATTGACCGTTAGGATTTGTTTCGATATAATTGAATTAATGGGGCTTGATGGAAATTACTTTACAACAAGTCAACCGTCTACCGATCACAAAGTCAACTGGTTGACTGGTAGTTTAAGATTGAACTGACGGTCAGATATGAGTCTCTGAATGTTTAGGTCAAAGATGATCTACTCATCCTTTATTCTTTCTGAAGTTCAGACCTGATTTGATATTTTTTTGGCTAATAGTATTATATGTTTTGTTTTGAATGTTAGTTTTGAAAGATTAGATGTATTTTACAATTTTTTTTGGATTTATTATTTTTTTAATTTATCGATAAAACTTTTTGCTGAGTTCGAGCATACCATAATATTTGTGATTGCTCAAGAAAATCCCACCTAATTATTGATCAATTTTAAAGGTAGGGTTAAATTTGAAATGAATTGAGTTCGAATTTAAGTTTATCTGAATTTAAATTCAATTTAATTTGTATAAAATTGAGTTTGAATTCAAATTTGAATTTGTTTTAAATAAACTCTTTTCAAAAAAGTCAAGTTTGAGTTTGATTGGAACTTGAGTTTAAATCAAGCTTTTAGTTTAAGTCGTTATTGAAATGACGTTATTTTAATGCATATTAGTTAAAATGACGTTATTTTGTATCAAAATTTTTAGACTTAAATTTGAGTTTGTTTTGAATTTGTTTGAACCGAACTTAAATTTAAACTCAAATAAACTTGATCTGAATCCAGCTCTATCGTCAGGTAACTATTTTTTTTTTAAAGTAAGTAATATTTTTATGGTTTTATAAGTGCAGTAACGATTTGAATCTAGATATTTTCTCTAAAAAATATAACTTTTTATTAATTTTGTTAGCCCTCCCATTTTTTTACTGTTAGGTAACATTGCTATCACTGCATACGCACCATTGAATAAGCCGAAAGACAGACGAGTGGCTAATGAATCTAGTGGTAACAAGAGGCAAGCCGTTGGATCAATGATGAGGCCCACACAAATGGCTAAAGTTATGACAAATGTTAGGTAATGGGTATTTTGAGTAGTGTTAGACATATAATTTTTATATATAATTTTATATATAAATAATAATATATTATTATATAATTAGATAATTAAAAATTAAAAATAAATAATATTTAATCATATTATGATATATTATTATTTATGTAAATAATTTTATTATATTATTTTAGATGTGAGGGTTTCATTTGGGCCAAATCCATGTTACCCAACAAGTGGGCTGGATTAAGGTCCACTTGTTAAAGTTCAAGTCATGTGGATCCGAGCGTTTGGTCAAGATTATTTGAGGATCCATGGGTCTATCTGATTTGCCGACACCCATGTGTGGCATTAATGTCAGTTAAGCTTCTAAGTAATTTGACCAAGCTAGTAATGCTTTATTATGAATGTTCAGGAGATCGATTTAGCTGCCTTATGCAACAACATGATGCTTTTTAAGAAAGTCTTGATACATTAGCGAAGCTTGCTTCCCGAAAAACATCAATGGCAATGCTGTGTTCTGTGGAATAACAGAGTCAGTCTGCTGTTTCACTTATACTGTGAGTTGTTCTATTCTCATCTAAGTTATTAATTTCTCATATGTAAACCATGATGCATGTGAATATAAGTTCATTTCTCTTTATATGCTAGATAGCTACTTACTCAAAACTATTAAATATGCATTGCTACAATCAGGAAGTATTGCATCTCAAATATTGCTTGTGTAAATACGAAAAGAATAGTCTATTTGATAGCGATAACTTTAAACATAGTTGAAAAAAGCAGATTTCATGCATGCAAATGTGTTCTTTGACATCAAATATGCCAATAAATAAGTGCTGATATATGAGTTGAAAAGCCTGTAGTAGAGGACTTGATATTTTAGAAATTTAATTTCCAAGTTAAATAATTAGACCCTTTTGGTAGCCTTTATTTTCTGCTGCAAAATCACAAAGAAGTTAAATTAGAGAAATCAACCACAAAGCAAATTCCCATAAGATATAAACTAAAAGCAAAACAAAATTTAAACCAAAAAGATAATGGCCTCAAACATACATATATGTTTGCTACTCCCAACTCTAAAATCTTAACTATAGCATAGACTTAACATTATTACCATGATATTATTACTCCAAAATAACTTAGGCATAGCGACATCAACCTTATCTTTCTCTTATAGTTTTTAAATCAATTTATTGATGAGTTAGATTGCATTTGTATAATGAATATTACTGCAAATATGAAGAATTTATACAAACCCTTTTTACACAATGTGACAATGACAAAATTTGATGCGTAGTATTATATGTATAAACAATGTATACAACTTTATACACAAATAATGATATGTCACTATGTAATTGGATAATTTTGAATGAGAGTTAAAACAATATCCAATTATATACTGATATTTTATATTTTATTAAAATATGATTTGATGAATTAATATACAAAATTAAGTTTATAAATATGATAATAAATGACAAGTTGATACAAAAATAATACTACATCACTTCATATGCAAATGGTTTAGAATATAGTGTGAAATTCAATTTTTGTCTTTCCTACTAATAATCTTCATCTAATAAATTAACTTAACAATGCTATAGCTGTATGCACGTATAATTAAAACAGCTCATACTAAAATGGATCCAGTTGTTAGATTTTACACTGAACATAGATCAAATGTTATTCATAGAGTCTTTTTTTTTTTTTTTTGGTTATAATAAAACAAGAACAACATTATACGTACAAAGAGCTTATACAAAGTTTAGACTACAAAGTGACATATGTAAACGTCAAAGGACTTTTAGAACTTTACAAAGTTTTGATTTACTTGAGAATCTTAGGCTGTTCAGATTATCAACCTCTGGGAATCTTAGGTGGCTCGGTGCTGCAAATGATCCTATTGTTTGTATTAAGGTGCTAGTGTAACTTTTAAGTTAAGCCCTGCAGAAATTTTGTAGCCCCATCTCTAATATTGCGATATTAGAGCATGTGTTGATTTGTTCTTACAGACTATAAGAAAGTGATAAGATGATAGGGGTGATGTTATCGCCCATAAGTATCATTAGGTTTCTTCAATGGTGAAAAAATCAAAGATCATTTAAGGAATCTATTGGTTCGTAAGAGATGATGATGTTAACCCTAGCATGTATCATAAGTCATAATTAGGCTATAATGTTTGCATGCAAATAGATACCCTCATTCATAGAGCTTTATATCGAATTCCATAAATGTAACTCAAGAACTTATAATCACTAGAGAATGTGTTATAAATAATTAAGCACTTGATTCAACTCAACTCACACATGAAAAACTTACAAAACGTAACAGCAAAACTCACAAGAAATACACTACTCCATTTTTAGGATTCATGGGGTTCAAATTCATGCCATTCGCTTAAACACCTGAAGAGCAATCTTTCTAATAAAATTTATAAGTAATTGCTTCATCTTTTTGTTCATAAACTTATGAGTTATACGAGTTCATTTGTTGTATATTTAGGTGACAATCATTTAGCATGCTCCAAAGATCTGAACAAATGAGTTATTGGCACACCTTCAATCATTCTCTGTTCGAAATTTGCTTTAGATAGATTAAGAACGAGACCTTTTGAAATACTTACTGTCACTGTCAACATGCAATGTAATCTTTATATACATGTATATTATGTCCTTTCATGGAGTTCTGAATAATCTTAAACACGTCAGACTTTCACATATGGAATAATATCTTGTTCTTGTTCTAAATTTTGTCACAATTACAGTCGAACTTCTTCTAGAAACTTTCCATTTTTATATGGTTTATACTGAAATGCAAAAACAAAACATGCGCAAAATTGAAATTGTTGTTGAACTGAGAAATGGAAATGAAACCGATATATATATATTTAGGCTTACAAACATGACAATGTTGGATTGATTATATAATGAAATTACATTCACACACCTCTAGATTGATAAAACATATTGTTCCACTTCTGATTTTTCTACAACACACTTGCACTGCAAATTATGTAATGAATAAGTGGAACAAGAACACAAAATAAACACATACATAATGAACAAAAAAAATTCAAACCCTATCATTCTCATAATCAATCTAAGTGGCGACTCCAATCTCAGTAGATTCAGTGGAAGCAGCGACTCAGCTATTCGACGCTATCATTCATGACACTCTTGTGCTCATTCTGGCTAAATGAAGGCGCCATTATAGGAGATTCCCGGCTGGCTCCCAGCCCAAACGCGGATGCCGAATTCAAAACTAAAGAATCAGGAAGCTGTGCAGTGTTTCCTGTTGACTGATTGTGTTGATGTTGTTGTTGTAATTGTAATGCTTGGTGTTGAGCAGCAAATGCATCTTCATTGATCAATGAATTGAGAAACGAAGACAAAATGTCGTCGCTACAGTAATTGATGTCTTCATCTTCTTCATTGTGATGATGGCCACTGTTTTCATCTTCACCATTAAGCAAACTTATGAAGCCGTGACCGCTCTCGTGATCGAGCTGCAGATGTTGCTGAGAAGTGTTCATCATCATCAGTGTAGTATCATCATGATGATCTTCCAAATGAGAAGAAACAACGGGATTAGGATTAGTATTAGGATTAGTATTAGGGTTTGTTCTGCGCTTCGCTTTGGATGAAGAAGATGCTTTATTAGGGTTTGCCTCAGCCGAAGAGGATTGATTTTGATGATCACTGTTATTTTTCAATGGCTTGTGGGTTCTTGGATCTATCCCTAGACTTATCAGCTTCTTACTCAGGTGAGTGTTCCAATAATTCTTTATCTCATTATCCGTTCTTCCCGGTATTCTCCCCGCTATCAGTGACCACCTTCAAAACAAAACCAAAAATAGTCAATTTGACATCTTAAAAAAAAAAAAAACCCTAAAAATTACCAAGTAAATATTTTAATGGCTTTTATAAGTCTAATTACCGGTTGCCGAGAAGGCGATGGAGGCGAAGGATGAGATCTTCTTCATCGGGAGCGATCTGGCCACGTTTAACAGAGGGGCGGAGGTAATTCATCCAGCGGAGGCGGCAACTCTTGCCACATCGTAGGAGGCCAGCCCGTTTAGGGAGTGTTCGCCAGCGGCCTTCGCCTTCTTTTTTGATGTAGTTGGAAAGAAGTTCGTCTTCTGCAGGCGTCCAGGGGCCTCTCTTTAACCCCACCTTGCTGCAACACGGAGTTTTAGTGGGGGTGGGCGCAGTGGCCGTTGATGCTGACGTGGATGGGTTTCTCATGTTGAGCCTCTTCGAAGATTTTGGATCGGATCGATGGATGGATCCTGAAGGTGTGAATGGCACTGAGTGGTGCCGATTTGAGCCTGTGGGTAAAGGAATTTGATCGGTGGCTTTTTCTTTTTGATAATTTATTTTCTATTTTGTTTTCGGCTCCATGTCTCTTCCTGTACTGAAGTTCATTTGCAGCAGGGTCGATGTGTTTTAAGATGAATAATCTTTTCACGCTATTCAATGAGCGTGGTTTAGACGCGCTCATGACGTGAAAATTACAGTACAAAAAAGACTTAAACAATCTTAAAAAAGATCATTATTCAAATAAATTGCAAGAATTAAAAATAAATAATATTATTATTTTATTAATTTTTATGAATGAGTTTCTTCAATCTTGCAGTAAATTTTTATAATTAGGAGATAGTTTTTTTTTTACGTCAACTCAAATTTTCTTAAATGTTTAAATTATATTTTAACGTTAAGGTATTGAAATAAATTTTGAAAACAGTTTCAGCATGAAATTAGTGTAACATCTTACTAAAATCCAAATTCATGGGCCAATCAATTTCATTTCCTTAATCCAATTGATGAAGGGAAGTGAGCCCACTGGCGTTGAGTGCGAATGGGAGTGTTTTCAACAAAGGAGAACGTAACATGGGTGTCTGAAGTGGGCACCCACAGACACCTGGTAAGAAATAGGAGTAGAATAGCCACGCCAAGAGGATAAAAAACTTATGCGTTAAGGCACGACACCTTGAGATGCTCATTGGTTTGTTTGTAGCGTGGAAAAATGTTTTTACTCGTATGTTTTTTTATTATTTATATTATTTTAATAATTTTGTTGTCCATTATCTATATTATTTTGTATAATTTATTAATAATAAAAAATTAAAATAATTTTATTATTAATGATAATATAATATTTAATATAGATAATAATTTGATTATTATTTTTATATTAAATATTTAAATATTATTAATATAACTTTTATTTTATTATAATTATATTTTTATTTATTAATTTTTTTAACAAAAATAACTTCATCTTTAATTAATATAATAAGTAATATAAAAATATTTTAAATTAATTATACATAAAGGTATTTAAGTAAAAATATTTATTAATATTTTTTATTATCTCTAACTATACATAATAATTATTTATATCTATTAATTTTATTAAATATAGTAATAATTTATACTCAGTAATCTTTTAAGTAATATATCTTTAAGATAATTTTTTAATTTTATAATAAAATATCATCCGAACTAAACATATTATAAGGAAAGTTTATGGCAAAAAATGAAACTTTATGTATAAAAGCATATAATTTAAATCTTTCATTATATATATATAGAGAGAGAGATAGATAAGGTAATGTATCACTCAATATCACTTTCTCGATAAAATTATAATAATGTTTAAAAAAAGTTAATAAAAGTGGTTTGATGTTATTTTAATTTGAATTAAATTTTGTTTAGAAATTAATTGGGTTTAAATTGAATAAAAAATATCATTAAACTAAATTAAATTTTTGATTAACTAAGTTTGAATTGAATCATAAAGCCTTACCCTATTTTACTAGTGTTTTTTTTTTCCTTCAAAACTTTTTTTGTATTTAATTTTTCTTTTTCATATTTTTAAAACTAATCTAATTCGGTTAATCGATTTTAAAAAATAGTCAAACCAATAATCGAACTAAAAATTGATTTTGTTATATTTTTGAACTAGGTATCAAATTAATTTTCTATATAACTTATTTTTTATTTAAATATCGATTCAATTTAATTACCAGATAATTTTGAACACTCATGTGTTTTACGTTTCCAAAAAACTTAGTTTCTTTTTAGAATGGGTTTTACTATACATCTTTTTGCATGCATTTAACTTAAAAATATCATGTTGTATGATAAATTTGTTTTGTTGAGAAAATGTTAAGTCAAAGTTTTTACATCAACAAACCAATTTTGCAAGTCAATGACCTCAAGTACAATTTTTTATATAATATAGTAGATATTACACACTCCTAGGGCTGGATCCAAGCCAAGCTAAGCTCGGCTCGGTCGAGCCTGAAACGAGTTGGCTCGGTCGATTTTTTTTAAAATTTTTTATACAAAACGACGTCGTTTTGATTAATATATATTAAAAACGACGTCATTTTGATAAGAAAAAACGAGCCGAACCGAATCAAACGCGAGCCCGAAACGAGCCAAGCCGAACTCGAGCCGCTCATATATGAACCGAGCCGAGCTCGGCTCGAGCTGGCTGCAAGCCGAGCTCGGCTCGAGCTGGCTGCAAGCCGAGCTCGGCTCGAGCTGGCTGCAAGCCGAGCTCGGCTCGGCTCGACTCGAATCCAGCCCTACACACTCCTACATATATTCTATACCATGCCTCTAATACACCACACATTTTCAAATAAGTAATTAAACCTGCATGGATACAAAAACATAAAATAAATGTGTTGCTACATGATGAAACTAAAATTAAGTCCTTTAAACTCAAAGGAGTTGATCAATCAACTTAGGGATTTTACTATTCAAAATCTTGAGACTTAAAAAATGTTTGGACTTCCTTCACTTCGTTTTCAAGTACATTACAATCTTTAGTTATAATTTTATTACAACAATAATAAAATGTCTATTCTAACTTAATAATAATAAAATGAAAAAACTTTGAGTTACGTTAAAAAGAATAAGGCGAAAAGAAAATATGCATCAAGAAAGGAGAGGAAGGTTGGACATATTGGTCCTATATTAAATTTGACAATATATAGTCCCAAATATATTGAAAAACAAATAAATATCTATAACTCTAAGGCTCATGTACTGAGCAAAATGTATAATAACTAAGAAACATATTGCATATAAACAATTAAAATTTATATTTATTTACAAACTTTTTAAAATTATATTTTGTAATTTTGCATAATTGCAATAAAGCTCAAATAATATGTCAATCAACATATTATTAATCAACAAATCTATATTTGAAATTAGATAACACAATATATACATATTATCAATCAAATCATTCCAAACAACCAATAATATATATATTTATTATACCCAACAAACGGACTATATTATTACTATAAATGATTATGAGATGTAAATATTAATGAACACAATGGAAAGTGAAAAATGTTGGTATTCACCTTGAAAAATCATACCAAGGTAATAATTTTGAGTTTAATATGTATTTCAAAACAAAATAAAGGATGTTTGGATTCACTTACTCATGTGCACAACTCCCTCACTAAAATATATCTATACGTGGCCTTTATCTATCCTTTCAAGCTTTGACCAATGTCTATTGTATCCACACAAGGTAGTAGATATAGCCTAAAAAGCCCTTGGATGTCTGTTAGGATGTCTTAGTGGAGATATATTCATGATTGAAGTGGAAGGTTTGAATATATGCACAAAAACTTATACAACTAGGCAAAATATGTTGTTTATATAAACATGATAGAATGACCATTCCAAAGGGTTGAAATGATGGAATGACCAAATATACATAACCTTTGGTTAAATCAAGTTCAACTCTTAAGAAATGTCACTCAAGTCCCTTTAAAATTAAGTTGTATCAACTTTGCCCCCAAAGTAAGATCAAATCTCATTTAGCTCAAAAATCTCATAGAGCTCAACACCACTATCTTGAAATTGAATGTGGTTCTCACTCTATACAATTCATAACTTCTAAATCCTACATTCAACCGTTATTATATATGACACATAGGTTATTCATCGTGTTGGTAGTGAACATATTTATTAGCGATATATCAATTAATCACTTACTCGAAGACCAAGATTGACCTGTAGCAAGACATCATGGTTATCAATATGACAAAAAGTTAGTGGAAGATAAGAACTGTCGATAATCTAATTACTATGCAATCAAATCATTTCTTAACTTATATTTTATTAAGGAAGAGATATAAAAATAGTGTCTACCTTAGAATATCCTTGATTTACTCTATCCGACTTCTGTAATAATGATCAAATAACATTATATTAAATGACAACTTAATTCTATTATGGTTACAAATTTAAATGATCATTATCATACATTAAATTGTATCGAGATATTTTCTCTTGTATACAATAGTGATGAATCTTATATCAATCAACTATAGTCTTTATAAATTTCTCAACACAACCAATTATCATGTTTTGATAGCCTTAGCTTAAGGACTACATTAATCTAGTATTAAAATCTACACCAATTGATGCACAAGATGTTTAAGTGATCTTAAATTGAATGATCACATACACCACCATCTGTTAAATGATATATATTCCATAGACTTTGGTGTTACCATATATTTGAAATCCTTTGATGGGTTTGTCTAGTGGCTTTATAGTCAATAAGTACTTATGTGTTTTATTAGGTTATCACTAAACAACCTTGATATATGAGACTGATCTTTATCTTTTGGTGGGATTATTTCACACAATGATATCCTTACATATTGTATGTTCTCTTGGTCAAGATAACATTGAAATTACAAATGTTTCTAGAATGATCAAATAATGTAATCATAGGGTTCTTATAATCAAGATATGCATTAATACACTTATAACGATATCACTATTCTAAGGGATTTCATCTTATCTATGGAGCATATGTAAAGGAAATATGAAGAAATGTTATGTATATTGATCCATATATATGATATTAGTTATAATAATGTATACAATGATTATATCAACACATACCCAAAATGATTAGCTTTAAAGCTCTAAAGAACCAACTCTAATCAAGACAACCTTGTTGTTCTTGCTAGCAAGAATGGGTAGTAATCATTTGAGAAGCTTGTGTTTCCATTGTGACTAACTATTTAGGGGGGATCATGGTCTTTGGTAGTGTTACCAAGGTAATATTGTCCATTTGTTGGTCGATATTAATCGAATCACCAATGGTCTCGTTCAATTGATTTGTGATGTTAAATTCTATTGGTTGCATTCCAACCGTTGGATCTAGTTAGTTTTTAGTGACAAAAGCAAGTGGTCTAATGGGAGTGACACTACAATTGGAGTTGGATTGGTCATTTATGGCTCTTCTATTCCATTTTGCACAAGCCATCTAGGAAGGAATGTGTTTGTTGAATAACCGAAAGGAACTTCTCTCAAACCTTTTTTCTAGTACCAAATTATTGATGTGAAAATTTGTACACCAACTAGAAGTACACAAGATTAGGCCTTGCACAAGAAGATAATAGAGATGATTAGAATTAGTAGAATAATTTTGTGTCCACTATACGAGATGATGATTGGAATTAAAGAATTATTGTGACTTTTAAATGTTCTTAATTCTTTTCCTAATTGTTTGCTTTCTTTTTGTCTTTGGTAAGCTAATTTTTCATTTATGCATATTTTCATTCCAACTTTTTGCATAAAACTATGTAATTATCCATAAGTTAAATCATCATAAGGTATAACTTCATTGTATTGTTTTCTAATATTTTTTCTAATCTTTTCTCCTAAGATGTTTGGCAATCCTGCAAAAAATTTGATTACTTGACATCTGCATTACTCTAACAAAAAAGGTTTTTTTTATACCACTTATAATCATGGAGAGTTTTACATTTTAAATTTATTAATGTTGCTTGATTTTTATTTTTAATATTTGCAGAATCTCCTACAAAATGATAAGTGATTATAAATATCAAAGTATTTACTGCATTTTGGATAGTTTTTCCTTCATCATATAAAATTTGATTTCCATTGTCATAAACTTTTATGACATTTAATATCAAATTTTATTGTTCTTCTTTGAGATGACTATCCCACCAAGCTTTTAAGACACCGGTGAAGTCAGCAATTAACAAATAAGCTATTGTTTCATCTAATGAATTAAATTTTGTTCTATAAGTATTGTTTATCAATGTCATTTGTTATAATATTGTAATCAAATATTTCATCTATATTTCACTAGTAAATTGAATTAGCATTGTATTTTTTTTTTATTAATAGTGATTTTTCTAAAACAAGATCTGAGGTTGAAGCTCTTAGGTAATACATTTTTTGAGTTTTTTTTTCAATTCATTTTATTTATTTGTAATGAATTATCTTTAGATGAAGTTGATTGATTATTTGAAATTTCTTCTGACAAATTTGCTTATTCTATAAAGCCAACTATTTTGGATGTGACAGATTGAGGTGTATTAGGGGCAATTAAATTTGACCTTGAAATTCCTAATCCTATTTGGTTAATGTAATACCCTTAGGTATGTTTCAGGGGTATTTATGTCTTTTGACCCTATTTCGAGATATTTTCAGTTTTAAATATATATGTTCACATGCATGTTTGTGTGTGTCTTTATATATATATATACAAAAAAAAGACAAAGAGATAAAAAGAAAAAAAAAAAGAGATAAAGATTTATATAAAGAGAAAAAGAAGACAAAACAAGGAAACTTCAAGATTTTTCATCTTCTCCCGTAAAAACTCCAACAGCCAGCCCTTAAATGCTTGTTTTCTTCATTTTTAGAAGGAAAGTGGATGATTTGAAGAGTTTGAAAGAAGAGTAAGGAAAGAAAAGAAGAAGAAACACTTTTAGAGCTTGGTAACCAAAAGATCTCTTTCTTTTTCCCTCTTCCTATGTTTATATATATTGAATGCATGTTATGTGAATATGTTAGTATGTTTTGGTGTTGATTTAAGGTGATTTTGGTGATAAAGGAAACAAGACAAGAAAGAGGAAGCCAACTTGCAAAGATTGGCTTGAAAAAAGGTAAAGGATATCATTCTTGATATGTTGTATGTTTTAGGATTTTGGTTCATTGGATCTATGTTATAAATGATGATTTTGAAGTTGAGAAAAATTGTTTTGCCATTTGGGATGTCTATGTGTGTGATTTTGTTTATGGCAAAAAGTTACAGAATATTGATAGTTTTGCCATTGATCTCGTCCCTCGTTTTGGCTGTCTTACCTGATGAATTATGAGTGCTATTATATTTTGTTGGAAAGCTCTTTGAATTCTCCTTCCAATGATATATAGCTTGTATGAAGTAGAGATCATTTAGACTGTTAAATATTGTATGAACTAAAAGGGTTGTTTTACCAAATAAACAGAAGAGGCAGTTTTGCCACTGATTTCATCTCACGTTTTGACTGTCTTATCTAAGGATTTATGAGTGCTATTATATCATGTTGGAAGGCTCTTTGAATTCTCTTTTTAGTGATATATATCTTGTATGAATTGGGGGTCCAATTGTATGAATTGGGGATCATTTGGACTATTAAAGATTGTATAAATCATAAGGACTGTTTTACCAAATAAGTAGAGGAGACAATTTTTGTCACTAATTTCATCTCACGTTTTGACTGTCTTATCTAAGGATTTATGAGTGCTATTATATCTTGTTGGAAAGCTCTTTGAATTCTCTTTTCAGTGATATATATCTTGTATGAATTAGGGATCATTTGGACTGTTAAAGATTATATGAACCACAAGGACTACTTTACTAATAAGCAGAAGAGGCAGTTTTTGTCACTGATTTCATCTCACGTTTTGACTGTCTTATCTAATGAATTATGAGTACTATTATAGTTTGTTGGAAAGATCTTTGAATATATTTTTCAATGATATATATCTTGTATGAATTAGAAACCGTTTGGACTGTGAAATTATATGAAAAAGAAGGTTGCCCTGTCAAATGAACATGGTTATGAACAGTATTTCACAGTTTTGGAAAGGAAAAGAAAGGAAAGGAAAGGAAAGGAAAAAAAGGAGAGAAAAAAGAAAAGAAGAAAAAAAAAAGAAGAAAAGAAAGAAAAGCAAGAAAAAGAATTTGAGGCTCAAGATTCAAGGGTTATCCCAAGAGTAATGTTTGGTGAGTTATGAATAAATTTAGATGGAAGCAAAATTAGTAAGATATAAGACCTGCATACATGTTATAAACTATGAGGGGGCACTTTACACTACACCACTTGTAGTAGGGCACGTCTGCAGTAGGGCACGTCTGCAGTAGGACACGTCCGTAGTAGGACATAGACCCCCAGTAGGGTCTGCTCGCAGTAGAGCATACTCTCAGTAGAGTTCAATTCAGATTCAAAAATGGTGTAGTGAAAGAAAGAAAGAGAGCTTGAGCTTAGAAAAGTGTCAAATCCTTATAGTTAGCTTCTAGAAAGTATCAAATAGACACCAGATAGGATAAAATATGACCCAAATAGTAAAAAATGAACTAGATTACCCCCTCAATCTCTTATAGAAGTTATGATGTGAGGTTGAGTCCCGATAGTGAGTTAGAACATGAAAGGAGATAGTTTATTTGATTCTTTCTCCTTACTGAGTGTTCTTATCTCTCATTTCCTTTTCTTTCATGATTGCAGGTACAGGTGATCGAGGTAGCTGCGAGGTAGGGCCAGGTCAGCGTAGGTAGATCCGACTGGAGGTAGCTCTGGTTTATATTACATGCATATAGTCGCATGTTCTTGTTGATTTTTGACTTTTTGAGATGATGATATAGTTGTATATGATTACTCTACGTTTTCAGATGCTTTCAAATGAGTTTTCACATGAGTATATACATCTTTTGGTTTGCTTCCAGATTTTTAGTTTTTGAAAATAATTTTTAAACACTTTTAGTGATGCGTTCATGTTAGAGTATTTTAAAAGAAAAAAAATATATGCTCTGGATATTAATTTGTAACATTTCTCTTTTGGTGGGTAGTACTTCTAGAGGGGGATGTTATAGTTAAGTTTTTTGTTTATTTACTGGACAAATTTATCTTTGTTTGAAAGTTCTTTTGAGAGATTTTTTGAAATCTCATGTGGCTTAAAAAAAGGTTTATGGGTCTTGATTTTTAAAGGTTTTGATTTTTCATTTATAATTTTAGTAACTGGCTGATTGACAACATCTTCAATTCTATTTAATTGGTGTCTTATTGTTTCTAAATATTGGTTTGTATAATTATTTTGTTATATAATATTTTTTATGTCATATCTAGTAATTTTGTCTAAGTCCTCTTTTATTTTGAATGAGGTTGCAGTTAAAATTACTCTTTTATAAGGTATAGAACCATTAGAAAAAAAGTATATGTATACAATTTTCTCCTAAATAATTGTAATAATTTTGTTGAATTTGGTCTCTTTCTTCCTTGGTATATGTTTTGAAAAATTGTTTTGGATTTATTAGTTTCAAAATAAAATTCTTTTCTTAATAATTCTTTATTTATTTCAAATTTCTTTATTACATTTAATTCTAGTATATTTTCAAAAGAGTTAGTAATTTGAGAATGAGTGGAAGACATTCTTTGTGAAACCTCACAATCATCTCTTTATAAAGGTGTTTGGACAAAATAGTAAGGTCTTAGAACATTTGAAAAATTATTTACTCCTTTGATATCTATTTTTATTGAACTAGATCTTGGGATTAAAGAATATGAAATCGTTGTGGTTCATAAGTTTGTTTTATTTTTAATCTTGAGAATAAAGTTTAAGCATCATCAATACTTATTCTTGATAGTCTATTAAACTTAATTGTTACACTTCCAACTAGTTTCTCAGTAATATTATTTATTTCTTTATTTTGGATTGGTTTAGGAGCTTTTTTTATAGTTCTTTGGTTGAATGGTGTAACTACTCTATCTAATCCCTAATCTTCGGGCAAAGTAATTTGATTCCAACTAATGGTTTTTGGTACTTTAATATTTGATCTATTTAGATCTGCTTGAAATAAAATTGTCTTTTTGGATCATGTCGAACGACTCTAGATTCAAAAGTAGATCGCATTACTTTGTATTGAAGTCCATAAACACAAGCTATTGTTATTGATCCTAGTTTAATGTCATACTTGAATGTTTTGATACTTAGGGTTAAAACATGTAATATATTTTGGTCCTCTAAACAAATTGTATAATTTGGATAATAATTAAAATATATTGGTCCATTGGACAGAATAGATTCAATAGTTCATTGTAGTGAATCCTTGAAGTTATTAAATCTAACATCTCTTAAACAAGTTAACATTGTAGTATTTATTTCTTCCATTTGTCTATGCTAAGTTGGAGATTTTCTAGTTTGAGTATTTGCTTATTTTTGTGCAAACTAATGTTTTGATTTGATTGACTATTGAATTCATTTCTATTTATACTTAATTCTTCTTGCTAAATGACTTGTTCATTATTGGTATTAAAATTTGAAATAGACGCTGACCTATCTAGGTGTCTCATATTGATTAATTGATTGTTTTTTCCTTATAGTTGTTGTTTCTTAAGGGACTGACTACAGTTTCCTACCTACTGCCCTAAACAACCCAAATAAATTCAGTACTAAAACAATTAACCAACAATAAAAAAAAAAACACACACACACATACATATATATATATATATATATATATATATATATATATATATATATATATATATATATATAGCTCAAGCTCAAGTTTAAGGGGTGTTTGACTCGCTAAACTCACAAGAAAAGTTTGATAGGAATAAATTAAAACAACATCATTTTTATTAGTACGAATCAAAACAACGTAATTTTTATCATTTTTTGCTTGGTTACAGTCAAGTTGAGCTCAAGCCTTAACTTGGTTCAATTTGAACTTTTTTCCTTTCAAGTGAACTGAACTTGAACAACTTTGAGGGGAGCTCGAACTGAAGTTCAGCTCTCTTTAAATTGAGTCAAACTCAAGTTTAGCTTAACTTGAATTCAACTCCATAAACAAGTAGCAAAGACAGACTATGTGAGAGAGAGTCATTCGTGCTTATTACCTGCTTACTGCTTTCTCCACAAACTATCAACCCTCTTCCACATTCATTTCATATTGTTGTTAGGTTATTCCTTTAGGTATCAAAACATTGTTGACCCTTTCTCTACAACATTTTTTACTTGATGTTTACATTTTGGATATACATTCTAATATCAAATTTAAAGGATTGAATAAGATTGGGTTTTTCTTAGTTTATTTGTTGATAAAATTAGTATTGATTTTACCAATTGTCGCTGCTAGTGTAGATAAAACATTTTTAATACTGAATTTTGTGAAAGATCATTAGTGAAATAGAATGAGTGATCAATAATTGAATGATAATTTAGTTGTGTATATAAAGAAAGATGTATTTGATAGTTTTGAGAATGTAATCATTATACAATATTTTCAAAAGATGAAATCACATTAAAAACAATTATAAATGTATTAGTTAATGAATGTATATTAATATAAATATTTGTGTTTATTTTAATTTAAAATATTTTTGTTATTGTAACTTTGACCCTTTTAAATATCATTTCTAGGTCTGCCACTGACTATGAAGATAAGTTATCTTCCATGAGTGAGCAACACTAATGACTGTTGATTGAGAAACTACAAAACACATAAATAATTATAAAACATAAATAGTCACGATTACTCATGTGATTCAACTTGGCCATTGTTATGTTTTGGGGTAACTCCAAAATCAACTAAAAGAGCCTCAAGCTCTACAAGTTTCTCTTTCTTCCTTCCCTTTTTTGGATGTTGCTTCTCTACCTCTTTATTAGATATCACTGAAGCTTTAGAAGTTAACAACAGTATCAAATGCAAAATTGTATAGGCAAATTTGCATGGTTTAAGAGTGCAAGGCCAGTGTCAACAATGTGATGATGCATTCTCTTAATATAACCATTTTGTTCTAGTGTGTGTGGGCACAAGCATCGTTGGGAAATGCTATGGTTAACAAGATAACATTGCATGGCCTAAAATTCACTACCCCAGTCAAACTGAAAACTTTTAATAGGGGCAACCAAAATGTTTTTTCAACAATGCAACCAAATTTAATGAAACAATTGAGGACCTCATATTTGTATTTAATAAAAAATAATCATGAATATTTGTTGAAATGTAATAAAAAAGAACATAATAATAGGCACCATTTATTGAGGAAATAGGGGCAAGGCCCTAAAATTAATATTATAGCATTGCAAGGCGTGCTTAACACTGGGGATGGAAACATGTCCAAGATATGTGTGCCAAATAGACAAGGCAAAAGAAGGCATTGTAACCACTATAAGAGATTGAGATGGTTCAAAAAAAAAAAAGAATACAACCCCTTGGTACTCGGGCCTTTATATAGGATTGATTGAGATGTCAAATCCTTAATAAAAAAATGGTCAGGAAAAAATTCTAATTGACACAAGTAAATGCATTAACATAAAGTAAATTTTGACAGGTAGTTGAAACTTAGAGAATATTTTGAAAAGAATGGTTAGGTTTCCCATGTCATTGGTCAAGTGATAAGTGGCATCAGAATCAACAACCTATGATTTGGAAGTATCTAAGGATATGGAAAGAATGTTGCAAGGTCGAGCTATCGGTTGATTTGAAGCACAAGTATCTTGAATTTGTGGGGAAGGGCATTACTTTGGCACATGTCCCAAACCATGACAATTATAGCATATGAGCAGGGAATCATGAGAGATATTGCCATGCAAAAATTGATTTGAAAACTAGTTGGGTGAACCACCCAAAGGATAAGTAAAAGGAATAAAATTTGGAAGAAGGCTAGATGAAAGACGACCCCTATAATTTTGTCCAACCAAGGTTTGCCTACCACGACCACAACCTTCGCCTTTATTGTTGGATTGACTAGAAGTGTATTGTACTAAAGAAACAATGATATCTAATTGCATAAAGTCCTTTGTCAATTGTGATTCTTCACTTATTAATAGTCTATAAAGATCATCAAAGGACACAAAAATAAGATGTGATTTAATATTACAAACAAATGAATGATATGCTGATCCAACACCAGAGAGTATAACATTAACAAAGTCTTTTTCATCTACTGGATGATTAAGAGCATACAGTTGATCAAAAATAGTTTAGGCCTACTACATGTATTTCGGAATGAAATCATTGTCTCAATGGAGATTGTTCAATTAGGCCTTCAATTGTTGCATTTGTGTTATGGAGCCAGACACATATTCCTATGCAAGTTTTTGCCAAACTTCTCTTGTGGAAATGACCCCAACAACCTAAGGTAAGACTGTTTTAGAAAGAGAATAATTATCCAACTCAAAACAAGTTGATCTTGGCTAAACTAGGTAATGTAAGCAAGATTAATTTCTATCTTGTTAATAAATTTTGGTGGTAAAGCTTGAGTGCCTTCAATATGGTGTGCTAAGTTATAACCATGTAATAGGGGTAGGATTTGAGTCTGCAATAACAAGTAATTAGAGGGTGTGAGTTTCAAGGGTAAGAGGTGTACTACATTTAGAAGAGGAGCAACATAATTTGGGTGGATGAATTGGTTATATTCATGACTACTTTGTCGTTAGCCATGAAGATTAAAAAAAGGAAGAGGAGTTGTGAAGCCTAGGAAGGCTTTGATACCATGTAAAACTTTGTTGGCACTTCAAGACTTATCATTTACATTAATCTCACAATATATATATTACACATATGGGTTATATAGGGTTGGATGAGATACACCATAAACTATATATGGTTGGATGAGATACAATATAATATATGACCAAGATATGACCTATACAATATTCAATAGAATATATGATGTTAAATATGTCTATGTGAGTTGACATGAGGTGTTCCTATCAGTCTTCACCACTGATTTATGGTGTATTAGAACCTTATCTTCAAGGTCATACTTTTCCTCAAAATCATCATCACCTTCATCTAGAATATCTTCTTCACTCTTACTATCTTGAAATCCTAGATTGTAAATTATCAAGTGATTGAGATAATTTATTGGTCAAAAAGCATCATTTAATAATTTCTTAAACAATTGAAACCGTTGTAACATGTTATCACGTTAAAATCTTTGAAAAACTTAAAGGAATGTAACCTCAAAGACACATTTTTTAGACTCATCCCATCTTGCCCCATGCCAAATAGCTTGAAAAATGTAATAATAATAAAAGCACAAAATCCACATCCACATATATGTTTAGCATTAACCAAAAACTCTAACATTACAAGTCCATGTTACTTTGAATAATCAAAACCCACTTTATGCTAAAGTGATAGAAAGAGCTCACAAACCTCAGTTAAGCGATTTAGCGGTCATTGAACATGATAGCTAACAATGGTAGTAGAAGATAGCAAGGCTGGTGGGTGAGAGACAGGTTGTTAGAGTTAGTGGTAGAAGACAACTGACAGTAGTAATGAAAGATGAAGGGCAAACCATTAAGATTTTCTTTAAAAAATGCGGTGGAAGAGGAAGACATAAAAGTCTTACAATTTCAATTGATTAAATACAATTTTATGGAAAAAAAAAACAAATTAACACATGGAGGTGGCAAATGAGATGGCATCAGCCATGTCATCTGCTATGTCAATCTATGTAAAAAAATTGGTACATTCGTTCAATGCATATAACATAACTAATTACATTATTGTTATTTGGTAGAAAGTTGTAGTCTTACTACGTAGAGCATACCAAGGAATTCTATTGTGAAAGTTGTATAATTATAATTAATAAACTATGTGCATAGACTTTTATGGGAAAGACCAGGCCTTTTATATGTTAGGCAAAATCCAGGTGAACCTAATAAGATTTGAAGTTTCTTACAAGTATGAAATCCATAATATAGTAATCAAACGATGTAAAGAACAAATATTTAGATTGCAATACATGAGGGTAAAAAAAATTTGTCTTCATTCCAAGTAAAATATATCAATAGAATAGTAAACTTATACTTGACAATTGAGGGAGAGTTTTGTAATTTTACCTTAATGTTAAATGAGTAAAATGTAATAAGTTTGTGTTAAATTATTTCTGGAATTATTATGACTATTCTGAACAAAATAATTAATAAATCAGAGGCGAATAATTATTTAATTAATTTAAGTAAAAGTATATAATCTTAATTACAACCAACATTTCAGCAGCAACCAACTTTCAGTGTTGAAAATCCTCCTATGGCGGTTTCACATTCTCAACGCCCACCAACTTTCCATGTTCAAGCCCCTCCAACATTCGATGGACCACCAAGTGCCTGCAATAAATGGTGTGTGTGTGTATATATATATATATATATATATATATATATATATATATATATATATATATATACATATATACAGAGATGTCAATGGGCCGGGCCGACTCCAGCTCGGCCCGTTGGGCTAATGGGCCGGGTCGGGCCCAAATAGTAATGGGCCTTCAGGGCAGATCGACCCTTTAAAATATAAAAGCCCAAAGCCCGGCCTAGCCACTAACGGGCTTTAAATGGGCCGGGTCGGGTTTTATTAAATGGGTCGGGCCGAGCTTTATTAAATGGGCCGGGCTGGGCCTTATTAAATGGGCTGTAATTTTTCTTAAGCACAGTGATTAAATGGGCCAAGTTCTGCCTGGGCTTCTGCCATTTGGTAGAAGATTCTTCTGCCAATTGGCTGAAGCTGTTTCTGCCAAATGGCATAAGCCAGAACGGCGTCTGCCTTGTGGCAAAATGGTAGAAGCCGTTGCTTAATTTTTTTAAAAAATTTTTTAATTAATTTATTTTTTCTCTATAAAAACCTATTCAATTTTTCATTTTCACTTTTAATTACAATTACAAATTTTTTAATCTCTCAAACTCTCAATCTCAATTATTTTATTATATTTTTAAAATTATAATAAAATTGACCATTATAATTATATCAATTTAATAATAAAAAGTACAAATTATAATCAATTTTATAATTATATCAATATTAACCATTATCCTGAACAATAAAACTATGTGTACCCATTTTTGGTACACAATTTGTATACAAAGATGCGGTGTTATCATATGATTGAATATTTCTTTATCATATGATGACACATGTTTTAAAATCACCTAATTACATGATGATACATGTTTTAAAATTGTCTAATTACATGATGGTACATTATTGTGTACATGAATTGTGTACAAAAAATGGGTACACATAGCATTGCTCTATCCTGAAATTGTTCAAAGATATAATGCTGAAAAACTAGATGTTTTGGCATAGTGGAAAGACAAGGCAGAAACTTTTCCTATGCTTGCAGCCATGGCCTGAGATCTACTAACACCTCCGGTGTCAACTATAGCATTAGAATCCGCTTTTAGTGCAGGTGGATGCGTGCTGGATGATAGACAATCCAATTTACATACAAATATGGTCGAAGCGATAATATGCATGAAGGATTGGGTTAAAACTGATTTCAAATTATAGAATCGTGTGGCAGAAGATGTCTTTGAAGAACTCAAAGATTTGAATGTAGAAGATGAGTAGATAAATGTTATATAGTATATATATTTTATTTATGTTTTGTAATTTATACAACATGTAAATTAATTTATTTGTACTATATTATCAATTTATAATATTTTTCATTATGTAACCACGGTATTCATTCACCACAAGTGAGAAATTATAAATAAAATATTCGGGATACTGTCATCGATTTTAATAATTGAAAAATAATTTGTTTTTTAAAAATTTTAATTAAAATTTTTTTAAAATATTAATTAAATGGGCCAGGCCGACCCGGCCCAATTAAGAGTCGTTACTATATGGGTCGGGCCTTGAGCCTTTATATTTCAATGGGCCAGCCCAGCCCGAAGGCCTATTACTGTTTGGATATCGGGCTCAACCCGACCCATTAACCCAATCGGCCCGGCCCATTGAGATCTCTAGCCAAAGTCAAGGAAGGTCAAGTAACCCTCTTTTCGCTTAAAAAATAAAGTCATAAATTTAAAAAATTTTACAATTCTACCACTATCTATTTATATTAGCATTAACAATTTTAGACGAAAATGACCATTTCAGTGTCTAATTTCTTTGAATAGTGATGGACATTTTTTCCACATCGGCAGCCATGCTTCTCACCAATTCATCATTTTTTCCACAACTTCGTGAATTTTTCTCCATCTCTGTTTCATATTGCTATTCATCTATTTATTCAAGTCTTAATATTATTCATTGTTTTTTAATTTTGACACTTTGATTGGATCGAATTAGAGTTTGGGTTGTATTGAGTTGCTAACTTTTGTTTGAATTTGATTTCTGGACTAATTATGAATCTTGTTTGGTTATTTGGTTTGTTTTGAGAGTGATTGTTTGGAAAAAAAATTGTTTAGTTTTGAGTTATTTCCACATTGTTTGTAATATGTTTGAATAAAGTACTATACGAAGTTAGTTTTGGATTATTTCCTGATAGTTTGCAAGTTCAAGAGTTGAATAATCATTTTAATGAGGTAAAAATGAAATTACTTATTTGTTTGACATATCTATGTTCAAATAAAAATTTTGTTGTTTTTAATAAATAAAAATGGATACGTTTTACTGAACTTTATGCACAAAATTTTTCTAACGTAAATTTCATGGCATTTGATTCTCAACTTTATGTTTATATTTTAGATGTATATTCTAATATGAAATTTATGAGATTGAATGGGATTGAAAATCTTACAAAAATAATGGTTAAAAACTAAGAAGAATAAAGTGTTTTCATTAGTTTTTTTTTTGGTGAAGTTAACATTGATTTTACCGGTTTTCACTACTAATAAAGAGAGAGTATTTTTAACAATGAATTTTCTGAAGAATCGTTTACGAAATAAAATGAGTGATCAATGGTTGAATGATAACTTGATTGTGTATATAGAGAAAAATATATATAACAGTATTGATAATAAAGTTATGATATAATACTTTCAAAAGATTTTTGAAATCACGTTATGATCAATTATAAATGTATTAATTAATAAATATTTTATTAATATATATAAATATTTATGTTTATTTTAATTTAAAATTTATTTATGTGATTCAAACTTTGACCCTTTAAGTTTCATTTTCTGGGTTTGCCACTGTATATGCACTCGGTCTATGCTTCTGTATTACTGAATTCTGTTTTTGTTCTATTTTGTAGGTTTTCTTCTGTTTGTCTGTCTTTATAACAAAATATTCATTACCAATGTCCTGTTTTCGGTCTGACAAACGCAATTGCAGCGTTCAACTTTGGATGTGCTGCATCTCTGGCGAATGTTTTTACTTAATAACATGGAGGTATACTCTACTTTATTGTGTGAAAATGGATCATACAAGTCTATATATAAGACGACTGCTTAAGCCTTTACCTTTGTTTTTGTCCTGTATGTATGCAGAAATAATCAGAATTCCTAAAACTTTTCTCTTTTACTTCATCAAAGGGTAAAACATTTTACGAATTTTGATAACGTGTTTTATCCTATTATCTAGGTTAAGGTGTTTTATATTTTATATTTTTTAACCTTTTAAGTTAAATCAGTTTTGCATTGCTGATATTTACCCTAGGTAATTTAAAATTAAATCGGAACTATATGAAACAACCTATCTAATGATCAAACCGATTAAATTATGAATGCAATTTTGTTATTTTATAGACAGGATTAGATTAAAATACCTGAGTAAACTATATAATGTGAATCTTGGCTTGGTATGTGACCCAAGAACATAATTGGTTATTTATTAATGAGTTGATGATTTGGATTCATCATAGATATGATAATTTCAGCCCGACTTTAGGGGTCCTGATCCTTCCTCTCTCCGACCCTAACGAGGAAGGAATTTCTCGATAGAAACAGCAAAGGGGATTAGGATTGAGATGAAAAAAATTCTCGCAATCGGGAACAGAGATACATGTCCCCTCTCAACCCCGCCCCTTCCCCTCCCCTCCCTACTCTCGTCTCCTTCCCTTTATATTAATATATTTATTTAAAATATTAACATATTTTTATAGTTTTAGATTATTTATGTTTTTCAAAATTATTTAGATTTTTGTTGTACATATTAAAGTAATTAATATATTATATTTACGATATTTGAAATAGTGAGTTAGTTTTAATTTTAATTAATTTTATTATTTAATATATTTATATTGTATTTAGAAGATATAAAAAGAAGATTTTTCCTTGTGAGTATGAAGAAAAGATATTTCCTAGTAAGAATGAGAAAGGGATAGGAGACTTTTCTTCATGGGAAGAGGATGAAGAATAATTTTCATCCTTGTAATGGATATATGACAGAGATGGAGATTGATATCCATTAAAGGGATGGGGACGGGGATTGAGATCCTTTTCTCATCTCTCCCTGTTGTCATCCCTAATTCATCACACATAGAAGAATCCTTTTCTGGCTTACTTGCCTAGGTTACCTCTACTTTCGAAACATTTCTGGTTCTTTTGATTATTTTGATCACAAAATCCCCTTCACATCAGCTTGATAACTTTTGCAAAATCAACATCTTTATCACATATATTATAAAACATTGAATCAAAATTAAGGTTCATAGAAATATCTGATTGTCATACTTCATAAATCTATGTATTTCCTTAAATTTGTTTGAATGTGGTGGCTAATTTTTCTCTCTATAAACTTTACTTAATGACAACTTTTGACGAGCAAAATTATCATATTTCAAAGCAAATTACTATGTTAGGTTTTGGAAGGAAGATTTAATCAATATATATTAGGGTATTAAATCTCATTAAGGGTCTAATAAAACATAAAATTCACATTAATATCGTCCACTTATATCATAACCTATAAAGTGTATTAGGATAACTTATTAATCATATTAAACTCATTTATAAATTTTTATTAGACTAATCAATTACTTAGTTCTATTAAATTAAATTATAATTAATAATAATCTAAATTAGAAAAATTTATAACATCCTTCCACTTGAATAATATTAATTTTTTTATTTTAATTTTTAATAAGATTTAAAAAAATGATTCCAAGTTAACCATCATTTTAACTGTAAGTTAATAATATTTTAAGGAAACAAAATAGTTCAAATATGACACTTTAATGATTAATTTAGTTAATATGATTGTCAATTATGAACAAAGGTAAACTTAAAATCTTTAATCGACATAAAACCATTTATGATCATAATTATTAGCTAGATTAACACAGTTCATGATTTGAGAGTGTAATAGGAGAAACACCCAAACAAGTGAGATCTCTATGTCAAACATCTTTATAATTTGTTTTTACTCTTTATATTTCAAAAAGAAATAAGAGAAATCTCATAACTTCTAATGAAATATTGACTTCCAATAAAGATTCTATGTTTCACCCCTTCTCAAGATATTACAAAACATACACATAAAACTTGTCACGCTTTAGAGAATCCTTACTTTTGAAACACAATGATGTATTATGTGTGCACACATATATATAAATAAGTATATCAAAAGGATCATGATGAAGAAACATGTCAACTTAATCATTAAAGAAAAGTTACTAGGTCTGCAAGTTATATGTATAGCCCTTTCAAGCTTAAGTTATTTGGATGGAGGATCCCATTAATCTTAAATATCAAATTACCCAAAACATAGCCTTAGTGAAGAGTACAATGTTGGGATTTTGTGATCCATATTCTAATTTATTCAACATTGGAAATAGGTTAAAAACAAATATTTTGCACTACACAACCTTAACCCGAAGATCTAAGGGCTATACATATAAAATGAGGGTTTCATATTGCAAACTTAAGTTTGGTGGCACCTTCAAATTGGAATCCACTCCGAATTCATCCTAAACATTTCCACTACTCTCTACAACATAATAGGGTCTCTACTTATAATACCTCTCTTCAGATACATACTTGTACATACATTGGCAAAGCCAGTTAGGGTTAAGTGACCCTCCTTGACTTTTGAAAACAAATCATTAGTTAATTCAATGTTGCTTCAAGTAGCTACATGTTCCCAATGAGCCTCCCTAATATCAATGTTGCTTGAAGCTCTATCATCTCGGTTCCACCATTCCAAATGCACTTGCGACACATTACTACAACGTAGGGCTTCTTTCAACGGAAGCTGACCTTAATGGCTAGTTACTATTGACAAGAATAGATTGATTGTATGTATAACTACACACTTATGAAATGGCATACCAACCAGTGTTTGTATGATCCAAAATGAGTAAAAAGACTAATATTATGGCTGGATTTGAGTCAAGTCTGGTGTTTAGCTTAATTTGAGTTGAATTTGAATTAGAGTTTTAGTTTGATAAATCGATTTGAATTCAGTTTGAATTCTCTTTCAATGACATTATTTATTTCATTGATAATATTATTTATACAATTAGTGGTATTGTTAGTTTAAAATTTATTTGTATTATTTTAACTTTGATCCCCTAAGATTTATTTATGGATCTCCCATTGCCTACACGAAATATGACTTGAAGAGACGTGCATTACTTGCTTTCTTAACTCATACAACGAACATAAAACATGACATTAAATACTTAAATACGTGCAAAAATATGCAACTAAAAAAAACTAAAACACCTCAATTTATTAAATCATATATCGAGTGTCTGAAAACTCAATCTTTATAAATTCAATGCATAAAACATCCATACAGTTTTAACTATAATAACAAAATACATGAATAATAAAATAAATTGGAAATGTTTGAATTGCCCCTCGCCCTTATACAACTATTCGGCTAGACTGTTGGCTTCTCCACATATCTTACTACTCACTTGTACCTAAAAACTATATAAGAGGAACGCATAAGTGAAAAAACACTTGGTAAATAGGTGACCTCTTGACACCTTGGAATCTCATACCTTAAACATAGGTCATTCACAAAAACTACTAAGGCCTAAGCTGATCTCGACATATCTAATGCCCTAATGAAAACATTGTGACATAATTGATGGCTACTAACTATTATGCCTTACATAAATATCGGCCCGACGATAGGGTTAACTAACTATGATACCTTGGTCACATGAGAAAATTGGTTGCAGTCCCTCCCTTATTGCATACACATAGCTATTGGATTACTATTGTAAAAATATCCTTGGGTGAACGTTGCCATGGACATGTATGTGATGCATTTCATTGACTACATAAGGAACTAACTAAAGTGTCACTATCCCTTACTATGCACACCTGAATTGAACTAAACTATGTGGTTAATACACCTTGACAACGAGTAAATGATGCTTCTCATGGGTATATATATCTCGTATAGCCCTATTGTTTTCATATATCTTACCACTTATGCACATAACTAGTGGTTATTTAGGTGTAAACTATTTTTCTCAACTTTTCCTATTTTCAACCTAAATTCGATTCGGTTGCGATCTGTGTTGTCCTCCATATAGTTGGACACTTTTTTATGTCTAACTATCTTCTCTTGCCTTGCTAAAGTCCTTTTATTCTCTTTCTTTTTTCTTCCCCTCCTTGCATGTGCAAGGGCAAAATTGTCCTTTTCTCATCTTAATGTATACATTGGTGTGTTCCTACCATGGATCCCTGTGTCCCTCTAGTTACATCACCTACACCCTTGTGTTCCTAATAATACTACTACATAGGTGTATTTATTTCTCAATATAGACGCCCATTTTTAAGGAAGCCACACATAAACATGTGTCTTATATCACATAGTCGTGTGTGCTTCTCCTCAAGACCAACATGTTGTTGGCTTAATATCTTTTTTTATGCAAAGGATACATGGGAATGTGGGTTACCTTACACGACATGTTTCACGATCTAGAAATCACATCCTATTAGTTTCTACATATTTTGATCTAATTCTAGCAATCCAATCATGTACCAATATTCAAAGTGTGTCTCTACACATCCTAGACATCTTTTTGTCAATAAAAAACACATACACATTACTCAAAATCTTGGAACATAACTATAATCATCACAAACCTTTACTTGCCACTCAATAACATGTTCATGGCATTTGTAAATTGATTTAGCATTATATAAACACATACAAACATCCAAAGATTCTCATGCCATCATGAATTATTCAGGAATCATGGTTCTTAATCATAAGTCATAAACTCATTAGGAATCATACTTGAATAACCAAGGAAAACACTTAAAAAATTGACTATTTTAATGAATTAAAAAAATAACTTCTCGAGAAGCATTTGGTTGGAGCATATGATATTATTTTGTTTGTTTTGTCAATTAATAAAATATTTCAATAATATCATATTATCAATTATGATATAACATATAATATAAGAGATAATCTGATTACTATTACTATTTAGATATTTAAAAATTATCAAGATAATTTTAATTTTATTATAATTTTATCTTTACTTATTATCCCATTAGGACAAAAATACTTTTATTTTTATTTAATATAACTAGTAATATGAAAAATGTTTTGAAATAATTATATCTAAGAACATTTAAGTAAAATAATATCTTAATATTTTTTTATTATCTTTAATTAAACATAATAATTTTTTATATTTACTTATACCTACCAATTTAATTTATACATAGGCAATGTTCAAGCTAATATATGTTTGTGATTAATAAAATATTATCTAAATCAAACGTATCATCAATGTATTATTTTTGTGTAGTCAAATGTGTGAATTTATCAAATTGTCCTTTATGTTAAAATTTTTTTAAATATTAAAGGAAAAATATATGATTTATTAAATTTTAAAGAAAATAAATTCAGTTTACTAACTAAATCATGGAAGTTTGGTTATTATATCTTTCCCACTTAATAATATTATGTGAATTTATCTGATTCTAATGTACATTGATTAATCATAATTATTGACTAAATAATATTCTGAATAATTACAGAGAATGAGATGTGTCAGTCCAAAGTGAAAAAGGATATTTTTGGTGGCAGAAAGAAATAATACAACTACGATTATGCAAATTGTCTAACCATGACAACTTGATATTTGTATAAAGTATGCCAAACTAAAGTTGCTTATTTTTCAATTCAATGCTATTAGGGGATTTTATTATTAAAAAAATTATAATAAAATTATATGTATTTATTGTTATTATATAAATATATATATTTAAAATATATTATTATAAAATTAAATAATAAAATAATATTTAATTATGTGATAATATATCGATGTATTAATTTATATATTTAAAATAAATATATATATATATATATATATATATATATATATATATATATATATATATATATATATATTACTTAAAAAAATTTCTATGCATGAAACTAGATAAATTATTCATGAAATAGATAATTCTACCCTTCTCAATTATTATTTAAAATTTTAATTTTATAATTTAATTTATAAAAAGATGATAAGAAATATAATATACTATTTTTAGGAGCTCTAATTGAGATTAAATTATATTAAACGAATAAATTTTATTTTTATCCCCACTATGAATTTTTCACTCCTAAAAGTTCCCCCAAACCCTTTGTCTTTCTTACGCATTTCCTCAAACACATTCCAGGGAGAGACAAGCCAACTAGCCCCAACTCCACCCTCAGCCTTATCCCCCCCTCAAAACCCTCACTCTCGCCGCCATGGCCGCCGAGTCCTCCCAACTCCAGCAACAACAGCTTGCCGCCATAATCGGCCCCGACCCCGCCGCCTTCGAAACTCTCATCTCCCACCTCATGTCTGCCTCCAACGACCAACGATCCCAGGCCGAACTTATCTTTAACCTCTGTAAACAACACGATCCCGATTCCCTCACCCTCAAGCTCGCCCAACTCCTCCAGCTCTCCCCCCACCCGGAGGCCCGCGCCATGGCTGCCGTCCTCCTCCGTAAGCTACTCACTCGCGACGATGCGTTTCTCTGGCCCCGCCTCTCACTCTCCACTCAGTCGAATCTAAAATCGATTCTATTAGCTTCTATCCAATCGGAGAATGCGAAATCCATCTCTAAGAAATTATGCGACACCGTTTCGGAGCTCGCTTCTAATATTCTCCCAGATAATGGATGGCCCGAACTGTTGCCGTTTATGTTCACGTGCGTGTCGAGCGACAATTTTAAGTTGCAAGAATCGGCGTTTTTGATCTTCGCGCAGTTGAGTCAATACATCGGCAACACGTTGATTCCTCATATTAAACACCTCCACGCCATGTTTTTAAATTGTTTAACCAACTCCGCAAACTTTGACGTTAAGATCGCAGCGTTGAACGCCGTCATCAATTTCATCCAGTGCTTGACGAGCTCCTCGGATCGGGACCGGTTCCAGGACCTCCTGCCGTCGATGATGAGGACTTTGACGGAGGCTTTGAATAATGGAAACGAAGCAACGGCGCAGGAGGCTTTGGAGTTGCTGATTGAATTAGCGGGTACGGAGCCCAGGTTTTTGCGGAGACAGTTGGTGGACGTTGTCGGGTCCATGTTGCAAATAGCTGAGGCGGAAAGTTTAGAGGAAGGGACACGTCATCTGGCGATTGAGTTCGTGATAACACTTGCTGAGGCACGTGAGCGGGCCCCGGGGATGATGAGGAAGTTGCCTCAATTTATTAGTAGGTTGTTTGCGATTTTGATGACTATGTTGTTGGATATTGACAATGATCCGGCTTGGCACACGGCTGAGATGGAGGATGAGGATGCTGGTGAGACGAGTAACTACAGTGTGGGACAGGAGTGTTTGGATAGGTTGGCAATTGCTTTGGGAGGGAACACCATTGTTCCAGTGGCCTCTGAGCAGTTGCCTGCTTATTTAGCTGCACCAGAATGGCAGAAACACCACGCTGCATTGATTGCTCTTGCGCAGATTGCTGAGGGTTGCGCGAAGGTATAATGATTTTAGTTTTATGTCATTCGCATATAGGGTTCTTATTTTAACTGTGTTGATGTGATGGAAGTATGGAAACTTGAAGTAACTGATGCCTTGTGGCCACGATGATTTTATTTAATTGTCTGAATGTATGTTTTCCATCTCATTTTGTAAAGAAATGATTTTAATTTTAGAAAATTATTTTGTGTATTATGAGATAGTGATTTTATCAATATTTGATGGAATTTACAATTCATTCATGTTAATATCATAGAATTTTATTTAGTGTAAGTAATGTGCACTTGTAGTGACAACAATGTTACTTTTTATATGGATATTATTTATAATTTTATATTGGTGATATTTGTTTTGGAAGTACTAATGATAGATATTAAGCAATTTGTGGAATATGCCAAGGTTTATCTCTGGTGGTAATTACTTGCATTCAGTGTTAGTCTTGTTATTATGTTTGAATGTTTTTGTCTGAAGTTGAATTAGGGCAAATGGAGTGTTTAGTTGAAACGATTAGGTGTTTGCATTATTTGTTTGATTCCTTTTTTTATGAGAGTTAGGATATACTGATTCAATGATGGTGTATTTGTCTTGGCCTTTCTGAATAATTTTTTCTTAAATATGTTTGCAAGGGTGCTTTTAAGAAGTTTTTATGTCCTTCAACTTCATGGGGTTTACTATTTTTAGGGTAGACTTGATTAATTATCTATAAAATTTTTTGAATTTGGATAATGGTGCTGAAGATGTTTTTCTAAGTTCTGATTGATAGTTTCTTATTGATGGATGGGACAATAACATTTTCTGTATGGTAATTGTTGATTTATAATTTGATCCTTTTCTTGTAGGTAATGGTAAAAAACTTAGAGCAAGTGTTGTCGATGGTTCTGAACTCATTTCATGATCCCCATCCCCGTGTGAGGTGGGCGGCTATTAATGCAATTGGGCAATTGTCAACAGATTTGGGTCCAGATTTGCAAAATCAGTTCCATCAAAGGGTTATCCCAGCTCTAGCTGGTTCTATGGATGATTTCCAGAATCCCAGAGTACAGGTTAGTCAAAGATATGAGCTTTATGTGCTTTTGTGCATTATTGATTTTATTGAATCCCAGAGTACTGTCATTGTCTTTGTTATTTTTTAATATTTGGCTAGACCTCCTATTAATGCACTATGCAGCGATGTTGTGATTTTTTAATATTGATGTATTCTCATTTGTTTAGCTGTACAGATAACACAGTAATTACTGGACAGTGCTTCTGTAGTTTTAATTAAATGTGGTAACTTCTACAATAGTTTATTATGAACCTTTGAGCCAGCAGATTTTTTTTTTTTAATAAATAATTGGAGTTAGGGGATAGCCAGAGAAAATTTCAGATGTGCTTAACTCTAGTAATTACTGGAAATTGCTTCCTGGGGTATTAAATGATTTCTAAGTTGCAAACTGTCTGTCATAAATTATTTTTAATCCTATCGATTGGTGAAATAAGGTGGTTGCCATGGAAGCTCCCAAATCTGTTAATAAAATATTGTACCTACCATAATAGGTTATTTTGGACCTTTGATCATTGGTTTTTTTCTTGGAAAAATATTTTGAGTTTGGGAATTGCCTTGAGAGTTTTCAGATGTGCTTAACTCAAGCCATTAATTAGAAATTGCTTACTCGGGTGTCAAATGAAGTATGTTGTTTAGTCAAGTAAAATGGGTTTTTCTACGCTTGCAAACTGTCTGTTATAAATTTTTTTTATTTTATCAATTTGTTCAATGAGGTGGTTGCTGTGGAAGTTCCTAAATCTATCAAGAAATAAGTCAAGATGTCAACACATTTCACTTCAGTTTTGATAAATTAGATGAGAATTATGGGTGATAAGTAAGAAATTAAATTGGAGTAAGATGGAAGTAGTAAATTTGTGTCCTTGATGTTTTATATTAACTTGAAATAACATATCGTTGTTAGATTTTGTCAGTAAAGAAATGTTATACTGGGCTTTTCTATTTATTGTTCATCATCACCTTAAAGCTTTAGCGATGGGGAAGGATGCAGTAGATATTGAACTCAAATAAGTTGGACAAGGGTTTGGAGATTTTTATTTGTAGCTTTTGCTTGGCAGCGTATACATGATTTTGAATATTCAGTTTCTGCTTTCCAAATCTAGAATTTATCATGGTCTGAAATTGGTGTAGCTACTTTCTAACTTAGCAGATCTTGATACAGTAGGTAGCCTTTTTTGTTATAAGGGTGTCTCTCTCTTTTTAAAATAAATAAGTAATGTTTGGTAATTGCCCTTGCTACTAATTGAATGGAATGTATCTACTTGTAACCATTGAAAGTACAGCAAAAATACTCCTCAAATTTATGCTAAACTCTCATATATTTCAGCAATTCATTCTAGTAGAAAGAGGAAAGGGTAGATAACAAATCTTGTGTTAAATTAGGAAAAGACTAAATCTAGTTTAGAAACACTCTATGGAAAGGTTTTCAAGATATTTTTGGAACAGAACTCCTGATGGTTTGTGATTGAAGCTGAGTTGATTTGATATCTATCTAGTGGAATAATAGATTTTGAGGTCAGTGGATTGGAATATAATGCCCTAGCAGTGTTTTATGATTAATATCAAAATTATATTTGCTTTTTTCAAAGAATATTTCTTCTTAACTCATGAGAAAAAACCTGATTTATCCTTAATACAAGATATATGATTTGGAAATTATATCAACTTTGTAAGTGATTTAGTCAAAAGTCTTCAATTATCGGAAACCACAATTCTAATAGATTTTGTTCTTACTATGAAAACTAACTGGGTTGTGGCTGGTGTGTTGTATATCTTCATCAGGCACTCTGTTCTGTATTTTTGTTCTCTCTGACTCAGGAGAACCACTGGTGCATTTATCATATACTTATTGTTTTACTTCGTCAAAACATGCAGTTTTGTTTCACCAGAGTATCAGGATGATGTTAGATATTTCCATAAACGCTTAACCTGTATGATTTGTGTATTGACAGGCACATGCTGCTTCAGCAATCCTCAACTTCAGTGAGAACTGCACTTCGGAAATCTTAACACCCTACATGGATGCCATCGTGAGCAAATTGCTCATTCTTCTGCAGGTATACTGAATTAACAACAATTTACTATGCAAAGATTCATAACTAATTTGAATGAGCAGACATTTTTTTACTGGAAATTGCTAAATATCACATATGTAATATGGCAGAATGGAAAACAAATGGTGCAAGAGGGAGCCTTAACTGCTTTAGCATCTGTTGCAGACTCATCTCAGGTATTCTATAATTCTTCTCTGGTTAGTGGTTAATTGTTATGGATGCCCCTCTCTGACAGCATGGATTTTTTGTAGGAGCACTTTCAAAAATACTATGATGCTGTTATGCCTTACCTGAAAGCTATTTTGATCAATGCAACTGACAAGTCTAATCGCATGCTTCGTGCCAAATCCATGGAGTGCATTAGTCTGGTGGGAATGGCTGTTGGGAAGGAGAAGTTTAGAGATGATGCTAAGCAGGTAGATATAACATTATGCATAAAATTCTTCAATATCAATTACTGCCACCCAATCTCTATTCTTATGAGGAGATTATGAATCATTAAACCCATTGATGACTTAAAAGACTTTTTAAGAATTTTCGATTTAACCTTGAACTTGAATCTATACCCATCCATTGAAGAAGCTAAATATCAGAAAGTGTCACATTTTTGGGTGGTGGTTTGATGAAATTTAAAATGACCTTATTTAGGTTTCTTTTCCCTCGGAATGTTTGTTTCATATTAACATTTGCTGATATCACCAAATGCCTACTTTATGCTAGGTTATGGAAGTGCTTATGTCATTGCAAGGATCTCAAATGGAGACAGATGACCCAACAACAAGTTACATGCTACAAGTATGTTCTACCACTGTAAATGCTCAGAAAGTGTCACAATATCTTGTCATTTTGTCATATGATAACTAGTGAATATTTGTTACAGGCTTGGGCCAGACTCTGCAAATGTTTAGGACAAGACTTCCTTCCTTATATGAATGTCGTTATGCCACCTTTGCTTCAGTCTGCTCAGCTTAAGCCAGATGTAACCATTACATCTGCAGATTCAGACAATGAAATTGAGGATTCTGATGATGAAAGGTATTTCCTTCCAGAAGTTAATCCAATACCAATTGTCACTTCAAGGATACCATGCATATGATTTGCATGAGCTTTTACTAATTAATTGCTTTTGCTTAAACCTAAATATTTAAATGGTTGCAGTTTTTTTTTTTTTCATTTTGTTGCATTAAGCCTTTTGGCAGTAGTTCCCTTCTTGTGTTCCCTTTTCTTCCTATCTCCTCCCTCTCTTCTGTATGACTAGACAAATGGAAATGAGTGCAAGAGCATTAATGTTCTTATTTTGTTACTTGTCTGCAACCACATATTGATATGTAGTGTTACTGTGGCTGTTCTGCATCGGTTTATGGCTCCTTGCTAATATTTTCTTAATCTATTACAGTATGGAGACCATTACTCTTGGGGACAAAAGAATAGGAATTAAAACAAGCGTGTTGGAGGAGAAAGCTACAGCTTGTAACATGCTATGTTGCTATGCTGATGAGCTAAAGGAAGGATTTTTTCCATGGATTGATCAGGTTTGTCCAGTTGCATTGTTATGGAAATTCCTTATAAACCCTTCAATAATTTTCTTTTGAGATAACGAAGCAAATGTGGTCAGGTTGCTCCAACGTTAGTCCCTCTTCTTAAATTTTATTTCCATGAAGAAGTTAGAAAAGCAGCTGTATCAGGTACTAATTAGCTTTAAATGCTGACGCATTAGGTGCATATTCTTTCATGTTTTTCATCTCCGCGTTAGGGGTTCCTTGCTATTCTCCTGACTAGTAACTTCTAATTTTTCTTTCAAGCAATGCCGGAGCTACTGCACTCTGCAAAATTAGCTGTAGAGAAAGGCCTAGCACAAGGACGTAATGAGTCCTATGTAAAGCAGTTGTCTGACTATATCATTCCAGCTCTTGTGGATGCATTACATAAGGTCTTTCATGTTCATTTTTGTTTGAAATTACTTTTTAATACCTTAAATCTAGTTTTTTCACTGTCGATATAATGTTTATTTAGGGTGATGAAAAAAGTGCTTGAATTGCAATTTTTGTGCAGGAACCAGATACGGAGATCTGTGCAAGCATGTTAGACTCATTGAATGAATGCATACAGGTTTGTCATGTTTGTAACAGTCTACCAAGTGGTTGTTCTGGTTGCCTCATGCTATATTAAGTATTGGATTTCTGAATTTTTTCAAATCCTCTCTCTTTCAGATTTCTGGACCACTTCTGGATGAAGGCCAGGTCAGATCCATTGTGGATGAGATTAAGCAGGTTATTACAGCCAGCTCAAGTAGAAAAAGAGAAAGGGCTGAGAGGGCCAAAGCTGAAGACTTTGATGCTGAGGAGTCAGAGTTGATCAAACAGGAAGATGAACAAGAGGAAGAAGTTTTTGACCAAGTTAGTACCATCTATGAATACCATCTATTATCATAAAAAAAGTTCATGGGCAGTAGAACTAATGTTTGGTTATCCGTTATTTATTTCCCTTTTTTCTCCCCTTTTATCTGTTGATTCATAAAATCTTGTGTCTTTTGTCAAAATGATTATTCTTTTGTCAGGTTGGCGAAATTTTGGGAACTTTGATCAAAACATTTAAAGCCAATTTCTTGCCTTTCTTTGATGAGCTATCTACATATCTGACACCTATGTGGGTAAGTTGTCCCATAATGACAGCTTTGTCTTGTATTTGGTTCCTTTACCTGAAATGTTTTCTTTACTTTCTATTCTTCCTCGTACTTACTTTTTGAGGTACAACCAAAGTGCATATATTGTTTGTGTTTCACTTGTTTTGAACAGTTGATTGTTGCTAGAATGTATGTAGTGTTCCTGTTTTGAAATTTAGGTTTATGAAATCAAGAAATTCATTTGATAATTTTTAGAACCAAAAAAAAGAAAAATCATTGAAGAATTTTGGAGAAACTGTATAAAGAGAGAAGTCATAAGGAGTGGAAAAGATAAATCTGAATGGAAGCTCGCTTTAGAAACAGAGGAAAGGCAGTAAAATGAGATTAACTCTCTTCAACAATGTAAATCCAATTAAAATTGCTCACACTTCTAAGAATTCTTATTGGAGACTTACTTTTTCCTATGAAATGACTCTTCAATAATTTAATTCCCATCAAACCATTCTTCAACTGGTATTTGATTGATCAGAAGTGGTAAAGGAGAGGAAATGATTCACTGGTTCTGCAGGACATTTTTGGCATTTTATCAAATGATTTAGTACTTTTTTATGTCTGTCTCAATCATTTCACTGTTTGTTTGTGCTATTTTATTCACACTTTCTGAAGAGCAGATATTATTTATAAATGCTTTATGATGAAATATGGAATTGTTTGTGTTTTTATTGCATTGCTTGGTATAATTTTATGGAGGAGCCTTTTTAGTGTTCAATGCAAAATGTATAAAATGATTATCAGAATCTGTCTGAGGTTCTTTGATTTATTGAATATATTTTACTGCTAATATATTTCTTAAAACAGGGTAAAGACAAGACACCTGAAGAACGAAGGATTGCAATTTGCATTTTTGATGATGTTGCAGAGCAGTGTCGCGAGGCAGCTCTTAAGTAATGCTTTTTTCCATCTACTTTTCTTGGATTATTATCCTTGGGATCACTGATTGAATATGATTATGATCCTATGGTGGGACAGATATTATGATACATTTCTTCCTTTCTTGTTGGAGGCATGCAATGATGTGAACCCAGATGTTAGACAGGTATTCATGCATAAACAATTTTGTAGTTTATGTGGTTTAGGTTATTGCTCTTCTTATCCTTTTTTTTTTGGTTTCTTAGGCAGCTGTGTACGGACTCGGTGTTTGTGCAGAGTTTGGTGCATCTGCTTTTAAACCTCTTGTTGGAGGTATTTACTGCTTGCTTAACTTAAAAAAGTTGATCTATTCACATGTTTATCTTATTAACATTTATGACTTTTTTTCAGAGGCTTTATCAAGGCTAAATGTTGTTATAAGACACCCTAATGCTTTACAAGCTGAGAATGTGATGGCATATGATAATGCTGTTTCTGCATTGGGAAAAATATGCCAGTTTCACCGAGACAGGATTGATGCAGCTCAGGTACTCCTCATAAATTCCATTGTTTTTATTGATTAATTAGTAGATGGCATGTTTGTGTAAGAAGTTCCAACTATCAGTAAATGTACTGCAATAACAACATTAGTGACTTTTTGCTTGTACTACATATATTCTGTTGTGTTTATTGATAGTAGATGGCATGATTGTGTAAGTTACAACTATCAGTAAATGTACTTCCGATAACAACCTTAGTGACTTTTTGCTAGTAATTTTATATATTCTGGCAGAATTTAATTGTTGCTATATGTGATAGGTTATTCCTGCATGGTTAAACTGTTTGCCAATAAAAGGTGACTTAATAGAAGCGAAAGTTGTTCATGACCAACTCTGTTCAATGGTAGAGAGGTAAGGACTACATTGATACTCTTTTTGCACCCTGTCTTCTTATTTATTCGCTTACATTTTTTTTATGCTTTTTGTCAAGCATCATTAATAAGGACTATGTCTTCTCTTGTCTACACAGGTCAGATGGGGATCTTTTAGGTCCCAATCATCAATATCTTCCTAAAATAGTTGCAGTATTTGCTGAGGTTAGTTTTTGCTTTATGACATAGTACTTTTAATAGTTCAATTGAATTTTAATATATTATTACAATGAAGCTGTGTAAGAGTAGTGTTTGAGTCGGTCTAAGCCCTGTCATATTCAATTGTTTGGTTTCTCGATCTATCCTTCAATTGATTAATTGTTTATCTTTTGGATATACCTTAGCGAACTTTCTTATTTGTACCCTGACCTGCTGTGGGACAAATGACTGGCCTGGTCTTTGTTGCACAACATTTGTGATTTTGTTGCATTTTTGGTATTGTTTTCTGTGGCTTGCACAAAAGAATAATAGCTATCCTAAAAGTTGTTTTCTGAAAGAAACATAAAAGTCATAAACTGCCCCCAATGCTTTTGTAGGTTCTATGCGGTAAGGATCTAGCAACAGAACAAACTGCAAGCCGAATGGTGAATCTGCTTAGGCAGCTTCAGCAGACTTTGCCTCCGGCTACCTTGGCCTCAACTTGGTCATCCTTGCAGCCGCAACAACAGCTCGCTTTGCAATCAATCCTCTCATGACAGAACCATTGAAAGCACTTAGCAAGTGGCTGGTTTTGGGAAAAATGCATCATCCGACTTGGTCTATGTGTGTTTAAAATATATTTATTACCCATTCTTTTTCCATGAGGTGGATATCGCAAAAAAATTTCTTTGCATGATGTTTTGGTAGCAACAGAGCATCGGTTTGATTGAGCTTGAAAATCAAGTCCAACATCACCATTGAATGAATTGAGTTTTGAGTCTGATTGTAGAATGTGTATATTTACAAGTGTTAAATCAATGATCCAAGATGAGTTTGGAAGAAAAGGAGGGTTGTGTTGTGGTTTTGTTGAGAATTTTATTGGAGGGGTTATCATGTGTGCGAAGCAAAATTCTTATAGCAGTTTTGGTCCCATCCCATTGTGATTGTTCTTTGGAATTTTCTATGCATACATACAAATTTGTGATTGTGATTATATTTAGACTGAATTTTGGATGGTGATTCTTTGGTTTATAACCTATGGATTTGATTTCATTTCCATGATATAAAAAAGTAGTGTTGCACATTTGTAAGTATTATTTTGAATATCTTATCAGGTTTTAATGTAACAAATCTTTGACCATCCTCAGCAAATTAATACAGGAATATTTCTCTTGTAAGGACATTTGACTGATATGATATTGTTCCCCTTATATGTTTTTAACAGGAGTAAAAAAGTGATGAATATGATTGGTTTGTATCCTTTCCAGTTTCATGGGTAATCATCGTTCTCATTTCAACTATTACCAGTTTTTTTAAAATATTCTATCAATCCAAACACCATTTACGTTTATACGATGAAAACTTGATTCTTAATAAAATAAATAGCATTTGATACCATACTCCAAGATAGACAAAGAAATTTGCTCAGATAATTTCATTACTCATAGAGTGAGAGGCATTGGTGGGTCGGGTTGGGTTGGCTCTAGTGTGGTTTACTGTTTCTACGGGTTGGGTCGAACTAAGTCGGCTTTGATGTAGCCCACCGTGCCTAAGGGTTAGGTTGGGCTTGAGGCTTATAAAGTTGCAAACCTTTAGGTCGGATTAACCCACCAAATATGTATGGCCCAAGTTTCACACTGTATATATAAGGTCGGGCTGACTCTTAGTAATTAGCACACGGGTTGGTCTATTTACACAATTTTTCGAAAAAATTTTTAATACTTAATTTAAAACACAAATCATTTTTCAATTATTAAAACTGAAAATAGTATCTCAAACATTTTATTGATAATCTCGTATAGTAGAGAAATATCGTGATTATCTTATGAAAAATATTATAACATACAAATAAATTAATCTTCATATTGTATAATTATAAATAAATAAATAAATATACATATATATATACACACACACCATCCATTTACTCATTTTCAACATCCAGAGTTTTTAATTCTTCGAAAATATCTTCTGTGACCAAATTTTATAATTTGAAATCAGTTTTAACCCAATCTTTCATACATATGATCATCTCGATTATGTTTGGGTGTAAATTGGATCGTCTATCATCTAACATGCATTTATCTGCACTAAAAACAAATTTTAATGCTACAATCTACACTGAAGGGGTTAGTAGATCTCGAGTCATAGCGGCAAGCACAAAAAAAGTTTTTGCCTTCTTTTTCCACTATGCCGAAAAATCTAGTTTTTTAGCGCTACATTGCTGAACAATTTCTAGATAATGGTTAATATTTATATAGTTATAAAATTCACCATAATTTATTCTTTGACTTGTAGTCTGCTTATCTTTACATAGGAGAGCCCATATGCGTGACATTTTTCCATCTAAACAACCAGAACTTACCTCTAGTTTTAAACTTTGTTCAACCATTTCATATTTTTGTTCATAAATAATATATATTTCCAATAAAAATGGTTGAACATTGTCTATGTAATTAATAACACTAATAATTAACAAATTTTCATTAATAACATCAAATAAATTTTTTACTTCTAATATTTTTACTCAATACTAATGATATAAAGTACATTTTTGATATAAAGTAAAAGAATTTCGTTTTGATATTTTAAAATTTTTTGTTTTATTTGTTTAGATATATTTTGAAAAGTATTATGATACTTATATTTTTTAAAAATATTACTGATTTTTACCATATAATACAAAATTGAACAAGTAGTTAGATAAATACACACTAAATATTGGTCTGTAGCTGTTTTCAATGGCTCTAATATGTTCATTAGAAGCATAATAATCCCTCAATTATGATTTGTAAAAAAAAAAAAGATATTCTGAATCTTTTGGTTGGATATTGAAAAACCGTATTATAAGTACTTTATACCTATCACATGCTCTTCACGTAAGGTACATTGAATTCTCCCTAGTTTTAACATCTATTTTTAATTTTTTTCATCTTAACCCCAATGATTTATATAATTCATGATATGTTTGTATTTATGATGAGGATGATTAAAAGTATACAATGCCATGTCTAATTGTTGATATTTCAATTTTAGTAATGTTCAAACTATCTTGAGATATTAAATTAATAGTATGACATGCACATTTAATATGAAATAATTTTTCATTAAATGAAATAAGTATATGATTAAACATTAATTCCATAATTGTGCTATTATTTTTTGCACTATCAAAAGTCATTATAAAAATAAAATTATTAATTTTATATTCATAAAAAATATTTGTTAACACTCGATAAATTGTAAGACTATTATATAGATATTTAAAATTTTTAAATATAATAACTTGTTTTATGGAATTATCAATCACAATTAATGTAATAAATAGTGATGCATAGGTATTTATAATTACTCATAAATTTGAAATAATAAAAATTATACCATTAAAATTATTAAATTCTTCGGTAGCCTTTAATTTTATTAATTTATAATTTCTAGCCATGAACTGCTCAGCATAGATAGAGCAGTAGAAAGGGATAAAACCCCAAAAATAATATTATAAATTCTGCAAACTGCTCTTATTTGGTAATTTCAATTTGGTACACACATAACAAAATCCAATGAACAAGAAAAGCCCAATGAATCATCAAAATAAGCACACTTTTGATGTGGCTTGGACAGTATAGACCCATGAGCTCATGAGGCCCTTAATAAATAAATAAACAATAAAATTATATATATATATATATATATATATATTTTAAATATATATTAAATATATAATAATATATTTAAATAATTTTAAATTAAAAATAAAATAATACTTAATTATATAATAATAATATACATAAATATATATTTATTTGTATATTTAAAACAAATATACATAATATTACTTATAAATAAAAGGTTTAAATGACAGCAACATTAATTTAAAAAATATAATAAACTAAATAAGGCCGAAAGACTTGTTCTCACCCAATGTTTATTTCATTCTCAAATTTTCAATTGTTAAAATTAATAAAATCTGTTAAATTTAAAGATAAAAATATCGTTTAACTAATAATATTAAAATAAATAAAACTTTACTTCATTTCCTCACTTTTGTTTTAAAAATTTATAATTTTTTTCTATATAAATTTTCAAAAGTTATATTTTTTTCTAAATTTTAATTCTTTTTATTCCTTTCTCTGATGACTCTCGTTCAACCAACCTTCCGTTTTGGTGCTTCCTCCTATCTCCTGAACAAAGATGAACTATCAAACATTCAAAGGTCAACCAACAATTTGTCAACCTAGATCTGTACGTCTAATGAAGCACAAAGCTGCCATGAAGAAACATCATCTCTTCCACCTTGTTTCTTTCCCCACTGTAAACTTTCTCCACTTTAATGACAAGTTAATTGATATTTTGGTTAATTAAAGTTAATTAGGAACTGCCCGCATAGCATAGATTTACCATATTCATAAACTTCAATTCTCAGAGAGGTATGACACATCTATAATAAAAATGATGCACGATTTATAATTCAATACAGTACTTCATTGATACCATGACAAGCACAATGAATCACAGCATAAACACAATTTTGACACAATTAAGTGCGAAAAATAATAGTGCCATAGAAGAGAAACAACACAACAATATAAAACTAAGGGCCATAGGTTGTGGACAGACCAACTTCCCCAGAAATGCCTTCAAAAGTTCATCAATAGTCTTCACCTTCACCTTCCTCTTCATCATCAACACCTTCTGCACCTACTTCTTCATAATCTTTCTCAAGTGCCGCCAAATCTTCCCGAGCTTCTGAGAATTCCCCTTCTTCCATACCTTCACCGACATACCAGTGCACAAATGCCCTCTTGGCGTAAATGAGATCGAATTTGTGATCAATACGAGAGAGCACTTCAGCCACGGCTGTGTTGTTGCTGATCATGCAAACAGCTCGCTGCACCTTGGCCAAGTCACCCCTAGGTGCAACAGTTGGAGGCTCATAGTTAATACCACATTTGAAGCCCGTTGGACACCTGTGGAGTTCAAACACAACAGCATTTTAATCAAAAGTAAAAATTTCAGGCACAAGCACAGTGCTAAAGAGGTAACAGCATCGCACAAAAGATGCTACAAACTAAAGAAGTTGCATTAAAATTCTTTCTCAGAAGTATTCAAACACTATTATTCTGCAGACTCTTCTTATATAGACTATATTGCAAGAAATTACAAAAAAAAAACTGCTAAAGGCCTCTTTATTAAGTTAAAAAAAAAACTTTATAATCCAGTCATATTCTTCAACAAAATAAGTAGTATAAATCTTATATCAGCAATTACTAACATTTCTTATAAAAGAAAACGTCCAAAATCTTTTCACTTTCAACAAAAGGTATTCTTTAAAGACTTGAAAACATACATACAGGAGAAAGTACTAGGATAGTACTCTTTTATCTATCGCAATAAGACATTGATTTTACATAGTAATGAGGCATTTGCTTACCAGTCAACAAATTGTACAGTTCTTTTGGTTTTGATGGTGGCTACAGCAGCATTTACATCTTTGGGAACAACATCTCCCCGGTACATCAAGCAGCAGGCCATGTACTTCCCATACCTGGGATCACACCTGGCCATCATACTAGCAGGCTAAAGCACTGCATTGGTAATCTCAGGAACTGATAGTTGCTCATGGTATGCTTTTTCAGCTGAGATGACAGGGGCATATGATGAGAGCATGAAATGGATACGGGGATATGGTACAAGGTTGGTCTGGAACTCTGTAATATCAACATTGATTGCTCCATCAAACCTCAATGAAGTTGTCAAAGATGATATGATTTGAGAAATCAATCGATTCAAATTAGTGTATGTTGGCCTCTCAATATCGAGGGATCTGCAGAATATGTCGTAAATAGCTTCATTGTTCAAGAGCACAACAATGATATTCAAAACTTCAGGTCTAGACTTATGATTTTGCGAACTTCGGATTGTAAATGAGATACAATTATAATTAGTATTTACAAATATGAAACAACAGAAATTTTAACATAACTATAGTTTGTTTTGCTTGAACAGAAAAATAAACATGGCGAAAAAATTAAACAAAATAATAATTGAAACATTCATGTTTGTATATTGCAAACAGGACAATATCATAATTAAGATATTTATATTTGCATTATACAAACAAGATAACAACATAATTGAAAAAAAACTAGTACTAATATATACCTGAGTGATTGGTGCTAATAACATATTATAAATTTTAATAACAAAAAAGGAGAAATGAAAGAAAGATGAAATTTTTCAAGATGGTACACAAAGCAAATAAAAAGGTGTGTACAATTTCCTTGAAGGATAAAGATATATGTGTACATTGCAGTGAAGGGGGGAGCTTCTTTATATAAGAAAATTTTCTTGTCAAGCAGTAAATGTTGCCTACCAAAGTCAATTGCCTAAGGTTCTTCACCCACTTTGTTTAAATGTATTCATATTCAAGTATCCATGCATAATTTATTGCTTTCACATTTGGGGGAAAACCATTACATATGTAAAAATTATTAGCATAATAGAAAAGTTTAGAGTAATGTTATGTGTACACAATTTTGGTCTACAGATGATATATTATTATACGATTAGATATTATTTTATCTTTAATTTAAAATTATTTAATCACATATTAACGTATCATCAACGTACAAAAAATGTGTACATAATCATCATTGAAATGTGCTTATTTTGTTTTCATGTATAATATTTACCCTAAATTTATAAATTCTAACTATAATAATCCATAAAAGAGTAAATAGCATTTTAGGTCTAAAAACATCTTTCCACCCGTAATTAGTACAAATAAGATTTTCTTATAAAAAATCAAACCATGGTTTAAAAAACTAATGCAAGGGTAAATAGTAATTTTTTTAATTCATTAAATTTGAAAAAAGTAAAAAAACAACTAATTTTTACCAATGCAAATGTTTTAAATGTGATAACTTAACTCTTAAAAAAGTTTAAAATTCATAAATCAATCTTTATCATTTTTGAAGTGTAATTGTCATTTTTGAAATTATTGAGGACAAACTAATGTTTGAAAATTTTCCATAAGCCCTAGTTTTTTTTTTTTTAAGTTTCTAATAACCCTCTAAAAATTTCAAAAAGACCTCTAATATTTTCAAAATTGTAATTTACCTCATGATGTATGATTATACATAAAAAAAACCTCTAACTATAGTAATAAAGGAAGAAGGGTTGAAAGTGAAAGGAAAGGAAAGGAAAATAAAAGACTTCTTATATAATTTGAATATTTAAATTACTGTTTTTATTTTTTGTAAATTTATGGTTATATGATAATTTTAAAAAATAAAATAGTAGGGATAAAATAGTAATTTCACTTTCTAATATTATTGTTTTCATTAACAAAGTTTAATTTTGAGTGAAAAAGTATTATTTATGCTCAATTTTTGTTTAAAAAATGTTATTTATGTCAATAAAGGGGGGGTGTGGAAAAGTGTTTAAGGTGAAACTTTAGGTGGGAAAATGTCATTCACTCTCTAGGAAATGATTAATTTTGATAATATTGTTAAATTATCTTTTTTTTTTAATGGTATTGATGTGATTTTTCATTACCAATTGTCATATATAATATAAAGTCTTATGCAAAATAAGTTATAGTAGCAATTATGAGAATCTAAGGAAATTCATGTAGCTCTATTATGTAGGGCTTTTGTGATCCTTATTCTAATGGATATAGTAATAGAAACAATGTAAAACAATAATTTTTAGTCATAGAAATCCTAACCCCAAGATTTGAGATGTTTTACATATAATAGAAAGGTAAACTGAACCAAACATACGTTTGAAGACTCCTTCAAACCAAGATCCATCTTGAATTTGTCCGAAATTCTTCTACACCTCTCTAAAAGGCAGTATGGTCTCTACTCGTTCACATAAAGGCAACAATGAACACAATTGCTTCTGAAGGAGTTTTTAAGGCACTTTTTATTGTTAGATTACAAAGAATTGGTAGATATGTATGAGACAGAAGATGTCTTTCTTTACATGTAAAAGAGGGATGGCTAGCGAGAGGAATATTCCAAGGATTTATGAAAAGAGTGAGACTTCTTATAAACCTAATGAACCCTTTTATACCACTCATAGACATTAATGTTTGCACTTTTGGTCTAAACCTTAATATTATTCTTCAATATTAAGATACATTTTGAAGGAGATGATTCACTCTTTGTGCATTTAGACCTTAACCAACTTTAATAGTTACATTCCAACCTTTAAATTATTGGATTATTATTGTTTGACCCCTAATGTATTAATCATATATTTAGGTCCAACAATGAGTAAGGAATTCATCATGATATGACTGGATTCATATTTACTCATTAATAGAGCTATAAATCACAATGTTCAAGTGTCACACCCTTAAGTATGTTTTTGGTGCATTATTGTCTTTTCTTTAAACTTAAAAATGAATTCAAATCAAATTAAACTGAAATAAAAAATGGGATATTCATTTTGGCCTAATGTACGATCATGCATATTGGGCACACACTTGTACATCATCTACATATATAGATGACCATACATCATAAGATATATGTTTATACATCATGTAATATATAGACTCCTGAATTAGGTAGGAGTCTAGATCGAAGAAGGAGACATGTGTTATATATAAGTTGACTCTGCCAAAGAGCCTTAATTTCTCTTATCATTCTTTCACTCAAATAGCAACAGAGGGATTGTTTGAGCTAGGAGAAGCATCTGACAACCATGTGAGGGAGCTTCTAGCAAAAGAATAAGGACAGAAAAGAAAAGACTCATGGTAGAGCCCGTTTGCCAAAAAAACTAGGTAAACAAGACTAATCCTCCATTTCCTTGGATTGAATTCTTGACAATCTTGAATTTTGAACAAATTCTTGGGTTGACTGAGACTGAAATTCTTTATAAATAGTTCTTCTTTTAGAACCCTTAAAAATTATATGTTTAGGTTATAATATGACGATGATGTTATTTATCGTGATTGTTGAATTCTAATATTGTTGTTTGACTATGAATATGATGAGAAATCCGACCAAGAATTAGCTAAAATTGATTTCCAAAACATCATGTATGTTTAAGACTCGAAGAATCATAGGCGTAAATGGGCTAAAGTAGTAAAACTATACAAGGACATATGCCCATACAAGTTGGCATGCATGCTTGTATGTCCTTTCTATGAAATTTGTTTTCATTGACATACAAACATGCAATGAAGTATACACAATCATTCATGGCTTAGAAAGAAGAACTTTCCAATGTCATGTACGTCTATATGCCAAGCAAGGTAATCATGCATGTTCGAGAAATTGATAAAATATAGGGCTTCTAGGTTGAAGATTATGAATACTATTTAGAAGACATACGCTTGTGTACTCGATACGTGTATGCCCATGCGTCCCCCTTATATGTATGTAAGCCTATGAAAATAAGGCGTGACTATACATGTTGAATAACAAAGAGGTATGCCCATACACATGAGATTGTTACGCCTATGCCTTAATGGAACTAAAAGATGTATGCTTGAGATAACCATGAGAATGATCGTACATTTATAGAACATTATGTATGGTTGTGTATGGCCAAACATACATCCGTACATAGCAAAAAAGCGTTATGTGCAAATCATACACATAAGTAATATTGATGAATTTTGATGATAGGTTAAGGCTTATTGAGATGTCGAGATGTGTTCAAGGGATAGATACTCAAATGGATACTTAGATATGATCAAGAAAATCTAGGCAGAGTTAGATTAGACTAGAGAGAAATCTAAGAGAGTTATAAGTAATTACGTATTGACAGAGATTCAAATATCCTCATGAGATATGAGATAAGATGATACTTACAAGACATTAATTATGAGACTATAGGCTAAAAAATGGAGTACTCGTGGCCTAGGTACACCTATAGATAGGTTATAGTCTGTCAATTGGTGTCTTTAGATTAAGTGATAACCATCAGGACTGTATGTATACCAATTGACTAGGATTTATGAAGACATAAAGAGTAACGATTATGATCTATAGATTAATTAACTAAGATCGATTGACAAAAAGATAACAACTAGGACTAAAGAACTTAAAGATTGGTCAATAAAATGGGTACATTGATTCCCTTTGATTCCTACTTAGTGCTTTTCACTCAGCTATACCTTTTATTTTGCATGTGACAACGTTAAAGGTGACATCAATGAGACGACTAGTAAGTGATAGAGGGACATACGGTGGATGGACTCATAAGATAAAGAGATGACCATTTATATACATTATTATAAGTTGTCTTTTGATTATTAGACTTGAGTTTGTTAGTCTAGTAAAACTGAATTATGATTATTGATCATATTTTTATGCTTGGGGATTATTTGGACGTTGTTTTAATTTTCATTAATAAAGACATTGAGGTATTACAAATGTGATATTGACTTGTGCATTTAGACTTAGATTAATTCATTGTTGATTGAGAATAATGTACATGCATGCTTAGATTTAGTAGCACTTTGCCTTGAAGTATACAGCTTATGTGGTAGGGTGTTACATCAAGTGTGATTCATGTAACATCTCAAAGTGGTACCCTACTTAACTATTTGAGCATGCAAAATTACTTAAAACTTCATTTTATCATTTATATTGAAATACCAAAAATGTCATTCTTTAAATAATTTGCAAAAACAAGCAAATGATGTATAAAAATATAACATACAATCCAAGCTTATGCAATGTGTAGCACTAACATAAATAAAATCAAGTTCCAAACCTGCAACTCGTAACAAAATTAACTATAAAGACTAAAATGCCCCCATAATAGCTCTATGCATGCTAACCCTATCACACTGCATCTATCATGATCACCTATTACTAGTAAAACATTAAACTAAATGAGTGAGTGATAATCACTCAATGTGTAAGAGTCTCTACTTATGTTATACTTAATCCTTATTTTATCCTTTATTTAATTTACCCTAACCTAATGATTGGAAGTACACTTTCAGACTTCATACTTTGATGACTTGGATTTACATAACTTGTTTGCTAACTCAAGATCAACTTTGGCCCCTAACAGTCATCTAAGATTCACTAAGGATCTTTGGGATAACTCACTCATTTGATGACCATTCGACTGAAAACACTTAACTTTAACTTAAAACTTAAGACTTTATGTTGATCAGATTATGTGGAGACGGGGATTTGACACCTTGGTCATGTGAGCTAAAACTATATAGTCTATTTTCTCTACACACACTATTAGACTATAAAATCATAACTTGACCCTATTGCAACCTGCTATACCCTATTAAGAAAGGTTATGTCGTACTGTAGATTATTATGCCTTATTACAAGACAATAACCTATTAGAATCCTGTATAGAGAGTATCTCATAGGTGCCCCCTCATTATGACCTTCATAACACATACCATGCATGACTGAAACCGGTCTCATGGTCAAACTAACTAGGGTTTGCTCATAAGTAGCTTTCATCCTATTTAAGCCTACTCACATGCCCTCACATGGATTACACTTCTTAAGCATGTTTTGGTACTATTGTATACCTCATACATTCTTACTATCCTTCGTGACTATCTTATGAACACGTAAGTTCAACGTGATCATGCATTATTGAGTGCACAGTTATACATCCTTTCCTTCCATGCATAACTTGACTTTTCATGAGTGATCTTGATAATGACCTACTACACTAGCATGCACACTGTGGTGCATAAGCATGCCCTTTTCTCCTTATACATGGATTAACCCCTAATGAGTATCCTTTAGTGTGACACAATGTACAAGCATACACTGTTGGGTGCACGAGCATACATTCCTTGTCCATACATGACTATTAATACCTTTTCATAATCATGACTAAATCTTAGGGGTAATTTCATAATTTTGTCTTATGAATGGCCATGTAACTCTTATTTACCATATGAAGCACCTTATGAAAGAAAATGTTAAACACTATTATATTGGGATGAAAGAGGTGAGATAAATTCTCTAGCATAGGCGTTTAGACTTGAAATGATTCAAAAAATGATTGATGATGGACAATTGATCAAGGAAATGATAAAATAGACCAAAAGATGAAAAAAAGTTATATTAACCTAAAAAGAATACAATTGGAGTTCCTTGTAAATAATGAAATATTCATAAATATAGTTTCATATAGACATGTGATGATGTTTGATAAGAAGAGAAACTTATTCAAAAGTATATTGGTCTTTTTAAGGTCTTAGAGAGGATTAATAAGGTAACATGATCATATCCATAATGTGTTCTATGTTTTGTTGTTATGTAAGTATATTGGCAATTTTTCCAAAGTATTAGAGTAGAGGAGATAGATTTAGAGGAGATTATGGTCTACAAGGAGCAACAAATGTGAATATTAGATAGAAAAGTATAAAAGCTCTACAAAAGGATATTTTATGAGTCAAAGTCCGATAGAGGAATCACAAGGTAAAGGAGACTACCTACGAAGTAAAGCAAAACATGAAGAAACGTCATCTCGAGCTATTTGAGTGAATTTTAAGGATGAAATTCTTATAAGAAGAGAAGATATGAAATACCCATATATATGCTCTTTTCGTATTTTGGTCATTTTATTTAATTATGGAATTATAAATTATGTTAAAGTGTTTCAAGATTAGGGTGGATAGTTATAATTATAATACCCGTAAGTAAAGTATAAGGGGATTAATGTCTTTTTCAAAAATTTCAATTCTGAATCGGGTCGAAATCAAAGATATCATTTTTATTGGGCAAAAATCATAAATGGAAGTTTATTTGGGCCTAATGGCTAGTCCATATAAGTAAATCCCAAAAGATGGATTTTTACTTAGCTCAAATTCATCAAAGACTTCATTAATTAGGAGTCCTAATCACACTAAGAGTCAGTGGCCTATATAAGATATCTTGTACCCAAATTTTAGGGTTTTTCCAACACCTTGCTAGAAAAAAGAAAAGAGAGTATTGAAGGAGTAAAGAAATAAAACAACAGTCCAAAAAAGGTAGTGCCGAGAAGCCAAAGAAAAAAGAAGAAGAAAGGAGAAAAACTTCGTGCCTAAATTTTCAATGCGTGTCTATGGGAGATTTTTGTTTTTTCCCAATTTTGCCTTTAGATCACTCTAATTTTTGGAATTCTAGTAAAAGACTCATTGTTCTTCATTTTGAATGGTGGAGGTCATGTTTTATTTCTCCAATAACTTATTATTTGTGTTAAAATGTGACTGAAAATTTAGGTAAGTATAGTAGACTTCTTCCCTCAAGTTATTGCATCTTGATTGAGTTTTCTTAGATATTTGGCATAAGATTATTGTTAATTTGTTATCCTCGAATCTTGGATGTGTTCTTGAATGGTTTGTAGACTATTTTGATAATTTTTATGGCTAGAAACCTGGAAAATTCTCATGTTGTTCAAGGAGTTGCTTTTTTAAACATAAAATGTTTGCTAGTGCAATAAGAATGGCTTAGGTTGAGATTGGTGGGTATTAAGCTTGTTGTAAGGGTGCATTGCAGGTTGTACTTTCTCAGCTTTCAGTCTAGGAACTGACTAAGAAAGAAATTTTTGAAATTCTTGTGCTAAACCACCAAGATTTCCATGCATGTTATGAAGGTTTAGGATGGCTTACACAGAAAAAGTTATGTGTGCATGTCATGAGTTGTTTTAGGAAAAATTATGCGTAGGCAGCTGAGAGATATGGGACATATTAGATATCAGTCTCTTGGTTGGAAAATTTATGGAACTTAGGCTAAGTTAGGCTATGAAATTCAGTTTCCCGAGGCTGCTAATAAGCTTTTGGATGGTACCTTGCAAGATGACTTTATACACTTAAAGTATGATATTCGTTTTAAAATTTTAGGATGAGCAAACGTTCGATATAGGACAAGCATCCATTCATGGTAGCAATTAGTGAACAAGAAAAAATGCATCTAACATTGTTTAAGGTAGGCAAATTACTCTTTTACCCTTAAGCTAAGTGCATAATAAAGATTTAAACTAGAAAAAATTAGAAAAGTCTAAGAAAAAAAATGGATAGTTAGTCAATTAAAGGTGTGTGATTGTATGAAAGACGACAATAAACCATGCTTAAGTCAGATTCAAGTAAAAAATAATAAAAGTCTAGAAAAAAGAGATATAACTAGATAGTCACTAGTTTTGTGCATAAGTGGCTAATTACGTGAAAGCAATAGGGTTGTATGAGGGATAGACACCTATGAGGTGTATCATGCACTCAACACCAAGACGCATAAGCTATATAGTTTAGTTTAGGGATGTATGGTAAGATAATGGCTTTACACCTAGTTCCTCATATAATTAGTGGGATGTATCATATACGTGCACATGGTAATAGTCGCTTGAAGGTGGTTTTCAATTAGTGGTCCTATAGCTATGCATATGTGGTCAAGGAGGGACTACGCTTAATTCCATGTATGATTAGAATATCATCATAGTTAATTAACCTGACAATCCAACTGGCCTATGCATAAGACACAATAGATAGTTAGTGGACACAAGAGGTGTCAATTGCTTTCACGAAGCATTAGATATGTCGAGTTCAACTTAGGCCTTATTAAACTATGAGAGATGGTCTATGTTGCAACACAAGGGTGCTAAGTTATAACCACATAGATTCTTTTGCAGTGGAACGCTAATTAAGCTTTTGCTATATGTCAAAAGGTCACCTATATACTCAGTGTTTTCACTCACGCGTTCTTTTTTGGTGGTTTTATAGGTAAAAGCGAGTAACCAGACATATATGGAGTCAATGGTCTAACTTGGTTCATTACATGAGGCAGAGGGATAAGATTGCCACTTTTATGTTTTAAGAATTAGATTTTTTATTTTAGATAATTGCTCATGTTATGCACTTATTTTGCATATTTAGATGTTTTTCAAACACAGTCTTTTTAATTGGAGATGAATTTATATTTATTAAATTTTACTATGACTATTTATAAGCTGAAGATTTTCATTTGTTACATCTTTTGCACAAATATGAGTTAAGTGTCTTATTACATGCTCATATTTCGTTGTATCCTTTAAGCAGTTAAGTTGTGCACGTCACTTCAGGTCATATTTTATATATAGGTATGTATTTGGAGAGGATGTTACAATAGTCATTGATAAGAGTGTAATACTCATTTCATAGTCTGGATGTTGTTCCATGAGAGGAACGATTGTTCATTGAGTTAAAAAATTTTTCCTTAAGGAACACCCTATTCTAAAGAAATGATGCTCATTCTATAGTTAAAGAGCATGGCTCCAATAGAGGAGGACACATGTTACAAGTTGAGGATAATCGTCTCAATGGATCACTTGTCTTAAAGGAGGAACACCCAGTTAGACAGTTATTTGATGGAATGCTATATAGAAGAGCCATATTTCTGTACGTATGTTTACCATTTTCTTTATTTTCAATACACTTGAAGATTTCAAAGCACTATTCCAACCAATTGCTTTAGATCAAAGGTTTTAAGGCACAAAGTTAGAAAAGTTTGTTTCTATCTATGAAGGTCAAGTAAGTAGATCTTCCTTTGTCTAAAAATAACGATTTTATAAGTTATCTTTGTTAATATGATTGACGTTTCCAAGATATACTAATGTATTAGTCCGATCAAGATAGCAAATAATAAATATTTTAGAAAATGTTTCATAAATGCTTTCACAGTGCTTTAAAGATTATCTCACATGATGAGGGCTATGTGAAAAGGATATGCAAACCATGACAAAAGGCAAATGAAGTATTACAAGAAATAGTAAAGACACCATGATGGTTGTCTACTTGTTGACTATTTATCATTCATTCTTTCATTTTCAATGTTTTGCAGGTAAGTGATAAGTTGTGGCGGTGAAGACTTACGGTTAGTTGAGTGATTGCATAATAAATACTATTGTGTTGTTATGTTCTATTTATTTAATATTCCTGCAGTATTTTATTGTGAATAATTTATTATGTCGTTACTTTATTAACCCTTTAGCATGTTAGCAGATGATGTTGTATTTTATTCAAGAACGTCGAAGTTTAATATAATGATTTTTTATGATATTTTTGTAAATATTACGCTTGAGCATATGTATGAATTAAGTATGCATAGACTTGTGAAAAAAACCTAACATCTAAACAAACAGACTCACCAAAAAATCTTGGATCAATGCAAGAAATTATAAAGCTAGGGAAGGGACTAATAGACAAATATAGTACAAGCTTAATTAAATTGCTGAATTTTCCACCTGAGAATAATTTTATACCTTAAGGGTGCGTTTGGTTGGAGGAATTCATTATTACCTTGATAATCTATCTTTTATTCCCTTGTTTGGTTTGTCAGTAATAAAAGATTACAGTAATCTTCTATTACCAATGCTGACGTGACAGGTAATATAGGTGGTAATCTGATTACCACCTTCACCTTAGGTATTTAAAGATTACTGGGGTAATCTTGAGTTTATTATAGAAAAATTATTATTTATTAATTTTTTGAGATAAAAATAAATTTATTTTTAATTAATATGACAAATAATATAAAAAATATTTAAAAATAATTATATTTAAGGGCATTTAAGTAAAATAATTTACTAGTAATCTTTTATTACCTTTAACCAAACACAATAATTATTTATACCTATCAAATTTTATCAAACGTAGTAATCATTTATACCCAGTAATCTTTTAAGTAATTTATCTTCAAGGTAATCTTTTTATTTTAGTAATCAAACATTACCCAAATCAAACGTCCCCTAATTGTTAACTTTAATTCATTTCACTAAAGAATTAAAAATGAACTCTCTCGTTTATTTACTAAACTACGTAAGCTTTCAAATGGTTATAGTTCATGACCTCTTGTCGATATGATATCCTCATATGAATTAACTAGTTGACGACATTTTTTTCATTTGAATCATCACAAAATCCAATTAGCAAAGAGCCAAAATTTATAGAAGAGAAACAATTTCTTCAAGCTAGAACAAGGATTGATAGATATGCATAACCATAAAAATTACAAACGTTCCATATTAAAAATACAATTGGCCGATGTTTAACATAGAATTACTAACATAGTTGAATTAGTTTGCAAAAGAAGCATGGATAGTATATGATTGGGTAAGAGATATTAATATTTCATAAGCATCGAAACAAACATAGCAATAGTCTAACGTAGCACAAAGTAGCTCAAACAAGTAAATCTTTAAACTCTCTAAAGACTTTTCTCTAACTTTAAGACAATGTCTATTGTGATCTTCAACCTCCTCATCCAACCCCTTCTTCAAGCTCTTAACCACAAATTGTCTCTCCATAAAAACATCCATGGCATTTGTATCTTCACCATTATCTACTTCTAGTTTTATCAAATGTGTTTCTCATTTGGTAATTGTGGTAACATTCATTAAATGTTAGACTCTTTAGAATATATTCTTTCTTAGTTTCATCGCACTTTTCCTTCCAGCTTCATCTCCTCCTCTTGATGAAACATTAATATGGTCTTCATCACAACAACAAACAAAAGAAATTATAGATTTGGCTCATTCATCTTGAAGCCTTTAAGATTATAATTCCATGAACGAAAAAGGGCTTGGATTAAGGGATTTGGGAGTCTTGGTGGGTATATGTTTCTTTCTTCAAAGTTTCTTTCAATGGGGATGAGATTTAACTTTAACCAATTATTCAGAAATGGGATTGAGTTTTAAACTCTTAACTAGAAGTAGGGATTCATTCATATTTTGTATCATATTAACTTTGGGTTCATTTTGTATCAATTTGAACATAATTTGATCAAACATGACACAAACAATATTTTATGTCAAAAAATTTAAACCTAATCTATTTTTTTATATCTTGCCACAGTATCTGATTCTGACAAACTGAAAAGGAAGAGAAAAATAATAATAAATTTCAGCCACTCTCTCTAAAGTTACATGGCATTTCACATCACCAATTTAAAAATTCTCTTGTTCTTCACATGAATAAACTTGGTTTTTGGTATTTAGGTTTTGATTAGGACACGCAAGACTAAATCACTTTTTTGCTTCACAAAATTATTCAATTTATTGAGTCAAGATCTTTTATAAAAATTGACATAATCGATTAATATATATATATTTTTTAATTATTTATTTGGTAAGTTTGTTATCATCCATTTAATAATTTTATATTTTAATTTTAAATTACTATCTTCAGAAATAAGTAAAAAAATCTTGATATAAAAGGTTTTTTAATTGATTTTTATAAGTTCTCAAGAAATATATCTACTGATTTATGATGAATTTCAATATTATATTTTATTACCCTTTATCAATGGATTTTTTTCCAAAAATTAAAAAGGCCCCTACATGTTATCATTTTATAAATAAATTATATTAATAATAATTAAATAAATATTTAACTAGTAATCATATGCTAACCCTCATTTTAATTATCAAGGATTAAAAAACTGGATTGGACTGTGAACCAGCACTGTAGACAAATACTGTAGAATACAGAATTGTTTTGAACTAGGAATCAGACTGAATTACAATCGAACCATTGGTTCGCACCTGAACCGCGTCCTGGTTCAAGGTTTTGCATATAAAATAAAAGTTTTATTCCTTTCTACTTTCTTCTTCCTTCTTGTGCACGCAGAAGAGCAATTCTTGCACCCGACGACATCTTCCAACTTCGCAAATTCAAAGCTCCGTTGATTCAGCTCTTGCCGACGACGGTTTAACCGATCTATAGGGAGAAGGCAGTGTTTAGTACTAAAGTGCAAAAGGAGGAGATGATGAAGAAGAAGTTACTGATATGGGAATAGCAACACAGCAACTTTTACCAGTTCTTTCTCACTCGAAGTTTCACCATCAAATTCAAGTTGAAGACAAGTCAATTTCCTCGAATTCTATGTCCCAGGATTACCACCAAGGCATCTTGATCTCTCGAATGGCTTCGAGAGATCAGTGATGACTCACCATGAACAACACCAACACATAGCACAGCAGATCCGCCGAGATAAACTTAGAGTTCAAGGCGATGAACAGCCACCGCCACCATTGATAGGAATTGAAGAGGAGGAATCTAGTGGTCTGCCTGTGTATGATACAGGCGGTATGTCGTCAGAAATGTTCAATTTCCCTTCTGGAGGAACTTCGGCTACGGAATTGTTAGATCACTCCATGCCGTCTAATTACCGGCATCCACGGCCAATGGCAGTCAGTGAGTTGTACGGTAACAGGCAAAGTATGTTGGGGGGTTTGGGTTCTTTAGGTGACTCGAAGAATCACAATGACCGGGAGGGTTTAGCCCATTTATTAAACTTTACGTCCGAGGAATTATATTTTTTGTATATTTTGTTAAATATTGAATTGAATGTTTTTTGTTCAATAATTTTTATGTTTGTTGGTTGATGTTATATTTTATTTAATGCATATATTAGATTTCTGTTTTATTTGAGTATTCAATAATGTATATGTTTGGTGAATTAAATTTTTTTAATGTATATGTTTTGTTGAATTAGATTTTTTTAATGCATATGTTTTGTTTTAATGTAAAGTTAATAGTCATTACTTATTAAATTTATGTTCAATAATAGATATATTTTGTTAATTGTGAAAAGTAAGTATAACAAAAAATTTAGTATGTAAAACATATGTAATAAGTAATAAACTAGATTAAAATTATATATATATATAATTTAGTATGTAAAGCATACTAAATTTAGTATATATAGAATTTTTTTAAGTTATTACATAAAACTAGAATTCTGATCGAATTGATTAGTCTAAATGGTCCGACTAGTTTAATCAAAACTAATACTCAAAACGGTTTTTATTTCGATTCAGTTTTAAAACCCTTATTAATTATAATTATTTTTCCATTATATTATAGATAAGATAATTTGAAGAAAAGTATGATGCCACTGTAATTCCAACAATGTTCGAAGGGTAGACTTGTAATTGAGCGAATCCTTTGATGGCAGCAATTGAAGATTCCCAAAGCCAGAACACCCTGCAAACATATTGAATTTATCGTTCAAATTGATTTTCTTTTTAGGCATGAATATTAAATCAATAAAGTCTCAACATTACAACCGAGGAAAAATCTTAACTTTTCTGCGTGTTTAATTACCATTTTGCCCTTAAACTATAATTTTTGTTTTGACAAGCAGAAGGGTTTGCCATGGGAAATTAATTAAAATACGCACCGAATTTGTTGTTTAAACCTTTTTTGGCAAGATTTTTCAACTTTCACCTTTTTAAGCAAATGATATTTTTCATTCCAAAAATACCTTTTATCCTATTTCTTTTCATTTACAGCAATTTTCATAGATTAAGCTTTATATTTCAGAGTATACGGATTAAACATAATTTTTCTGTAATAAATAAGATTTACAGATGAAAGACATATTAATTTAAGATATAATAATTGATATCTATATCCTTTTATACCTTTACAAAATAATGAACATAAAACAGTACGTTTTTTCGAGCAAGTGCAAAACTGTGCAAAAGTATAAAGGGGTGCATGAAAATGCGAAGGGGTGCGTAAAAGTCTAAAGTGGTGCGTGAAAATATGAAGGGAGTACGTCAACTCCGAAGCAATGCTTGAAATCGTAAAGGGGTGCGTCAACTCCAAAGGGGTGCGTGAAATCGTAAAAGGGTGCGTCATTCTCTTCAGGGGTGTGTGAAATCTTAAAATGGTGCATCAGCTTCTGAAAATGGTGCAGCAACGCTGAAAGGGTGGATGAAAGGGTGCGACACTTTGAAAGGGTGCGGCATAACCTGAAGGGGTGTGTGAAAGGGTGCGACAATACTGAAGGGGTGCGTCAAAAGATGTGACAATACTAAAGGGGTGCGTCAAAACATGCGACAATGCTAAAGGGGTGCGTCAAAGGGTGAGTGTTTTTTCGAAAGAGTGCGGTTTTTTCGAAAGGATGCGAAAATATATGAAAGTGTAAAAGGGTACGTGAAAATGTGAAGGGATGCGTGAAATGGGTAAGTAAATATATAAACATATGCATGAAAATATAAACGGGTGTAAAAAAATACGGATGAAAGGGGCGTAAAAATACAAACGGTCGCATAAAAATATAAAACGGATGCATAAAAATACAAAATAGGTACGTGAAAATACAAATGAGTATGTCAAAATACAAACAGGTGCGTCAAAATATAAAAGGGTGCGTAAGAATATAAAAAATATATATTATATTATATTATATATATATATATATATATATATATATATATATATATATATATATATATATATATATTATATTATATTATATGGGCCAAAGAACTATTTCCCACCCAAAGTATGCTATATTCTCAAGTTTTCCTCCTTTAACTTCGAAAATCTTAAATACCCACCCATGAGCAGTTAAATTTAATGGAACCCTAACCCCTTAAAATTTTTTCTCATTTTTTCCCTTTAACCCTTAAAAACTAACCATTTCCCCCTAAACCAAGTTTTAGGCAATAGCATCCCCCCCCCCCCCCCCCTTTAGGGTTTAGTTTTCAATCTCTGACACCAAATTCAATACCATTGCCAACGATGAAGCTTTCCCGATGCACCACCATGTTTCGGCGACCTCTCTTCCCTCCTCTAAAATGTCGATTAGCCCAGATATGATGTCATCTTCCTCTGGAAAGTTGAAGAGCCTCGTCTTCCTCTGGGAAGACGAAGAGTTTTGTCTCCCGACAAAGCCCTTCAACTTTTCAAGCAAAGACAACGTCAGATATGGGTCGATCGGCATTTCAGAGGAGAGAAGAGAGGTCGTCTTAGCATGGTGGTGCATCGGGAAAGTTTCATTGTTGGCAATGGCACCGAATTTGACCTCAGGGATTGAAAACTAAATCCTATAAGGGGGAATGCTATTTTTCAAAACTTAGCCTAGGGGGAAATGGTTAGTTTTTAGGGGTTAGGGAGGAAAAACTAGATTAAATTTTAATTTATTTTTAATATTATAGATAAAATAATGATTTTTCCCTTTAAACCATTAATTTTAACAGCTCATAAGTAGGTAAATGAGATTTTCAAAGTTAACGGAGGAAAACTTGGAAATGCAGCATACCTAGGGTGGGAAATAGTCCTTTGGCCTTTAATAAATGGAATTTTAATTTTTTTTTAATTTAACAGGTATCAATTTAATAAATGGAATGGTTTTCAATAATAATGTGTAATTTAAAAATTTTTAATTAAAATAAAATAACATTCAACTACAATTCAAAATATCAGCCAGTTGCTTATCATTGTTTAACTAATTTTCTCTCTACCGTCCCTATTTCACTTGAACTTTCAGCCAGTAACTTGCCATTCTTAATGCACAATGTTGTTTTGTTATGTAAGAAAAATGAATTCTTCAGGAAATATTATTAATATGAAAGCAAAGTGGCAAACGGAAAATTAATTAAAATAGACACTGAATTTGCCATCTAAACCTTTTTCGGCAAGATTTATCAACTTTTATCTTTTTAAGCAAATGAGATTTTTTATTTTAAAAATACCCTTCATCTTATTTCTTTTCATTTACAGCAGTTTTCACATATTAAACTTTTATATTTTAGAGTATATAGATTAAACTTAATTTTTTTTTAATGAATAAGATTTATAGATAAAAAATAGATTAATTTAGGATATAATAATTAATATTTATATACCTTTATACCTTTATAAAATAATGTACATAAAACAATACGTTTTTTCAAGCGGATGCAAAAATATGTGAAAATGTAAATGGGTGCGTAAAAATATAAAGGGGGTGTGTCAACTTCGAAGGGGTGTGTGAAATCATAAAGAGATGTGTAAAATCATAAAAGGGTGCGTCAAATCGTAAAAAGGTACATGAAATCTTAAAAGGGTGCGTCAGCTTTTGAAAGGGGTGCGCTAACCTCTAAAGTGGAGTGTGAAAGAGTGCAACAACACTGAAGGGGTGCGTGAAAGGGTGCGACACTATGAAAGGGTGCGTCATAACCTAAAAGGGTGCGGCAACGCTGAAGGGGTGCGTGAAAGTATAAAGAGGTGTCTGAAATTATATAGGGGTGCGTGAAATTGTGAAAGGGTGCGTAAAACTATAAAGGGGCTCCTGAAAATGTAAAGGGGGTGCGTGAAAATATAAAGGGGTGCGTAATAATAATAATAATAATAATAATAATAATAATAATATATTATAGGCCAAAGGACTATTTGCCACCCAAGGTATACTGCATTCCCAAGTTTTCTTCTGTTAACTTTAAAAATCTCGTTTATCCACCTATGAGCTGTTAAAATTAATGGTTTAAAGGGTAAAATCGTTATTTTTTCTATGATATTAAAAATAAATTAAAATTTAATCCAGTTCCCCCCCCCCCCCCCCCCAAAACCCCTAAAAACTAATAATTTCCCTTTAAGCCAAGTTTTGAAAAATAACATTCCCCCCCACTAAGGTTTAGTTTTCAATCCCCGACGCCAAATCCGGTGCCATTGTCGACGACGAAGCTTTTCCGACGCACCACTATGCTCCAATGGCCTCTCTTCTCTCCTCTAGAACTTCGATCGACCTAAATTTGGAGTCGTCTTCTCTTGGAAAGTTGAAGAGCTTCTTCGGGAGACGAAACTCTTCGTCTTCCCAAATGAAGACGAGGTCGTCATCTTCATCTGGGAAGACAAAGAGACGAAGCTCTTCAACTTTTCAGAGGAAGATGACACTAGATCTGGGGCCAATCAGCGTTTCAGAAGGGGGAAGAGAGGTCGCCGGAGCATGGTGGTGTGTTGGGAAAGTTTCGTCGTCGGCGATGGCTTCGAATATGACATCAGGGATTGAAAATTAAACCCTAGGGGGAGAATGCTATTTTTTAAAACTTGGTTTATGGGGAAATAGTTAGTTTTTAAGGGTTAGGATAGAAAAAGAGATAAAATTTTAAGGGATTATAGTTCTGTTAAATTTAACTACTCATGAGTAGATATTTAAGATTTTCAAAGTTAAATAGAAAAAACTTGATAATGCAACATACCTTTGGTGGGAAATAGTCCTTTGGCCTTTATTAAAACTCTACCATTATTCCATTTTTTTTTTTTTTTTTTATGTATATTAGAACTAGAGAAGGTGCAAGATGGACACAATCAAAACCAAACAAAACATATTCCAAATTTATGGGGAAAAAAAAAATTATTGTAGTACCAGAAACAAATCTGAATCTTTTTGAAAAAAAAATCCAACCAACCAAACCATACCATTTTTCACGATTATTATTATTTTTTTTTTGTGTTTTTGCTTTGTGCTTTGCTCCATAGGCCTTTGTCTCCTGACTTAACAGTGTCTCGAGCATGCCTTCCTCGAGAGAAGCCCCTTGCCTCCCTCGCTTTCTTCCTCTAAGCTCTGAGATTTTGGATCCAATCCAATATGGCAGAGCAGAAGAAACCTCAAGCTACTGGTGCTTGGCCCGCCATTAGGCCCTTTGTCAACGGTGGCGCTTCTGGGATGCTTGCCACCTGCGTTATTCAGCCTATCGATATGATCAAGGTATGCATTTTTTCCATAGTTTTGGATAAAAACATGTTCATATTTGTCTGAAAGTCAGCTTGTTATTTGTGTAGTGTGGTAAAATTTTGGTCTTTGACTGAAAGTTGGTGCTTTTGATATGCTTTTAGATCTGGGATTTGATGGTATTTTTGTAGGTTTGGTTGTAGTTGGACTTGTTGGGTGGTGGCTTTTTGTTGTTTTTGGTTTTTATGAGATTTAGTTGTGGGATTTGATGGTTGGTTTTTGGAGTGTTTGTGTTTGGTCCATTTATTTGATGTGGACTAATAAAGATTTGTGTTTTGATGGGTTTTTGTTATTTGTGTTGTTACAGGTGAGAATTCAATTGGGTCAGGGATCTGCAGCTACTGTGACTAAGAACATGCTTAAAAATGAGGGCGTAGCTGCCTTTTACAAGGTTTGGTTCTATGAAACTTATTATGTTTTCTGTTTTTATCATTTGTATTGGGAATTCATTGTGTTTGTGATTCATTGTCAGAAGATCCTTGGTAAAGATAAAGCTTTACTTGATATGGTTTAGTATGAATTTTGAAACCATAATGAAAGTTTATCGGTTTAGTAAGCCCAGTCTTGTGAATTTTATGAATATGTAACTTCCATCAAAGATCTTTGCACATTGGGAAAATATTTTAAGAATCAATGACGTGTATGTGTTTTTGCCATCTGAAATTTGGTTGGAGTTTGATCCTATTCTTGAAATTGTTGTCTAAACTATATTATATTGGGCAGGGGCTCTCTGCTGGACTGCTGAGGCAAGCTACATATTCCACTGCCCGTCTTGGTTCATTTAAGTGAGTATTTCATTCCAATTGCATAGTTCTTCTCTTACAGCATGTGCACTCTGCACTTTGTAGCTTTTTACCTTGTTAGTGAACGTCATCATTGGATTTTTGTTTATTTTTTTTCCATAGGATTTTGACCAACAAAGCAATTGAAGCCAATGATGGGAAGCCTCTACCTTTGTATCAGAAGGCCTTGTGTGGGCTAACTGCTGGTGCTATTGGTGCAACTGTTGGTAGTCCTGCAGATTTGGCACTGATCCGTATGCAGGCTGATGCCACTCTGCCTGCTGCTCAACGCAGAAATTATGCCAATGCTTTCCATGCCCTCCATCGTATTACTGCAGATGAGGGGGTTTTGGCACTCTGGAAAGGTGCAGGTCCAACTGTTGTGAGAGCAATGGCAGCGAACATGGGCATGCTTGCCTCTTATGAGCAGAGTTCTGAGTTTTTCAGGGATTCTTGTGGCTTGGGTGAAGCATCTACAGTTTTAGGTAAGATACTTTGCTAGCAGTATTTTTAACTTGCCAAAAGGGTTTTATCTCTTGGTCAGTGGATTTCTGATGCCCTGTAGTTTGTTTAGTTGAGGACAAGTACATTGTTAACCTTACATCAACCTCCTTCAGTATTTGTAATAGTCTCATTCTTATTGTTTAGCAAGATGTTTATAGTTTCTTATCTAAACTTTTATTAATATATATATCTTCAAAGATTGGTGTGAAGCATGTACGGTATTCTTATTGTCAATAATCTTACACTTGTGAGCATTCCTTCAATTGGAAAATAAACCATTCATCTGATGTGATACTTTGTTTTTCCCCTTTCCAGTTCTGGAAAGTCAGTTAAGCTAATCTCGTCTTTTTGTCTTTTTCTTCTCAGTGGCAAGTTCCATATCAGGTTTTTTTGCCTCAGCTTGCAGTTTGCCCTTTGATTATGTCAAAACCCAAATCCAGAAAATGCAACCTGATGCTCAGGGAAAGTATCCTTACACTGGCTCTTTGGACTGTACCATGAAAACTCTGAAGGCCGGAGGACCATTCAAGTTTTACACTGGTTTCCCTGTATATTGTGTTAGAATTGCCCCACATGTCATGGTAAATCTTCCTCAGTCACTCTCAGAAAATCCTAGTAGTTGGTCTTTAGTACAGCAAACTAAGTTATCATAGATATAAAAGTATTGCATTTTTCTGACAGCTCGTGTTCTGTTTATGCAGATGACATGGATATTCCTCAACCAAATCCAAAAGCTTGAGAAGTCTGTTGGGTTATAGTTTCGTGATGCTGGCTGACATTTTCAACCGAAGTTTCAAATAAAAAGACATTTTGTTTGTAACTTTGGCAGGTTTTGGCACTTTAACGTAGGGCTGGATTCGAATCGAGTCAGCTTAAGTTTGGTTCGGTCGAACCCGAAACGAGCCGGCCTTAGTTACTCGCTAGATTTTCTAATTAAAATTTTTAATGCAAAATGACGTCGTTTTGATCAACATGTATGAAAACATCGTTTTGATAACGAAAAATGAGCCGAATTCGAGTTTGGCTCGATCGAGCCCGAAACAAGCCGGCCTTAGCCGAGCTCGAGCTCAAACTCCAGCCAACTCTATGTAAACCGAGCCGAGTCCGAGTTCGGCTTGGGTCGAATCCAGCCCTACTTGAACACCTGTAAGAACCAAAACATTTGTTTCAAAATTTTTACAGGACAATTGATGTAGGACTCCAAAAAGTTGTCATTATTTGGACCAGAAATTTTGTGTTACAAAAATAGAATATTTTACAACTAGAGAGAGTTACTCTTTGATATGGTGAGAGAAAAATAAGATTTGTACTCTATAAACAGGTATATTTTTGCTGAGTTTTGCAATCGGCACCAATTGATTTTCAGATGAAATTGTTCAATTTTTTTGCCTTGGATTGGTTCATTTTATTTTGTCTTCGGTTCTTACTTTGTGAAGGCTGCATTGAATTCTGATGTTTCAGATTTGTTATAGAAATGGATTTAACACTGGATTTATTGATATTTGGTTTTTCCCTTATTAATATCATGTGCACAATTGTATGCACAAATAATGACATATCGTTATATGATTAAATAATTTTATATTAAAAATAAAATAATATATTATCATCTTATAATAAATATTTTTTTTGTGCATAAAATTATATATATTATTTGTGTATATGATTTTTTTTTTTTTGTCTGGATGAAGTTTCATTTATTTCCCATGTGGGTCTTTCACTTATGGGATTTTGATATGCAAAATCATCAATCATGGATTTCACAAAATTCAAGAGAGTTTCAGAATAGGTTTAGATAAATTTGTTTAAGTTATAAGAAATCACGAGGCAATTGGCAAATGGAGAAAATCAAGTAATGCTGTTACAGAAAGAAGAAGTCTGATTCCAGATAACGAGAGATTGCCTCCACAAAGTTGTCGACAAAAACAAAAATAAAACCATGCTAACAAAAACAGTTGTTGCATATACCACAAGACGAGTAGTATCCAGTATCATGAAAAGCCTTTTTGTAAGTGAATGAAAACTTCAAGATACAGATGATTACTTGCCCAAAAAAAAAAAGATACAGGTGATTGCTTTTAGAGGCGAACGGAGGATCAAGATAAACCAGTAGAGCCATCAAGGGAGCCCAGGTTGGAATAAAATACAAATAAACAAGCTTTACCTGCCAATGTAAGAGTGGTCCTCGGGATTGATAAAAATTTCTTCACCAATTTCAAGGTAGGATTTTACCTGGGGAAAATTATAAGGTACGGAAAATAGTGAAACTGCTAAATTGTCATGGAATTGATATCAACTTCACACTTTGAAGGCATCAAAGCCAGAATATCCTACAAAGTTAATAGCTAAAGATCAATCAACCCCTACGTACATGGAAACTCAACAAATAAGAATCTAGAAGTTGAAACAGCATTCATAGTTCTCCACATACTTCCATTTATTGTCAATCCTATTATTAAATTGCCACTTTTACTATAGTCATGCTGTATGAATATTAATTACAAAACGAGATAGCTCTCCAGTCCATGCAACTATTTTTCAGAATGCCTTATTATCATTGGTCAATTTGAACTTTAGCATGCTAGAAAAGTACATAACGAATGTAGGATGGGAAAGGGAGCTTGACAGATATTTTGTACCCAAGACTACCAAGAGTATAAGGTTAAACAAATTAGAAAGCTCTTAATTTGTGTATAAAACTGACATTGATTGGGTATCCATGTATAAATACAATCAAATGCACATTCAGAATAGCATCTTAGACTGATAAAATCTAAACAGAATTTAATATTCCGCTTACGAGAACGGTGACACCATTATCCAGCACAGCCCTTTGATACCTGCAATGGAACAAAAATTTTAGGGGACAAAAATCATAAGGTTGCAAGTGAAAGCACTAGAATGATAAGAATGGGTCCTAGGTTTCTAAGCTTGGAGTCTTGTGGTTTGTTTTAAGTTAGGAAACAAGCCTGTATCTGTGAAGGTTCATATAAGGGTCTTACTGGATGCATACATGGACCTCATAGCATCTCAAAGACCTGGTACTAGTCACGAATTCATCACACGGCCACAACAATATTGTTAATTTTGGATTAAGTTTGTTAAGAATGTTTATACAAGATTTATCAGATTAATAAACTGAATTAGCAAGTAATCAAAGGATAAAAGTAACATCAGAAATCAACAAGAAAACACAAGAAATACTTGGTTCAGGTTTGGATTTGAAACCCTACATCCAAGGCAGAGACAAGTCTCTAATCGAATCCACTATTGAACATAAGCAAATACAACTTACAAAAACCCTCCGATTTACGCCTCACACAACTATGACACGCCGTCAACCAAAGTCTCTCACCAAGTCTTCACCAAGACTCAAGACATTTACACAACCAGAGAAAACCTGAGGATTTCTCCCTAGTTTAACTAAATCACAAGAACACAGCCCTAAATTTCAGAGAGCAAAGCAAGAACAAGGAAGCCGACCCACACACACTCAAGAAAATTACAATTCTCAACCCTAATAAAGCCCTTTATATACTTAGGGTTAATATTCAGCATAAAAGACTAAATTACCCCTTTTGCTTCAAATTACCTTACAAACCACAAAAGACTCCATAATGACAAGATTACCCTCTAACACATTTAAGCCACATTCTTCATAGCTCCACCTTGGCTTAAATAGGTGAAGAAAAGAATTCCACTAGGAGACCTTCTCTGCATCATTTCTGTCACAATTTTGATAGATTTTCAGGAGGTTTAAAGCTTCCTTGAACTTGATCACAGGGACAACTTTAGTTAGTATATCTGTTGGATTAACATTGGACATGATCTTCTCAACCAATACTTGCTTGTTGGAAAACACATCTCTGATGAAGTGAAGTCTCACATCAATATGTTTGGTCCTCTCATGATATGCACTGTTTTTAGAAAGATGAATGACACTCTGTAAATCACAGGAATATCTAAACTCAGACCTAGTTCAGATGTAATTCCCTTCAGCTACATAGCCTCCTTCACAGCTTCTGTTAAGGCAATATATTCTGCTTCAGTGGTGGATAATGCCACAATAGACTGCAAGTTGCATTTCCAGCTCACAATATTCCCACCATAGGTAAAAATATAACTAGTTAGAGACTTTCTTTTATCCAGATCAACTGCAAAATCTGAATCACAAAATCTTTTAACTAGTAAACTGTTAGTAGCATTAGATGTGTATAATAACCCAAAGTTTGCAGTTCCTTTGAGATATTTCATCAGCCATTTTACAACATACTAATGTTCTTTACAAAGATTGCTCATAAATCAACTTACTAAACTAATAGCATAAGCAATATCAGATCTTGAACCAATAATTGCATACATCAAACTACCTACAACATTTGAATAAGGTATTTTATTCATAAATTTAGATTCAATTGCAGATAGATTGACAATAGATTTTAATCTAAAATGAGCACCCATAGGAACATTAACAGGTTTAGTTTCAGACATATTATATAAATTCAATACCTTCTTAATATATCCATCTTGTGACAAAAACAAAGATCTCTTACTTCTGTCTCTTTTAATATCCATGCCTAAAATTCTTTTTGTTGACCCTAAATCTTTCATAACAAATTCAGTTTTTAGCATTTGTTTTAAATTTATCAAAGCAAACATATCTTTAGAAGCTAGAAGCATATCATCAACATATAGAAGCAAGTAAACATAATATCCAGTATCAGATTTTAAATAATACACACAATGATCATAATTGCATCTTAGAAAATCAATAGATAGAACAAACTCATCAAACCTCTTGTACCATTGTCTAGGAGACTGTTTAACCCCATACAAGGATTTATGAAGCAAACATACTTTGTTTTCAGCTTCAGGTTCTACAAAACCCTCAGGTTGCTCCATAAGAATCTGTTCTTCCAAATTTCCATGGAAGAATGTTGTTGTAACATCCATCTATTCCAGTTCCATGTCAAATAACACAATAGCTGATAGTATAAGTCTTATTAAGGTATGTTTAACTACAGGGGAAAAAACTTCATGGTAATCAATTTCTTCTCTTTGTGAAAAGCCTTTTGCCACCACCCTTGCTTTAAATCTTGGTTATTCAACACTAGGAATACCTAGTTTCCTTTTAAATACCCACTTGCAACCAATTAGCTTTTCCTTCAATGGTCTATCAATAAGTGACCAGATATTATTCCTTTTCAGTGATTCTATTTCAGTTTTCATTGTTTTTAACCAATCTGAGCTATATTTACTCTCACAGGCTTGGGTATAATTCAGGGGTTCAATCATCTCAATCAAGTCTCTTATTTGAAAAGTATAAGAGGTGAGATCAGCTTGAGCATATCTTGAAGGTAGTCTTATTTCTCTTCTTGGTCTATCCCTAGCAAGTTGATAGTTAGATAAACTTTGTTTTTCTAGACTGTGAAGACACTCAACTTGACTCTGTGGTGGGGGTTGTTGATTCAAGTCTGTGATTTCGTACTTTGAAATACGAATTATATCCAGACCCAAGTCATGTCCCTTACCAGACTCTAAAGATTGAGTTGAAAACTCAATACTACTTTGGTGACTTAACACAAATGTCTCCACCTCAAATTGAACCTATCCAGATTGTCCTTCTGAAGAGAAAAAGATCTTTGTAAAATTTTAGTTTATTAAAAGCAACATTTATGCTAACAACACACTTGTGCTCTTCTAACAGTCATAGTTTATAGCCCTTAGTGCCTATGGGATATCCTAGAAAGACAGCCTTTAATGCTCTTGGGTTAAGTTTACCTTGACTAACATGAACATAGGCAAGACATCCGAATGGTTTCAAGTGATGTAGTGAAGGTGGTCTATTTGACCACATTTCAATTGGGGTTTAAAACCTAATACAGATGATGGAGACCTATTTATCAAAGTAATAGGCAGTTGCTACAACTTCAACCCAAAACTTCTTATTTAATCCAGAATCAGCTAGAATACATCTAACCTTATTTAGAATGGTCCTATTCATTCTCTCAGCCAAACCATTTTGTTGTGGTGTTTTACTACATGCTTTATGCCTAAGTATACCATGTTTCTTACAAAAATCAGAAAACTATTTGTTGCAATATTCTAAGCCATTATCAGTTTTGAGTACTTTAATTTTCTTATTAGTTTGATTCTCAACTAGATTTTTCCAGTCTTTAAAGCACTCAAAGGCTTCATCTTTGTGTTTTAGGAAATAAACCCATACTCTCCTAGAGTAGTCATTAATGAATGTCATAAAATAGTGTGAATCAGATAATAAATCAGGGACATGGGGAGAACCTAACACATCAGAATGCATATACTCAAGAATACCATTGGATCTATGTGTGGCAAATGCAAACTTTAATTTATGAGATTTTCCAAACACACAATTTTCACAAAACTTCAAATCAGAGATCTTGTTTAGATCAATAAGATTTTGTTTACACAATTCATTCAAACCTGCCATACTAATATGTCCAAGTCTTTTATGCCATAAGATTGTTTCATCCAAATTATCATGAGCAAAATGTATGCCATCAGACACCACACTACTGTCTAGTATGTACAAGCCATTTGATAATTTTCCTTTCATTACAACTAAAGAACCTTTCATGATTTTTAAAACACCTTTTTTAGATTTATAGGAAAAACCATTTAAATCAAGTGAGCCAAGAGAAATCAAATTTCTTCTTAACTTAGGCACTAACCTAACATTTTCAAGAATTTTTATAAAACCATCAAACATTTTAAACTTGACATTACCTATAGCAATCACATCACAAGAATCATCATTACCCATCAAAACTTTTCCCCTATTTATATATTTTAAATCAGTGAGCCATTCTTTCCTGGGAGTCATATGAAAAGTACAACCAGAGTCCATTACCCACTCTTCATCTAACCCTACTTCAGAAAGAACTAACACTTCTGCACTTTCATACTCGTTAAGAAAATTTGTTAGTTCTAAGTTTTCAGATTTATTAGTATGAGCCTTCTTTTTCTCTAGACAATTCCTCTTAAAGTGGCCCTCTTTATGACACAATCAGCATGTTTTCTTTTATCTAGATTTTGATCTAGTTAGTTTCTTATTTGTTGCGTTATTTCTTTTTTCTTGTCTACTTCTAATTTGAAGACCCTCACCAATAGATTTCCTTTTAAATTTTATTTCTAAGTCTTTACACCTTAGGGCCCCTAAAACCTCATCCAATGACAAAGAGTCTCTGCTATATTTTATGGCAGCTTTAACATCTTTAAAAGATTCAGGTAAAGCATTCAAAATTATTATTGCTTGATTTTCATCTGATATTTTTTCATCAATGTTATTCAAATCAATAACAATTTTATGAAAATCATCAAGATTATCATCTAAAGACTTAGTGGAGTCCATTTTAAATCCAAACAGTTGTTCTTTCAAATATATTTTATTTATCAGTAATTTAGTCATATATAGGGATTCTAACTTTAACCATACTTTTGCAGCAGTATCAACATCATCAATTTTCCGTAACACATTATCAGACAAATGCAAAATTAATAAACTATAAGTTGTTTCCATTATCTCAGCTATCTTAGCATCAGTCATACCTATAGGGAAATCAAATGGTTTTCCTAATGCTTTTGCACATTTCTGATGGACTAGTACTGCATACATCTTCTTTTTCCACATGTTGAAATCGCCCTTGCCATCAAACTTCTCGATATCGATTCTGGTTTGACCCATAATTCTTTGCTGACAATTTTCTTTTTAATCTTTTAGCAAGAAGCAAGATTAGTAGTAACAGAGAATATATATAGGCAAAAATTTGAACAATAGCACCAGAAATCGATCAATCAAAACATTCAAAACAAAAAACCCTAATCGACTCTGATACCGCTTGTTAATTTTGGATTAGGTTTGTTAAGAATGTTTATACAAGATTTATTAGATTAATGAACTGAATTAGCAAGTAATCAAAGGATAAAGGCAACATCAAAAATCAACAAGAAAACACAAGAAATACTTGGTTCAAGTTTCAATTTGAAACTCTACATCCAAGGCAGAGACAAGTCTTTAATCGAATCTACTATTGAACATAAGCAAATACAGCTTACAAAAACCCTTTGATTTACGCCTCACACGATTATTACACGCCGTGAACCAAAGTCTCTCACCAAGCCTTCACCAAGACTCAAGACATTTACACAACTGGAGAAAACCAGAGGATTTCTCCCTAGTTTAACTAAATCACAAGAACACAACCCTAAATTTTAGAGAGCAAAGCAAGAACAAGAAAGCTGACCCACACACACTCAAGAAAATTACAGTGCTCAACCCTAATAAAGCCCTTTATATACTTAGGGTTAATATTCAGCATAAAAGACTAAATTACCCCTTTTGCTTCAAATTACCTTACAGACCACAAAAGACTCCATAATGGCAAGATTACCCTCTAACACATTTAAGCCACATTCTTCAAATATATTCTTGATGACCCATATCTAAGAGCACGCCATAGACATATAACTATGGTCATTGTATTATTTCCAGTATATATAAACAACATAATAACCCAAATCCTTGAGCAAATCAAGATATCATAACATAACATATCATATTCAGGTACTATACCACCATGTGAATATGCAATAAAATTAATAAAATATTGGTGCTTCAAATTAGTTTATATGTCAGACATTGAAATAACTATAAATATGATAAAGTTATAAACAAGCAAAAGAAAAGACAATTAAAGTTTATCTTTTTGGAGAATAACGAAGATGAAGAGTTGAGTCCAACAAAAAGAAATGCACTGATCTAGTGTAAAAAATTATGTGATTTTTTTTTTTTGGTTATAAATATGAACTTGATGTAATGAATGGAGAGATTAGGGATTTGAATAAAAAAGTTTTTTTTGATATTATAGTAAGAGATATTTTCATACTTTGGAGTTAGACATTAAAATGACATAGTTTTATATTTCTTTAAAATTTCAAAGAAAGGAAAAATGAATAAGACAGTTGTTGAATATATGTTTAATACGATAAATATGTAAAATACATGTTTAATATATTTTGAGTTCAAAAATTAAAATTAGCATATTTAATATAAGAATTATTTACGTTTTTACTAATTTGACTATAGGGTAAGGAAATTTTTAATTTAAAATCTTTACATTAGGACTCCCTTAAAAAAAATCTTTGGAAGCCCAAATTTTTTTGGGTTAAAGAGGAACCCAAATACTTTTGTGCTTAGAAAAGCCCAATTGATATGCTCCATGCAATATGCAATGGGGCCAAATTTTATAGATTGTGATTGGACAGAATGGATACTGAGTATCTGATTCTGACAAACTGAAAAGGAAGGGAAAAAAATAGAAAATTTCAGCCATTATCTCAAAAGTTACATGGCATTTCACATCACCAATTTAAAAATAATTCTCTTGTTCTTTACATGAATAAACTTGGTTTTTGGTATTTAGGTTTTGATAAGGACAAGCAAGACTAAATCACTTTTTTGCAATTTGTTGAGTCAAGAGCTTTTACAAAAATTGACATAATCGATTAATTTATATTTTATTTTTAATTATATATTTGATAAGTTTGTTATCATCCATTTAATAATTTTATATTTTAATTTTAAATTACTATCTTCAGAAATAAGTAAAAAAATCTTGATATAAAAGGTTCTTGATTGATTTTTGTAAGTTCTCAAGAAATATATCTACTGATTTATGATGAATTTCAATATTATATTTTATTACCCTTTTGATACATTAATGGATATTTTCCAAAAAAAAAAAAGAAAAAGTTCCCTAAATGTTATCATTTTATAAATAAATTATATTAATAATAACTAAATAAATATTTGCCTAATAATCATATGCTAACCCTCATTTTAATTATGATTATTTTTCCATTTTTGATTGGGATTATATTATATTATAGATAAGATAATTTGAAGAAAAGTATGATGCCACTGTAATTCCAACAATGTTCGAAGGGTGGACTTGTAATTGAGCGAATCCTTTGATGGCAGCAATTGAAGATTCCCAAAGCCAGAACACCCTGCAAACATATTGAATTTATCGTTCAAATTGATTTTCTTTTTAGGCATGAATATTAAATCAATAAAGTCTCAACATTACAACTGATGAAAAATCTTAACTTTTCTGCGTGTTTAATTACCATTTTGCCCTTAAACTATAATTTTTGTTCTAACAAGCAGAAGAGGGGTTTGCCACTTTGCTTTCATATTTCCTAAAGAATTCATTTTTATTATATAACAAAACAACATTGTGCATTAGAATTGGCAAGTTACTGGCTGAAAGTTCAAGTGAAATAAAGATGGTAGAGAGAAAACTAGTAGTTAAACAATGATAAGCAATTGCCTAATATTTTAAAATGTTATTTTATTTTAATTTAAGATTATTTAATTAAACATTATTATTATTGAAAACCATTCCTTTTATAAAATTGATACCCATTAAACTAAAAATAATTAAAATTCCATTTATTAAAACTCTACCATTTTTTTTATGTATATTAGAACTAGAAAAGTGCAAGACGGACACAATCAAAACCAAACAATTTATTCTACTACCAAAAACAAATCTGAATCTTTTTGAAAACAAAATCCAACCAATCAAACCATACCATTTTTCACTATTATTATTATTATTTTTTCTGTTTTTGCTTTGTGCTTTGCTTCATGCGCCTTCGTCTCCTGTGACTTATCATTGTCTCAAACACGCCTTCCTCCAGAGAAGCTCCTTGCCTCCTTCTCTCTCTTCCTCTAAGCTCTGAGATTTTGGACCCAATCCAAGATGGCAGAGCAGAAGAAACCTCAAGCTACTGGTGTTTGGCCCACCATTAAGCCCTTTGTCAATGGTGGCGCTTCTGGGATGCTTGCCACCTGCGTTATTCAGCCTGTCGATATGATCAAGGTTTGCATTTTTTCCATAGTTTTGGAAAAAAACATGTTCATATTTGTCTGAAAGTTCAGTTTTTTATTTGTCTAGTGTGGTAAAATTTTGGTCTTTGACTGAAAGTTGGTATGCTTTTAGATCTGGGATTTGATGGTATTTTTGTGGGTTTAGTTGTAGTTGGACTTGTTGGGTGGTGGCTTTTTGTTGTTTTTGGTTTTTATGAGATTTAGTTGTGGGATTTGATGGGTGGTTTTTGGAGTGTTTGTGTTTGGTTCATTTATTTGATGTGGACTAATAAGGATTTGTGTTTTGATGGGTTTCTGTTGTTTATGTTGTTGCAGGTGAGAATTCAACTGGGTCAGGGATCTGCAGCTATTGTGACTAAGAACATGCTTAAAAATGAGGGTGTAGCTGCCTTTTACAAGGTTTGATTCTATGAAACTTATTATGTTTTCTGTTTTTATCATTTGGATTGGGAATTCATTGTGTTTGTGATTCATTATCAGAAGATCCTCGGTAAAGATAAAGCTTTACTTGATATGGTTTAGTATGAATTTTGAATGCATAATGAAAGTTTATCGGTTTAGTAAGCCCAGTCTTGTGAATTTTATGAATATGTAACTTCCATCAAAGATCATTGCACATTGGAAAAATATTTTAAGAATCAATATCGTGTCTGTGTTTTTGCTATCTGAAATTTGGTTATGCAGTGTTGATTGATTTTGGAGTTTGATCCTATTCTTGAAATTGTTGTCTAAACTATATTATATTGGGCAGGGGCTCTCTGCTGGACTGCTGAGGCAAGCTACATATACCACTGCCCGTCTCGGTTCATTTAAGTGAGCATTTCTTTCCAATTGCATAGTTCTTCTCTTACAGCATTCGCACTCTGCACTTTGTAGCTTTTACCTTGTAGGTGAACATCATCATTGGATTTTTGTTTTTTTTTTTTTTTTTCCATAGGATTTTGACCAACAAAGCAATTGAAGCCAATGATGGGAAGCCTCTACCTTTGTATCAGAAGGCCTTGTGCGGGCTTACTGCTGGTGCTATTGGTGCAACTGTTGGTAGTCCCTCAGATTTGGCACTGATCCGTATGCAGGCTGATGCCACTCTGCCTGCTGCCCAACGCAGAAATTATACCAATGCTTTCCATGCCCTCTATCGTATTACTGCAGATGAGGGGGTTTTGGCACTCTGGAAAGGTGCAGGTCCAACTGTTGTGAGAGCAATGGCATTGAACATGGGCATGCTTGCCTCTTATGAGCAGAGTGCTGAGTTTTTCAGGGATTCTTGTGGCTTGGGTGAAGCATCTACAGTTTTAGGTAAGATACTTTGCTAGCAGTATTTTTAACTTGCCAAAAGTGTTTTATCTCTTGGTCAGTGGATTTCTAATGCTCTGTAGTTTGTTTAGTTAAGGACAGGTACATCGATAACCTTACATCAACCTCCTTATGTATTTGTAATAGTCTTATTCTCATTGTTTAGCAAGATGTTTATAGGTTCTTATCTAAACATTTATTAATATATATATATATATATATATATATATATATATATATATATATATATATATATATATATATATATATGTATTCAAAGATTGGTTTGAACCATGTACGGCATCTCTATTGTCAATAATCTTACACTTGTGAGCATTCCTTCAATTGGAAAATAAACCACTCATCTGATGTGGTACTTTGTTTTTCCCCTTTCTAGTTCTGGAATGTCAGTTAAGCTAATCTTGTCTTTTTCTTCTCAGCGGCAAGTTCTGTATCAGGGTTTTTTGCCTCAGCTTGCAGTTTGCCCTTTGATTATGTCAAAACCCAAATCCAGAAAATGCAACCTGATGCTCAGGGAAAGTATCCCTACACTGGCTCTTTGGACTGTGCTATGAAAACTCTCAAGGCCGGAGGACCATTCAAGTTTTACACTGGTTTCCCTGTATATTGTGTTAGAATTGCCCCACATGTCATGGTAAATCTTCCTCTGTCACTCTCAGAAAATCCTTGTAGCTGGTCTTTAGTACAGCAAACTAAGTTATCATAGATATAAAAGTTTTGCATTTTTCTGACAGCTTGTGTTCTGTTTATGTAGATGACATGGATATTCCTCAACCAGATCCAAAAGCTCGAGAAGTCTGTTGGGTTATAGTTTTGTGATGCTGGCTGACATTTTCGACCGAAGTCTTAAATAAAAAGACATTTTGTTTGTAACTTTGGCGGGTTTTGGCACTTGAACGCCTGTAAGAACCAAACCATTTGTTTCAAAATTTTTACAGCACAATTGATGTAGGAATTAAAAAAGTTGTCATTATTGACCAGAAATTTTGTGTTACAAAAATAGGATATTTTTCAACTAGAGAGAGTTACTCTTTGAAACAGTGCGAGAAAAATAAGATTTGTACTCTATAAACAGGCATATTTTTGCTGAGTTTTGCAATAGGCACCAATGGATTTTCAGATGAAATTGTTCAATTTTTATGCCTTGGATTGGTTCATTTTATTGTCTTCAGTTCTTACTCTGTGAAGGCTGCATTCAATTCTGATGTTTCAGATTTGTTATTGAAATAGGTATAACACTGGATCTATTGATATTTGGTATTTCCTTTAGTGATACTATATATATAATTTTGTGTATAAATAATAATATATTATCATATGATTGGATGATTTTGAATCAAAGATAAAACATTTAATCATATTATAACAAATAATTGTTTCAAAGATAAAACGTCTAACCATATTATGATATAATTGTTTGTGTATAAAAATGTATACATTATTTGTACATATAGTTTTTATTTTTTGTCTCAATGAATTTTCATTTATTTCCTTACGGGATTTTGATATGCTAAAGAGTTATTTCCCACCCAAAGTATCATTCTTTCTTAAGTTTTCACTCCTTAACTTTGAAAATCTTATTTACCCACCCATAGACGGTTAAAGTTAATGAAATTCTAACTTCTTAAAATTTTATTTCTTTTTCCCTTCTTAAACCTTAAAAACTAAATCAAGTTTTAAAAAATGACATTCCTCCTTTTAGGGTTTGGCTTTCAAACTCTGGTTTCACCTCTAATGTCATTGCTAACAACCTTTCCCTTTCAACGTTTCCTCCCCCTCTAATGATTTCTCTTCTCTCACCTGGATGCCCCATCGACATCGAATGAAGTTGGAAAGATGAAGACAAAAATCCTAAGCTTCATTCAATATCGATCGAAACATCCAGATGAGAGAAGAGAGATTGTCAGATTGAGAGGAAACGTAGAGAGGAAGATGTTGCTAACAATAGCACCAAAGTTTGAAAGTTAAACCCTAAGAAGGAAATACCATTTTTTAAAACTTAATATATAAGAGAAAATGATTAGTTTTTAAGGTTTAGTGGACAAAAGAAAATAAAATTTAAGTTTATTTTTAATATTATATATAAAGTGACAATTTTGCTCTTAAAACTAATAAAGTTAACTATCCACAGATAGATAAATAGAATTTTTAAGGGATAAAAAATTGCAAAAAGAGGTTACCTTGGATAAGAATAAGTCCTTTGGCCATTTTGATATGCAAAACGATCAATCATAGATTTCACAAAATTCAGGGAGTTTCAAAATAGGTTTAGAAAAATTTGTTTAACTTATTAAAAAAAAAAAATTGTTGATGAATATCTAGATCACAATCACACCATTCAACAAAGGGATAATATGGAAAATATAACATAATGTAGAAGCACCTTCAACAATTTGACATATCTAAATTGTAACATACAACACAAAGACAAGTGATTGGCTCATGCTGCCTAAGCAGTAGCATTTATTGATAACACTAAACAATGAAAAACTATGTCCTTTCCTGCAAAAATTGTGCTCGTTTCCTCAAGATTCTTATCTTTTAAGTAACCTTGGCATATCTTACAATAATTAAGCTTATTGATTTGGCTTATTGATTCAAGCCATTAGCAATAATTCATAAGTATTTCATGCAGACGGCTTTTGCGACATCTCTTTCATAACACAGCCACTTACAAGTTCTATTTTGCCCTGATAAGAGAACATACAATCATTATGTAACAAATATTGGCAGAAGAGCAGTAGTAGAATGTCATAACTTAAAAAGGCAAGTTTTTCAATGCAGTTGCTTTTAGAATACTTAGAAATCACGAGGCAATTCGCAAATGGAGAAAATCAAGTGATGCTGTTACAGAAAGAAGAAAGTCTGATTCCAGATAACGAGAGATTGCCTCCACAAAGTTGTCAACAAAAACAAAAATACAGCTGTACTAACAAAAAGGTTGTTGTATTAAGATAAAATAGCAGAGCCATCAAGGTGGCCCAAGTTGGAATAAAATAATAACAAACAAGCTTTACCTGCCAATGTAAGAGTCGTCCTCGGGATTTATAAAAATTTCTTCACCAATTTCAAGGTAGGATGGTACCTGGGGAAAATTATAAGATAAGGAAAATAGTGAAACTGCTGAAATGTCATGAAATTGATATCAACTTCACACTTTGAAGGCGTCAAAGCCAGAATATCCTACAAAGTTAATAGCTAAAGATCAATCAACCACTATGTACATGGAAACTCGAAAAATAAGAATCTAGAAGTTGAAACAGCATTCATACTTCTCCACAGACTTCCATTTATTGTCAATCCTATTATTAAATTGCCATTTTTACTATAGTCATGCTGTATGAATATTAATTACAAAACTAGATAGCTCTCCAGTCCATGCAACTATTTTTCACTAAGGCCTCATTATCATTGGTCAATTTGAACTTTAGCATACTAGGAAAGTACATAACAAACATAGGATGGGAAAGGATGGGAAAGGGAGCTTGGCTGATATTTTGTACCCAAGACTATCAAGTGTATAAAATTGGCAATGATTGGGCATCCGTGTATAAACACAATCAAATGCACATTCAGAATGGCATCTTAGACTGATATAATCTAAGCAGAAATTAATATTTCGCTTACGAGAACGGTAACACCATTATCCAGCACAGCCCTTTGATACCTGCAATGGAACAAAAATTTTAGGGAACAAAAATCATAAGGTTGCTAGTGAAAACACTGGAATGATAAGAATGGGTCCTAGGTTTTCAAACCTGGAGCCTTGTGGTATGTTTTAAGTTAGGAAACAAGCCTGTATTTGTGAAGGCTCATATTAGGGTCTTACTGGCTGCATACATGGACCTAATAGCATCTAAAAGACCTAGTATTAGTCATGAATTCATCACACAGCCAGCATAATAAATTCTTGATGACCCATATCTAAGAGCAAGCCATAGACATATAACTATGGTCATTGTATTATTTCCAGTATATATAAACAGCATACTAACCCAAATCCTTGAGCAAATCAAGATACATATCAAGAATTACCATTAGAACATACCGAGGTGTGACTGCAGGCCCCTTTGTAGAAGCATGAATTTCTTTAATGGCGCATGTAACACGTTTTGGCAATGATGCAGACAAAGGTCTTCCATCAAATAACTCTAATGAAACTTTCATTCCCTCTACATGAAAAAATTATAATTAAATACGTAGAATGAGAACTCTTATAATAGCATTACAACAAGGAGGGCACACATCAAGATGAGTAATTAGTTTTAAATTGAATAATCGGGTGGGTATAGTAGGCTTTTGATTGTTTTTGGAATGGACATTCCCAATACCATCTTGCATCAATCTTTCTGGTCATACAGGCTAGTCATTTCTCAGTAGACTGCTAGTTCAATTTGACAAATCTCCCTTAATACAAATTTCTTAGTTTCTTATCAAAAAGTTTCAACAACAATTAATTGTCTTTAATTAATTGTGAATGTATTAGAGAACTTAAGCTTCCAGGGTGATTTAACAAGGAGTTAAATGGAAAAGCTCCAAACACATGTGAATTTAATTCAGGAGGAAAAAAGAAAAAGAAAAGCTCAGAACATTTTCAGAGTGGCTGCGAAAATTTCATGTCATTTCCACATAAATGAAAAAGGAACGTTGTTCTAATCAATAATTCAAACCCAGCATCACTGTTAGACAAGGCACTGCAGGTTGAGGATGCTTTGATCATGCAGTGGTACCAGGGCGTGTGGGAAAATTTCCAGTTAGGGTAGTTGGGAAGCAACAGACAGAATATCATCAGTTGAGAGTGTTGAAGGTGGGAGAAGTATTGTGTGTGGCAATGATGATGCAGTCAGTTGCTGATCTATGGTGGGGGAATTGGAGGCAATAGTGGCATCAGCAAGAAAAGTTGACTGATAAATCATTACTTGGAGATTTTTTTTCTCTTAAACTTACTTTTATAAACATCAATTGCTTACAGGAATTTTTCACTTCAGGTCACAGCAGAGATAACATAAAAGAGAACATGACCACATTATGCTGAATCCTATTCATGCCAACCTTTTAGGTATGCTGAAGCCTTTCCAAACAACTCCAAAGGTACTTCCAGTTGCTCAAATGTATCAGAACTGACAAACATTAACAAGTACAAAAAACACATTAACAAAAAGACATATTAACTAAGTGATGTGAAAATGATCAGGTAAAATGAAACTCACTCAATTAGGAATGCAGTATTACTTTCAGTATATAAACATGTGAAAGGCTTTGCCTGAACAAATACCCCTGTGGCAAATAATATGGTATTAATCTATCAATAAAAATTAAAAACTTCTTCAGCAATTTAAATAGTTTATAATTAGCATAAATAATTGAAATTGTTGATTACATCTAGTAAGAATGCCATTCCGCCACTGAATAAATTTTTAGCAATCTAGCCAAGAATAGCCAGGCAAGTCACAGATTCAAAAGGACCGACCTAGCTACAGGGATCAAAACTGTGTTCAAATATAAAACCACTAAAAAGCCATCAGGAAAAATTGAAACTAGAATTTAATAAGTTACGATGAAAAGCTAAATCCTTTTTGACAGAAGTAGATTGCCCTGCCGCCTTAGGGGCCAATAACCATAACCAAATAAACAACCATAAGAGGAAAAATCAATATAGACTTCACTAATCAAACTAAGCAAAGACAAAAAAAATTAAGATGCGTACTTTCAACAGCCTCTTCTGTACCAAACCGTAAGCTTACTTTGTTTCCAGTATCTACATCACGAAGCTCCATCTATGGTAGAGAGAATGTAGGATGTTAAGTTTCCAAATAAACATTATAAGATAAACAGAAGGAAGTTGCAAAATAAATCATCACACTAACTAAGCACAGAAGTCCATCATAAAATCAGGATAAAGGCAACCACAGAGAAGAATGATAAAAGAAAAATATACTATCCACCAAATTAGAACTATGAACATGATAATTATATTACATAAGAAAGACAATCAAATATTTTAAAGTATACTTTTACAATTTTGTGCATCATAACCCTATATCTAATGTCCAGCGGTACTGGCAGTCAGCTTTGATCCGCAAGGGCAGTTTTAACTTCCTGAGAATCTCATTTTAGTAGCTAATTTCTAAGTCATGTAACAATTAAAAGCCATATTTTGTTATAAATCTAACATTCAATGCTAAAAATCATGTGCTACATTACAAAAAAGCAATCCTAATAATGTTAGTACCACTAATTCCATACAATGGCTGTTGATATTATTAGTCAACAGTTAAGTTTCTAATGAATATCCCACATGTTCGGATAAAAATGCGTTCAGAAAATAACCTGCATCATGGCTCCTCCTCTTCCTCGCATTTTATGTTCTGCTTCTATGACCTAAATCGAATTCTCAAAGAAACAATTCCATTACATCATTACCTGTCACAAAACTGACTGAAGAAAAAGATAAGATTATACCACAAAAAACAAATACCTGGTAAAACTTCCCTGAAGCGAGTATCATCCATCACAATTACAAATACAAGAAAACTTTGTTAGTGCATAATATATATGACCAAGAAAAAAATTGAAACCCATTCTACCAGTTCCCTTATAGTGGATTTTGGAGCAGTCTTGCACACTCAAAAGTTATTCAAATTTTGCAGTAATAAAATTGAAACAGATAAGAAATTTGTTTTAACCAAAAAAGCCACCCAGACAGTAATGTTGGAGAAGAAGTTGATAAGTGATTGTTTAGCAAACGTTTTCTCGACCAAGAAATGCGCTAATGGTTCTTTTGAGAGAGCTCAAGACACTGGTATAAAAACTTGTGTATCAATAACTACCGACTGAAGCATATCTGGTGATAAAAAAGGAACTTGAAGAGCTATTACAGTCACAGGTGCCCTTCTAGAAAGAGATTCTAAATACTTGTAGAAAGCACTTTCACTGGAAAGCTATTAAAACCAATTTCCAAAACAAAAATTATAAAATCCATTTCCCTAACATTGCTAGCTGATTTTCTTCTTCAATATACATACATATATACATACATACATATATATACATACATACATATATATATATATGTGTATATATATATATATATACATTTTTTCTTAAAAAATAGAACTCTAATAAAACCTCTCACTGAAACGCAAAAATTACCTGTTTTTTCAATGACATTCCCAGGCCTCACCTGCACCACATAAATATTCAAACTTTAATTTCACAATTAATTTTCAATAAATTACCCAAAATAAACAAACTTGATTATCACTTACCTGAGAAGCGTTGACTTTGACCCCACGCTGTTGACTGACGGACCAAGGGAAGCGTAGCAGACACTTGTCGCCATTGGCGTCGGCGATGTTACGGTGACAGTCGGGTGACGGTAACAAGCAAGGTGAGGAGCGCGAATAAGCAGAAGTGGAAGTGAAGAGAGCGCGAGAGAATCTCCTTGTCGCTTCGAGGGCTCGCATATTTTAGTTTTTCGTTTTGGCTTATGCACGGACGAATTACGGCTTAGGTGGTGGAGAGAGAGAGAGAGAGCGCGCAGAGGTTGGCGAAGGGTGGAAGCGGTGATTTATAAGTTGATACCAATTTGACCCGCGGATTCGGATTCGTGTTGGAGCCCGAGGCCCGAAACGTAACATTTTTAAATCAATTCATTTGTTTTTCACTTCTAACAGTAGAGAAGTCAAAAGGGAAAATAATTCATCGACGGCCACCAGTGAGAGAACACGAACATTTACTGTGGCCTTGAAGCACTGGAACACACGTACACTCATACAAAAGCCCCTCAGACTAAACAAAAGAGTGGATCATGCCGGTTTGGCTGACTCCAGCGTGGCTCAGCATGCCTTAAAGTCAGACTGTGCATAGGTTTGTCATTTGATGGGCTTAATCAGTCAGGTTGATCCATTAGCATGATAAGGTCTATGGCACAACCCAGACCTTCAGGAGCCCATTAATTTATATATTTTTATATAATTTTTTAAAGTTTTTTTTTTTATAATATCTCTTAGATTACTATGATATTAATTAATGGTAAGGGAGCCTTCATTTGAAAAATGTTTTATTATTAAAATTAAATGATTATCTTAAAGATAAATTTGAGGATTACTGAATATAAATTATTATTATGTTTGATAAAATTTAATGAAACTGGATAAATATAAATAATTATTACATTTGGTTAAAAATAATAAAAAAATATTAATATATTATTTTACTTAAATATTTTTAGATATAATTATTCTAAAATATTTTTTATTTTATTTGTTATATTAATTAAAAATGAGATTATTTTTACTCTAAAAAAATTAATACATAAGGACACAGTTATAATAAAATCAAGATTATCATGATAATTTTTTATTACCTCTTATATTACCTGTCAAATTACAATTGATAATAAAAAATTATTGAAATATTTTATTATTTATAAACTAAACAAAATAATATAAATAATAAAATATATTATCAAATTAATCTTTAATTCTCTCTAATCAAACGCCCATAAATGTTTTTTGAGTTTCCAATGATATTAATTTATATTTTTTAAAATTTTTAATATATTTTGGATAATAATTTTGGGTTCTTATGATATTTATTATTAATGTTTCATGACAAGTCTAAAAAAATATTAATAATTAATAAATATAATATTATAAAAACATAAAATATATTAATAATCATAATATTAATTATTTTAACCATATTTTGTATTATCTATATGTATCTACTCACAATTTTATTCCTCATATATTTATAACCACAAATACAAAATATTCAAAAATCCCCTGAGAGAATTGCCCTTAGGTAACTGAACCTAGCCAAGCATTCAAAGACTCTTGGCCAAGCTCTTAAAATCCTCAGCTGATTGCCAATAGCAGTAAGGCCAAACGACTATTTCCCACCCAAGGTTTAGCGTTTTCTCAAATGTCCCCCCTTTAACTATAAAAACACCAAATACCCACTCATGGCCAGTTAGATTTAACAGAACCCTAACGTCTAAAAATTTTATCTCTTTTTACCCCCCTAAACTTTAAAAACTAACATTTTTCCTCAGCCTAAGTTTTAAAAAATTACAGTTTCACCCTAGGGTTTGGTTTTGAAATCTTCGGCGACCTCTCCGGCTCCGTTGCCGACGGCCTCTCCCTCCCGAAGCAACCTCTCCTTCCAACGATCTTTTTCCTCCCATTTGGAGGTCCGATCGGTGCCCAGAGACGCCGTGGGAGACAAAGAACTTCGTCGGGGAAGACGAAGTTCTTCGTCTTCCCAGACGAAGATGAAGCCGTCGTCTTCGTCTGGGAAGATGAAGAACTTCGTCTTCCCCGACGAAGTTCTTCGTCTCCCACGGCGTCTCCGGCGTTGATCGGACCTCCAAATGGGAGGAAAGAGATAGTCAGAAGGAGAGGTTACTTCGGGAGGGAGAGGCCGTCGGCAACGGAGCCGGAGAGGTCGTCGGAGATTTCAAAACCAAACTCTAGGATGAAACTGCGATTTTTTAAAACTTAGGCTGGGGGAAAATTTTAGTTTTTAAAGTTTAGGGGGTAAAATTATATTCTATTTTAGTTTATTTTTAATATTATAGCGAAAATGACAATTTTACCCTTACCACCGTTAAGGTTTTGTTAAATCTAACCGGTCATAGGTGGGTGTTTGGTGTTTCCATAGTTAAAGGGGGAACATTTGAGAAAACGCTAAACCTTGGGTGGGAAATAGTCGTTTGGCCTAGCAGTAAATCCACCAAGCCCATTGTGAACACGCCAAGCATGGTAGTTCGTGTACAAAATAGGGGACCAACACCTTGTTGATAGAACACCTCGATAGTTTGTCAATAAGTCAAGAACGAGTAGTTCTAACCGATTTTGACTATCTTCGTCGGTTTTCATTACAGTTTATATGTAAACACTTAAAAAATGGCACATGAAGTGAATATAAGATCAAATATTTATAATTTTTTCTTAGTTTCGAATTATACAAATTTTGATTGATTTAAGTTTTTTTAGATTTGATTTTATTTCATTGAAATAGTATTTTTATAGGTAAAAATGATTAATGTGAGTTAAAAAATTGTTTGTGATGCATCATTTGATTGATTTGTTTATGAAAATATTAGTTTTTCTGATCATTTGTGCAGTGGTTGGGTTGTCGACTCAACCAACCAATTTTTTCAAGAAATTTTCTCTGCTAGTCAATCGGTCAAGCACCAGACCTATCAATTACTTTTTAAAAATTTCTCTGACTGAGCGATCAACTCTCTAGCTAATCACTTTTTTCAAAAAATTATCTTAGTTGATCAATAATATATAAGTATATACTCATTTATATATGTAAAGTAAGTATGTATAATATTACTCTTACAATTATCCCTTTCAGAATTGGCCATGGGTTGTTTTCTATCAGGTGGATAATTTAGAAAGCTTAGTAAGGTTGGAGAACTTTACGCTTTCACCGAATTTCTACTTGCGATGTTCGCCTTTTGTTGAAAATGATGCTGAAGGCCTGCACGGTCTTCAGTTCCAGGATCATGCCATGTAAGATTGGCCTAAAACGTGAATCAACAGAATCTCACCTTCTATGCCTAAAACGTGAATCATATTCTGAGAGTAGCTGAGGTAGAGCCAGTCCTGACTCAGATAACTGCCACATAATTCTTCAAGGCTGGGTTCCACCTGAGCTTGAATCAAACAATATATCAGGTACTCATTTTCTAAACAACTTTTCTTAATTAGTTAACAAAGCTGGCAGTTTAGATCAGGTTAGAACTTTAGTTTCAAGATTAAGGCCAAAGGACTATTTCCAACCAAAGTTTTAGCACAATCTAAAAAGCATATCTGTGACAGATGAAAAATTTAAACACCCGTTTATCCCTAAACTTTTGTTTAAATTGTTGTTAAATATAGAGGTAAAACCGTTATTTAATAATAATATTAAAAATATATTATTTTATTTTATTTTATCTCCAGTTTTGAAAATTAATATTTCATCTCAAGCTTCAATTTCAAAAAGTGACTTCCTCCCAAATTTGTAGGTTTCTTTTTTCACTTCTCACTGTTGAGAACTTCGTTAGACATCCAACTCATCGTCCTTCGCCGACAATCTCACTGGCCACCATTGTTGTCCAAATCTAGATGACGATATATCATCCTTTGAAAGACAATGCATTAACAAAGCGTTGTCCATCGTTGGACGATGCTCATTGTCCTTCGTTGGACAATAACAACACCTTCCTTTGTCATTCGCCTTTTTCAAGAGAGAGTTGCTATTCATTGGAGGAAGTGACCGAATTTCAAGTTTGATATCTTTGGGGAAAAAATGAATTTTTTAAAACTTAATCATGGGATAATTATTTTAATATTATTAGTAAAGTAACGATTTTACTCCTTAACCTTAATAAAAAGTTCTTAAATATATGACAATAACTTAAAACTTAAATAAATATTTGAGTTTTTCTTTCATTACTTTCTCATCAAAACTTGGGTAGAAAAAAATCCTTTGGCCCAAGGTTAATGATGGTGGTCACCAACTGGGCCTCATTTTCCAACAAAGCTTTGTAATAAAGACGAAGAGTAGAGTAATTGGAAAACGGAGAAAAGCAGACTTGAAATTTTTTAAAACTGGGACATGGGGAACCAAAGTAACATGAATGACAATGGACTCTGGGTCCCATACAAGTCCACTGAGTCTAGACAAAGGTTACTTAAACAAACTCTTCCTTTGCTGATGCTCTAGCATTTTGTGAGATGGGAGTCCATGTGCAAAGCATATGATGTGATTTGGCGAATCATCTTTTTTGATTTGTAGTTTGTGGTGGTTGGAGTATGCGGTAGAATAATAAGCTAAATAGTTGGTCCCCAAGGCTCAGCCAAAATAAAAAAGTTCAGATCAAAATAATAATATATTATTTTAATAATCTATATTTTATTATTATTAAATATTTAATATTCTTAGTGGTTCAATCTTAAAAGAACGATTATGATTAAAAAGTCCATCAAAATATTAAACATCAAAGAGACAAATAATTCTTTTTTTTGTTAATCGTAAATCTTTTTTATATTGATTGAATAAATAAACTTGAGATATAGTGATTAAACTTATAATTACTATACTAAATAAATTAAAATTTTATAAATATGATAAAAACTCAAATTCAAATTTTCTCCTTACAAGTTTTAATACTTAACTTTTAAGGCGGAAGGAGAATATTATTCTTGCGGGAAGTGAGTCCAAGCTTCATTAGGAAGTAAAAAGATCAAACATCAAAGTGAAAGCTCTGAGAGAGAATATTATTGTAATGGGTTTTAAGTAAAATTAATATACAACTGAATAATTTCAAGGAATTGAGAGAAAACAGAACACTGCTATTTATTAATAGATAAAACTTATTAGACTATCCACGAAAACTCATGCCACAAAACATTAGAAAGCTGAGAATTACTTAGCAGGACAAATAAATCCATGGACCTTAATCTATTTTTTTTCATGTAAAGTGAGTATCAAACTAATTAACATTGATACAAGTAATTACACAAAAATTATATATGCCTATTAATAATGCATTTGAGTCCACCTGATTCAAGTTTCCAAAAATCATGGAACATTTGAATAATTATCATGGTGGAATACGTTTCTCATCCCTAAAAAAAAAAAAATTACCAGGATCAACCGTAGCATTCACACGTAAGGATGGATATGAATCAAGTCAAGTTCCACCACTTTCTTATTTGAATTCAACCAGAATAAAAAATAGTTCGGTTTAAGTTTGATTTAAATTTATCAAATTAAAATTAAAAGTGATTCGAGTTTAACTCAAATAAAAAATAATTTTATTTGAATTTAACTCAAACCAATTATTTAAATTTGTAACTTGATTCAATTTGAATTAATGATTCAAATTAATATTATGAGACAAAAAAGATTATTCAAGATCTCGGCCTACCTTATAAAAAGACAGATGCATATATCAATAATTATATGTTATATTAGAAGAAAGATGAGGAATCTGACTTTTGTAATATATGTAGTCTTTCATGATGAAAAAATGATAATTGTAGTGAAGAAACCAAAGTTGGAAGGGATGACAAAAGAAAACTAATAAAAATATTGTGGTACTTTCCTTTGAATTTTAAGCTTCAAAGGTCTCATATCTAGTAAGATATCGTCTTATAAAATGGTACCATGAAAAAATAGTAGATGAAGGAGTAATAAGACACCCAATTGATTCTTTACAGTGGAAATCTTTTGATGAAATGCGTTAGGGTTTTCACTTTAGAGCCTCATAATGTGAGGCTTGGCTTGCAAACAACGAGTTCCAACCATTTGGACATTCCAAGACTTTATATAGTATTTGTTTAGAATTCATTATTCCGTACAATTTGCCTCATTGGATGTGTATGAAAGACTCTAATTTCATTTTATCAATGATCATTCAAGGTCTTGAGGTTGCAAGAGATGCTATTGATGTCTATCTCTAAACTTTAATAGAAGAATTGCAAGAGTTATGGGAAATAGAAGTTGAAACATTTGATGTCTTAATTCACCAAAATTTCAAGATGCATACAACTTTATTGTGGACCATTAATGATTTTCCTACACATGGAAACTTCTTAGGTTAGAGCACTAAAGGTAAATTGTTTTGTCATTGTTGTAATAAAGATACATATTCTATGAGGTTAGACAATAGTAGAAAGCAATGGTCCATGTGCTATTGTCGCTATCTTTCAATGAATGACAAATAACATAGTGACAAAAAATTATTTGATGGCACAAAAGAGTATGGATTACTACTAAAACCTTTTATTAGAAAGAATATTCTAAATCAAGTGAAAGATGTTAAAGGAGTAATTTTACCTAAAGATGCTAGTAAAAAGAAAAAAGTTTCACATGATAACAAAGGGGACAATTAAATACAAAAAACATTTTTTTAAAGCTTCCATAATAGGGTAGCTTTTTTTTTTTTCAAACTTCCATAATGGAGTAGTCTTTTTTTTTTTTTTAACCTTCGTAATGGAGTATTATTTTATTGTAGCATAATTTGAATGTCATGCATATTAAGAAAAACATGTGTGATAATGTGTTTGGAATAGTTATGAATATTAAAGGTAAGACCAAATATAATGTTAAACTTATCTTGATTTGGAATTGATGAATATCAAACCAGAGTTGCACATAATAAAAAAAAAGGGAAAAGGATTATTTCCCACCCAAATTTTTAGACCATTCTCAAACCTACATCTACAGGAGATGAAAAACCCCTTCTCCCATCAATAGCCAAACTGTCATCCAAAATTTCAGTCAGAGACAGGAGTAAAATCGTCATTTTATTTATAAACTTTAAAACTTTAAAATTTTATCATTCCCCCCTCCAGGTTTTAAACACTAACACCTCAATTCATTCTTAAAGTTTAAAAAGTTTAGATTTCACCCCTAAGGTTTGCTTCCTTCTTCGGCCACCATCGACAACCGACGCATTCCACCGATCTTTCATCTCCAACTACAAAGGACGATGAAGGATGACCCTTCATTGCCCAGATTTGGACGTAAAATGTCATCTAGATCTGGAAGAACAGACAAAGGATAACTCTTCATCGTCCTTTGTCGTGGCTTTTGGACAACGAGATGAGTGATGAAGGACGACGAAGCGTTATCCTTCATCATCTGGGTGGTGTGACAAAGAGATCTCCTTCTCTTTGTCACACCGTGCGACAAGGAGATGAAGATCTCTTCATCGCACCACCACCATTGCATTAGAAGAAAGAGGAGGTCGAAGATGACGTTGGAAGATAAAGTTGAAAAATGGGGGTGAAACTGCTATTTTTTAAAGTTATGGGGGGTGACTGAGTTTAAAAAAATATGAAAACCCTAGATTTGAGGGTGAAAATGTTATTTTTTAACGTTTAAAACTTTAGGTAAAGGTGAAATATTAGTTTCTAAAACCTGGGGAGCGAAGAGTAATAAACTTTATAACTTTTTAATATAAACAGTAAAATAACTATTTTATTCTTTTATTTAACAGAAAAAATTAATAAAAGTTTGGCTATGGGTGGGAGAAGGGGTTTTTCATCTCTCGTGGGTGTAGGTTTGAGAATGACCTAAAATTTGGGTGGAAAATAGTCATTTTCCCTAAAAAAAAGGAGATAAGTTTATGTTGTCAGCTGCATCCTACACATTATCTCCAAAAGAAAAGCATGCATTTTTTTTTAAAGAAAATAAAAGTTTCAAACATCTAACATTTCACCTTGTGTTAGTGTGAAAGAACATAAAATTTTAGGTTTGAAGAGTTATAATTGTCATGTTCTCTTACAACACTTACTTTATCTTGCATTATAGTATATTCTTCCTAAATTAATATGTGAACTTTATTTTGAGTTCTCTTTGTTTTTCAAAATTTCGAGTATTAACACTTTGTGGACGAATGAGTTAGAACATATTAAATCTCGAATTTCTATAATGTTTAGTAAATTAGAAATGAATTTTCCCTTTTATTTTTTTATGTGATGGTTCATTTGCCTAGTCATTTAGTTTTTAAAGTCAAAATTATTGAGTCTATCCAATAAGGATGGACGTACCCTATTGAGTAAGAGTTGTATAAGTTAAAACAACTTATTTGTCAAATTTGGTAACTTCCCCTTTAAAGCTAACAACTTCATGCCTTTTCTCTCATATGCTCAAGTCTTTGGTGCCCCAAGATCGAATCAACACCACAGACAACAACGACCATTGTATCTTTCTTTTTTATAGTCATGTACAGTGTTCCCACCTAAGAATCAAGTCTTGGATATCATTCAATTTTAATTTTGAATTACCCGATGAGATACTCACTACAATTATTGTTACAGACCAACTCTTTGGCCAGCATGATAACAAAATCAATGCCTTGATTTCATCGTTCAAGGTAATCTCCACCGAACTCAATTGACTAATAATCATATTAAATTCATTGATGTGATATGTAATTGATGCACCTTCACCCATCTTTAGATTGAACAACCTACGCATCAAATATAACTTGTTCAAAACGGATGACTTTTCATCGTGCTTGACAACTTCTTCATCAACCTATTGTGGTTTTTTTATAAACAATATTGAATGGAATGTTTCATGCCAAAGTTAATCTAATCACATTAAGTGTTTGATGATCTAAGAGATCTCAATCCTCTTATTTCATGGTTTTTGTCTTCTTCCCAAACATGGTTCATGCAATTTCTTTTGGTACAAATAATCTTCATTTGCATCTTATAGAATTCGAAATTTTTGCATCAAACTTTTCAATCTTAACCTTTCCTTTTTCCATGATAGAGGACCAAGACATTCCAACCGTAAAGGAAAACACAAGACTAAAATATGGAAGGAAACAAAATTAAAAGAAGATCTAAGGTGAGAGGAAGGTTAGATGGTAAAGGCAAATGAAGATGTGGAAGAAACGAGCTAAAGGCAAGAGGGAAGATGGGTGTATGACTTGGCAACATATTTGGTGTGACATAGCAAAATGATATGGTGTGTTTATGTGGCGTGAGGTGACATATTAAAATGGCAAATAATATGATGACAAGTTTCATAGTCCAGTTAATTGAATATTTTTTAAATATTATTTTTTTAATAATTTCAAGAGTCCTATTTTGAGTTTAGGAAGTTATTAAAATAAAGAGATTATAAGATTTTATTGTTTTAAGAAAGTTCAATTTATTTTTTATTGTTTAAGAAAGTTCAATTTATTTTCTAAAGTCTTAGTTTCTTATAATTTGACATTAATTAGGATTCCTATTCTAGTTAAACTAGTTTTTCTTATGTGTTTAAGTTTTCCTAGTCTAGTTAATAAAAAATAAGTCGATATAAAGGCACGAGTCTTATCATTTGAGGAGTCAATCAATTTATCAAGTTATTAATAAAAGTTCTTAGTTGAGTTTTCTTTATGAAACATTGGTTTTTGAAACATTATTCTTGTTTATCCCTTTCGTTAGTTGAACGATATCAACCTTTAATCATCTTGTCTTAAGATAACTGGGCATGAAGAAAGTCAAGATTAGCATACTAGTTTGGAGCAACAAATCACAACATTAGTTAAAGTTGTGGAGAAACTAACAACACAATTTGATGACATGTAAGTCAACCTATTCACATCATAACCTACATGAAGAACTCCCAATCAACAAAGGACGTTTCCAATTCTTCTTAGACATATGCAACCAAAGAGAGAAGAGGTTTCTTCAAGGTCAAACCCACATTTGGAGAAGAAATCCATAATCCTAAAGAAGCAATGAAAGAGGAAGAAGAATATGTGGTAGCAAAAGAAAAGGGAGAAAAGATTGTACTATTAAAGGAGGATGAATCTCTAGAAATCACTCTGAATTTTGCATAACAACTTTAATTTCTTGAAGAAATTGAAGAATTTGAGGTGAAGAAGGAAGAACAACTTATGGATAATGAAGAATCTAAATAAATGAGCGAAATACCTTCAATTCAAGAAAACTTTCATTCTCTTTAAGAATAGGTTGAAATTAAAGATGACTACGAGTAGACTATCAATCAACTCAAAAAGGATATTTTGGATTGGATATATCTTTGAAATCAAAATTTTCATCCTCAATTTAAGGCAAAATTCAAACCTTGGTCTAATCCTTTTTTATGTTTAAATGGTACATTACATGATAAAGACTCAAAGGAAAGTCTCATTTTTTTAGTAAAGGAGAATGACAAAGGACCAAGGCATTCCAATCATGAAGGAAAAACAAGGCTAAAATATGGGAGGAAAAGAAGTTGAAAGAAGATCCAAGGTAAGAGAGAGGTTGGATGAAAAAGAAGAATGAAAACATGGAAGAAACAAGCCAAAAACAAGAGCAAGGACGGGTAGATGACATGACAACATGTTTAACATGACATGGTAAAGTGATGTGGTGTACTTATGTAGCGTGAGGTGGCATATTCATATGACAAATCATGTGGAAACAAGTTTTGTAGTTTAGTTAATTGAATATTTTATTAATTTTATTTTTCTTCTAATAATTTCAAAAGTCTTATGTAACATCCCTCCTAGAAGTGTTGTCTTCCAGAGGAAAATATTACAAATTAATATTTGAAGCAATTATTTTAAAACAAATTTTAAAATGACTTGTCGCTAAAAGCGTTCTAAAATTATTCTGAGAAAATTGAAAATCCATAAACAAACAAAAGATATATATATATATATCATATATAAAAGCTAATCAGAAAGCATATGAAAACATAGAGTAATCATATACAATTGTACAACTATTTGAAGAAGGTCAAAAGTCAATGATAACATATGGTTGTATGCATGCACCATAAACCAGAGATAATCTGCTCCAACCTAGATCTATCTTCACCAATTTGCCTCACAACTACCTCAATCACATGTACTTGTAATCATGAAAGAAAAGGAAGTGAGGGATAATAACACTTAATAAGGGGGAAAAATTAAGTAAACTATCTCATTTCCTGTTCTAAAGCATTCTCGAGACTCAATCTCACATCATAACCTCCTCAAAGAATCGAGGGGATACTCTAGTTCATTTTTTACTATTTGAGTTATTCTTAGTCCCATTTGGTGTCTATCTGATACTTTTTTGAAACTAACTACAGTGATTTAACACTTTTCTAAGTTGAGCTCTCTTATTTTCTCGCACTACACTATTTTTGAATATGAATTATACTATACTATAAGCATACTCTACTACAAGTAAACCCTACTGCGGGTCTATATCTTACTACGAACATGTCCTACTATGAATATGCCCTCCTATGAGTGGTGTAGCATAAAGTGTCTCCTCATAGTTTGTAGCATGTATGTGTACATTATCTCTTATTAATCTTATTTCTATCTAAAACTATTCATAACCCATCAGATCATACTTTTGGGATGAAGCCTAAATCCTGAGCCCTAAATTCCTTTTCTTGCTTTTTTTTTTTTTCTTTCCTTTCCTTTCCTTTCTCTCTTTTCTTCCTTTTCTTTTTCTTTCTTTCCAAAAACTATAAATTACTGTTTATGGGACTGTTCATTTGATAGGATAGTCTTTTTGTTCATGTAATTTAATAGTTCAAACTATCTCTAATTCATACAATCTATATATCATTGAAAATAGGCAGTCTTCTTATTCATGCAATTTAATAATCCAAACAGTCTCTAATTCATACTAGATATATATCATTGAAAAGAAGATTCAAAGAGCTTTCTAACAAGCTATAACAACACTCATGATTCATCAGATAAGATAGTCAAATTGTGGAATAAATTCAATAGCAAAAAACTGTATTTATTATTTATTTGATAAGACAGTCTTTTTGTTCATACAATTTAATAGTCTAAATGGTCTCTAATCCATACAAGCTATATATAATTGAAAAGAGGATTCAAAGAGATTTCCAACAAGCTATAATAACACTCATGTTTTATCAGATAAGATAGTCAAAATGTGGGATAAAATCAGTGACAAAAAACTATATTTACTATTTCTTTGGTAAAGCAGTCTTCTTGTTCATGCAATTTAATAATCTAAACGGTCTCTAATTCATAGTAGATATATATCATTGAAAAAAGGATTCAAAGAGCTTTCCAACAAGCTATAACAACACTCATGATTCATCAGAAAAGACAGTCAAAATATGGAATGAATTGAATAGCAAAAAATTGTATTTATTGTTTATTTGATAAGATAGTCTTTTTGTTCATACAATTTAATAGTCCAACGGTCTCTAATCCATACAAGTTATATATCATTGAAAAGAGGATTCAAAGAGATTTTCAACAAGTTATAACAACACTCATGATTCATTAGATAAGGTATTCAAAAAGTGGGATAAAATCAATGACAAAAAACTGTATTTACTATTTCTTTAGTAAGACAGTCTTTTTATTCATACAATTTAATAGTCCAAACGGTCTCTAATTCATACAAGCTATATATCATTAAAAACAGAATTCAAAGATCTTTCCAAAAAGTTATAATAGGACTCATGATTCATTAGATAAGATAGTTAAAATATGAGATGAAATCAATGGTAAAATTGTAAATATTATCCAACTCTTTGCTAAGAACAAAATCACACACATATATACCCCAAATGGCAAAACAATAATTCTCAACTTCAAAATCATCATTTATAACATAGAGCCAAGGAATCAAAAGTATAAAATATGAAACATGCCAAAAATGATTCCACTTATGTAGTACCCTCAAGTATGTTCTAGGGGCAATTATGTCTTTTGACCCTATTTTGAGATATTTTCCATTTTATATATATATATATATATATATATATATATATATATATATATATATATATATATATATATATATATATATATATATATATATATATAACTATATAGAGATATATAAATACAAAAAGAAAAAGAAAAAGAGATAAAAAGAAAGAGATAAAGATGTATATAAAAAGAGAAAAAACAAAAAATAAAGGAAGCTTCAAACATTTTCTATCATCTTTTCCCATCCACTCTAGCATCCAACCTCCTTCATGTTGTTTTCTTTTGTTTTGTGAAGCAAAAGGAAGGAATTATAAGGATTTTGGAAGATAAAATAAGAAGAGAAAAAAAAAGAAGCACTTTGGAAGCTTTGGTAACCAAAAGATCTCTTTCCTTTCCTTTTACCTATGATTGTATATATTTGATACATGTTATATGAATATGTTAGTGTGTTTTGGAAGCAAGACAAGGAAGAGAAAGCCAACTTGCAAAGATTGGCTTGAAACAAGGTAAAGGGTATTATCCTCGATATGTTTCATGTTTTATGTTTTTGATTCCTTGGATCTATGTTATAAATGATGATTTTGAAGTTAAGAAATGTTGTTTTGCATTTAGGGCATCTATGTATGTGATTTTGTTCATGGCAGAAAGTTGGATAATATTTATAATTTTGTTACCAATTTCGTCTCACGTTTTGGCTACCTTATATAATGAATTATGAGTGCTATTATAGCTTGTTGAAAATCTCTTTGAATTATCTTTTTAGTGATATATAGATTAGAGACCGGTTGGACTGTTAAATGGCATGAACAAAAACACTGTCTTACCAAATAAACAGTGAAAACAATTTTTTGCCACTGACTTCATCCTATGTTTTGGCTGCCTTAGCTAATGAATCGTGAGTGCTATTATATCTTTTTGGAAAGCTATTTGAATCCTCTTTCCAATGATATATAGATTGTATGAATTAGAGATCATTTGGACTGTTAAATATTATATGAACCAAAAGGACTATTTTATCAAATAAACAGAGAAGACAGTTTTTTGCCATTGAATTCATCTCATGTTTTGACTGTCTTATCTAATAAATTATGAGTGTTATTATAGCTTGTTGGAAATCTCTTTGAATCCTCTTTTCAACGATATATAGCTTGTATAAATTAGAAACCATTTGGACTGTTAACTTGTATAAACAAGAAGGCTGCCCTGTCAAATAAATAGTATTTCACAGTTTTTGGAAAGAAAGAAAGAAAGAAAGAAAAGGAGGAGAAAAAGGAAAGGAAGAAAGAAAGAAAAGAAAGGAAAAGAAAGAAGGGAGAGAAAAAGAAAAGAAGAAGAAAAACAAGAAAAGGAATTTGGGACTCAAGATTTAGGGGTCATCCCAAGAGTATGGTCTAGTAAGTTATAAATAGCTTTAGATGGAAACAAGTTTAGTAAGATATAAGACATACATGCATGCTATGAACTATGAGGGGACACTTTACACTACATCACCTATAGTAGGGTACGTCCGTAGTAGGACACTTCTAAGTAAGACATAGACCCCTAGTAGGGTTTGCTCGTAGTAGAGCATGCTCATAGTATAGCTCAGATTCAAAATGGTGTAGTGAGTGAAAGGAAGAGAGCTCGAGCTTATAAAAGTGTCAAATCTCTATAGTCAACTTCCAAAAAGTATCAAATAGACACCAGATAAGACAAAATATGACCCAAATAGTAAAGAATGAACTAAATTATCCCCTCGATTTCTTATGGAGGTTATGAATGAGGTTGAGTCCCAAAAGTGAGTTAGAACAAGAAAGGAGATAGTTTACTTAATTTTTCCCCTTACTGAGTATTCTTATCTTTCACTTTCTTTTCTTTCATGACTGCAGGTATAGGTGATCGAGGTCGTTGTGAGGCAAGGTCAGGTCAGCAAAGATAGATCCGGTTGGAGCAGGTTATCTTTGGTTTATATTACATGTATATAGTTGTATGTTCTTGTTGATTTTTGACCTTTTTGAGATGATTGTACAATTGTATATGATTACTTCATGTTTTCAGATGCTTTTAGATGAGTTTTCATATGAATATATACATCTTTTGTTTGCTTCTAGATTTTCAGTTTTCTTAAAATAATTTCTAAACACTTTTAGTGATGTGTTCATTTTAAAATATTTAAAAAAAAATAGATGCTTCGAATATTAATTCGTAATATTTCTCCTTCAGTGGGTAGTACTTCTAGGGGGGATGTTACAACTTACCTTGTTTTAAGTCAATCTTTGTCAAGTTAGCTCCCTCCTTTTTATCTTCTTTCTTTTATTACCAAAACCATCTTAAATCAACACCAAAACACATTAACATATTCATATAACATGCATCCAATGTATAGAAACATAGGTAAAGGGAAAAAAAAAATCTTTTGGTTACTAAGGCTTCTAAATGCTTCTTCTTTTTTTCCTTACTTGTCTTCCAAAACCCTTTCAAATCATCCACTTTTCTTCAAAAACTAAGCAAAAGCATGAAGAAAGCTACTATATTCTAGAAGAGATGGGAGAAGATGATGGAAAAACGCATAAAGTTTTCCTTTTTTGTTTTTTCTCTCTTTATACACACACACACACATTTGAACATTTATCTTTAAAACTAGAGATGCCTTAAAGCAAGGTCAAAAGACATAAATGTCCTTGAAACGTACTTGAGGGTATTACATCTTATTTTGAGTTTAAGAATTTTTAAATTTAGGAAATTATTAAAATAAAGAGATTTTAGGATTTTTTTTGTTTAAGAAAATTTAATTTATTTCCTTAATTTCCTAGAATTTGGAATTAATTATGATTTCTATTATAGTTAAACTAGTTTTCCTCATGTGTTTAAGTTTTCCTAGTCTAGTTAAGAAAAATAAGCTTATACAAACGCATGAGTTTTGTCATTCGGGAAGTCAATCAATTTATCATATTATTAATAAAATTTAGTTGAGTTTTCTTTACGAAACTTTGTTTTCAGAAACATTGTTCTTGTTAGTCCCTTCGTTAGTTAAATAATATCAACCTTTAATCGTCCTTGTGAACGAAATCACAACCCCAACTATGTTTGTCTTGTTTCACTCCATCGCTCCCACTATTATTCATCAGAACTTGGCTTTGATACCGATTGTTAGAGATTGAATCAAGATAAAAGAAATAAAAGATCACAGACAGTCACACAAAACAAGAAAGATTTCATGTGGTTCGGCTTAACTTTTGCCTACATCCACATTCGCACTAGGATTTTTATTGAATTAGGTTTTTGCAAGAGTGTTGCATACGTCTAATACTATTTTTAAAGAAAGCACATTAACACCTATATATATATTTAAGGTTGTCAACTTTTCCAAATATATCGTTAATAGATTTAGCTTTCAATACTTCAATCTTCCTAAATTAATAACTAGAAAATTTAGCTTTTCAAAAATAAAAAAAATATTAGACTCCATTTTTTACAATGGTAATGGTGGTGGCAATGGGGTTGAGTTGGTAGAGGTGATGCTGAGTAGAGAATAGGTCAAAACCGAAGTTGTTGTGTGAAAGATCACAATGACAACTTTGATTTTTTTTTATTTTAAGAAATAAAATAACTGTTATTCTTTTTCAAAATTAATTTTATGTTAATAAAATTAAATTTTAGATGAAAAAAAGTGATTTATTCATCGAAAGAGTGAAAAAGTATTTTTAGACCAAATCTTTTGAAAAAATGTTAATCACTCTTGATGATATTTTATAATATCATCTTTGTCATCGACAAAAACAATATCTCTATCTCTCTAACGAAAACGATGTCTTTGTCTGTGACGAAAAATCTTTGTTAGAGACAAAGACTCTAGAAAATAGGGAGAAGGGAGAAAAGGTCATCCAAAGGAGATAAGGTCGTTCGAGAGAGAGAAAGCCAGAAAAAACTTGTCAACAAATGAAAATCTAATAGGGGAAAAATGAAATTTTTTAAAGTTTAATTCTAAAAAAAATTGTTAATTTTCTAAATTTAAGAAGAAATAATACATTTTATTATTTTTAATATATTATTATTTAAATAATAATTTTATTTATAAAACTAATTTTTTCTAATAATTTAAACCATTCATATATAAAAATTTAAATTTTCGATATTTATTTAATTCAAATTTAGGTTTGCAACCATCCTCAATGGGCTTATGGCTTTTGGCCTCATAATAATAATATTAATTTAAAAATTGGACCACATAAATTGACGGGATATTAATTAAAATTGACAATAATTTTTTCGCCTAAACCATTTTAGGCAAACGTACAGTAATTTTATTTTTATAAAAAAATTTAATTTTAATTTCAAGAATACCCTCTCGGCTAATTACATCATTTTCGACTATTTACGTCACTCCCGACTAATTACGTTGAATTTGGCACAATTATTTTCAAAAATTTGATAAGTTTTGATTCGAAGATTCGGTGAGTCATGTTTAAAGGATTGAAAACATATTTGAAAATTGATAAATTTTTATTCAAATACAAATAGCAACAAAAAGATTAGCATAAACGAAGAGAATGATGAGTGCAAATGAGTAATACGTAGAGTACATAAAAAGTGCGTAGGGGTGAGTAAAAGGTTCATAGAATGCGTAGGGTGCATAAAGTGCATAAAAGATGCGTAGGATGCGTAAAGAGTGCATAAGAATTATATATAATATATAAATATTAAAAAAAACCAAATAGAAGTGCACACACTCGCGTGCACCTCTGTTTGTCTTTTTTATATTTATATATTACATAGAATTCTTACACACCTTTTGCGTACTCTATGCATCCTACGCACCGTCCGTTCACACTCACCATTCTCTTCGTTTATGTTAATTTTTATGTTTCTATCTGTATTTGAACAAAAATTTATCAATTTTTAAATATATTTTGAGTCTTTAAAATATAACTTACTTAACCTTTGAATCAGAATTTATTAAATCTTCAAAAAAATTATGTCAAATTTAACGTAATTAATAAAAAATGACATAATTAATTAAAAAGATACTCTTGAAATTAAAATTAAATTTGTTTATAAAAATAAAATTATTACACATTTGTTTAAAAAGATTTAAATAAAAAAATTATTACGATTTTAATTAATTATCCCCTGAATTGACACTCTTCACAAAATCTTTGCCCGCCTAAATCCGAACACATTTTCCACAATGTGTGGGGTCTTGTCAGATGTTGATGCCTTTGCTGTCAAGTGTCGAGTCAAAATAGTGTTAATTACCATTTACCACACAACACGGTAAGTTCTCATCGGCGCTTGGAAGGAAAACGATTGAAAATTATTGTTTTTGCCAAGGAAAAAGATGTTATTTGCTTCACCAAATTTCAAGGCCCACTAAAGCTGTCAATTATCATCACTATCATGATGATGATCGCGCACCCTCCATTAGAATCAGCCAAAATTACAGCTCATATCTCAGACGGAAACATTTTTATAGAAAGAAAAAAAAAATTATTTACTACAATAAAGAGAATAAAAGAAGAAGAAGATTAAAAGCATCAAGTCCACCTCTAATATCTCCTTATTAAGCCCAAATAACACAAATTCAATACATACATTCATATATTAAGTCATATATAATACAATCAAGCACAGCCACGTTAACAGTACATATTAAACTATATCTCTCAAAAGAAAAATAAATAATACAATAAAAGATAAAAATCTCAACAACCATGTCCTCTCTCTTTTCTCACTTTCCTGTGTACTCATTCAACAACCACCCAAGAGCAGAGAAGAGAAACAAGAACAAACAAATGAGAAAAACCCCATAAGAACATAAACAATGGACTGTCTACATGGTTCCTCCTCTGGAAGGAAAAAAAAAAGCTAGCTCAAAATGGCTCAAAAGAAGAACCCAAATGCCAAAGCCATCAAAGAGACAAAGAAAGTTGGCACAAAAACAGCAGCATCAGAAGTTGGACTTGGTGCAGGAGCATCAGCAGCTTGCACTGAAGAGAAGGCCGCTACCATCATCAGAGCCGCCATTAGCACCACAAGTACGTTCATTTTCGTTGCCTCCATTGCTTCAAGTTGATGCAATTAAAAAGCTAAAAGACTCGAACTTTCTTTGTGGAATTGAATAAATGAATCAACTTTGTGGAAAGAGTGTGGAGTTGGTGGTGACCAGGTGGGTGTATATAACGAGTGTGGAAATGAGAGAGAAATGACGTTTATTCACCCAGCCCCCCACCCAAAAAAAAGAGAGAGAGAGAGAGAGGAAGCTTTGAAGTTTTTATTAGTCTATCAATATACCCCCTTATGTATCATAAATTATTTTTGCCTCCTATCGTATTGTTAGTATTTCGTAGGATTTTATAGACTTGTTCCTTTAGGAATACTAGAAAATATTTTGTACTTTAATATAATGAAAATAGTGTTTTTAACACATTAAATGTGAAGCAGGAAAATACCAATGGAACAAAAAGCATTTATGGGTAAATTGTTATATTTGATATCTAGGGGGAGGAATATGTTAATTTAGGATACCTTAGGGGGAACGCTTGGACAACATCCCAAATTGCACGTTGGGATGTTGCTTTGTCTTGGTTGGCATACAGTTGGCTTCTGGTGTGTGTGGGTCCTTGCTTTGCTGTCTTCTTCCTTAACCTTTACTAGTTTTAACTTTTTGAGTCGAGGCTTTTAGATTTTTGTTTTCCATATCATTCTATGGTTGGTTTGAATGGAATGAAAGTTGTGAAGAGAGTGGTTTCTGGTGGATTATTCTTCTCTTTTAGGTTTGGACTTTGATTCAACAATAGTTAATTTTCTCAATTTGTTTTGTAAGATATTACAATTATTGATTATTTAATGCTGATAGGTCTACAAATAAATTCTAAATATGTGTTGGTTATGTTTTCTCTTATTGATGCTCTAATCAGTCTTGAATTTCTTTAAATAATGTACTCAAACAAATATAAGCGACGTGTGGATGCTATCATCAACCAGTTTCTTTCACACAAAGAATGATAAATCAAATTGTAAAAACACTAATTTGATCGAAAAAATTAGCATGTTTTTTTACCTATTCTTCTTATAGAGGTTAATGGCATTAATTTGTGTTGTGTTTTTTTTTTTTCCTGTTAATGTGTTTCAACTTTAAATTCCCAGTTGTATTTTTTGAACTTAAAATGTAAATGAAAGAGAAACGGTAAGTGGTTTTCTTGAAATGTGTTTGTGAGAGTGTACAAATGGATGGCTAGAATGTGTTGCCCAATTGGGCCAAAAGTTCCGGTCTGTTGTCTCCATCCATCTGAAGTGTTTTTAACTTTAACTTTGTTAATTTGATAAGCCTTCAGAATTGGTTTCAATTTTAAAATTCACCAGTAAGGACAAGTTCATGTTAAGACCAAAGAATTTATTTTAAAGCATGCCCACCCTCGTGAATCATGAGGTGGGGGTGCATGCATATCATGAAGGCTCCGTATTTTCTACTAATGTTGCGCATTGCTTTGTGGTGTGTTCATTGATAGTTGTGATGAAATTTGAATGAGTCAAGAAACCACCAAATTGTACTGCAAAAAGAATTGGTTAGACCCTTTTGCTTTGGGAGAGAAATTGGGTCATTTAACCATCAATGTAAGAGCTTGAAAGAGCAATATTTGCTAAAACTAGTAGTTGCTTCAAGAAGTTTTCATGTTTTCTTTTACTTGAGTAACTTGTAAGTCATATCAGATTGAAAATGGGTTTAGTCCCAAGTAGTTTACCAATAAATTCGAATAGAGTGATTCCACAAACCAATTAAGAACACTTTTCTATCATCAATTAAACGTATTAAATATTTGTTCATATGGACTATGTGACATTCTTGCTAGTGAAAGAGAGATTGAGTCAGTTGAGTCTTGTCAACGGACAACACTCTATTCAGTTTAATATGATAACATTGATGAGAAAGTATGCAGTTTCTTTTTGTTGATTTTTAAGTGTTCTAACCCTCATAGTAGGTGTTTGATGCTTTAAAAGAAAAAAAGGGTATAACATTAATATTATATATTTTGTATATGTAGTATGTTAGATGCCAAAATTTACACCAATATCAATACATATTTTTCCGGAGATGTTACATGAGGGATGTTATTGGAGGGTCACAGAGGATGTCTCTACAAATAACAAAAATAATGAAACAATGGAGGCAAAAATAAAGAGAGAGTTATTAAAGTGGTTGGGTTATCTGAATAAAATCTATGTTTACTGTAGTGTTATTTTACAATAAGTGCACAAAGAATAATTACAAAATTAATTGAAAGGCTTTTGGTGAGAACTCAAGGAGTGTACTTTGTGTGAGCTTAAAAATATGTAATTGAGACATTAAGAAATCCCTAAGGGAAAACTTAGTAGGATCAGAGGGTTAGAATTGCTCCAAAAGATCAATCTTGCTGCTCTATTCTTTCCATAATAATAATAACAATAAGAAGTCCACCACCCCCACACACCACACCACCCCCCCCCCCCCCCCCCCCCCCCCCTTTTTTTTCTTCTTCACCCTAAAAATGTGATGTACTTTAAAACTCATATTGTATTTGTGTGGAACCATAGCCAATACTCTCACATGGAAGATCTGCAAAAGGGGATAGATATCAATGCATTGATTCAAGAACACTGACATGATCATTGTCGATTAGTTATTACGAAATCAAAATATCAAATGCAGTAAAAATAGCTAGAATTAAAAGTTTAATAACATGATATTCATCCATGATTAACTAGGATCAAATTATGAACAACATAAATTTTCATACCATAATAGAGTTAGATAACTTACTCATGTTGGAGGCTTAACAAAAAACGGTGCATGTATTACCCTCTAATCAAGGTGATCCACACAAGGCACACATGATTAATTGATAATAAGGGGCGTTAAAAGTCTACTAAATTCCTTGAGAATGAGTGAAGAGCGTATGTAAAAGTTTTAAGGATGACAAAAATCTATACAATTGATAATACTGTTTATTTATATTCAGATTGATGAATGTGGTATTTGAATTTATAGGTTTAATATAGTTAAGACAATTGTATGACCCGTCATTTGAACGATAATTCTTAAAGAATGAATAATTGTTCATGTAATGTCAATAAATCATAATTAATTCCCTGATGAATACTTGGGATATGTGATAAGATATTGTCAGTTCATCTAATTTAATATTTATTCAATATTTAAATATTCTCTATCCAACTTGGATAAAATCACTTCTTAAATGTCTCATTTCAACTCTTTTGTTTCTAGGTTATTTGAGTTGGACTCTTAAGTGAAAAAAATCTCACTTAAGTCCAACAATTTTATAGAGCTTAAAATTATGGTGTCAAATTTCAAACACAATTCACTCTATACAACTCAAGGTCTCTAGTTCTCCTAGTCAACTTGTTTCGTGTATGAGGCATAAGTTTATTATCATGTTGGTAGTATAGGTAATTTTCGTGCATTCTAATAGTAAAGTTCAAGTTATGGCAACAAATAAGTTTAAATTTTTGCATGAAAATCGTTCCTTAAGATCAACGAGCAATTACACACGCAAAAGGAAAGGATGGAAACTTTCATATTTGCGTTCAAGGACTCCTTCTCTCTAAATCCACCCCAAATTTATTCTAAATTAAATGTTTCCTTCTTGATTCCAATGAGGCCTAACTCATCTACACAAGGGCTCTTTGTCGACCAAGGGACATGTACTAGTCTTTAATGTATGAAATTGAGTATATTAAGGAGTTCAAGATAAGAAATTGAAAAGAAAAATGTCTCCTTCCCTAAAGAGATGGAGAGAGAGAGAGTTTTAGAATGTGAAAATTTAATAAATAAAGGGTGGCTAAGGTTTTGCTCGGTTATGAATTTATATCATAACCCTAGTAGCTCCTTTATATACTTCACCCTAAGTCATTGGGTATTTGGACAAGTGGTTCAATCCCTTAATTAATATTAATTAGACATATAATTATGTTTTAAATATTTATTTCTATATATTTTCAAACATAGTTTTAGAATTCTAAATTCACCAAACTAAGGTTATTCACTTTTTGAGCTTTACACCACAATATTTCAATTGTAACAAACAACCCTTTATGTGTGTGACTTTTAAGTTTTGTAATATACTTACAATGAATAAAATTATTGATTAATCTATAATTAATCATCTCTTTTTTTCATAGAATATGAACAACCCCTAGCAAGACATTATAATCATCTAATATAATAGAAATCAACATTAAACAATGTAAAATTTCAATGGTATGATTACCATGCAATTCAATCCTTTTATCATACTGATATCTTATTAAGACTAAGACACAAAAGTAGTATTTACCTTAATTATTTAGACTTCTTGACTTAACTTTTGAGACAACGACCATGTTTAATTAGATTTAGGCATCAAAGCTAATCTAGTTTGTGGCCACAATTTTATTGGTCATAGTCATTAGTTAAATAACACCACGAGATATCTTTCTCTCATACACGAGAGTGATGAATCTTATGTTGGTTCATCATAAATTAACTAGTATGTGACATAAACTATAGAGGATTATGCAAGTCACAAATTATGTGACATAAATTAAAAACCTTAGCTGTGTTCTTTTTATGGAGGATTATGCTTATCGTGACTTTCATATAGTATCACAAACCATCTTCAAAGTTCTAGTAGCCTTTGAGCATGGTTTTAGCCTCCTTTCTCGTTCGTGCTCCGTATAGATATTAAGGTTCAAACCTATATTTGATTATAGGAGTGACTTCATAACTTATCATCATCAATAAAAGTCAAAGAAGCCAACATATAGATATATTCTACAAACACCTTATTAGTGTAAAAAATATGTTTGTAAATTAATTATCCTATAAGGTCGATCCAAAAGGGTTTTTTATGGTATGTTTGATTATTTATTAAAATTTTTTATTGTTATTCCACTTTCCGAAGACCGCAAATTCCCTACAATGGTATTAGAGTCACCCTTGAAGGATTAATTCATAAAAAGTACCTATGAATTTATTTTATTCAATTGCATAATTTTAAAATTGTTGATATCAAATTTTTTTCCATTTAAAATTGTTGGTTGATGTTTTGTCATTGCAATATGTTTAAGACCATGTAAACAACATAAAGATTGTGTTAAATTTATTAAGTTTTAGTTGCTTAAGTTTTTGCTTGATATTGTTGAAGTTTGCAAGTTATTAAAAATTCAGTTGATTGTCGATAGTTTCATATTATTGCATGAAATCATCTTCGATGTGTATTGTTGTGTGTTTTGATAGTTACTGTTGGTGTGAGAATGACATTCATGTCATATCACCTCATGCCGACAAAGGTTTATCAGATTTGGGAAAATTTTTCAACATATTACGTCATTGTAGAACTTGGACAACACTTTGCAAATAGGTGTGCTCGCGATGATGCATGATTGTTTGTTCAGCACTCAAACGAATGCAAGATTTCCTCATCACCTAGCTCTTCCTAAAGTGGCATTGTTGTCTTTGATGAATGATTGTTCATTTGTTGAAAACATGCCCGTTCTCTCGTATGTTCGTTTCATGATTTACCTCGTCGTTTACGACTCTGGAATTTTGTCAAATTTTACATACGTGAAGACGAACAACCGTTCATGAGGCCTGCGCGCTCATTCAAGGAGAAAATTACAATTTTAACCCAATTTTGTTAAATAGGGATCAAATTGCAATTTTCCAATTCTTTATGTTTGAATTGTAATTATGCAAAACTTGATAGACTAAAATGTAATTAGCACTTGAGTAAAATAATTAAAAATAATTAATTTTAATTTTGATTATGATGTATCTATGTTTGTATATGCATGAGGTCTAGTACATAGTTTAAAAACTATATGTAAATGCTTTTTATATTTATTTATTATTTTTTGTTTATAATAATTAAAATAGGACATGCGTATTTTGTCTTCTCTAAAATTTTATTGTACTTATCTTCTCATTTATCTCTTCTTGAATATAACTCAAAGTTTTTGTTTTACAAATATAAAATTAGAATAGGTTTTTTTATTATTATTATTGGAAAAATTGTAACTAAGAAACAAAATAATGTATAATTGAAGACTAAAGACAAAGGAATTATTAAAGACCGGAAGAACAGGACCTAGGTTGAACACTTAACCCCTCACGACTCAAGGGGGTTGACATTAGTTAAAATTGTATACCAATATGTTTAATTTGTATTGTAGTATGCATCTTAGGTTTTATTTTTACTAAAATTGGTGAAATCATAATAAATCTTTTAAATATATTAAAATGAAAATAATCAAATGTTTTCCAATACAATGCCTCGAGGCAAGTGTCTCTTTGTCGTAACCTTGTTTGCTAAAGTAAAGGATACACTTTACCATGTGGAAGATTGAGTGATTGTTTGTATTAGGTCTTACTTAACTAACTTATCTAGTTTGTTCATCAAAGCGAAGGTGAAAGTGTATTAGAGATAGAGTTTGGGATATGCAATTAGTGTTGCATAAGTGATATGAAGTATCTACCCTAATGAAACCAAAAATCATAATTGATATTTTACGATTGGTTCATGTATAACTGTTGAATTAGAGATAATAGAGTTTTGTCTTTGTTTTGATTAGTCTACCTAATTTGCTAATTCGAACTTGTTTGTCAAAACGTAGGAGAGAATTAAATCAGTAAGATCTTGACCAACTAGTACGTCTACTGAGATTTCCCAAGTTCAACGAAGAGAGTTGTTGGTTTGAATAAAAATAGTGAGAGTATTTATTTAATAAAAGACTATATTAAATAAATATAAAATTAAAATATAACTTTATTTTTGTTTTTTGTGGAATAGACTTAACACACAACCTAACCTTTAAAAAGAGATTTGTTTTTAAATGCAAAATATCTTAACTAATATCAACATTTACAAATTGTACTAAAAAAAAAGAAGAATCTTGTATGTTGTTAGACAAGAATCACTTATTATGCCCAAACTTGAAATGAGGAAATTTCATGTTTTTGAGAAACACAAAAATGATGCAAAACTTGTATCGAACATCATATTATTTTCGTTGTTTTGATATGCAAACAATCAGTTTTTATGATAACATATAACCGATCATTTGTGTAAGATATTTCGAGGTCATGCTTGTTAAAAGCGATATCAAGTAACAAAGGAAATCCTTAATTAGAAAATGGATGACAGAGCAAAGATTGAAACTTGCATGTTTAAATATAATTAAATTGATCGAAAGGGTCGAAAACTCTAGACTCATATATATGAATAACATGGCTTTCAACCTTGTTGTCCTTTCTCTACCTGAATCATATATTAAGTTCGTTATGGACTTTCTAGAGAATAATAGGAGAGAATTATTGATGGATTATGTGTATTTAGAGAGTTTACGAGGAGGTTAATTCAATCTCTAGGTGAATTATTGATTATGGAATAAGATTGAATGAATCAAGGCATGAAATTGCATTATTGCAGCATCAAAATTGCAATGTTGCAACATGGTATCAATAGAAACTCGATGCTACAAAATCAAGATATGAACGTCATGACGTTTAGTTGCCCCAACTTAGGTAGACTGTATATGTCGTGGCATTGAAAATTGCATGTTGCTCTTATTTTGCCCGAAAGGTTGTCTAAGGCTCATTCTAACTCTCCCTATGAACAAAATTATTGTTCTAATGATAAGAATCTAATAAATGAAAGGTTTAAGCCTTATCATGAGTGTTCTAAATTGAATTATGACATTTTAGGAATGTTTTACAAAAGGTTTCAAAAATGTTTATAATAGGTTTACTCAAAGTGTTTAAAACATGCTCATGAAATGTCTACATAAAGTAAATGTTAATATGCATGTTTTCAAAGGCAAAATATGAGTGTTTTGGTATGAAGAGGGGACTTGATCCCATAGATGAATGTAAATTAGAAAATGCTTAAGATAAAATGTTTTTACATGAAAGAAAAGTTTTCAATTTTTCAAGATAAAATGTTAGAAGTGCATAAAGGAAAAAAGAAATGGGTCAAAGCATGAGACTTCATGTAAGTGAAAGGTTTTTTGGGTTATCAAAAACTGACTAGGCAACAAATATACAATTTAAAAATTTGAAGTTAACTTGAAAGACTCGTGGATCATATTTTAGGTGAGTAGATTCATGAACATGGCAAATCAATCATAGGAGGTTTTATGGAATTCATACATGCGTTATATGATTGTTTCCAAACTTTACGTGACAAGAATATGAGTTATTCAACCCACACCGAGGTGACACCTTGGTATCCACGTGAAGTATATACTAGAAGAGGTTAAAACTGTTCACTAGAGGCTACTAGGGTTTTGTGAATGGGTTGTCCATGTAAAGGAATATGTGCTCATGCTTTAGGGTTTGTAAAAAGCAACTCTGAAATCACGAAATCGTGTTCTTATTTATGGAGAATGCCATGAATGGTCATTCATTCTTGATCCTAATTCGTAGCATTTAACATTTTTTAAGACCCTTAGGCACAAATTTGGATAAAACTTCATCTTGATTTGACTTACCATGAACGGGTGTTTATGGTCAAAGAAATAGTCAAACTAGGCTAATTCAATCCTATTGGATAAGTCAATCCAGTCTCGATTTCACCCCAATCCAAATACACCAAGATTATCACAAAATAACTGTACGCCTTAAAGTTTGAATCAAATTCTATATGTGTGTGACCTAGTAGCTTTCTATTGAACTGACAGTATTCAATTCGAATTGAATTTGAACACAAACTAAGATTAGCTCCTAATAAGGCATCATGGCCACTTGGTTGATAAAGTGTTAGCAAACTACTTAGTCTTGTTAACTACATAGTTGCGCATAATACAATCATTTCGTTAATCAATATTTCTTGAAGTTAAGACATAGACATATGTGTATCTCAGCAATTCGTCGATATGAATAATACACATTGATAACCAAATGACTTGGATTGGGCTTCAACCCAATCCCACTGTGCCCATATATTTGAGTGGTCATTGATGTCTTTTAATATTTTCATTCAAGATATCACCTTTTATATTAATCCATCATTGCCTCTATACATATGTCGATATAGTCAATCACCACTTTTATGGTTATCCCAATTATGGTGGCACTTTAGGTGACATCAAATTATACTGATCCTTATACGAGACAGTGTGGTGATCTTAAGTTTAAGGATCACATGTACTCGTGAGTTAGAAGATTTATTTCATAAACACTGAAATAATGATCCATATGAAAATCCTCTTGTTAGGTCAGTCTGATAAACATGTCTATAATGTGCACTTATATGTTGCACCAAGTTGTCAACTAACAGTTTGATATGTGAGCATTATCATCACCTTTCGATGAGGTTATTCAACACTATGATAATTTCATCATTATTACTTGTGCCCTTGGTCAAAATAATATCAAAATTATGAAAATTTTTACAATGGTCATCTAATATATTCACAGGGTTCCCATAATCAATTGTTTGATCCTCTCATCATAATTTTACCATTATAAGGGCATATTATTCATATAAACACATTATACAAACATGAATGAATAATAGTTTCCTTTTATTAATAAATTATTAAATTACAATATTATAAATATGTATATCAATTGGCTATAGGTCATTATTCTAACATTAAATACCAATGTTAATAGTGAATTGTAGCTAAATTGGCCACTTAGTTTTGAATGAGTGTTTTAACTCTGTAAGATCGGTAGACAAAAAATGATTTCAAAAAAAGAAAATGTTTTTTTTTTTTCATGTGACTTGCATAAAAATGTTTTATTTATGCATTGCATCATATCATTTACTCACAAACACTTAAACAACATAATGTTTTTGGATGTGATCTATAAGAAATAGTCTCCTCTATATTTTTTAAGTTTATACTTAAACTTTGTCGATAACTTAAGAATTAGAAAGGTCTACTATTGATTAAGTAATTATTACTCACCTTGTGGTTTTTAATATTTTCAAATAATAAGTGACCAAATGTTGTGAGAAGCAATCAACAAGAACATGAGGGGACAATGATGAAACATTGAAAATTTTAAAGTCTGATTGATGAACATGTTTCTTGTAATAATCTCACATAGATGTTAGATTTAATCAAGACTATTTATTGTTACATTGGAAAACAATTTTAAAATTATTTTAATTGAAATTCTTTTGTGCATGTCATCATTACCCTCAAAGTGAAGTTTGGATTTGAAATTCTTTCCATTGTTTTATTTGATAGATGATGAGATAAAATATTTTAAAGTTTTGAATTCCCCACACTTCCATCCATATGTATTTAAGTTATAATATTTCTAATATAAATTTTTCAAGTTTGAATCTTTTAAACGCTTTATTAAAGATGTTTAAAATGTTTTTAAATAAAGAAAGTTTACAATTAATAAATAATAAATAATTTATTTGTATTTTAAAATATTAATTTTATTAATTTTATAATATTTATATATTTTATCCTCTAATAAAAATATTTTTTAACTAATTAAATTGTGAGAAAAATATGGTTTTTGAAACTGAGAAAGTGTTAATGGGAAAAAAAAAAAAAAAAAAGCCATTGGGATATGAAATCCTTTGTCAGGTGCTCCAATCACCTGCAATAGAACACCCTGTCACTCTTACCCAAGACCCAATCCTCCAACTCAAATTAGTCTCCAAGTCTTGAACCAACAAAATTACGTTCAATCGGAGGGAAACTCATCTCACCCTCAGTTAATCATCACACGGTCACAATCACACCACCCCCATAAATTTCAATTTTTTTACCAAAAAACTTAAACTTTAAAATAACCAAATAAAAAAAGAAATTATAAAAAAAAGAAAAACAGCAAATGGAAAAGAGAATGCAGAGAAAACTTTCAAAGAATTTTGGTTAGGACACCACAGAAAGCCGCCGACTTTTTTATCCATTTAGCTTCCATTCACAAAACTATAACATACCCACAATTTTGAACTTACTGATCTTACTTTCAATCGTTTTCGCGAGAAAATTTTTGTTTACTTTGCTGAGAGAAAGATGGTAAAACTCTCTTGACTTTTTAATATTTCAAACGACCAAGTTGTTTGCTTTATAATTTACTTTCTTTTTCTCTTTGATTTGAGATGTTGGTTTTGTTTGGTTGCTGGGAAATAAAAACAAAAGTTTGAAATAAGTTTTCTTTTTTCTGTCACTGGTTGAAATTTTTCTCTGAAACCGAGCAGAGCATTCCCCCGCATTTTTTCTGTAAATTTCTGTTTGTTAATTGATTAAAGATTTTTTTTTCATATGCAGGCTAATTTGAGGCACTTCATGTAGTTTTCATTGTATTCTCTACGGATCTTGAGGTGTGTATTGCTAGATTGTGCTCTCTCAATTAGTTTTGTTTGATTTTCTAAGATATTTTAATATTTATATTTATCAAATTCTCTAGCAGTTTTATTTTTAATTTTGTGCATTCTCTTAGGAAGTTTCGTTTTGTTTCATTGTAAATATAAAAAAAGTCAAATGGGTATTTTGTTTAATGGATTTCATTTTCTTGACATAATCTCTCTAGTTTTGCGCAAACTTTCTTTCAGTTTCTTGCATTTTTTCTCACTCTCTTGTTTGTCAAGATATTCAAATGGGTGTTTTGTCTCAATGTTATTGTTTTCTGAAACATAGTGTTCGATGAAATGTTGTGTATGCTTTCTGTTGCAGATAAAAGAGAAACAAAAATAAGGGTAGAATGGAAAAGGAAGGGAAGAACCAAAGCCAAAGAGAAAAGGAGACAGCAACTGATTTTGTGTTAAAGTGGGGAAATAGAAAAAGACTTAGATGTTGTAAAGTGAAAAAAGAATCCAAAAACTTAGAAAACACTGACAAGAGCTGCAACAACAATAACCATAGTAAGAACAAATCAGCCCCTGACTGTTTGTCAAAGAAGAAATTTTCCTCCTCCCGGGCTGTTTCACTTGAAAAAGGATCCCCCAATCGCCTCAACAAGTAAGTTAATGAAGTACTCAGAAATGGAAATTTTTATTTTGTGATAAATGTATTAGAATGGCTTTGCATTGTTGTGAAAGTCTGAGAATCAATTAATCCTTATTGTTAGTCTTGTATTGAGAGGATAGGCGTTTTGTTGCATTCCTCATGAAATGCCACAATTTTCCTGCTTCTCAAATCCTAGTTTTGTTCAAAATATTTGAAAATTATGGGAGAATGAACAGAGTCAGTGTCTTTCTGTTAGTATCAATGGGTTTTATTTGCTGCTAAAGGTTTAAAACAAGTTTCAGTTTTTATGGATTGATGTATTTCTGTGACTGCTTTAACGTTACTTCTTCATAAATGTGGGAACTCAGAATGTAAAAATTTGTAATAACATCACAGTGTGGATAAAAGTTTCAATATTTGAAAAGCAAATGAAATTATTTCATCATATTTTTGAGAGAATTTTGACAATAAAGAATGTGTTATCTCTTATTTATAGCACATTTTTTACCAAGGTAGTGGAAAACGGTGAACATTGTAACACTTTGGGTGCATACTTAAGCTAGCAGCTACTATAAAAAGTTCTGTTTTTTACCCTGAATGTTGCTTATTTGGATGGTGAGAAAATGTAGGAATGAGAAGGGAAATTTTGATACAATAGCCTGTTAAGGGTTGAAGAATTGTATTGGCTTTTATAATTGTGACCAAGGTTTGTTTACTTCCATATATCTGTGATTTCTCATGAACCAATAGGAGGTTTTGTTAATTAATTTTGCTGATAGTTTATCGCTTTTTGTTTGGCTACAGGACCTTTGATTTACCTATTAAAAATAATCAGAAACCATGTGTGGCTTCACCAGAGAAGGAAGATAGGTACTACACAACAAGGGGTTCATTGGGATTGGATGAAAGTGGAAAAGCGTTGATGGATCATCTAAAGGAAGATAAGAAAACTCTTGTTTGGCCAAAGCTTTTTATTTCGTTGTCTAGCAAAGAAAAGGAAGAGGATTTCATGGCTATGAAAGGTTGTAAGCCTTCTCAAAGGCCTAAGAAGAGAGCCAAGTTGATTCAAAGAAGCATTCTTGTAAGTCTTCTAATCAAATACCCATAACCACAAGTGAATAGAATTGAATAGATCAAATATTAGAATAGAGTATCATCTTTTTGAACTTGTTACATGTTGATTGGTCTACCATTTTCGTTTGTTGTTGTGTTTGCAGTTGGTGAGTCCTGGTGTATGGTTATCGGATCTATGTCAAGAGAGGTATGAAGTGAGGGAGAAAAAGACTTCAAAGAAGGTACTTCATTACTCTTTCTTTATCATCAGAATTTATAATGCTTATGAAATTACTGAGAAAATGCAAGAAAAATCAAGTCTTTTTCATTTTCCATTAATTAAATTTGTGTTTTACATGTGTATTCTATCAGCATCTTTACGAATATTTGTGTATGATGCAGAGGCCTAGAGGATTGAAGGCAATGGGAAATGTGGAAAGTGAATCAGAATGAAACAGAAGAAAATAGATAGATGTAGAGGAAGTAATTCTTTTGACTTGTTTTTTTAGGTAGGAAAGGCAATTTTCATGGGTAAATGGAGGCTTTCCCTCTGGTTTGTTTATGAAAAATTAGCTTCCCACATGTCAATGTGGTATTTCTTTGTTTTGCTCATTTGAAATGGGCTTCATTGTCTTCCCTTTTGAATTCTATTGCCTGCCTTTTTCTTCTCTGGATATCAGGTTTTGCCTTTTTTCTTTTTTTGTTTCACGGGTACTTTGCAGCTTGCGAGGATTTTTTTACATGTTCATATTCATATTTACTTGCTTTAGAATCTTAGTTATACCTAACCATTGACTCAACATGAATGATTGGTAAACAAAGGATTGAAATGATAGGAGAAATCGATCACAGCATTGATGACAATAATAACTTTTGGTGAAAAAATTTCCTAAAGAGTTCACCAACTAGCTAAGTTCAGTTCATCTGAAAGTATTGGTTTTTCTGAATTCTTGGACATGTGAACACATTGTTTGTAAATAGGAAATTATTCAATCAAGGGTAATTAACGTTGCCAAACTTTAAATGGAGTTTTTGTCAATTTACTGGGTATAAACAGATGACTTTGTCCATCATTAAATTTTGTCAAACCTTATACAGTTAATTGTAAGTTTTAGTTAAACAGATGATTGTTACAGTTCTTTTATGTAAAAACAGTTCAAAATATAATTGAAACTGGAGAAATTTTTTTGCCTAACTTCAGGTAATGAACTCTTTACAAAATAAAATGATGCTCCATTAACTTCTTCCAAGCTTTATTTAACAAGCTACAGAGTGCAAATCTGGTGGAATACTACTTTTTAGTTCTATTATTCTGAATCTGGTGGAATACTTCGTTCAGAATGATATAAAGCCTTTTAAGCCAAGAACAAAAGACAACCATGTAAAATGAAAGAAAAATGGGGATTATATTACAAGAAAGAACATTTGTACAAATGACTAATTGTTCAGCTTATAAAGCACTTCAAAACTGCAGCTGAAAAATAGTTCTTTTTGTTTTCCAGCTACAATGCTTTTTCTGCATTCCCTATGAATTAGAAATTAGTAATTATTTTCCTATTGATTTCCAGCTTTACTTTCTAACTGAAATTTACATTATCAGAGTAGAGAGCTATATTCCTTACAATACCTACAAATGCACAAGAACCTGATGCAGGTAGATGCAAATGATCCAACTAATCAGGCTGAGTCACCATCTGAATTTCTTCGTCATCATCCCCCATATCAACAAAAACACATCCAGGCATCAACCAGAATGATATAGTCCACGCAATGAGCTTTGCAAAATCAATTAACATCGACAGTTGTATGGTATAATGAATCGCTAACAACTCACCAGCTGACAGTTGCATTGGTTTAATGAATCGTTAACTACTCACAGGCCAATCCTGCAGCTAAGAACCACATCATGCACAGCCCTGGGACACAGAGACAATCAGAAACAATTTCAAAACACCAAGAAATCAAAGTATTTAACAGTGAGCAAAAGTTAAAATTTTGAAATAGAGAAGCAACATGGACATTGCAACAACATTAAATCAGAAGCTTACCCAGTATTAAGTGCAGTGATTTGTGGTTCAACTAGGCCTGGTTTTGTTGCACATATCCGTGGAAAACCCAAGCACCTCAAAACTTTGCAGACTTGTGCTCCAAGCACTCTTGGTTAAAATCAACTTAAGTCACTGTACTATAAAGCTTCCAGGAATATTGATGCTTTGGTGAAAACAGAAAGAACAAATGGTGCTTCCTCCCCAGGATGTATAGTCGTAGGCACTATCGTGTAACCCTTTGGATCAGGGTCCAGAACCATCTCACATGATATTTCTCGAGAGTTCACATAATCTGTCCCTCCGACAGATTCGTGTAGGTAAATGTTGTGAGCAGCACGACGACCACGAGTTTTGAGTATCCTCATGCCAATATAAAACATCATTGAATCATGACTGGATTGATAATTCCTAAAACCAGCAGCAGTTCTTGAAAAACTTACACCCTAAACAAATATAATTGAATCAGTTTATATAATCCAGTAAAAGGGAAAGTTACATTTATATAGCGCTGCCTGAAGGTCAGTAGTATACCTGAGTTAATGTGATGAACACATGCACTGGATATGACGCATCTGAACCTGTGGCTCTGACTCGGAACTGTGGATTTTGATTCCATGAAGCATAATCTTGGCAGCCACCAGCACTATAACCTCGCCACTGGCCGTGCACAGAATAACGCATCTCGGGCGGGTAGACACGACAAACATATATAGATCTAAAGTGAATCTGGAAGTCTTGCCATGACATCCAAAATATACCATCTTTTGACTGCAAATGAGATCAGCCACATGCAAATGAGATCTTACTCTGAAAAAGATAATAATGAACTAAAATACAAGCTTTCACATCTAATTAAACAGATATCAAATAGCATCAACTCAACTAGGCATACCTAAAGACAATGTGAGAATCAGAGGAACAATTTACTGGATTCCAGTTTTACAAAAGCAAAGTACCTGTGGAACATGCTTCAGCTTGTGCTTCATCCTATCAGTCCATTCCAGAGATGAGTCAGACCAAGGACCATTCCACTCAACTTCATTAGCCCATGGGTTTCGAATTTGAACAAGCTTGTGGCCATCAACCTCTCTCACCTGAATGATAAGAGAAATTATCAGATTCGGCCAATTTCTATATCTGGCATTTCATATATACAGTTGGACAGTACAGAATTTTAACATACCTGCAATATAGAGTAAGCATGCCCTTGCACAATGCCGCTGGAAGAAATGTGCACATCAGAACCTGATGGACTCCCAGCGCCAAGTAGGAATCCTTCTTGTTTAAAGTGCAACAATTGGGACCATAATCTACCACTTGCAAGATCAATCTGGGCCTGGGCACTCCTCATGTCAATCTCCTCACCAGCACCCCCAGTAAGGTCCACAAGAGCATCCTGAACAAGCCCTCCTTCCAGTGCCTCATAAGAACCATGCAATTTGGCATATGCCTTCTCCAATATAGAGACCCAAAGTTCATAAACCTTTTTGCTAGTAGCAAATGCTGGTTTACCCGGTGATTCACAAGGAATCCAATCGTCAACAACAACAGGGACCCACTCACCCTATAGAGATATTAGAATTAGAAGCAAGGGCATCCAATTACTGACAAGCTAAATAACACATTATTAAGACAAACAACATCATAAGGAAAACCACAATTCCAGGCTTCCAGGATACAAACCACAACAAGGTATCTAAGACATCGTAAAGAAAAAAAGAATTTTTTTTTTTAATTTATGGATACTGAGAAAAGAATTACCGAGATGTGTTGGGCAGTGTCAGGTGCTGACAAGAGAGATGAAATATGTTATGAGCTCAATACCTGAATACAAAAGCGAACAGTGTAGATTCCTTCCTCATTATACTCCGGAGTAATAATCACTTCAGATATTTGTGAGACCTCCGTTAGAACAGCAACAGCACTCAAAAACCAGCAATTCCCCAATCGACCCTATTAATTGAGAAGTTAGAAAAATATTAAATCAAACCATGCACAAGACTGAATTTTACAAGCCATTTTGCTAAGATTCAACCTGACAAACATCAGAGGGGTTCACAGCTCCCGAAAACAAGCATGGACGACAATCTAAACGGCTATCTTTCACAATTTCAGAAGGCCTCATCCACTCAGCAACAACCTAGGTTTCAAAGCCATTATTATGCTAGCTCAACCTAATAAGTAAAACTAACAGCGATTTATAAGTGGGGAAAGCCAACCTGCAACTTGGGAGTGGGATTTTCTGGATCCACAAATAATGACAGCTCATTTGGAGGGAACTCCTGATCAGTAAATTGTCTTTCACCCCTGGCAATGAGGGCTTCTTTCACAGCCAATTCAACCGAAAGCATCCTTTGATGAATTTCTTCTTGTGTTTCCATCCGAGGCTTCCTGAACTTCCTTGCAAAGGAATCCACATGGATTACCATACCATCACGATCTGCCCTTCTTTTCCTCCCACTTGAATATTGCCCATCCCAATCTATGTCATCCCTGTCATAAAGGTCTACATCTGCAGGATCACTATCCCACTCATCAACCTAGACACAAAAAACAAGCAGCAATCAGTGAAAAGGTTCAAACTAAGTTATGAACTATGTTCCCACAGAAATAACCAAAAATATATAGCACGCTATTCAATTTCTAGGTACATACTCTTGGAGGTGAATCAGCCCATTGCCAATTATCTTCAGGGTATTCATCCATACTGAACTCAGCTGAGCATATAGCAGCATAAAGGGCAGCCACCTCATCTTCGGTTAAGCACCTTCCCCATAGGAAAACATCCATTATATGCATCTTAGACTCAGCTCCTTCACTATCTGACCTCCCAAATAGATCCATTTCAGTAGGTGGTCTAACACCAACATACACCTCAGTCCCTAAATCCCAAATGCTATTGCCCACAGATAATGCCAGCCCAGTTTGGTAGCCATCATAAACACCATCCAAATAGCAAGTTGCCTCACCTAAATCAGCGTCAATTGTCATTGTCACAATATGCCACCTGAAAAATAATTGAGAAACCACAATGAGAAAGAAAAGCCAGACAGACAAATACAGAATTTTAATCAAAACCACAGGGAACCATAAACTCTCTCCCACCAACACAGCGTTTTTAGATTTAAATGATACAGCAATACAAAAATCCACAAACACAGAGCATAATAAAGGCATAAGCAAATACATTAAATCCAAGAACTGCCAATAAATATTGCTCCAGGTTGAAAAAGCCTGACCTTCCATCAGCAATACTTGTTGCACTAATACTCCAATCCTTTGCAATAGTCTGTCTATCACCTTTCGTAATCAATCTAAGCCCCACTTGTCCAGCCTCAATACCTTGCTCAGCACCAGCAACCAGAATTTCCCAGCAAATTTTCTTCTGAGACTCAGTGCCTAGAAGACAAACTGGACCAGACTCAGGTTGGATCATCACTGCAATGGAAAAGCTAACCCTTTTACTTTGACTTATGCTTTGGTCAATCTGTCCACAGTGTCTGCCACTTGTAGTTGGTTCATCATCAAGAACACAAACAGCACCAGTAATTCCAGTCTGCCAACAATCCAACATTTAGTATTATACTCAAAAGCACTAACCAGACATGACATTGTGCTTCTAATACATTTAAGCCCATCCAGAACAGACCAGAATAGAGGCAGAAAAATAGATGTTGACAATGAAGGATAATATATTATCTTTGTGCAGCAATAAATATGGAGGCTATTAGATAAAAAGTAACATTCTAAATAAGCACAGCCCGGGATGACTCCAACGCAGCTCATCATGCCTAGGCCCAATAATTGGTGGGTCTAGCAGACTAGGCCGGCCCACTAGCATGGCAAGACCCATGGCACGGCCCAGGACCCCTTGGATAGTGCCTTCGTGGGCCAGCCCACACGCTTCTACCGGAGTATAAATTTTTATATATTTTAATTATTTTTTATTTTTTACAGGCCTTGCCCCAAGGCCCACAGCACAGCCTACATGCCTTGCAAGCCAGGCACAACCCACAATTTTGTAGATAGTGCCAAAAATAGGTGCGGCCAGCCCCACCATTGTGTAATTAAAAGCATGGAAAATGCAACTAAAAACAATCACATTGATAAAGGAATTAGCATATTTGCCACCATAGTTCTAAGGAAAAACAAACCTGCAGTGCTCGTCGAGCTAGCTGAGCAGTGCGTATCCTGTGTGCAATGTTTGAAACCCTCTCCCGTGCAAACGAGTCCTCAAGAACAGAATCACCACCTACTGCCCGAACTGCAGCTGCCATGGCTGCTGCCTCCCTGCTTCCAGCATTGGGAATAGAGGAAATGAGGGAAGCTTCAATCTCCTTCCATTTGCGTTCTTCCCTCTCAAGGAGAGCTTTCCTTCTTTCTTTACCTCTCCCTTCCTCTTCACGTCTTTGCATTAAGATTTCCTCTTCCATCTCCTTTTCTCTTATATAACTACAAGTTTAATACAGGATTTAGAAACACAGTGAAAAGATTAAAGACTTTCATGTAGAGTTAAAATGAAAAACCAAAATGAAAGCCATTACCTCTCCTGGATAATTTCAAACTGCCTACGATCCTCTGGCATCCACTTCTTAATTTTCTTGGCACTTAGGTCCGAAAACCCAATGCTATCAAGAAAGAGTCTCAACCGTACCTCATCCTACCACACAAAGGATACCATTATTACTCACAAGAAACACATACAACTTCATGCAGGGAAAGTATCAAGAAACTCACTCACCTGTACTTGTTCGGCCTTGGCAGTCAAACCAAGCAAAAGAAGTAAATAACCCCCAAATTTATCCCACATGTATACCCATTCAGTATCAATTGCCTCTTCCAAAGCCAAAATTCTAGCATGAGTACACATTTCTCTTCTGTGATCATAATCACTGGCCAAGTCATGGCAAAAACGTCCATATCTCATTCTGCAAAAGAATGACTCAGCAAGAAATTCCTCATTTCTCAGACGATCTCTCAGTTTCATGACATCATCTCTAGGAAGCATTAGGTTTCCTTGCTTATCACGTGTAGCACTAGGGTCTCCAACCAGCAGAGCTGTTGAACTAGCAGACCTTTGTGGAGCTGAATAAGTACCAGACAAAGCATTTCTTGTCTGCATAACAACAAAATAACAAAACATTATATTCAACAACAATCACCAGGTGTTTGCTTGGAAACAAATTTTCAGCTAACTTGGTTTGTCTTGCAAAAACTTTTCTAAGGCAACATTGTGGATGAAAAATTTACGACAATGGAAAATTCACAATATGCCAAAAAAGAGCTTTCTTGAGCTTAAGAAAAGAATATAATTAAACACACCTTGGTTGCAGAACGAGAAATTGCTTGAACAACAGTATCCTTGCTAAGAAAATTAACAGCATCTTCCATCATCTGAAGATAACAATACAAATAAACAGAAACAACTTAAATAAATGTACATTAAAACAGAAAGAAAATTTTACAGTACCCAAGTGGAAGCAATTTGAGCATAGACAAATCACATACAGCCACCATACAAACCTTAAGAGTTAGATATGGACGAGAGACAGCAAAACCAAAAGCTACAACAAGAGCAATTGCAGATACAGCAGCTCCAGCAAATGGTGGATAAATTTTTAAACTAGCAACAACACCCCAGCCCTCAATTGCCAGTGCAACCCCATACAGCACAAGAAATGCCACACTGTTGGAAAATCGATGTCACATGCATTATATACAAATAAATAAAGTAATCATATGAATCACAATGCTTGTGGAAGTAGAACAGGCATCAGTATCCAATGAATTTGGAGACCAGATTAGAACAAACCTGACATTTTTTCCACTATCAGCATGAGCATCATAAACATATACAGGCAGTACTCGTGGAGAATAAACAACAATTGGAGGCGAAAGAAGAACCTACAAAAATTGCACAATTGTAAGACAAAATGAATCAGGACAGAGAAAAGAAGAATTAGATACAAATAAACATACTCAAAACATGGTTAAGAATACTAAGGCTATACTCACAGTCAAGGCTCTTCCGGCAAGAAGAAACAGAAAGGAAAAATAACCAACAGATGCACCAACAAAAGGCTTATCTGAAAAACAAAAGTAATGTGAAGGTATGTTCGAGCAAAGGAAGCTATGCAAGCAATACAGGTTTTTAATAGAATTCATTATTACCATCAAACCATCCAACAAGAAATGCTGCCAAACCCAAAAGAAAAGCAACGAAACAAACAAAGAACATCTGGGTCCTGGTCAAATAAAAATTGTTTGAAGCCCAATGATGGATGACACCAATGGCTAGCGCAATCAGGAGCAGAAGTAAGAGAAATGCTACCCCAACCTGTCACAATTGTCAAGCAAAAGAAACCCAATTTATATGAGGTTTTTTACAGCTAAAGGGCAAGAAAGATAAAGGATGCAAAATAAGTATCTCTTACAGTCCAAGGCTTAATTACAACAATAACAGCTGATATTGCACCAAGCAGAAGAAGAAGACCAATAGTTACAAATACATATACACCTTGAGAAAGCCTCCAACCATCATCTTTCCTGTATATGATATCAAGATGAAGTTAAAGACGATGAAAAGCCATTCTACACTGAATCACCAAAATCTAAGAAATTGCTAGTCCTGAATAAAAGAATACTTTAAAGTTTCTCATTTAAAAGTGCAAAAAAAATTACACACCATTTGAGCAACCCACAGCAAAGGGATAGCAATGCTGGAATACACACCAGAGGAAGTAAAGAAGCAAGAAAATCACCCTTTGTTGGAACTTGGTCATCCCTAGATTTGACAACTTCTAAGTAGGATGCACCAAAAAATGCCACAAGCACAGCTACCAAAACAGCAACAGCAAGAATATGATCAAACTATCATAATTACATATATCAAGGGATGCCTCAAGTGGAAACAATCGCTAATTTATGAGCCTCAAAATAATACAAGAATAAATAGAGAAAAGTTACCTGCAAATATCCCAACACATATAGCAGAAGATAGAGAAAACCGATATGTGGCAAACCATGAAACAATTGGCAGTACACCAGTGACTAATAAAGCAATCACTGATGCCATAACCCAACCAAGGTACACAGACGATGCATAAGGAGAGGCAGAACCATGAGAGTCACCAGTCCATCCCTTGTAGTTTAAATCTTCCAATGGCTTTGCAGATACTATTGCGCCCAGAGCTAATACAGATCCAGCAAATAAAATTATACAAACAACAAGAACCACACCCTGTCAGAGACAACAAGATGCAATTATAATCAAAACTTCAAATTGTACATATAGTATCATTAATTAGAGGGAAAGAATTAAGATAAAAAGATAACATAAATAACACATTATGATTTTAATGTCATCCTTGGGTGAGGTTTTCCCAGCCAGACTAATACTACTGTAATAATACCCAACATTGGCAAACTTAGGTGAAGGGTTAACTACAAGCATACAGCTGCAAGGATGAAAGATTTTTACAACTAAATTAGACATAAGCATGTTGTGTTATGTGCTTTTCATTAATTGACAGACAACTCTTTCAGCTACACCTAGTTCAAGTGTCTATCTGAATCATTTCTTTATCCCACCTTATCTAGGGCAATAAAATCACAGAAAAAGCCAGGAGCATCTCCAATATCACATTGTACCAAACTCCTAAATCCTTTAAAATAGAAAAATAAAACCTAAGCACACAACAGTCTAGAACACAGTTGTCAAACAGTGGTCAAAATAACCAAATTGTGACCCAAAACCACTTATTGCATAAGTGGAAGAAAGGCAAGAGGTGACAGAGAGCAAACCTCCTTTCTCCCAGGAGGTCGATCATTTCCTGCAGCACTTGTTGCAGATTCTACTTGTGAAACCCAAAACTGATAACCATTATGTATCCAAATTGGAATTGCAACAGAAAGGCAAGCCACCATGAGTGGGACAGTCAAGGAAAGTCCTAGAAGCACTGATGATTTACTGCAGCAAGAAAGAAAAAAGGGAAATTAATGCATACAAGGAAAATGAGCATATGGTACTTCCATATCATACAAAACCATAAATAGCAAAAGATTAATCAAAATTGATTCCCAAATATAATACAATGTTAATAAGGAAATTATTCTGAAGCTATGGGTGAACATCTTGATAAAACTCTGGTGCTGTAGAATTCCTAATCTATTATAGATATTATAGAGATATTAATCACTTCTTTAATATCTAAACATAGAAGTTTGAAAATAACAAGAGTATCAGGCTGCTAGGATGATGTAATAAGTTGTTCAATTATCACATCCAGAATAGAAGAGCTATAGACACTACAATCACAACACTGAAACTGTCTAGAATTTACTTGAGAGTTCAAGACAACCATTGCCAAAAACATGAGCACAAGATACCATAAACACAATGTTGACAACATGCAAATACATTATTTCAGATAACCAAGTCCTTGAACCATTAGGATGAATAAATGTCTTATAGTTCTTCATTACTTTTGTATATAAATAAAAGTCAAATTTAAAGGCAGCATAAGTATTGCTTTCAAAGTGTGACTAACAAAAACCTCAAATGGTAGATTATTTCATTCCCTTACAAAGAAATAATCAGATAAGAAAGAATAGTCTAAAGAAATGTAAAATGATATTAATAAAAAATTGTACATATAATTAGACAAGTCTCATACAAGTCAAAATCTGAAGCAATGTCAATTGTTATTGGACCTAAACAGCTGCAAGGAATGAAAAATAGAGGCTCCACTTAACTTTCATGAAAATAAAAATAATAAATTGAAGCTTACCTTAAGAAGGAAAGCAGCAATCCAACACTAGTACTTAGCAGCCAGGCGATAAATCCATACTGAAGAACATAGAGATATCCAGAGGCAAGGCAACAAACAATATCGTTAGAAATCCAGTTTCGTACAGTAATTTACATTTTGAAAAAATTACATGACTACATAAGGAGACCCAATATTATACACTATCTTGACATTTCCTTTTCCTCTTTTCATAAAAAAAAAAACAATAAAATATAAGCATGAAAAATATGAAAACACAAAGCGCTGATCCAAATACAGGGAATTGCAATGTGCCATAGACCGACCAGATTTTGCTCATGCAGTAGTACTCAGATACAAATCTTCCTGAGGTAAACCAACCATTCCGATAGTCTTAAGAGTTCAGAAAAAATGTGCAAACTATGATTATGCATCAGTTAATTTAGAAAGTTTACTTCAACCCACCTTAGAGGACTACAATATTGCAGACAATCAAACTGAAACTACAGATATGACCACAGTTGTTCTCAAAAGTTTTTTGCTTAAAAAATAATCAAAATAAGGAAACTGAAAACTAAAGGTGCCATCAAGAATTTGTTAAACCAAAGATATTCCAAAAGAATCTCCCCAAAAATGGATATCTTTAGTGAAATATCCAATAAATTTATCACTGCTTACTAGTTGGAAGTATACCTTGCGAGGTTTTGACGTCATGGCCACATCTTCAGCTTGAAGGGAGCGGAGGAAAGCCATGATTGAACAGACAACAGGAGATAAAAGCAGCACAGCAAAGCCAAATTCAAACTACAAAAATAATATAACCAAATTTCTATGTTAACAAACATAAAAATTGCTGAACAACCTTGAATTAAACTAATGTGAAGCTTTTGTAACTGATAATTTTGTTAAACCTTTCAGGAGAGGAGAAGATAAATTGAACATAATTCATAAGAAAGAGCCACCACTCACTTGTTGGTGTGTAGCATTTACAATCCTAATTGTCCTTGGACGAACAATCGCTACACTGATTGTTTCAAGGATGAAAACAAAACTAAAGAGAACCCATGCCCGCTCTGGAGTGCCTGCTACATGATGCAAAAAAAATCTAGACAGTTGAAGCCACTTTTCAAGCCCATGTAGCCTTAGCTCTTCTGATAGAGAAATTTGATTAGGCATAACATTATCAACACTGTTAGAGTCGATGATTGTGACATCGGTGTTGTCACAATGATCTCTGTCCGCATCCAAACTACTTCTCTGCAATAATGCCAATATAGTAGGATCCAAGCTTTTCTCCTTCAACATCATGGCAAAATTTGGATCCAATCCCTTATCCTGCAATAAACTAGTCAATTCTCGATCTCCTTGTCTTGCCCTCCTCTTCAATAGGGACGTAATCCTTGGGTCATTCAACCTTTCCTGAAAGGCAAGGGCTAAATTTACATCTAACATTTGTTGATTTGCTGAAGCTGATGTGCTAGACCCACAGCCCTGGCTATCAAGACCACTACTAGAGCAAACAACCAGGGAGTTATTTTGATCATAATTTTTTTCTGCAAAGGAAGAACCTGCTTCAGGCTCTTGGATGACTGAACGACAAGAACTGCTACGTAATGCTATACTTGGCCGACCACTATCCATGCTCTTATCACTATGGATACCCTCATGAGAACTAGCATTTCGACAAAAAAGACCATTATTCCAATGACTAGCATCACCTATACACTGTCCTGCACTCTGGCCACTAGCTTCAATAATATTACCAATGTGACCTTCTTCAGCACTACTACTTCGCTTCATACTTGAACCACAACCTACGGAAGAGCTGGAAGAACTGTTCTGTTCTTTTCTGCGAAATCCCTCCCTTAGGCGAATCACTGTACTCTTTAAGGCATCTCTCCTAGCAGCTAATGGGTTTGTAACTGACAAATGACGAGAAACTGCAGCACCTAATAGGAATGAGGCAACAACTGCATAACTGATACAGTGTCCCAAGTACCTAAAACAAAGGCAGTATAGGAATAAATATAAACAATAATACAGCAGTTAATATTTGAGAGTTCAAAAGTCAACAAACCAATAATGCACTCCAAAGCAAATCAGGAAAACCCGAGATGCTCCAGCAACAAAAAGAGCTGCAACATGATTTTGCAGAAGCTTAAATCCATACAAGCATGCCCCCATGTTCCAATCTACAATAAAATATATTCATTCAAAATAGATCAGCATCAAAGGAATATTTCTTTATTGACAAAAATGTAAAATATCAAATATAATAAACAAGGTAGCCAACAGCCTACCAAGAATGATAACAGCAGCTGATGTAACTGCTCCAAGCCAGCGGGCATCCTTTGCTGTCAAACCATATAAAATGGAGTAGACAAAGAGAACTACAAGCGAACCAAAATAGAGAAGTCCAAGATGTGAAGCCCTAGAATTTGAAAGCAAAATCAAAAACCACAATGACAACATAACAAAGTTATAGAGAAGCACAATAACCAAACATATCTAAATGTGCACCATGATTTTTGACTGGGCATAAACGCATTTCAATTGTCAACAAAAATTGAGATTTCTAAACTCTCATTTCCTAGATACAAGAACGATTAATGTTCAAGAAAGACATTAACAAATTTAAGAACTTAAATTTTCAAATCCTGAACACTTAAACATTTAATATATACATAGCCAGTTTCAGCAATTTTTTTAACATACCAAAACTATATACTAGCAGACGATCTTTCCAAGCATGCATGAAACAACAAGTATCCTTTCTATTATTAAGCATGCCATCAAAATAAAGACATTTAACAAATTCAATAGATAGCATACTTACATTTAACAACTTGTTAAAGACATTTACAAATTTAACAACTTATTTTCAAATCCTGAACACTTACATATCCAGTCTCAGCATTTATTTTAACATACCAAAACTACAAACTAGCAGAGGATCCTTCCAAGCCAAGCGTGCATGAAACAAAAAGCATCCTATCTATTATTAAGCATGCCATCAACAAGATGTGCAACAACTTATACTAAAAAAGCAAATGCACTACACCAAACTTGGTGATTATTAAAACTTGAAGACAATATAGAGATCCAGCAATAACTAGCAAAACATGATAGCTGAATATCTGAAGCTAAAACAAGAAATTTCTTACCTACTCGATTGCCGAGGATACAACTCATTGGGATCAGGCAGTTCTGGTAAACAAGCCAAAGGACCCATCTCTATACCATCAGGATAAGCAAATTTGTAAGCCCTCCGGACATACTCATCTACATCTAAGCCATTCCCTGCATCAATTAATGATTCAAAGTAAATTACTTGAAAAATTAGAAAAGAATGTCAATTGGCAGTACCTAGAATAACACATCCTAAAGAGTAACACCTCATGATTTTTGAAACATTATTAAAGTGAAATTACATCTCCATGTTGATGGAAACTGGAAATAATATAAGAGCCTCAAGATACTTACCATTAAAGACCATTCGACAAATAAAAAGCATGTTGATAGCTAATGCAATTGCAGATACACCAAAAAAGAAACCAGAAGGCGAATATCGTTCAGATGCATTTAACCCAGCTGTAACATACACAGCACAAAGCTCATATGCACAGAGCAAGGCAACAGCCAGAAGAAGAAGCAAAGCGACAGCCCCTGAGCATAAAACAAAAGAATTGATATAAGAATAATAGAAAAAGAATACATGATAAAGAAACATTCTAAAAAATTCAACCCTATCCCAAGTTTTTCCAATTGGTCCTTTCACCAACAGCCCTCATATATTCAGTATTTTCTAGTATTGTCCACTTCACGAAGTCATTTTTTATGGTCACCCTTCTTATGGGCAAGTTAAATGATTTGAGATGCAAAATTTGTTGACAAGCTCATGAGGTTCTTGATTGCAAAATAAGGATGCTCCTTAACATCCATATTGAGCCCAGCACATAAAGTTTATAATTTCATTTTTCTCCAGAAAACCCTGGCAGGGGAAAGAAAACAGAACGGCATAAAGTATAAAACCTGATATAATTTTGCCATCTCAAAATCTAATTTGATAACAATATGCACACCCTCCATATCTTACTAATAGCAAACTGTGTAACACTATAATGCATTCTTCCACCAAACTAAGTCGTATAAACCTGTTCTTATCCATAATCTGAGTTCTTATGCATGCTTAAGCTAGCTAAGCGTTTGTCAAATTTCATAATGGACTCCACCACAACTAATGATCATCGTATCACCAATGAAAAGTACTATGGTCTCTATTCCAAAGAAGATTTTTATTTTAGTTATAAAGAGAATAGAGGGAGTACTTTCATGTAAAACACATATTTAATGATTAAATAGATTCCACAAAAGAGTCAGCTAGTTTTCAAGAAAAAAATAGAGTTTCATTTGTTCACTAATATAACGGCCAAAACAATACGTACTTGAGCTTTGCCATTGTGTTCTCCACCAAAGCATGATTGAATAGAAGGCCAATAAAAGAGCAGTTCCAGCCATTATTATAGCCAGACCAACTATATCCCGACCAAGTATTACAATCAACCAGCATCCCCACATGATAAGCACAGCAACTGGAGATAAAACAACCATCCATGCCAACAGAGACAGAACTCGACATATTACACCCAGCTGAGGTCCTTGTAATATATTTGGCCATTTTCTTGCAAATACCCAACTGAAAAAGAGAAATATGAAACAACCAAAATGAAAACGAAATACCTACAATCACCGTGACAAAATTTATGGCAAAGAAAGAGATTGAGAGAGCTGAATCTGAACAAACAAATGACACACAAGTCTGTCAGCAGAATTATGACCCAAAAAGCAGTTCCAGAAAGCTATTGTACTGACAGAAGGAAAGCAGGGCTGATCTTCTTATCCGGGAAAAAAAATTACAATTTCCATAATTGCTAGAATCAGTAAAGGTCCCAACATTACATTTAAAACAATCATAAAATATGTTCCTATTGCAATAATATTGTTTTATAAACATTTTTGGAAAGAGAACAAAAGTTCCAGATGACAAAGATTCCAGCTTCATCTTTAATGTTACATTAATTGCACAACTAAACTTACTATAAAGTCAAAGCCAAGAGAAAACCCAGTGAATCAGCATTATGATTCCTCCATACAAGAAAATTAACTACTAATTACAGTTTGATCACATCAAACAAATATAGCAGCGAATATCAAAGCTCACAGAATTGCAAAAGGAATACCTATAAAGTCTCCAAGGCCGCCAATTCACAGCCCAGAGAATCGAAAATGAAGCTGAACCCAAAACTGCAAATAGGCTTCCCGAAATTGCACAAGCCAACAATATCCCTCGTTCATCACCTTCCATGGCCTCCCTCTCTCACCTAGGCACACCACATGCAACAGATAAACCAAAACAAAAGCACACTGTGAAACACATAATTTAAACCTACAATTTATCACAACCAACCATAAAGCTTCAAACTTTAACACTAAAATTGAAACCAAGATAAAGACAGTAATGTGAAGGCAAGGAAAAGAAACAGAACCAAAACCACAATACATGGCATCCCAACAGAGATAGCATAAGAATCTACTGATTGAACATATTTCTAACAATAACTCAAACCCAAATAGAAAGAGCAGTAATCTGAAGGCAGTAGAATGGAACAAAATCCAAACCCTAATAGCAGGCATCCCAATACAGAAGTCATCAAAATCTTCCCAAAAAAAGAAAGCTCAATTGAACTAACAGCTGAAACCCAGATAGAGAAATGTAATGTAAAGCAATAATAACAGGAGGGTATTTTTACCTACTTGACTGAAGTGAGCTTGATTGGCAACAACATTCTGTTGAATTCAGTAGAAATGGGTCATTTTTTTAAAGCAAATTGAGTGCTCAAACCAGGTGAAAATGGAAATTTTCGTTCATTAGTTTCAGGGTTTGGAACAGAAAATTCAGCTCAGAAAACCCCCTAGGTAGGCTTGCTGAAGAAGGTGATGAAAAAGGAAAGAAATTTTCAGGCTCTCAAGTTTTAAATTTTAGGTTCTGGATTGATCTTCTTTGATAATTTTCTGACAGAAAAGAGAGTGTAAAGATTAAAACCCTACTACCGGCCCGTCTGAACACTCGAGTTAAAAAAGTTTTTTGATTGTTTAGAGGTAGAAAGTTATAGTCTTTTAGATAGACAAAGTGAAGAAAGACTAAAAACATGAGTAAACTCAAGATAGAAACAGTGGATATAAAATAATTAACAAAAAAACTTGTATCCATGTGTCAATAAGAACTCACCTATTGAGCGTTTCGTACACGCACCAATAGTATCTCAAAGAAATGGAAGGTGAATATTTGGTTGAGAAAGAGTGAATGTTGTTGAAGGGCTTATTACCTTAACTTTGAAAATTTTGGAATTGTTTAATATGTTGATTTAGTAGGTAAAGAATTTGTGTCTTAAATCATATCAGTTTATTTAATAATTAGGAAAAGAATTCTAGAGGGATAGGATTGCAGCCGTAGCATGCCTGTGCTTGTCTTGATGAGGTCAATAACAATTACAGTCAAATTCTTTGCTGAAGGTGAATGTAAAAACCAAACAAAGACCTTCCTCTTCATTGACAATTTGTTACCAGTTTGGAGAAAGGTTCATCAGATTTTACTTGCAAGGAAGGAGTAAAAGAAAGACAGATGATTTAATAAATGAAAAAACCAGAACATGGGTATGGTCTTTCAACACTGAAATGTCTTGCTTCTTCCTTCTCATAAGAGTAATGTCACTCGTGTTGTTTATTGGTTGAGCAAAACAAATATGCTTTTGGTAATTAAGAGAAGAGAACCATCACAGGGTAAAGTTAAGGTTCAATTTCAACTCATATGACTGATACTCAGTCAACAATTTAAGTCTGTGATTAATGAACATGGCAGCTTTGAATACTTCATTGAAATTTTGTGTTGTACTTTCGTTGTCGTCTAATTGTCTTAATCACATTTCTCTAATACTTCAATTTGGTCTAAGTCCAGAATCTTTAAAATCAATCTCATTAGTTCTTTTTAGCTTGATTATTAGTTGGTTGTCACAGTAGAACTATATATAATATATGAAAGGTTAAGCTGTTTTAATAAGGAAATGACACTATTCTAATTGGAACAGGAGTTTCTTTGAACCATATGAGCCACATATTTTGATCATAAATGGATTTAATTTAAACAAACTTTATTTTTGGTCTGTATTAATTTAAACAGACTTGCTAACAAATGCACAACATTTAGAGGTACAAATGGGCTTTTTGGATCCAAAAAGCCCATTTTGCTAACCCAATAAGGAAAGTGATAGGGGCTTTTGGAACTTTAACTTCAACCAGTTTTGCGAAGGTCTTGAAACTAACAAACCCATCAAAATTTCTTTCCGACTGGTAGAAAGAGTGGTGGACCACAGCTAGACATCAAATCTAGCCAATGGAGCCATTTCTCTTCCAACACACTCTAGTTGGTGGGTGAATGAAAGTGACCAGAAACATCCAAAATGGCAATTAATGTGTACGATTGAAAGGCCCTTTTTACGGGGGGTGGGTGTGGGAGAATCTTAAGGAGGAAAATATGGTGCAAAAAAGGAAACTTGTGAAGGAATAGGAACCTAAGATTGGACAATTGTTTGATTTAATACTTTTTTGGTGACATGAAAAGACCGGCAGTGAGTGGAACAGTGGGGAAGCTTTACAAAACCGAGAAAAAGTTATGTCATCCACTCACATGCATTTCCCTTTTTTTCCTTGACACTTTTTCTTGATAAAGATTAAGGAGGGATATAATTCAATTCAAATTATAAAATGGAATTAAATTATTTAAAAATTATGGTTTAATTTAGTTTGATTTAGTTTGTAAAATATTTTATTTTTAATTAATAAATTTTTTAAAAATAATTTTCAGATGTAGGCAATTCTCAAACCAAATCAAGTTATAAATCATTTTTTTTAAAATACATATATATAACTATATTTAATAGAAATTTTTTAATAAATAACTAGGTGTAAAACTTGTTTTTTTATATTTATTTTATTATATTCTATATATATGTATTATATATATATATTTCATATTTATTTTACATGTTATATTATATTCTAAAAAACTATAATTCAATTAATTTTATTAAATAATATATTTTTAATAGTGAAGAATTTTAACTGATTCAAATCGTAATTCAAACTAGATAAAACTGTATTTTTTCAGTTTAATTTGAAACATAAAACAGTTTATTTTGATTTGAAAATTTTTTAAACTATTTTTTTAATTTGATTTTAAAAAGCTTTTAAATAACTCTAAATTGGATTATGCACATCCCTAATAAAGGTCAATTGCTTCTTATTTTTGCAATTAATAAATCTAAAAGTTTAGAGTTTATGCTTGTTTGTAAGAAGGTAGATTTCATTTTGTGACATTTGTTTGAAAAACATACCCTTATTTGAATTATATAAAAAGGTAAATTCTCTCAACATCGAAACGATTTTCCAATTCTTTCCTTTCGTGCCTACACGGAAAAGTTGTCATTTTCCTTCCAAATTAGGATCGTGTTGTTACCATAAATATTCCATTTTAGTTAAATTAGGATAGAATTAAGTTATAAAAATCATATTTGAATTGTGAATACTCATACACTATTATTTAAATGTAACATCTTCTCTTTATCCTATACATAAAGAATCAATACACGGGATGGGGGAGAGGCAAAATTACTATTCTTATATTTTTCTCAAGATATCACATTTTTTGAACATCAATTAATAGCATGTTATAGGAGTTGGTTGTTCAATTATCAGGGCAAACTATGGTAAAAATTTTCTTATTTTCATTTATTTAATTTATCTATATTATTATTATGAATATTAAGGTTTATCATCAAATCATCAACATCGTTATTATACTCTATCTGCTCAAAGTTCTAAGTTGCATCAATAAATTGATAACGAAAAACTCTCATCAATGCTACTAATTTAAGACTTGTGAAATCAATCTAAAAATTAAAAAAAAAAACGTTTAATATACACTTGTGTGATTAAATTATGAGTAATGTTATATGTACACACTTTCAATATACAATTTGAGTATATAAATAATGTTATTATATGATTAGATGTTATTTTATTTTTAATTTAAAATTCTCAAATCACATAATAACACATCATCTGTGTATCCAAATTATGTAGTAAAAGTATATATATATATATATATATATATATATAGTTTCATTGTTAAATTATACCCTAAACCAAAGTTTAGTGTTTTGCTTACTATAAATGAACAAAGCAATATAAAACTAGGAAATTTGGAAATTTATAACACGAATTCTGTAAATTAATAAGTAAACTTGCAAATTCAATAGATGAAACCTGTAAACCAAAACTGAAATGCGTAAACCTTGTAATATAAATTCAGACATGATTGAATTATAGCCAAAATTAAAGTTTAGTGCTTTGCTTGCTACCAAAGAAACTTAGAAGTACTAGATCCCTTCTTGGGTCATTTATTAAAATAAATTTTTTAAGGGGGTAAATGAAAAATAATCCTAAAAAATTTTGTTAAACATGTTTAGCCATTAAAATAAGGTTGAGCAGATTTAACCTAATAAAATTAATATATCTATCATGTATTATTTTATTCTTTTAAATAGCCTTCACAAATTGTTGCAAAGGTGAAGTAGATAAAAAAATGTTTCAGTGAGTGTTGAAATTCCAAGTAAACTTGCAGTTATTTGTCTTTCTTGACCTTAAAATATTGGGTAAATCATATAGCCTCCCACAAATATAGTTGTGTTAATTAATCTCTTTCAGTTCTACCAAAGGAACAAACAAACCAATATAATACAAAGGGAGAAAAAATAACAGAGGCCTGTTTCTTTTAGCTTAGGAGAAACTCTGCCTCATCCTTGACCACTTACATGGAGAATCTTTCAAGTGAAAAAAGAAAAAAAGTCAAAAGTTCTCACTAGAGAGGTCACATGTTGCTAAGCAACCTAATAGTAAAAAGTGGTAACACAGTAAAAAGAGGTATACAGAGAAGGGCAAGAGGGACATTACACTAGGGGTTGAATGATACACAGAAGGGAGAGAAAGTGAAAAGGGTGCAATGGAAATTTAACCTTATGGGCAATTGGGGCTCTTGCCAGGGCCCCCATAATAAAAGTAATGGCCCCAATCCCCATTGCTGCCTGTTTGAACATCGTAGCAGTTGGATTGCTCGGTGAAAGTGCCAATGCCTTTTGGGGCCTTGAGATTATTTGACCCATCCACTACCTGTATGTTCCTGAAATAACTTGATTTCCCAAATCCTTCTTCAGGAAAATGGCCACTCCCCATTTGAGTTGAAGTGTGATGCCCATCTGCCTCTGAGTTTACAACTTCACCTCCCCATTCAATCATAGAAGCACTATCTGCTAAGTATGAGAACAAGAAAGATGGCCAATACCCCAACACATGCTCACTACCAAATTGCATCCACCAATGCCCCTCCGTTGGATCCTACAAACAAACAAGTCTTCTTAGCATTTGGGAACTTTAGGATTCATAGTAAATTAAACAAGGCAGTCAAAGGTTAGATTTTTTTTTTTTTAACAGTGGATGAGGAGCATGATTGCCCTGACAAGCTAAACCACTGAGCAAAAGAAGCCAAAGATTCACAGCATCTGCACCACAACGATGTTTCTAATATACCCCTTGACCTAATTTTGTCTTACGTGATAATAATACAGCAAGAGTGTAAATTTGATTATTCAGTGGGAAAAGGACAATTTTTCACTGCTGCTCACATGCAGCCTCATTGGCAGTATCAGCTTTATGATTGTGTTAGGGCTCCAAATAAAATGTTAATAATGTTATCTAAAAGTAATTTAACAGTGTGGCTGAGCTCTTGGATTTTTATTTTTTCTGTCCTTTTTACCTTCCAGACAAGTATACTGATATCATATTGTGAATTTCTGTAGGCAGAAATAGGAGATATGCTTGCTCCCATTGCTATGTCACCGTTGATTTGAATAAAGCCTGAGCATAGAAGATTGTAGCAGCCTGTGGCTTGATATGCATCACTCTGGAATAAATTCACAAGAAAGCTACAACGTGAGAATAAACAGTACAAAATTCAACCAACATTATTAAAATGTGGGAGCCAGAAAAGAAATGGCAAAATTATTGGAGCTTACAGTCCAGTAGGTGAAAAGTCTTGTGTTGTTATCACCATATAGATCTGGGCTGACCTGTTTATATGAAGATTCAGGTATTAAAATAAGACTTTCGAGCATTAAAAAAAAAGTCATTCTTATCAAATTGTGAGGAAGTAAATATAATAAATACCTGCCATCCAGCCTCAATGCTATTAAGATCTTGGCCAAAAGAACCTCCCAAAATCCAAAGCTGAGACAAGCTGAACTCATTAGGTTGTTGTATTTTTGGTTCCCATACATTAATGGTGGCTTTTGCTCCATAGTATTTATCTCCTTCAACATAAGCTATTGCATGCTAATCACCCCCAAACAAAAGAGAACAAAGCTTAAGAACATTTACAAGATGAAAGCATCAACAAATTTACTGAAGGAACCCACTTTGGTCACACAAAAAAAGTAATAAAAAAGGCATTTATACCTGATGACCACTTTCATTGATGAGGTCAGGATCTGCTGACTTTGGCTGAGGGATTGGGATGCTTCTGTGCTTCTTCTTGCCATATCTTTTCACAGAACTTGCCCTCAAAACATCATCTTTCTTCGTCCTCCTTATGGGGATGGTCCCTTCAGGGCATTTACCATTCAGATGCCACAACTGGTTAATGGGGTTTGTTCTTTCTTTGGGTTTGACAGAGACTTTGTTATCATCAAAAAGCCCCTCTGGGTGGTATTCAGGCCTCGTCTGAAGAAACCAAACACAACCCACATCAGAAAATCAGCCCACAAAAACTTTTCCCATCAAAGAAGGCGAAAAATGTTGAGCTGAAGAGGAAGATTTGAAAAACTGACCAAAATTTTGTGGTCTTTAAGATAAGGATGATCAAAGGCTGGTTGGTGTGATATGTGAACACAATCTATAATATCCCCATCCGGACTCTGTTGAACCACCAAAAATCATAAGATTAGAGCAATAGATCTTTGAGATGACTTAAGAAGCTGCATTCAAATTCAAAAAACTAAGCTGCATTCATTTTCTACTTGGGACTGAGAAAGTACATATAATTCAAACAGAAGTAATTGAACTGCTCATTATGACCTCACTTTCTTCTTTATAGCTTTGTCAAGTCTATCAAAGAAAAATCATTGTTCCTTCAAAAATTATAAATTTGGTTCACATAAAAAAATGTATCAAACACTTCATCATTATCAGCAAAAGAAATAAAATAAATAAATAAAAACAACACCTTTAATAGGTAAAACCAAATAAACCCACTAATCATTTTAAAAAATATACCCAAAAACAAGGAAAAAAAATAGGCCAAAGAAATCCCACTTTTCTTCATTGTCCTGCACTTTCTCTAACTTTCCCATCAGCCAAACACACAAATGACCAAAAAAGTAAACTTTAGGAGAGAGAAGGTAAAGTAAACACTAAAAAGACAAAATGAAACCAACCTCAATGCTTTTAACTGGTTTTTTGTTCAAACGATTCAGATGCTTTTCGATTTCCAGTTTCTGCCTTTCAGAACCCAACCTAGCACCACAGACCACATACATCAAGCTCAACAAAAACACCATTAACAAAGCTCTTCCTCTCATCTTTGCTGCTGTTTATACACAACACTCTACTACACAAAACGCAAAACCCTCCCAAGAGAAGTGAACCTTAAAGCTTGGGAAGTGTGAGTGTGTGTAGCGTTAAGAAACAATAAAAGGTGAGAGAGAGAGAGAGAGAGAGAGAGAGAAAGAGCGTAAGGCTTAAACTTCCTCCCCTTTGAGGCGAGTTTTGAAGTGGATCTGGTTTCGTTTTGGCTGAAGTCCAATTAGACTGCCTAAATATCACTCTTTTCTCTCTCTTTCTTTGTCCTGTTACTACTTTTTCTTCCATAAAGGGTGGCGGCGACTCTCTCTCTTAGAAAAGTTTTTTTATTTACTGGTTTTTGTATTATTTGTGTGAGGATAAAATCAGGACACTAAAAATGTTTGAAAATAAAAGAATAAAAAGCGGTAAAAAGGAGAAAAAAAATGGGCAATACAAAAATTTATATACTATAATTAAGTCATTATATTATTTAAATTTTTTAAAGGTAGTTTTATCACTCTATTAACCAACCGTTTTAGTTAGAGTTAGATATAAACTGAGTTAAATTTAAACTTGTTTGAACTCAAGTTTAATTCGATTTATATATAGCAGAGCTTGAGTTCAAGCTCCTACTCGTGGAAGTCAAGTTTGAATTCGATTTGGTTAGTTTCGAATTCAAATTTTTAACTATTTTATTATTAAAACGACATCATTTTAATACATATTAGTCAAAATGATATCGTTTTGTATTAAAATTTTTAATTAAAAAATTTGACGAGTAACTCGAGTTCGACCGAGCTTTTATTGTGCTGACTCGTTTCAAGCTTGTTTGAACCGAGCTCAAATTCAAGCTCGTTCGAACCGAGCTCAAATTTAAGCTCGTTCGAATCAAGCTCAAATTCAAGCTCAAACGGACTCAGTTCAAGTCAAACCCTTGTTTCAATGTAATTAATAGTGCCTACAATGCTATTGTTAGTTTTCAACTATGTACTAAATAGGTTATTAAACCACCTACCTTATTTAGACATTTTACTCTTATACATTGTTGAATGGCTATTTCTCATATGAACTTTGATGGATCATTAATTTTTTATTTTTTAAATTTGAAAAGTTCATTTATCAATTTATCATTCATTTCCATTAACGAAAATCAGTTGATTTTAGTTTGAATTACTAGTTTGTCCTCTTGTCATTGTCTGCATGTTTGACTTAATCTATATCGACGCTAAATCATCTTCCTGTTATCACTTTTGCATTAAAACTCTAATTTAGACTCACGTCACCCTCACTCACAATATTGTAGCATTATTCAATTTAAGTCATCGAGTTCTTGTTGTTGAGTTAAATTACTAGTCACAACCTCCGTATATGACAACTGTGCCACCCACAATCTTCGCCATCCACCAGTCGTTGCCTTTGCAACTATGCCACCAACCTACACCATTTCAGCTACTTTGACAACCAAACAACTTAGTGTTTCCATAAGACACTCGAGATATCCTCCCTCTTAGCCAACTATTATGCCAAGTAATCATCATGCCCACAAACAAATGGATGCCAACCAACCAAACCAAATCCATGAAGTAGAACTTCTCAACTACAATTCCAAAATAGGAATCCCTTTCTTTCTTTTTTTTCTTTTCCTCCTTACTTGCCACTCTTTACCTTCCATTCATTCATTTACAATCACTAAAACCTTCCTCCCCTATAACACCCATCTTTAGACATATACCTTCAAGAAAAATATGAATCCAAAGAAACGTGTCTATTTACAACTTTTAAAGCATTATTTTATATATATATATATATATATATTGAAACTGACCAGGCAAACCGATTAAACCATGAACCTATGAGACAACCAGTTTGAGTACCAGTCATTTTTTAAAAAACATTGTATATGGCTAAGGTAATCATTCATACATGATATATAATGAAATTCATAACATCATAAAAATGTGCATAGTCTCATATTCATAATAGAGTATGAAATCTGAAACATATAACATGAACTAAAAACATAACAACGACTAATCCTTCCTTATGCAACATCCTTGTTGGTTGGCCTGCTACTATGTAGCCACATTCACTAATCTCTTACCTACAAAACAATATAAAGGAACACATAAGTGCTAAAACACTTAGTAAGTAGGTGACTTATTGTAACATTCCTCTTCATAAGTGCTATTTTTCAGAGAAAAAAATGTTACGAATTAATATCTAGAGCATTTATTTTAAAACAAATTTTAAAATGAACTCGTTTCTAAAAGCGTTCCGAAATTATTCTAAAAAAATGAAAATTTGGAAGCAAACAAAATATATATATATCCCATATGAAAACTCATCTGAAAACATTTGAGATCATGAAGTAATCATGTACATGCCCCTAGACACAACTGTACAACTATCTGAATAAGGCCAAAAGTCAACAATATCATATACTTATAACAAAAACCATAGATAACTTGCCCCAACCTAGATCTATCTTAGCTGACCTGACCTTGCCTTGTAACTATCTTGATCACCTATACCTGCAATAATGAAAGAAAATGAAGTGAGAGGTAAAAACACTCAGTAAGGGACAAGAAGCCAGTGACTATCTCCTTTCCTATTCTAAATCACTTTCGGGACTCAATCTCATATCATAACCTCCTCAAAAAATCGAGGGGATAATCTAGTTTATCCTTTACTATTTAGGTCACACTTTGTCCCATTTGGTACTTTCTAAAAGCTGACTACAGGGATTTGACACATTTCTAAACTCGAGTTTTCTTCCTTTCTCTCACTACACCATTTCTAAATCTAAATTGTGTTCTACTACAAGTATGCTCTACTGCGAGCTGACCCTATTGCGGGTCTATATCCTTCTACAAATATGCCTTACTGTGGGTGGTCTAGCGTAAAGTGCCCCCTCATAATTCATAACATGCATGCGTGCATTATCTCTTACTAACTTTGCTTCCATATAAAATTATCCATAACCCATAAGACCATACTCTTGGGACCACCCCTGGATCCTGAACCCTAAATTCCTTTTCTTGCTTTCCTTCCTTTTCTTGTTTTCCTTTCTTTTCTTTTCCTTTTCTTTTTCTCTCCTTTCTTTCCTTTCCTTTTTCTCCTCATTTTCTTTCTTTCCAAAAACTGTAAATTACTGTTAATTGGACTGTTCATTTGATAGGATAGTCTTTTTATTTATATAATTTAATAGTTTAAACGGTCTCTAATTTATACAAGTTATATAGCATTGAAAAGAGCTTTCCAACAAGCTATAATAACGCTCATGATTTATCAGATAAGACAATCAAAATGTGGGATGAAGTTAGTGGTAAAAAACTGTATTTCTTATTTATTTGGGTAAGGTAGTCTTTTTATTCATACAAAATTTAACAGTCCAAATGGTCTCTAATTCATACAGACTATATATTATTGAAAAGAAGATTCAAAGAGTTTTCCAACAAGCTATAATAGCACTTATGATTCATCAGATAAGATAGTCAAAATGTGGGATGAAATTAATGGCAAAAACTACATTTATTATTTATTTGGTAAGACGGTCTTTTTGCTCATACAATTTAACAATTCAAGTAGTCTCTAGTTCATACAAGCTATATATCATCAAAAATAGGATTCAAAGAGCTTTTCAACAAGCTATAATAGTACCCATGATTCATCAGATAAGGTAGTCAAAACATGGGACGAAGTTATTCATATTATATGATATCAATTTATACACGTTTGATTTAAGAATACTTGAATGTATGTTGAGAATGTCATACATACATGATTAGAGTTAGTTGCAATTTACCCTAAAGGATAAAACTTTTGGGGTGAGGTGTTATAATTTTCCTCCTTATCGAACCAAAATACTAACAAAACTTGATATATTGATCAATCTTATAATGATAATATATAATTTTGTAACTAAATTAGCCAAAAATTTAGTAATTAAAATATGTAAAATATCATCTAACCTTTTATATATTTTTACACAAAATATCATTTCAGTCCTTTTCTATTATACTTGACATTAAAATGCATTTCAAACTTATTAAATAAATTCAACACATCAAAGAATAATATACATTCATCAAATAAATTAAATTTTGGGTTAATGTTCCTATAAATACTTAGATGTGATGAACTTTCTTCTTTAATTTTGAAATCAAAATGTTAAAATTTAAGTGAGAGTTTGAAAACAAGAATTTTCAATGTTCATACGGTTTGGTTGTGATGTTACCTTCTATAAAATATTAGAGTTTATATAAAAATGATGAGAGCATTTTAATATTTAATTTTGAGTTTTGGTTATTCATATAACCTCTAAAGAATTGATCAATTTCATGCATACCTCCCTAATTTCGATCATTTTAATTAATAACCCTAAAACTCATCGTGAAGGAGATTTTTGTTATTTTAAAAAGGTAAGGACTATTTCTCACCTAAGGTTTAGTGAAATGACAAATTTATATCTGTTAACTTTAAAAATCTAAATACTCATCTATTTGTTAAAATTCATTGTTAGAGTTAAAAGTAAAAACATTATTTATATTTTAAAAAACTAAAAATTTATTATATTTTTACTCTAAGTTTAAAAACTAATAATTTACCCCTAACCTAGGGTTTGAAAAGTGACCAAATCTCTCATAGGATTTTCTTTTCCCTTATCTGGTGACCATCTACAACGGTCAGCCTTTCTAGACTCCTTTTCTCCGACCCACACATGTCGATCTTTGGCCAAAATCATTAGATGAAGATGAATTATCTTCGTCCAATAAAAAGAAGAAGATTCAGGCGGATGAAGACGTTGTCTTTGTTTGTTCAAGCGGATGAAGACGATTCGTCTTCATCCGATGAAAATACATGTCGTCACCTTATCTTAGCAAGAGAGGAAGATACAATGAAAGCCGGTTATCAATTGGGATCAAGGTGGTTGCTAGAGAAGGGAAAAGAAATCTTAGGAGGATTCGACCATTTTTTAAATCTTGGGTTGAAAGAAAATGATTAGATTTTTAAATTTAGAGAGAAAATATGATAAATTTTTAGTTTTTTTAAATAGTTTTATTAAATGATATTTTTACTCTTAATCATATTAGTAAATTTTAATATATAAATAAGTATTTAAATTTTTTAAAATTAAAGAATATGAATTTATCATTTTACTAAACTTTCGAATGGAAAATAGTCCTTTGGCCTTTTTTTAAAAACCTTAAAAGGGTGAAATATCTGTTTTTGTGTATGTATGAGCATATTATCTAGCGATTTGCTGACAACGTGACGTTGGAACCACGTTCATGTTTTTCATTATTTTAGACAAAGATTCTTCTGCCACAAATTTTTTACTTTATAATAATACATTATACAATAATATGATGTATTGTTTTGAGAGGTAATGGCATACAATTGTGGAATCTTGGTATTAAACAATGGTCAAACCTATATTTTACAGACATTATTCTTGGTAAGAAAGAGCACAACTTTCCACAACAATTATAATATGAAATGGCTGTAGCACTTTACATAGTATAATATTTATTAATAATATTTATATATAATTTTTATATATAAATAATAATTAATATTAAATAATTAAATATTATTTTATTTTTAATTTTTAATTACCTAATTATATAATAATATGTTATTATCTAAATATAAAATTATAAATAAAAATTATACAGATAATACTTCTTATTATATGTATTATATAGTCAAATATGCCCATAATTGCTATAGCTTATAAAGGGCACTTGAGTGAAAATTCAATTTCAACCTGACTCTCCACTGCCAACTACCTTTTGGCCATTCTCTTCATTGATCTTTACTTCTCCATTGAAAATTGCTTCACTGCAACCATTGCTGATTTCTTATCTCCACCGTTCAACGTTTCATATATTATATATTTGTAAATATAAATAATTATTTAGAAAATATATTATTTAAAAAATTACTAGTATATAAAATTTTATAAATATAAATAATTATTATATTTAATTGTATGTAGTAAAATAATATTAAAATAATATTTTACTTAAATATCTTTGAGTATAATTATTCTAAAATATTCTTTATTTTAATTGTTATATTAATTAAAAATTAAGATATTTTTATCTTAAAAATTAATAAATAAAGATAAAATTATAATAAAATTAAAATTACTTTAATAATATTTCAATATATAAGGTGGAGATGATAATTAAATTATCTCTTGTATTTTTTATCATATCATTATTGATAATTAAAGATTATTAAATTTTTTTTATTATCTAACAAACTAAATAAAATAATATTAATAATAAAAAATATATTATCAAAATAATTTTTAAATAATTTTGATTAAACCCAAATGGCCCCAAGAAATATTTAGAAAAGCATTTAGGCAGTTGGCTTGATTTTCTATGTCAAAAGAAAGGAAGGATTTCAAATAATTAATCTTTATTTTAGTAATTGAATCTTTCATGATTGATTAATGTGTGATAAACATTTCCAATCTTCTTCTTAACTTTTGGTTTAAATCTTCTTTATAGAATAATTGTCATGATTTAAAAAGGAAAAGACTATTGTTATCCATAATTGTTAATAAAATCACAAATTATTATCTATTGATTTTTGACAATCTCATATTCTAAAAAGAGAAAAGTTAGCATAAGTTTTTTAAACATGGAATCATCAACTTTTTAACTATATAATGTAGTAAATGAGAAAGGATATGAGTTTGTCTTTAAATTTTTGCGTTACTTTTTAATATATATATTTTTAAATCAGAGATTCTATCCATATTTATTAAACAAATAAACTTGAAATATAATGACTGGATCCACAATCGTTATACTAGATAAGTTAAAGTTTAATAAATATGAGAGATATTTGAATCAAAACTTTTACCTTAAAAGTTTTAATACTCTCTCACTTTTTAATATATCTTAATATAATTGAATAATTTAATTTTATAATTTAAGATTATCTAATCCCATAAAAACACTTTAATTGATACAGGTGGATAAAGTAATAAATGTAAGATTTATAAAATCCTGCAAAAAAAAAAAAAATAATAATGAGAGTGAAAAAATGGAAGTGTTATATATGGTCACTGTTTATACTTTTTAAAACTAACTTTTTTTTTTTTCTTTTATAAGCAAAGGACATAATCTATACCCATTTTGCCCCTAACAAAACATATGCAAACCTAAGCACAAACTACCCAAGAATGAAAATGGATTCAGAGGTAAGTTAGAGTTTTAGTTATTTATGTTTGGTCGCCATTTTGATTATATATAAATTAAAAAACTTATTTGAAATATAATGATTATGATGAAGGAGAAAGAAGACTATTGGAATGTGTTGTTGTTGGGCGTGTTAAGAAGAGAGAATGGTGAAAATAAGGATAAAAATGGTGAAGAAAAGGTACGTTAAGTAAAAAGGGGTATCATTGAAATAAAAATATAAGTTTACTTAGAAAACCAGAAGGCAAAAATGTTGGCCTAAAAATGTCTAAAAGGCAAAGAATTTGCCTATTTTAATTTATTTCTCGACCAAAAGACTTATTCCCACCCAAGGTTTAGTTTATTTACAAATTTTCACTCGTAAAGTTTTAAAAATCTAAATATCCACCAGTGGACTATTAAAATTAATAAAATTTATTAGTTTTAGAGATAAAATTGTTATTTAACTAATGATATTAATAAAAAAAAACTTTATTTCATTTTCCCTTCTAAACCTTAAAAACTAATAATTTTTTTTCAAGGTTAAACTTTGAAAAGTTACATTTCCTTATCGGGTTTCAATTTGTCAGGAGCAACTTTTCGGTGAAATACCGGCTTCTTTGATGCTCTTTTGGTGATGTCTTTTCCTCTTCGATACTGTCTCTCCTTCTTGATAGTCTTCTTCATCTGGTGGTTTGCTCATTTGTCGTTTAGACAACAAACAATTTGTCTAGTGATGAACCGTTTTTGTTTGGATAATTTGTCATTATCCAAACAAAGAAGAAGATAATTATGCCCTTATCTTCAAGGGGATTAAAATGCAAATGCCTTTATTCATTATATTTGGCAACATCTCTTCCTCTTCGATGTTGTCTCTCATTCTTAACAGTCTTATTCATCTGGTGGCTTGCTCATTTGTCATTTAGATGACAAACGATTTGTCTGGAGATGAGTCATTTTTGTTTGGATGATTCGTCATTGTCCCAATAAAAATGAAAACAATTATGCCCTCATCTTCAAGGGAATTCAAATGCAAATGCCTTTATTTATTATATTTGGCAATGTAGTGTCATGTCTCTTGTGCCAAAACATCATCATCTCTTTTGTTGTGTTTTAGCCATTTACTATCCGTTATGAATGATGTCGTTTGGAGAGTAGTGGTTCAAATTCATAACATATTGATTCTCAACAATCTCATAATCTAGAGAAAGAAATTTTAGAATCAGTTTTTTAAACATAGAATCATCAACTTTTTAACTATTAAATGTAGTAAGTGAGAAGAATAAAAATTTACATTAAACTTTTCTTGTTGTTTTTTTATGTATTTTAATATAATTAAATAATTTATTTTATTTCTAATTTAAAATTATCTATTTTAAACATTTTAATTGATAGGGATGAATAAACCAATAAATATAATATTATTTAAAAACGCATAAAAACTTCCAGAAAAAATTAATGAGAGTGAAAAAAAATAGTCTTAATTAGTTGAAAAAAAATGGAAGTATTTTAAATAAAAAGATTGGACAAAAGCCGAGAGGGCGTACGGCAATTTCAGATGCTGTGTACAAAGCTGGAATTTTATTTCCCAATGAAAGGCGCTTCTGGTCTTTTCCGTTCCCTCGTTAATACCAATGAATGCAATCGAATTAGAAACTAGAAAAGACGGGTTGCCGTCAGTTTCTCGTAACGCCGTTAAAAGATTATCTCACATGTGGGTCACTTTAACTTCCGTAACGGCCACCACTCTGTAAGTACCCACAAGACAGAAGAAAAGCTTGACGCATTGTGGCGTTTGGCAACCCCTGTGACTGCTTAAGCAGCCCTACACGTGTACTGTAACTGATGCTGCAAAATGACGCCATGACTGATTGAATCGCAAACAGACAGTCAAGGGTGTGGTGATAGAATAGAACAAATAATAGAGGGGTAAAAAGGGAAAAAGTACAACGGTAACAAAAAGAAGCAAATGAGAATCCTATGTGACTGGTAAAAGTGAAAATAACAATAATAATAATTACTGTCTTGAAAAAGGATTGGGACCCTTTTGAACATTTATTGGATCATATGATTAGTCACATTAAAAATTAGGCCAAAGACTTTTTCCAATACAAATTATGATGTTTTCCTTTAATTTTAAAAAACTCAAATACTTATTTATTAGAGGATAAATTTATTGGTTTCAAGTATAAATTTATTATTTTATCTATAATATTAAAAATAAATTAAAATTTAATATTATTTTTTCTCTAAACCCTAAAAACTAAAAAATTTTATTTATACATTAAGTTTTAAAAAATAATATTTCTCCATTTAGGGTTTTGTTTTCAATCTCTGTCATCAAATTTGGTGTCATCACCGATGACGAAGAGTCTCTGACATACCACTATGCTCTAATGATCTCTCTCTTTTTCTGAAGTTTTGACCGATGAAGATCTTGTTTGAAAAAATGAAGAGTTTCATAGAAAAAATGAAGCTCTTCGTCTTCCCAAACTTCTTTTTTTTGGAAAGACAATTATTTTTCTAAACAAAGACAAAATCTTTATCTTCATAGAGAAGATCTTCGTCGATTGAAGTTTTAGAAGAGGGGTGAGAGGCCGTCAAAGTATGATGATACATCGGGGATTTTTCATTGCTGATGATGATGTCGAAGATTGAAAACCAAACCTTAAAGGGGAAATATCATTTTTTTAACTTGACCTAAAAAAAATTTTAATTTTTAAAATTTAGGAGAGAAAAAAATTAAATTTTAAAGAGTTAGTTTTTTTAACTTTAACTGACTATAAATAAATATTTGAAAATTTTAAAATTAATAGATAAAAACTTGAAAAAAAAATTGGGTGAAAATAAGCTCTTTGGCCTTAAAAAATTAATATATTGTTTATACGTGAATGGCTTCAATTGTTGATTAGAGTTCAGGGCGTTTACACGTGTATTGTAAAACTTCATAAATTTATTTGATGTAAAAAATAAATGAATGACCTTATTATGCATCATATTTTTAATGTTGAAGAAGGTGAATAAATCACATCCAGTAGAATAGGGTTGTATTCCATATTTTATTATAGAATATTAGAATTTTATTCCTTATTGTTCACGTTAATATTTAGAAACAAATAACAAGGGTCAACTTCATGCATGGATGGATTCGGATATTAATTATGATTTCTTTTTTAACGAGTAACCTTACTCTGAATTCGCTAAATCAATCATATTAAATAAATTAAATATCATATTTCAATTAATTTAAAAATATTATTAAAAAAAATAAATCTATATCATATTGTATATATAACCTTTTTATTGTCATTTAAACAATTCAATGGAAACTATTAATTATGATTGTCGTAGCACAACAAACAATGAATATGATAATATTATATTATTGAAAAGATGCTAGTATAGTATGAAAATGAATACAAAAGTGGTTGCATTGCTTTGCATGTAAAGTTGATAGTAATAGTCTTAATTAAAGGCCTTGGAAAGGATAAGACAAGAAGATGATAATTCAAGGCACCACCACCACACCAGGCAGCACCCACCCACCCACCAACTGAAAAAAGTGGAAAAGCCAGAAGCTCATAGTCTTCGCTATCAACTAAACTAACGTAAAAAGTTGCTTCAAAAGGGAATTTTCCAACTGGGTTTATTTGTATAGTTTTGATACTGTCACAACATGAGACTGCAGGAGCCTAACAACCTTAAGCACTTTATTTATTTTCTGCTTTTTCATGACCCATTACATGATGATGATGATTGTGTGTTTATCTTCTAATCTTAATTGGACCCCCACAAAAATAGGCTTCTAGTCCCCACACTTGCCGTGATTGGTGTTCGTGGGTAGTGGGGTTACAAAATTAGGGCTCCAAATATATATATATTTTTTCCATAATGAATGATTAATTTAATCATATTTATTAATGTGAAAGTTGCAATTGATTAAACCCAAAAATCAAGCACTTATGTTTTGTAATATTTAGTGTCAAACTAAATTATACAGGTGCCCCAAGAGTCCAAGACTAAGACCCTCCTCAGCTCACAATGTGCATTGATTTGTGAGAATAAGTGGAAAAGTACTGGGCTAGAAAAGATGAAAATGACCCCTGGGAGACTGGAGGAGAGCATGTGAACTTCTCGGCTACTATTGAATCACGAGCATTTAATTGACTGAAAAAACCAAGACAACCTGGAGAGCATTGCCTGATTTTGCACACAAAATTGACCTTGTTTTTGTTCTTTTACTACATTTTCTACTTCATTTTTGTCAAGCAATCATTCATGGAATAAGTGTTTTGACAATTGGATTGAAAATTCTACCAATATGGTTGTCATCCATATATTCTTGACATTCAAGTATACAAAATGTGGGTCGAATTTCAATACTTTTGAAAACCAATTACAGGCTTGACCATTGGAATAAGCCCATTGATCTTGAAAATCACCAACATGCCACATGAGTCTTGAGAATCACTGTGACAGGACCTACACGAGCAGTCAGCAACAGATATGCAGCAGCCATTTTAACCAAATGGAACATGATGGCAAAAGCATTTTTCAATACAATCTAAGTTCACATGCCTATATAGATGAATCAAAGTCAAAAGGGAAATAAAGTTCAGTTAAAATAATTCATCTTCTAAGCATCTCAGTAGATTTTCTTAGGGAGAATCACCTTGCCACAAAATAACAAAAACAAAACCGATTTCCAGTTGCAGATGGGCCATATCTGCTAACGAAAATCTCTATTGATTGACTCATTCGCGAGGTACCACATTGACCAGAGACTCCATGAAGTCCCTGTATGACAGTACGGGCAAATCTCAAAGTGTGATGATTAACTCAAAGTAATGTATATCCCACATGCATTGGATTTTCTCTGAGAAGGAAGTTAACATTATCAGCAGTCTTTAGCATAAAAAAGCTCATCATCTGCATAAAATATAAAACTGAAATAGAATCAAATTCACAGTACCAAATCATGCATAAAATAAAAAGTAGCATTCAAGAAAGCAAAGGCTACTGCTTCACAGTTATCTTGTGGATTGATATGAGGTGATGAGGACAAGGAGTTAAAAGTTTAGATAGGGACTGCAGAAAATTTGATCCTTTCTTGCTCTATTGAATCAGAGGCAATACGTTGATACGATGACTAGAACATATACTTGCACATTACGTAATTTAGAGTCCAAATTGAACTCCATTCTCTAATATGAAATGTAGATCATGCTAGTTAGGCAGGATGGCAGGTTCATAACCAATTCCGACTACAATTGACCAAAAACAAATGAAATCATATAATATCTCAGCATCTTAATTGCAGTAACTTGCAGGGCATCATGCTTCTGGTTTCTCAAACGTGAACCCAGAAACTGATTCCTGGTATATTACAAACCTGCTCTCGGGACAATGTGATTCACACACACTTTTCATTTAACTTTTCAGAGGTTAGACTGGGTGTTCAGTGAGCCGGCTGTCAACAAAAACCAAAGAAAATAATCTGTGTGAGCATCTCTGCATATGCCCTCTTAAGGTCTTGGCATCCCTAAACATCAGCCACGGCCCTCACAGTCGGGGAGTTTGATGATTTTAGTTGTAAAAGCTTCAACCAAACCAATCCAAGCTAAAAACCTCAAATTTAATATCCACAAATAATTTTTCTAGTATGAATTGCAAATTTGTCATGATTTGCAGCTATAATCATACCACCATCGAATTTCTAGAGATCATAGGCTCAGCTGTAAGGATATATTACTCTCAAAACACACCGTGAAACATAGAAGGGATGCTAAGAACAGAGATCTTTAAGCCATCTTACTGCCAAAAGAAACTTTCCTCCTCTCATTGAGTGCTTAAACTAGCTGAATAATTATCTCCTTCTGAAGGCTACCTATGAGGCTTTTACACACTGTGTTACACTGCCAAAAGGCTACCTGAGAAACCATTTTCCTGAAAATTCCAGCAAAAGAAATATAGAACTCCATCAAAATTTGTCTGAATAAGTAAAATATGAACAAATGTACTATTCTGAAGCATTTGAGAAGATATACAAATGCTAAGCATATATAAACTTCCCAGACCAACCTCTTCTAAAGAGGCAACAATCCAAGAGAAACCACTAATGTTAATGATTCTAGCAGAAACTGGAAAACGATGATTAAATTTTAACAATCTCAACTATGCTTTGTAATTTAAAAAAAAAAAAGACAAAAACCTAGAAAAGGTTATTCATGTAATACAAGCAATTGCTTTATTCAATTACAAATGCCATAAGATGGCACGATGTGGATTTACCCAAAAAAGAAACCTACAATCCTACATTCTATAAAGTGTGTCATTTCATATACTAATTAGGTAATTAGCAAGTATTGTTAGAATCTTTTTCTTCACTTCATGTACATTTAGGAATCAATGAGAAAAAGTTCCAAGAAACAACAATATTAGTAATGAAGGGTGTATTAGCATTATGATGCTTTGTATGTTTTCCTTTTATTAAAATTTTAAATGCAATGACATATGATATCTCAACCACTAATAGCACACACACTATATTGCATTTCTGAACTGATATACCATATATTAACCGAATACTATTCCACTTCCACTATTTCCCCTGCTTCACTAACGAAGCTACACTTGCATCAAGTTAATGATCATTGTCATTATTAGTGGACTCTATTGTAGACCTTCTAAACAATTTGCAATTCACTATCCCTAGTTTTCCACAGGGTTGAGAATTTTGATAAGTTTTCTTGAAAAAGGCTCTTCTTTTCCTTTATACCTCAATTTATAACTCAACATTTCCTTGAGTTCATGCAAACATGTTGCAGAGTGAACTGAATGTGGGTGTGCAGAAGTTCGTTGACAGTGGTGTTTGAATAATTGACAGAGTCATACAACGACGTAGATGGGCTCAATAAGTCAATAAGTCATGCGGTGTCGTTTGTCATTTATGGATTTGTAAATACGATGTCGTAGCAATTGTCTATGTAAATAAAGAGGGAGCCTTGTACTACAAACATGGCTTAAGTGGAAAAATGAAAAACGTGTGACCGTCTTTCTTTTAGAATTCTTTGTATTTTCTTTTTCTTCTTCTTTTGTGTGTGTTTTTGTATTAGTGTGAATTAGACTGAGCTGTATCATTGGTATCAGAGCATCGCTCCTGACAATGGCTGACGGTACAAGAATACAAGAGATGTGGCGAGAGTTTAGCCAGATGGTTACGAGTTTAGTTTCTGAATCTGAGAAGCGACAATAGGAATTCGTGAAGGAATCAATCAATGTGATTAGGAAACTAATAGGCGGACTGAGCCTTCAGCAAACAGAAGTCATTACGCAATCACAGTTGGCTACGAAAAAAAATGAAGAAGGTAACTTTAGAGGAGCATCAGAAACGCGATCATCTTGGGAGAAGGTGACGCGTCTGGATTTTCTGCGTTTCAACGACGATCATTTTGACAGCTGGATTACCAAAGTTGAATATTACTTCGATGTGGATGATACTCCGCATGAGGATCGAGTAAAGGTAACAGCGTTACATTTGGAGGAGTGCGCCATTCAGTGGCACCAAGGATTTATGAAATCTAGAATTGATAAGGTGATAAATTGGGAGGAGTATGCAACTGCTATGCGTGCTAGGTTTGGAAACTATGTTTATGATGATCCATTGGCTGATCTAAGGAATTTAAGGCAGGTTGGATCCTTACAGCAATATCTGAATGAATTTGACGAGCTTTATCTTAGAGCTAGAATCAGAGAAGATCTAGCACTGAGTTTCTTCTTGTTTGGTCTAGTGGATGCTCTACAAATGCTAGTAAGAATGTTCCGATCGAAGACATTGTCGGAAGCTTATGCGCTAGCCAAGCTACAGGAGATAACGGTGACAGCCATTAAGGATCAACCGAAACCAGTGAGTCGCACGCCTTATGTACCCTCCGCACCTAAGGCTTCTTCCTATCACCATAACATTACTACATATCCGTAGAAACCGTTCACTAATGCTGGATTGCTACCTGCACCTATTCTACCTCGAATAATTAATTCAACTAATTCTATTGTTAATAATAAGGCTAGTCCTAATAGAAATTACAACGAGAAAAGAGCTAAGGGTATCTCTTTTTGGTGTGATGAAAAATACACTCTCGAACATAAATGCAAGCGGAAGCAGGCTTTCATGCTGCAACTGAATGACCTTGTGGAAGAGGATTCTAATGAATTGGATGAACCAGAAGTTGTGGCTGAAGAGCAAGGTCTAATGCAACTCTTACTACAGGCGTTGCAAGGAATCGGTGGCTAAAGAACCATGCGAGTCAGAGGAACATATGGTAAATGGTTGTTATACATTCTTATTGATTCTGGCAGTACACATAATTTTGTGAATGAGTAGTTGGCATGTAAGGTAGGATGTACTATGAGTAAAGTGAATAGAGTAAGAGTAGTAGTTGCTAATGGAGAAGAGTTGAGATGTGCTGTTTTGTGTGAAAGATTGGAATTAAAAATTCAAGACCAAGTGTTTTGGGTCAATGCTTATACATTGCCTTTGAATAGTTATGACATTATTCTGGGAGCTCAATGGCTAGCAAACCTAGGAGATATTGTCTGGAATTTTAAAAAACTCATTATGAGTTTTTGGTTGGGAGATAGGCAATATAATTTACAAGGTGAAAGGGAGGTTATGTTAAGTATGATTAGAAATGGCAGATTGAATAAATTGCTACTGAAGCACCAACAGCTTGCTGTTATGCAATTGATGTGGGTGACGACAGTAGAGGTAAAAGTCAAGTGTATGAGCTACAAGTCAGTAAGGATGAAACAGTCTCTGAGTGGCTAGAGTTGTAATTGTTGTTAGACAAGTATGGATGTGTTTTTGCAGAAGTAAAAGGACTTCCTCTAGAAAGGCTATAGGACCATTGGATTACCCTTAAGAAGGGTTCTTAACCTGTGAATTTAAGGCCTTATCGTTATGGCGGAATGCAGAAGGATATTATAGAGAAAATGGTGAAGGAAATGCTGGACTCAGGGGTTATTCGGGATAACAACAGTCCATATGCAAGCCCTGTGGTTCTTGTGAAGAAAAAAGATGGTTCATGGAGGATGTGTATAGATTATAGGGCTTTAAATCACTCCACTGTGAAAGATAGGTTTCCCATTCCATTGATTGAAGAATTGCTTGATGAATTGAGTGGGGCAGTGGTTTTTTCGAAGGTGGATCTGAGATTTGGTTACTGGCAAATCCATATGCATCCATCTTCTATCGGAAAAACTACCTTCAAAACCCATGAAGGCCACTATGAGTTTTTGGTAATGCCTTTTGGCCTTACCAATGCTCCATCAACCTTTTAGCACATCATGAATCATGTCTTTAGGCCTCACCTTCGCAAATTTATTCTCGTTTTTTTTACGACATTTTGGTATACAGCCGCAACAAAGATGAACACCTACACCATTTGGAGATTATATTGCAGTTGTTGAAAACTAATAATCTTTGTGCCAAACGCAGCAAATGTGTCTTTGGGGCTACTTAAGTAGACTACTTGGGTTATGTAGTCACTACAGAGGGTGTGCATACTGATCCAGCCAAGGTTGAAGCCATTTAGGATTAACCTGTACCTAAGAATTTGAAGCAGCTTCTGGGGTTTCTCGGGCTCTCTGTTTATTATAGACGCTTCATCAAAGATTATAGAACTCTTGCTAAACCCCTCACTGACCTTCTTAAGAAGGATTCATTATCTTGGTCTGAAGAGGCTTAAGTTGTGTTTAAAAAGCTTAAATTATGCCTTAGTAATGCTCCTGTTTTGGCTCTTTAGACATGTCGAAAGAGTTCCTTATTGAGACTGATGCTTCTAATGAAAGAGTGAGAACTGTGCTTATGCAGGATGGCCATCCAATTGCTTATATAAGTAAGATGTTGTCACCAAGGAATCAACTGCTTTCCACCTATGAAAAAGAGATGTTGGCGATTCTTTTTGCAATTAGGAATAGGAACATTATCTTCGGAATCAACATTTTGTAATACGCACCGATCATCAGAGCCTTAAATACTTGCTAGAGCAAAAATTAACGACGCCTACACAACAAGCTTGGGTGGCAAAATTGATACAGTTTGATTATGAAATTAAATACAAGAAAGGCAAGGAGAATATAACAGCTGATACCCTTTCTCGATATTGTGCTGGGGAGTTTCAGAATATTACTTCGGTGTTGGTACCTAATGAACTTATGGCAAAAATTGTAACTGGTTGGCACAATAACCCTTCTTTGAAAACAATTATTAATGCCAAGAAAGTAAATCCTACAGCCTTTAACAAATATGATTGGAGTAATGGCCACTTACGTAGGAAATGAAGACTAGTGGTGGCTAATCAAGTTGATTTATAGTAACAACTCTTGTTGCTGTTCCATGATTCGTCAGTAGGAGAACATTCGGGAGTAGCAGCTACTGTAAAAAAATTAGCTACTGTAGTCTATTGAAAAGGCATGTGGAGAAGTGTACATAACTATATCAAAGGGTGTGCCATTTGCCAACAATTTAAACCAGAAAATGTTGGTTCACCAGGCTTGTTACAGCCTTTACCTATTCCAAAAGGCGTTTTTTAGGATTTGACTATGGATTTTGTGGAAGAACTACTTAAGTCACAAGGCAGATATGTTATCCTGGTGGTCATTGACAGACTCACCAAATATGGCCATTTCATGGGTTTGGCACACCCCTGCTCGGTTCAAATTGTCGCTCAGCTTTTCCTAGACTATGTATATAAATTGCATGGTAATCCCCTTACAATTACAAGTGATCGAGGGTCTATTTTTTTGAGTCGATTCTGGTAAGAGGTCTTCAAGCTACAAGATGTTCATTTGCAGTATTCGACAACATATCATCCGCAGACCGATGGCCAAACTAAGGTGGTCAATCGATGCTTGGAAGGTTACTTGAGATGCATAGCAGGGGACCTTCCCCATACATGGTTCCATTGGTTGTCATTGGCTGAGTTTTGGTATAATACCAGCCACCATTCGACTATTAACATGTCACCCTTCGAAGCTTTATATGGATACCCTGCCCCTCTTCATATCTCTTATTTTCCAAAGGACTCTTCGGTGGCTAAGGTTGATACCATGTTACAACTACGGGAGGCCACCATTAACATTCTTCAAAAGAATTTGTAGAAGGCTCAATATCGTATGAAGGCTCTGGCTGATAAGGGTCAGACTGATAGACAATATAACGTAGGTGATATGGTTTATGTTAAATTACAACCCTATAGGCAGGTGACCATGCATCGTGGCAACCAAAAGCTCCATCCTAAATATTTTGGTCCATTTGCTGTGACTGATATTATTGGACCAGTTGCATATCGCCTCCAGTTTCCTTCCGATTTATTAATCCATAACGTGTTTCATGTATCTCAACTTCGTCCTGCCTATGCTCGTGTGCAGGTGTCTCCTATGTTGCCTCCCTAGTGCCAACAAGGTCTTTGTCTTCCTCATTCAATCCTTGATTGGAAGCTTGTTCATCGGGGTGATGTGGCTGCAATTAAGCTTTTAATTCAGTGGCAAGGAGAACCAAAAGAAACTGCTACATAGGAATTTGTTGATGATCTTCGCCAACGTTTTCCAGGCTTCCTTGAGGGCTCGGAAGCTAAGGAGGGGGGTACTGTTGTAGAGTGAATTGAATGTGGGCATGCAGAAGTTCGTTAGCAGTGGTGTTTGAATAATTGACAGAGTCATACGACGACGTAGATGGGTTCAATAATTCAATAAGTCATGTGGTGTCGTTTGTCGTTTATGGATTTGTAAATACGATGTCGTAGCAATTGTCCATGTAAATAAAGAGGGAGCTCTGTACAACAAACATGGCTTAAGCGGAAAAATGAAAAACGTGTGACTGTCTTTATTCCAGAATTCTCTGTATCTTTTTCTTCTTCTTTTGTGTGTGTTTTTGTATTAGTGTGAATTAGACTGAGCTGTATCAAAACATTTGAGAATTCGTATTTAACTAAATAAACAAATCTCAGGGCATGTAAAATACTTCCTATCAAGTGCATATAACTGAAAAAGAGGTCAAATTCTAGATTGCTGCATCTGTAGATAGAAGGAGAAAGGTTTTTTTGTTAAAATACATTAACAAAGCTTTAGACTATTCTATCCAAAGAACATTAGCCATATTTTATTCTCCATATTACCCTGCTGAAGACATTAATGTCTTCAATTTTCTATTACTGTTGATAAAAGTTGAATGGTAAATTAATCCTATTATTTGTCAAGAATAATCCCATATTATATAAAATTGATAATAGAACCTTGAATGGAAACTAGGAAGTAACTTGATTAACTTTCCTATTGAAAAATAGGAATCTAAATTGAATAAGAAAATTGCAACTAAATCCCCAACAAATTAATAACAATCTACGATTTCATAAATAAAAGGAAAAATTATATTTCTCAACACTCCCTCTTAAGTTAGTGAGTGGATATCTTCCATTCCAATCTTGCTCGTTAACTTATGACAAACTATACTAGACAATCTTTTTGTGAAAATATTTATAACTTGATCACATTTACTTACAAACGGAACACATTTTAGGCCACATCCAATTTCTTAAGTATAAAATGTCTATCAACATTAATATGCTTTGTTCTGTTGTGTTGTATAGGATTATGAGCATTGTTAATAGTTGACTTATTGTCACAATAACGTCTCATTAGACCCTTCCATTTATCTACAAATCACTCAAGATTATTTAAAACCATAATAACACATAGATTCTTAATGTCGTTGATCTAAACTTAACTTTTGCACTTGATCGAGTCATAATATTTTGCTTTTTACTCCTTGTTAGAGATTTTCTCCCAAAAAAGTACAATACACAAAGGTTGATAACCTATCGATAATGATTCCAGCATAGTTAGCATTAAGATGGACTTCAAGTGGCAATTCCTCTATTTTCTTAAATAAAATTCATCTGCTTGGTGATCTTTTTGGATACTGTAAAATTTGGTTAACTATCTTAAGATGTGGTTCCTTAGAATTATGCATGAATTGACATACAACACTCATAACTTATATATGGTCTAGTATGTGATAAATAAATAAATTTTCCAATAAGTATTTGGTAGAAGCTTTTATCTATTGTAGAATCATTTGGAGCATCTCCAAGTCAAAGATTAGGCTCTATAAGTGTATCAATTGCCTTACTTCCAAGCTTCCCTGTTTTGGTCAACAGATCTAAAACATATTTCTGTTGGGATATAAAAGTTCCCTGCCAAGAATGTGTAATTTCAATCCCCAAAAAATTACTTCAATATCTCTAATTCCTTTATTTCAAAAAACACTTTTTCAAGTCTTTTGTTCCATGTACACCATCCCATGCTACTATAATATTATCCACATAGACCACTAATGTTGTTACTCCCTTTAAAGTCGAGTGTTTCACAAGCAAGGTATAATTACCTTGATTCTATCTATATCTCATACCAAATATGACTTTGGTAAATCTCTCAAACTAAACTCTAGGAGATTGCTTCAACCCATACAAGATGTTTCTTAACCTGCACATTACATTGTTGCTTGTTTTTGACATGGAGGTACTTCCATGTAAATTTCTCCTCTACATCACCATGCAAAAATGTATTTTTCACATCAAATTGTTTTAATAACTAAAGACAATAGCACTCATACAATATTCATCTTAGCCACTGAAGTAAATGTTTCAAGATAATTTACTCCATGTGTCTAAGTATACCCCTTTGTCATTAGTTTATCTTGTATTGTTTTAGTGAGTCATTTGACTTATACTTCACGGTAAACACTTGTTTGCACCCTACAGGTTTTTTTCTACTTGACAATTTCTTTAACTCCTATGTCATATTTTTCTCTAGACATCTCCACCTTTATAGCAATTTTCCAATTTTTGTCACCTAATGTCTTGGATAAAGTCTTGGTTTTGGGAATTGTGTTTAGGTTGGTAAGGAGAGCTTTGTGGTTCATGAAAATTAGATAAGGATCAAGTGTAAAGGATGTTTGGTACCTGATATAATACATATTCTAATGGAAACAGAAACATCTAAATCATTTGAATCGAGAATTTCAATTTCATCATATCTGAGAGCAGTGTTTACCTCAACAATTTTAGAATTAGAACTAGATTCATGCAATTGAACCTATCTAGATCGAGTAGTTGACATCTTTCTCCTTGAACACATTTGTAGTGGATGAGTCATATGATTGTTTTTCTCTCATCAACTCTTGTGACTCGATGCAAGAAGTTGACTTTAAGGAAGTTGGAACATTAAGAGACTTAAACTCAGGTAAAACAAGAGATTTAGACTCAGGTAGAATAAGTGTATGAGATACAATGAAAGTAAAAATTGAAATTGAAGAGACTGAAATCAAAGACTTTGGAAATTTAAGCAAAAAACATGAATTGTCATTCTCTTCCAAGGGTAATATGAATCCCGAAAATGACTAAAAAAAAGGTTTATTCTCAATAAATGTGACATTAATAGAAACATAAAATTTCGTTGTTTAAGGGTGATAACACTTATAACCTTTTTGAGTGGAAAAGTAAACAACAAATATGCATCTAAGGGTTCATTGGTCAAGTTTGCCCTTAGTTTGAGAATAACAATATACAAAGGACACATAACCAAATATTTTAGGGACCAAACCATTGGAGGCCCTAATGGTAGGAAATTTTTTTTTGGAGTTATACCAGACTTTGAGAATTAAGGCTTTTCAAGGGTAATATGTTTATAAGATGGATGGCCAATGACAAACCTAGAAATAAAATTGAGAGGGGTCAAGATTGAATAAAATTAAAATATAAGAGAGTTGATGAAGAGATAATAAAATTTAAAATGGGTCATATAAAATTTTAAAAGTTATATTTGAAAACTTTTCAAAGTCAAGAGAGGTCAACTAAAAATTAAGGGGGATCAAGTAAAAATTTAAGGGATCTGTTTCAAAATTTTTTAAAGTCAAGAGGTCAATTGACCCCTCTTGACCCTAGATAGGTCTACCTTTGTTGCCAAACTACTGCCCCCCAATATTGCTTTGAAACATTATTATGTAATAAAAGTGTTCTTGTAATAGCTAGATGATGTTCATTTTCCTTTTTTGTAACCTCATTTTGTTGTGGTCTATATACACATGACGACCTATGAATTATACCATTTTCTAGAATATAAAGAGCTAAAGATTGATTGAACTAATTCTTTGTATTATCTTTATGAAACTTTTTAATTACAACATTAAATTGTAAAAGACTAGAAAAATTGAGTTTACTTCAGATTTGTGTTTCAAAAGAAATAACCATGTTACAAAATACAATTGTCAATAAAGGAAACAAACCATCAGACCCCAAAAATATTAAGAATGGTGGAAGGTTCTCAAATGTCATCATGAATAATTGTATAATGATAAAGACTTCTTTTATTACTAATTGAGAATTGAACTCATTTATGTTTTGCAAGTTCACAAACATCACAATAAATATTGTTAACAACTAATCCTTTGAACAATAAAAGAAACAATATTGTGAGAATGCTAAAGGAGGAATAACCAAGACGAAGGTGGTGAAGCCATATTTTGTTTTTTATTGGATTTGGATGACTCAACATGAAATGATAAAGGTGAAGCAATAGTTGGATTAACTTATACAATAGTTTTTTTAAGGTATTAAAACCTATCTCTCTAGCATGTCTAATCATCCTCCTCATGTCTTTTTCCTGAAAATCACAATGAGATGGATGAAAAATAACATTGCAATTTGAAAACCATGGTTCTAACAAGAAGGAAATGAATTCTAGGATGAAGAAGGTAGAGTTTAACATTGAGATGATCAAAAATTTCCTATGGGAGTTGAATGAGTCGATGCTTGCTCGGGACAGAGGTGACAAGGGAAAAACGTCGATAAACCAGGATCTATCCCCTTATTACCCTCCTCCACTAAGGTAACCCTTAACACCCTCATTGATGCGAACAGAGGAAGTAGGCAAAAAAAAAAAAAAAAAGACCATTAGTAGCCAAAAAAAAGAGGAAAAGTTTGTCAGTGGAAACCGATAGACACTACAACACTATCGACTAGATCTACCATTGCTTAACAGTGAAGAGACTCTTGATTAGATGTCCAAAGTCAAATACTATTTCCAAGCAAATAGATTATCTGAGTGAGAGAGATCAATGACAGTTGGAGTATATATGGAGGGGATGCCCTGCACTGGCTATAGTGGGAGAAATAACCACTTTTTTCTAAGTGAGAGGAATTTAAAAATGAGGTGTTGGAACAATTTTCACCATCGAATGAATAGACAGCATAAGAAGAGTTATTCGCTTATAATAGAAGGGTACCATCCAAGAATTCTATAGCCAGTTTGAGCTGTTTTCTCTAGCAGTTGATGGGTTATTGGAAAAGATACTAAAGTTGATTTTTATGAATGGTTTATTAGAAGAAATTAGGATGAAGGTCAAGTTATTCCATTTACATACATTGATGGAGACTGTTAGACCTCTAGGTGTTTTGATTATGCAAGAACTAAGTTTAATATTGATATTTAATAATTACTGTGCGTAACAAAGTTCATGACATAAAGTTTCAATAACCAAAAGATAAGCAAAATGCAAATGTATAATTTTTTAGGTCAGGGATGTACGTCCTCAGTAAGACGCCAGTCTTCTTGCTAGTCTCATGCCCATCATCATAAATTTGGAGTTCTAAAAAATGTTTTCTAAATTGCCAAAGACACTCGTTCCTTTTACAAAAATGCCTGTCTCCTACTAGATGACAACCATAGAATGCCCATTCCCTCTCTAATGCATTATCAAGCATAATTGGGACGATCAACAGAGTCAGCATATTAAGACTCATCCCTATGTCTGTCCCTTGCCTGTCCTCACATGATTGATGGTCTCTGGAATTTGAAGTAGCGAGACAAGTGCCCGTCCCTTAAAAAAGGATATTTGTCCCTATAGTGGCGTGTTTTAAGAATTCGACCATTGGACAATTATTTTAAAGTCGACAAAACAGGGATGTGTAAGAAGACGCCTATCCTTTTGTGTTTATCAAAGTAAAAACATTTTTTCACAAGTCAACAACTAGTAAAATTAATCCAACGGATCTTTCAAGTCTCAAGGTTATATAAACAAGTTATATTGAAGTCAAAAGTGCTAGAAAACATATTTAAAGCTTTCAAGAATTCTTATCTCAATCTCTCTCTAGAAACCAAATCTTATATTTTTCAAGAGAAACATTTGTACACATCAATAAAATCAGCTTATTAAAGGCATACTCTACTTGTAAATTTTTTTTCAAATTACACTTAGGCGAAAACCCGTATCACTACTGTAAAATAGCAAAATTTTAAGTCAACTAGTGTAATATGAAAGTGATTTGAGTGAAAACTTCAAGTCAGTTGCTTGAAGAAATGAATGTAGGAGGCTTAGGATGTAAAGCTCCAAACCACTCTAAAATTCTTGAGCATTTTCTAAACTTCTATCTTTCACTTTATACTTTGATTGTTTATTTATTTTTGTTTGTGGAATTTTGAGTGAAAATCAAATTTGATAAATTTTGTGTTTAATTTTTTAATAATTCTGTTCACCCTCCTCTAAGATTAATTTGCCATTAGGGGTTTTTCAATTGGTATCAACTCTTGGACTCTCAGTTTATAATTTCTAATGATTTTTAGAGTTTTAAGGTCTTTCGATAATAGCAAGCACCTCTACATTGGTTTTTAGTAAAAGATAATGCACTACTAGACCACTCTTGTTTGTAGAGTAAATTACACCAAATGGAAGATAAGAACGAGATTACATATTAGATCAATAGACTATAAGTTATAAAAAATTATAGAACATGTTGACTTTGTACCTAGGAATCCCACAACAAATGAACCTAAAGATAAAATGAAATTTAATGATGATTAGAAAATGTTAAGTTTCAATGCTAAAGCCATAAATATATTATTTTGTACATTAGACTCAACTGATTTAATAAAGTCTCTGCTTGTGAAACAACAAAAAAAGTTTGGACTATTTTCCAAAGAACACATGAAGGAATGAACCAACTTAAAGAGTCAAAAAATTAAACTTTTCTTTTATGAATACGAGTTGGTTGACATGAAGATCGGATAGAGCATAACAGACATGTACAAAAGATTTTCGAACTTAGTAAATGACTTGAAAGGCTTTGGAAAAAGATTCAAAACCATAGAACTAGTTAAAAAGGTGTTAAGGTCACTACCAGAAGAATGGACTATGAAGGTAATGACAATTGTAGAATCCAAAGATCTTACTAAAATGCAAATAGATGAGCTTATAGGAAGTCTCTTGACTTATGAAATGAAGACAAAACCAAAAGAAAAGGAAGTTAAACCAAAACGGGACATTGCCTTAAAGTCAATTGAGAAAAGTAAGGAGGATGAAGAATCTTCAATGGATGATAAAGATGTGAGCCTTCTAGCTCAAATTTAGAAATTTTTTTTCCAAGTACAAAAAGAATAAAGGAAAGAGTTTCAATCGATCAAAAGGAGAATGAGATCATATGTTATGAATACAAGAAACCAAGACACATTAGACAAGAATGTCTTCTTCTTAAGAAGAAGAGAAGAGAGAAAAAGTAGAAGAAATTTAAAAGAAAAGTTCTTTCCATCACTTGGAATGGGAACGATGACTTAAGTAATGAAAGCGAGCAAGAGGAAGAAAGAACTAATTTTTGCTTCATGGCCAAAAGCGATTTAGAGGAAGAGGTAGATGATTCTAACTCTTATTCATTTGATGAATTATATGAAACATTTGAATCATTGCTAGTGGAATACAAATGCATTAGTTCAATAAATAAATCTTTAAAGAAAAACTTTGCATGCATAAAAGATGAGTTAGAAAATAACAAAAAAGAGCATGATAAGACTAAAAAGGAACTAAAACTAACTTTGCATGGGAAAGAATCCTTGACTAAAGCATTGGATAACATGAAAAAATGAAAACATTGAATTAAAGAAAAGACTTGGTAGTTTAAATGAGTTATTTGAAAAATTCAAAGTTGGCACTAAGAGTTGGATGAGAGGCTTGTATCTCAAAAAAGTGATCTTAATAAGGAAAGATTAGGTTATAATAGATGTAACCCTTTTTTCAAACACATATAGACCTTTAAAGAAACCTTATGCATTACATATGAAATGCAAGTTTTCTGCTTTTGTTGGTTACACCATTAGGGAATGTCTAATTAGGAATGACAAACCTTTCAACATCAAGAAAGTTTGGATTCCCAAAGGGACTCTCAAAGTTAATCCAATTGGATCCAAAACTATTTGGGTACCAAAGAAAGCTTAAAATTTGTTTTTGTGTAGGTATGCCTTGAAGATAAAAGCAAAAAGTCAAATAAATGGTACTTGGATAGTGGATGTTCAAGGCATATGACCGGAAACAAAAACTGTTTCACCTCTTTGAAAGCTAAAATGGTGGAAAGGTCAACTTCAGTGACAACTCCAAAGGGAAGGTAATCAATATCGAAATCATAGGTAACTTTTCCATCTCAATTAATGATGTTTTTTTTGTTAATGGTCTTAAACATAATTTATTTAACATAAGTCAATTATGTGACAATGGTTTCAAAGTTTACTTTCATTCCTTGTGCTGTGAAATTGTTGACACTTGCACTCTGTTAGTCTTGGGTTTATATTCCATGCAAAAGGAAAGCCCAAATGAATAGCAAAAAAGGAGACAATAAAAGGAGTACACCTGACAATTTGAAACTAAAACAGGTAGCAAGTTTCCAAGAACAAATGTACCCAATCACAGTGAAGCAAAAAGAGACTTCTGTGAAAGGGTTGGTCGATGAGAGCAACAAAAAAGGAAAAATACAGACTAAAGAGTAATAAAAGAATTCAGAAGGGAGTGGCGTTGGGTAAAAGGGAGAAGAAAGCCTTTCAAAGTGCCTAAGAGACTGCCACAGTGTTATTTTGATGTATTACAACTTTATTGTATTCTTTTTGGGAAGTATTGTGCTATTGTAGTGATTAAAACTCTTGTAATTATCTCTTTATTGATACAAACATTTATAACTATAACTTTTGGATGATATTAATGGAAAATGAGCCCTTTGTCATTGTGTGTTAGTTATGATCTTATGAATCAGGCTTGAAAATGTTAAAATGAATCGAAGAGAAAGGAAATGATAACATGTAATAGAATATTCCATACAAAAGCAGACTTTTTATTGTAAGGAATCCAATTACATTGATTTAGAGATTACATTATTCATTTTGGAAACTCCAATACTTGGGGGAACTACTGTCGAAATCTACTTAGGTACCTAACACTTGGTATAAAAGCATAATGACTAGGATGGAGGCCAAAGTAGAAGGGTTGGAAAGGGAAATAGAGGCAGTAAAGAACAAGCTGGATGAATTTGATGGAAGGTCGGAAAAAATGAGCCTTAATATGATGAACTCAAACATATGATTAAAAGGAGTGGAAACTAGAATGGAAACATTGAAAACATATCTGCAAGAAGTGAGAGAACTTTTGGTTGCCAAAGAAATAAGACCTTCCAACAAAGGAAAGGCTCTGATGGAGCTATTTCTTTCGCCAAAACATTATTCACCAGTAAGGGCAATAACACCACCACCACCCAATGTCTACAAAAAACCAAGAAACGCTGGTTGGGAAAGGAACCTAGAGACGAAGTTGTTGATAACCTCAAAGGAAGGCAACAAGAGTGGGTTCACCGAAGATTGGAGTTGTTGGTGTTTATAAGGGAAGATCCCATAGGATGAATCTTTCGAGCAAAGCAATACTTCTCTGTCAACTAGTAAACGATCAAGAAAAACTAGCTATTATTGGAGTTTGTATGGACGGGAAAACACTAAGGTGGTTTTAATGGAATGACACACATTAGCTTTTCACCTATTAGAATGAATTAAAAATGAAGATTCTTCTTTGATTTTGACTATTGTAGGAAGGTTCCCTATACGAGGACTTAATGGCCTTACGACAGATAGGCTCTATTGAAGAATACCAGAGTGAATTTAAACTAATATCGATGCCATTAGCTGAGGCCCGGAAGAAGTTCTCATGTTAGCCTTTATGAATGGCTTAAGAAGTAAAGTGGAGGTCAAGCTATTCCGCCCATTGACTATCAAGAAAGCCATGGTTAGAGCTCAATAAGTGGAAGAGAAGAATTGATTGATTGATGCCAAACCTAGGTCACATTATAACCACCCAAACTCGAGAAATCTGAACCCATTTCTAACTTGCCAAACTCAAGCCACTTCCCTACTTAGGTTAACTATTCATAAGTCCATTTCTTTAGCCCGATCCAATAGTCCATATGGAGACATTCTGAGGGTGATGAGATTACAGAAATCAAAGGAAAATTGGAGGAGTTGTTAAAAGAATATCACGACCTATTTAGGAAGCTGACATAACTTCCTCCTAATTGTGACTAAGACCATGTTGTTTGCTTAATACCAGCATCGCAACCCCCTAATTTATTGCTCTACTGCTACCCTCATTTTCAAAAAAATGAAATAGAAAAGATAGTTAATGAGATGATGACTGCTGGAATTATACATCCTAGTATCAGTCTGTTTGCAAGCTTGATATTGCTAGTAAGGAAAAAAGATGGGGGATAAAGATTTTGTATGGATTACCATGCCTTGAATTGAATTACAATACCAGATAAAATTTCTATTTCGACTATAGATGAGTTGTTCGATGAGTTGTTAGGTATTGTGATATTCAGTAAATTCAATCTCAAGTCTAGGTACTATCAAATCAAAGTAAAGGCAGAAGATGTGAGAAAACAACTTTCCGAACGCATAATGACCACTATGAATTTTTAGTGATGTCGTTTGGACTCTCTAACGCACTTGTGACTTTTCAAGGATTGATGAATGAAATTTTTAGACCATACTTGAGGCGATTTATTCTTGTTTTCTTTGATGACATTTTGGTTTACATTAAACAACTTAACAAACATTTGCAACATCTTCGAGTGGTTCTAGAGCTGCTGAAAAACCATTAGCTAGTAGTAAACATTAAAAAGTGTAATTTCAAATAGAAATAGTTAGAGCACTTAAACCATATAATATCCATTGAAAGGGTCAAAGTAGATTTGAAAAAGGTATATGTGATGAAAGAATTGCCACTACCAAAGGAATTGAGGGGTTTTATAGGACTTACGAGTTATTATCACTGGTTCGTGAAGGGTTACAGGAAGATAACATAATTGTTTATGTGACTTGTCAAGAAAAATTCATTCTTATAGGATGATGAGACTACTGAAGCATTTAAAAAACTGAAGGAAGCAATGATGACCATGCCTATTCTTACCATGCCTGATTTCTCTCTAGATTTTGTGATTGAAACAGAAGCTTTGGGCATAGGATTAGGGGCCATTTTGATGCAAGAAGGGAAGCCAATTGCCTACATGAGTAAATCATTTTTAGCAAGTACTTAGAGTAAATCTATGTATGAATGTGAATTAATAGAGATTGTAATGACTTTTTAGAAGTGGAGGTATTATTTGCTCGATAGACATTTTGTAGTTCGAACAAATAAGCAAAACTTACAGTTTTTTACTGATCAAAAGGTTATTGGAGTTGACCAACAAAAGTGTATCTAAAAAATGATGGGATTCAATTTTGAGATCTAATATAAACCAGGGTGCAAAATTAAGGCTATGGATACATTATCAAGGCACCCAAATTTTAAAAGGGAGATTTGGGCCATGTCTGTTGTACAAGTCATGAGACTTGATGCAATTGACCAGGAAGTTTCTAAAGATGCTAAGCTACAGAGAGTGATACAAGACTTACTCTATCATCCTAATTCACATTCTAGATATGAGTTAAAAAAGGGAAGACTATTCTATAAAGGTAAGCTAGTTCTTTCAAAAATCTTTATTTTTATCCCAAAATTTCTTGCAGAATTCCATGCGACCCTATTTGAAGGCCATTCTATTTTTTTTTTGAATATATAAGAGAGTCTCGACTGTGTTTTTTTTAGAAGGAATGAAGTTTGATGTTCGAAAGTATATGGTTGAATGTGAAATTTGTGAGTGAATGAAATATGAAAACATATCCCCAGTTGGTCTTCTGCAACCATTTCTAATGCCCTCTGTTGTGTGGGAAGACGTCTCTATGGATTTCATTTTGAGCCTTCTAAAAGCTACCAATGTGGACACTATTATGGTTGTAGTTGATCAACTAACAAAATATTGTCATTTCGTAGCTCTATGACACCCCTTCACAGCTAAAGAAGTAACCTAAAAGTTTGTCAGTGAGGTGGTAAAGCTATATGGCTTTTTGTGTTCCATTGTTTCAGATTGTGATAGACTCTTTCTAAGTCAATTCTAGAGTGAATTATTTAGGGTAGTATGAACCATCTTGAAGTTTAGTTTGACTTATTATCCTCAATTTGATAGTCAAATAAAGGTAGTAAATTGTAGTTTGGAAACTTACTTACGTTGTTTTTGTTTCAAGCAGTGTAGACAGTGGCCCAAGTAGTTACCTTAGGCTGAATATTGGTTTAACTCGATGTACAATGGGTCCATCGGGATGACACCATTCAAAGCTCTCTATGGGAAAGATCTGCCAACCTTGTTTCAATGGGTGAAAGAGGAATCAAAGGTTGAGGAAGTCAACGTCATGATAAAGGAGATGAACATTATTCTTGACAAGTTAAAAGATAATTTATGTAAGGCTTAAAAAAAGATGAAAAAGTTTACAGATCGGAAAATGAGAGATATGCAATATAATGTAAGAGATTGAGTGTTTTTAAAAATGTAATCAGATCGTTTTTTATCGCTTCCTAGACGTTTGAATGAAAAACTTAGTCCTCGTTTCTACGAACCTTTTGAAATATTAGAAAAAGTGGAGACAACAGCCTATCGTGTTTTACTTCCTTCCACAGCCAAAATACACTGTGTTTCATGTATCGTAACTTAAAAAACAAGTTGGACCCACTGTAGTCAGTCAAACGCTGCCAAAATATATGACTAAAAATGGAGAACTCGAGTTATATCCCTTGGAAATGTTGGGGCATCACTACTCTAGTCAAGGAGAGCTAGAACTTTTTGCCAAATAGGAGAACCTGTCTGATCATAACAATTCTTAGAAGCTTTTCTCAACTTTCAAACAAACCTTTCCTTATTTCTTGCTTGAGGACAAGGTGCCTCTCGATGAAAGAGGTAATATTAAGTCTCGGGTTTATATTCCACACAAAAAGAAAGCCCAAATGAATAATAAAAAAAAAGACAACAAAATAAGTACACCAACAATTTGAAAGTAAAACAGGTAGTAAGTTTAAAAGAATCAGTGCAGCCAATCATAGTGAAGTAACATAAGAATTTTGTTAGAGGGTTGGTAGATGGAAGCAACAAAAAGGGGAAAATATAGACTAAAGAGTTAGAAGAGAATTCCTAAAGGAGTGGCATTGGGTAGAAGGGAGAATGAGGCCTTTCGAAGTGCCTGAGAGACTGTCACAATGTTATTTTGATGTATTGCAGCTTTATTGTTTTCTTTTTAGGAAGTATTATGCTGTTGTAGTGATTAAAACTCTTGTAATTATCTCTTTATTGATACAAACATATATACCTATAACTTTTCGATGATATTAATGGAAAATGAGTCCTTTGTCATTGTGTCTTAGTTATGATTTTATGAATTAGGCTTGAAAATGTTAGAATGAGTTGAGGAGAAAGGAAATGATAACATGTAATAGAATATTCCATACAAAAGTAGACTTTTTTTTTTTACAAGGAATCCAATTACATTGATTTAGGGATTATATTGTTCATTCTTGAAACTCCAATACTTGGGGAAATTCCTACCGAAATCTACTCGGTACCTAACACATTCATGCCATTACATTCATAGGTCATAGATATTCAAACATGTGCATTATAGATTTGCATGATATTTCATCTAGAGATTTATGCCTTATGTCAACTAAGGAAGAAGACATGTGGTTATGATATAGAAAGTTAGGTCATGCAAGCATTGATGTGATGGAAAAACTTTTAAAAATGAACTTGGTCAAAGGTTTACCAAAATTAGCTTTAAAAAAAGACCAAATTTGTGATGCATGTGCTTTGGGAAAGCAAACAAAAACTTGTTTTTAAAGCAAAAATTGCATTTCAACTTCTAAGTCTTTACAACTTTACATATGGACTTGTATGGACTATCTAGGACTACAAGTTTAGGTAGAAAACATTATTGTTTTGTGATAGTTGATGACTTTTCAAGATTTAAATGGGTTTTATTTCTTGCACACAAAAATGATGCTTTCAAAACATATGTTCCATTCGTTAAGAAATTCCAAAACCAAGTAAGTTATGCAATTACTTGCATTAAAAGTGATAATGGAAAATAATTTAAAAATTTGGCTTTTGAAGCATATTATGATGAACATGACATTGAGTATAACTTTTTAGCATCTAGGACTCTTTAACAAAATGGGTTTCTTGAGAGGAGAAATAAAACATTGGTAAAAATATCCAGGACTATGTTGTGTGAGTATGATTTACCAAAATCTTTTTGGGATAAAGTTATCAATACCGCATGTTACATTATCAAAGGAAAAAAAAAAAAACCTAATATTGCATCTTTCCACCCTTTGATTGCAAGTGCTTTGTGTTAAACAACGGAAATTATAACCTAGGAAAATTCGATGTCAAATCGGATGAAACAATTCTTCTAGGCTATTCATTAACCTTCAAAGCGTATCGAATCTTCAACAAAAGGACACTCGTTGTTGAAAAATTTATACATGTTATTTTTTATGAATATTCTTTTAAGTGTGTTAATAGGAACAATAAAGATGAGGTGGTGGAGTTCATGGAAGATTTGCAAATCAAAGAAGCTTCTAAACCTAAGGAGGAAGAAAACTAACTTGAGGTAGTATCATATGAAAACAATCTCATGTAACCTCAAGAAGTTCAAAAGGAATCTGTGTTTCTAAGAGTGAAGAATGAGGTTAAGAAAGGAAAAATGATTGGAGACCCATCTCAAGGTGTAAGAACAAAGGCTTCTATACAAAATACATGTGAATTTGTGGTATTTTTGTCATAAATAGAGCCAAAAAGAGTAGATGAGATATTGTAAGATGTGAGTTGGGTGTTAACCATATAAGAGGAATTAAACCAATTCGAGAGGAACTGAGTATGGGAACTAGTTCTAAGGCCAATAAATTATCCCACCATTGGCACAAAATAGGTATATCGAAACGAGGTGGATGAGTTTGGAGTTGTCATTTGAAACAAGACAAGACTAGTCGTCTAAAGGTATTCTCAAGAGGAAGGTATCGATTTCAATGAAACTAATACACTTGTAGCTAGATTAGAAACAATTAGGATGTTGCTTACATGTGCATGTTATTTTGATTTCAAATTTTTCAAATGGATGTTAAAGGACATTTTTAAATGGTTTCATTCAAGATGAGGTATATGTTAAACAACTTCTTGGTTTTGAAAATCATGAATTTCCAAATCATGTTTTAAAACTAAGAAAAACTTTATATGGTTTAAAACAAACTCTTAGAGCTTGGCATAAAATATTAAGTTTTTTCATAATTAAAAATGGTTTTTTAAAAGGAAAGGTAGATACCACTTTATTTATAAAAAGACAAATGCAAGACATCTTAATTATTCAAATTTATGTTAAAAGCATGATAGGAGCATTATTGTATTTAATTGTTTCCAGACTAGATATCATGTTTAATGTATACATGTGCATGTTTTCAAGTGAATCCTAAGGAAGCAAATCTAAATGTCGTAAAACAAATCTTGGGATACCTTAAGGGAACCCAAAATATTGGTTTATGGTACCCTAAGGGATCCTTATTTAAATTACGAGTATTTTCGGATATCTATTTCAGAAGATGTCAAATAGATAGGAAAAACACAAGTGGTACTTGTCAATTTTTAGGAAATATGCTTGTTTCATGGTTTTCAAAGAAACAAAATTCAATGACAATATCTACTATGGAAGTTGAATATGTTTTTGCGGCTAGTTGTTGTGCATAACTTTTATGGATGAGACAATAACTTTTAGATTTTTGTAACATCCCTCCTTAGAAGTACTACCCACCGAAGGAGAAATGTTACGAATTAATATTCAGAGTGTCTATTTTTTTTCTTTTTAAAATACTTTAAAATAAACGCATCATTAAAAGTGTTTAGGAAGTATTCTAAGAAAACTGAAAATCTGGAAGCGAACAAAAGATGTATATACTCATATGAAAACTTATTTAAAAGCATCTGAAAACAGAAAGTAATCATATGTAACTGTACCATAATCTCAAAAAGTCAAAAGTCGACAAGAACATGCCACTGTATGCATGTAATATAAACTAGAGATAACCTACTCCAGCTGGATCTACCTACGCTGACTTGACCTTGCCTCGCAGCTACCTCGATCACCAGTACCTGCAATCAGGAAAGAAAAGCAAGTGAGTGATAAGAACATTCAGTAAGGGGAAAGAATCAAGTAAACTATCTCTTTTCCTGTTCTAACTCACTTTCGGAACTCAACCTTACATCCTAACCTCTATAAGAGATTGAGGGCGTAATCTAGTTCATTCTTTACTATTTGGGTCATACTTTGTCCTATTTGGTGTCTATTTGATACTTTCTGGAAGCTAACTATAGGGATTTGACACTTTTTTAAGCTCGAGCTCTATTCTTTTCTCTCACTATACCATTTCTGAATCTGAATCAAACTCTACTACGACTATGCTCTACTGTGAGTAGACCCTACTGTGGGTCTATGTCTTACTACGAATGTGTCTTACTATGGACGTACCCTACTATGGGCGGTGTAGTGTAAAGTGCCCCCTCATAGTTTATAGCATGCATGCGTGTCTTATATCTTACTAATCTTGCTTCTATCTAAATCTATTCATAATTCACTAGACCATATTCTTGGGACGACCTCTGAATCGTGAGCCCCAAATTTTTTTTCTTGTTTTTCTTTCTTTTCCTTTCCAAAATTGTGAAATACTGTTTATAGCCCTGTTTATTTGACAGGACAACCTTCTGTTTCATACAATTTCATAGTCCAAACGGTTTCTAATTCATACAAGCTATATATCATTGAAAGGAGGATTCAAAGAGCTTTCCAACAAGCTATAATAACACTCATAATTCATTAGATAAGGTAGTCAAAACATAAGATGAAATCAGTGACAAAAAAAGGACTCCTCTGTTTATTTGGTAAAGCAGAACTTGTGGTTCATATAATCTTTAACAATCTAAATGATCCCCAATTTATACAAGTTATATATCATTGAAAAGATAATTCAGAGAGCTTTCCAACAAGCTATAATAGAACTCATAATTCATCACGTAAGGCAACAAAAATGAGGGATGAAATCAGTGGCAAAACTATAAATGTTATGAAACTTTCTGCCATGAAAAAAATCCCACACATAGACATCTCAAATGGCAAAACCACATTTCTCAACTTCAAAATCATCATTTATAACATATATCCAAGGAACCAAAAGCCTAAAACATGCAACATATCAAGGATAATACCCCTTACCTTATTTCAAGCCAATCTTTGCTAAATTGGCTCCCTCCTTTTTGTCTTCCTTCTTTGAGCACCAAACTCACCTTTAATCAACATCAAACACACTAACATATTCATATAACATGCATCCAATACATATATATACATAGGTAAAAGGGAAAGGAAGAGATATTTTGGTTACCAAAGCTCCCAAAGTGCTTCCTCTTATTTTCCTTCTTTATTTATCTTCCAAAAGCCTTCCAAATCATCAACTTTTCTTCAAATTTCCAGCAAAAGCAAGAGGAAAGCTGCCTCCTTATGGAAGAGACGGGAGAGTGATGGAAAAAAGGGTATGAGTTGCCCTTTTTGACTTTCTCTCCATTTATATGTAATCTTTATCCCTTTTCTCTTCATCTTTTTTTTTCTTTATCTTTTTGTATTTATATACATATATATATTTATATAAACACACCCATACATAACATATATATATATATATATATATATATATTTAAAAAAAATGGGAAGTATCTCAAAACAGGGTTAAAAGACGTAAATACCCTTGAAACGTATCTAAGGGTATTACAATTTTGGTTTCAAAATGAAAAACATTCCTATATTTTGTGATAATACAAATGTCATTCAACTTTCAAAAAATCCTATTTTGCACTTTAGGACAATGTATATAAATATTAGACATCATTTCTTGTGTGAACATGTTAGCAAGAGTGATATTCAAACTGAATTTATTGATACCAATCATCAACTTATTGATATTTTCACTAAACCTCTTGATAAGGAAAGATTTTACTATATTCAAAGAGAGTTTGATATGATTAATGCAAGTCAAGTAAGTGTATAGACTTTGATATGAAAATGACATTTGTAATAATACACTTACTTATCTCTATTATAGTTGTTTGTTATGACAAAGCTTTTGTGTATAGTTGTTTGATATGATGATTTTTTTGTCTTTTTGTGCTTTTATGATTTTATACTTGGTCAATACTTGTATATGCTCAACACGTTAATTATAACGTATTTGGATGGTTTTGATGAATATTGACATGTTTTTGAAATTGTATATGTATACATATGCTCATGGCTTGATTAAATGAACATTGATATAGATTTGTGTGACATTGCATATTTATGATATTTAGTTGCATGTCACATATCATTTTGATAATTTAGAATGTGTTGGCATGCTTGTATGTGGTTGTGAATGTTTGGGTTGCAATATGTATTTATAATATATATGTTACACTATCCATTTTCATTAATATCCTAGTTTTGGTGAATCAAACACATGTTCAAAGTCATTTGAACAGTAAAACACATTGAAAATATGCTTAAAATGAACAAAATATCCAAGAATCATTTCTTATGGTGTTTTGATTCAAATTTCACATGTATTGCCTAAACATTTTCTACAAAAAACTAGATTTCAAGCATGAGATACCTTTCCCAAAATGTATAACGACCGTCCCTTAAGTTGTTTTATTTTTTTAAGGGAAAAAGATGTTCATCCCATTCTTACTATGACAACCGTCCTATAAGTCATTTTATTTTTTCAAAAAAGGGGGAAGGACGCTCGTCTCAATCTTCTTGTGATAGACGTCCCATCGATCATGCTTTCAAAATACAAAAAGGGAAGGATGCTTGTCTCACTTATTAGGCAGCCATCTCTTGGGTTTATAAAACAGAAAACCTTATTTTCTCACTCATTTTCTCCAATCGTCACACACAAGGATCTCTGTCCCCTCGATTTCTTGTCGCCTGAACATTGTTTTTCACCTACCATCATCACACAACCATGTTTCATTTTGCATCACCATTGATAACCTTACCATTTGCATCTTTTTTCGTGACAAACTGCCACAATTCATTGTTGCGTCGTGAGTCATCCATCGTTTAACTTATCGATTCTGGTGACGCCTTGTATGAACATTGTAATACCCTCAGGTACATTTTAGGGGTATTTACGTCTTTTAACCCTATTTTGAGCTACTTCCCATTTTTTTAAATATATATATATATATATATATATATATATATATATATATATATATATATATATATATATATATATATATATATATATATATATATATATGTTATGTATGGGTGTGTTTATATAAATATATAATGTATATAAATACAAAAAGAAAAAGAAAAAGAAAAAAGAAAAAGAGATAAAGAGAAAAGAGATAAAGATCACATATATATGGAGAGAAAGTCAAAAAAGGCAACTCATACCCTTTTTTCCATCATTCTCCCATCTCTTCCATAGGAGGCAGCTTTCCTCTTGCTTTTGCTGGAAATTTGAAGAAAAGTTGGTGATTTGGAAGGCTTTTGGAAGATAAATAAGGAAGGAAAATAAGAGGAAGCACTTTGGGAGCTTTGGTAACCAAAATATCTCTTCCTTTTCCTTTTAACTATGTATATATATATATATATATATATATATTGGATGCATGTTATATGAATATGTTAGTATGTTTTGGTGTTGATTTAAGGTGATTTTGGTGTTAAAGGAAACAAAACAAAGAGAAGAAAGTCAACTTGCAAAGATTTAGCTTGAAACAAAGTAAAGGGTATTATCTTTGATATGTTGCATGTTTTAAGCTTTTGGTTCCTTGGATCTATGTTATAAATGATGATTTTGAAGTTGAGAAATGTTGTTTTGCCATTTGAGATGTCTATGTGTGGGATTTTGTTCATGACAGAAAGTTTCATAAAATTTACAGTTTTGCCACTGACTTCGTCCCTCGTTTTGGCTGCTCTACCTAATGAATTATGAGTTCTATTATATCTTGTTGGAAATCTCTTTGAATCCTCTTTCCAATGATATATAGCTTGTATGAATTAGAGATTATTTGGATTGTTAAATATTGTATGAACTAAAAGGACTGCTTTACTAAATAAACAGGGGAAAGTTTTTGTTACTGATTTCATCTCACGTTTTGACTGCCTTATCTAATGAATTATAAGTGCTATTATAGCTTGTTGGAACGCTCTCTGAATTATATTTTCAATGATATATATCTTGTATAAATTGGGGATCATTTGGATTGTTAAATATTGTATGAACCACAAGGGCTGCTTTACCGAATAAACGGAGGAGTCCGTTTTTTGTCACTGATTTCATCTCACATTTTGACTATCTTATCTAATGAATTATGAGTGCTATTATAGCTTGTTGGAAAGATATTTGAATAATCTTTTCAATGATATATAGCTTGTATGAATTAGAAACTGTTTGGACTATGAAATGGTATGAAAAAGAGGGATGCCCTGTCAAATGAACAGGGTTGTGAACAGTATTTCACAATTTGGAAAGAAAAAGAAAGAAAAGAAAGGAAAGGAAATGAAAGAAAGGAGATAAAAAGATAAGGAAAAGGAAAGAAAGAAAAAGAATTTGGGGCTCAAGATTCAGGGGTCGTCCCAAGAGTAATGTCTGGTGAGTTATGAATAGATTTAGATGGAAGCAAAATTAATAAGATATAAGGCCGTATGCATGCTATGAACTATGAGGGGGCACTTTACACTACACTGCCTGCAGTAGGGCGCGTCCGTAGTAGGACATAGACCCACAGTAGGATCCGCTCGTAGTAGAGCATGCTTGTAGTAGAGCACAATTCAGATTTAAAAATGGTGTAGTGAAAGAAAGGAAAAGAGCTCAAGCTTAGAAAAGTGTCAAATCCCTATAGTCAGCTTCCAGAAAGTATCAAATAAACACCAGATGAGACAAAGTATGACCCAAATAGTAAAGCATGAACTAGATTATCCCCTCGATTTCTTATGGGGGAAATGAGTGAGGTTGAGTTCTGAGAGTGAGTTAGAACAGGAAAGGAAATAGTTTACTTAATTCTTTCCCCTTACTAAATGTTCTTATCACTCACTTCCTTTTCTTTCCTGATTGCAGGTATAGGTGATCGCGGTAACTGCGAGGTAAGGTCAGGTCGGCGTAGGTAGATCTGACGGGAGCAGGTTATCTCTGGTTTATATTACGTACATACAGTGGCATGTTCTTATCGACTTTTGACTTTTTGAGATTATGGTACAGTTGCATATGATTACTCCCTGTTTTCAGATGTTTCCAAATGAGTTTTCATATGAGTATATACATCTTTTGTTCGCTTCCAGATCTTCAGTTTTCTTGGAATACTTCCTAAACACTTTTAATGATGCGTTTATTTTAAAGTATTTAAAAAATATATATATATATACACACTCTTTGAATATTAATTCGTAACATTCCTCTTTCGGTGGGTAGTACTTCTAGGGAAGGGTGTTACAGTTGGTATCAGAGCATGATTTTAGGAACCCAAAAGATTTTTTCTAAGACAAAATTGAGTAATCTAAAGTAACACAGAGATGGAATACCCTCTAGCCACGCTGACCACCCTCGTAGTCGATCACTGTAAGTTAAGTTTTTATTTATACCTGCTGAGTTTTATGAAAATGATGTGTTCATTTTCAAGACCTATGAGTCAAACACCAGTAGATCCCTCTCAGAGGAGCCAAAGTGAAGGAGCTGCCCCCTAGGTACACCAGAGGGCACTCAATGCACATGTTGTGCGAGAGATTTTCAGTGAAATGATGAGAGAGCACAAAGGTGCTCTTATATAGGGAAGTGAGACGGCGTATACACCGCCAATCTAGGGACATGATATGAGGGAGGTTACTTCAACATCTACAGCAGCCCCAGTGAAGACTCAGTTGCATCCTATTTTCAACCTCCCTAGTATGCACCAACCTAAAAAATTTGATGGTGCAAAGGACTCAATAGTAGCTAAAGAGTGGTTGGAATCAGTAGAGAGTGCAATGACCCTGTTTAACATGACAGATCAGGAGAGAGTGAGATATGCCACCTATCTTTTCAAATCAGGGGCAAGAATATGGTGGGACTTAGTCAGGGAGACAGTCAATGTCTCAGAGATGACATGGTTAGAGTTTAGGCACCGATTTGAGATAGAGTACAGGGTGCTGATGTTACTTGTATTAGGGCCCAAGAGTTTATCAATCTTGTGCAGGGGACAGATTCTATGAAAGAATATTTCACAAAGTTTAATCAATTATCCCAGTACGCCCCCGAGATAGCTAGTACAGAAATGGGGCATATACAAAAATTCGTGTACGGGTTAGATCCAGAGATAGCCCGAGACGTTATGACAGGAGCATAGCCACCCAGGACTTATGTAGAGGCCCTCGATAGAGCTTTGAGGGTAGAGGTTTTTGTGAGGAGGAGGTTTGGTCAGACCACAGGGTAAAATGTTACACCCCCTACTGTCATGCCAGTTCCCTCAATGAGCAGTGGTTTAGCTTCAGCACAGAGAGACCCTCTTCCAAATCGAGATAGGAAGGGTAAATAACCTCTTCAGTTTAGAGGCATAAAAAATAACTGGAAGAGTGGAAAGAAACAAAGAGGACCTAAGATACCAGCTTGCCCGAAATGTGGGAAACAACATAGAAGAGAGTGTTTGACAGGACATACAGTTTGTTTCATATGTCGTCAGCGTGGACATATTGCTTGTTTTTGTACAGCTGCCCCAATAAGAGTAGAGCAGCAGCAACCTATAAGAGGGGCCACAACCAGAGTTTATACGATCACCCAAGGACCAGCAGAGGCTAACCCATCAATAGTCATGGGTCAGATTCTCTATCTTGATACTCCTATTTATGTTTTAGTTGATTGTGGGGCTACTCATTGTTTTGTAGCCAAGAGTTTGCTTGAGAGGTTAAAGTTGCAACCCGTTAGAATAACCCAGAGGATTATGATCGAGTTGCCTGATGGGGGGTTAGTCATTAGTGAGATGATGTTGCTAAGACAGAGTATTATGATTCAGGGTCAATAGTTACTGGTGGACCTGATTGTGTTCGAAATGCCAGATTTTGATATGATTTTAGGGATAAACTTTTTGGGGAGATAAGAAGCTGAGATTGATTGTAAAAAGAAGAAAGTGAGATTTAACTTGGACTCTAGAGATCAATTCGAGTTCAGTGAGGGTCATATCCAAAGTTTGATGATCAGTATGTAAAAGCTAGTAAAATATTGAAAAAGAGGTGTACAAGATATTCGACTCTTGTAGTGAGCAAGGTTGAGTCAGACCCAACTATTGATGAGACGCCAATGGTACGTGAGTTTCCAGATGTGTTTCCAAGTAAGCTATCGGGATTAGCTCCCGAGTGAGAGGTTGAGTTTAGTATAGAGTTGGCACTTGGCACAACACCTATTTCAAGAACACCCTATCAAATGGCCCCTGCCGAGTTACAAGAATTGAATAAGCAACTTCAAGAGTTATTAGATCATGGTTTTATCAGACCGAGCTATTCTCTTTGGGGAGCTCCCATCCTATTTGTGAAAAAGAAAGATGGGTCCATGAGGATGTGCATTGATTACAGAGAGCTAAATAAAGTCACAGTTAAGAACAAGTACCCGTTACCTAGGATTGATGATTTATTTGATCAGTTGAAGGGATCTGTGGTCTTCTCCAAGATAGATTTGAGATCTGGTTATCACCAGGTGAGAGTGGTAGAGAAGGATATACCCAAGACAACTTTCCAAACGAGGTATGGCCACTTTGAGTTTGTAGTGATGCCGTTTGGATTGACAAATGCCTCTGCGGTATTTATGGATTTGATGAACAGGGTATTCTATGACTGCTTGGATAAATTTATTGTGGTATTCATTGATGATATTTTAGTATATTCTTACAGTCGAGATGAGCATGAATAGCACTCGAGGTTTACCCTCCAGAGATTGAGAGAGAACCAATTGTATGCCAAATTCTCGAAATGTGAATTTTGGCTAGATAAAGTTACCTTTTTGGGGCATGTAATTTCAGCAGAGGGTATATCCGTGGATCCTAGTAAGATTGAGGCAATAGTTGAATGGCAGAGACCAAAGATAGTCAAGAAGATTCGTAGTTTCCTGGGTTTGACGGGGTATTACCAAAGGTTTGTATAGGGATTTGCCAGATTAGCTAGACCTCTTACAACCCTCACAAAGAAAGCAATGTCGTTTCAGTGGTCAGATGCTTGTGAGGCAAGCTTCTAAGAATTGAAAAGAAGATTGACTACTGCTCCGGTGTTAGCACTTCCAGAGGAGGGAGTTGAGTATGATTTATACATCGATGCCTCATACGGTGGTTTAAAAGTAGTGTTGATGCAACAAGGCAAGGTGATAGCATATGCCTCAAGACAGTTGAAAGAATTTGAAACCTGATACCCTACGCATGATTTGGAGTTAGCAGCGGTGATTTTTGCTTTGAAAATCTGGAGACACTATTTGTATGGGGTAAGATGTAATATTTATACTAACCATAAGAGCCTCAGATATTTCTTTACTCAGAAGGAATTAAATATGAGGCAGAAGAGATGGCTCGAGTTAGTAAAAGACTGTGACTGTGATATTAAATACCATCCAGGCAAGGCTAATGTGGTTACAGACGCCCTCAGTAGAAATGTGATGATATCACAATTGACGGTCCAGAGAGAAATTCAGAGAGATATAGACTAGAAGCAGATTGAGCTTGTGATTAGAGCCCTCGCCAGATTAGAGATTCAGCCCACTCTCATAAATGAGATTTGAGAGGCTCAAACAAGAGATAAGTGATGTTAATAGAAAATCCAGAAAGTGCAAGAGGGTCTCGAAACAAATTTTCAAGTATCAAATGAAATTCTCAAATTCAGAGATCTAGTATATGTTCCTCAGATGACTGAATTAAGATAGAGAATTCTTACAGAGGCTCATAGTTCTCTTTACATTACCCACCCTGGGGGTGTAAAGATGTATCAAGATTTAAAAAGACATTTTTAGTGGTCAGACATGAAAAGGGATATAGGTGAGTTTGTTACCAGATGTCTCACCTGTCAACAAATTAAGGTCGAACACCAGAGACCTTCAGGGTTGCTTATGGATAGATTGACCAAATCAGCTCATTTCTTGCCCATCAAAGATACTACTACCACAGATCAGCTGGGGAGATTATATGTTAGGGAGATTATTAGATTACATGGGGTACCCAAGACCATAATATCTGATCGTGATAGAAAATTTGTCTCAGCTTTTTGGAAGAGTCTCCAAAGATTCTTAGGTACTAATTTAGCATTTAGTATAGCCTATCATCCTCAGACGGATGGTCAGACGGAGAGGGTTAATCAAATTTTAGAGGACATGTTGAGAGCTTGTTGCTTGGATTATAAAGCTACATGGGTAGAAATGTTACCCTTGGTAAAGTTTGCTTACAATAATAGTTACCAGACAATTATCCAAATGACACCTTATAAGGCATTATATGATAGGAGGTGTCATTCTCCCCTTCACTAAGATGAGATATGAGAGAGAGATGTGTTATCCAGATCCCTTGGGCCCGAATTGACCCAGAAAATGATTGATGATGTCCAAGTGATTAGACAAAGAATAAAACAGGCCCAGGACCAACAAAAAAGTTATGTAGACTATCGACATCTAGACTTGGAATTCAATGTAGGTGAATTTGTATTTGTAAAGGTTGTTCCATTCAAGCATTTGATGAGATTCAGAAAGAAGGGAAAACTGGCTCCCAAATTTATTGGTCCATATGAGATAATTGAGAGAGTTGATAAAGTGGCTTACAAATTGGCCTTACTAGCGAGTATGGATCGAATTCATGATGTATTTCATATCTCATTGTTGAAGAAATGCCTTGGTAATCATTCCCAGGTCGTGAATACAAATTATATTAAGTTATCAGAAAACTTAGTTATGAAGAAAGACCGATTCAGATATTTGACAGAAGAATTAAGCAACTAAGGAACCGATAGATTCCTCTAGTAAAAGTCTTATGGAGAAACTGAAAGACAGAGGAGCTACCTGGGAAATGGACCAAACCATGAAGGAGAAGTATCCAGAGTTGTTTTTGTGAATTCCGAGGACGAAATTCTTGTGAGGGGGGAAGAGTTGTAATACCCTCAGGTACATTTTAGGGGCATTTATTTCTTTTAACCTTGTTTTGAGCTACTTACCATTTTTTTAAATATATATATATATATATATATATATATATATATATATATATATATATATATATATATATATATATATATATGTTATGTTATGTATGGGTGTGTTTATATAAATATATATATGTATATAAATACAAAAAGAAAAAGAAAAAGAAAAAAGAAAAAGAGATAAAGATCACATATATATGGAGAGAAAGTCAAAAAAGGCAACTCATACCCTTTTTTCCATCATTCTCTCATCTCTTCCATAAGGAGGCAGCTTTCCTCTTGCTTTTGCTAGAAATTTGAAGAAAAGTTGGTGATTTGAAAGGCTTTTGGAAGATAAATAAGGAAGGAAAATAAGAGGAAACATTTTGGGAGCTTTGGTAACCAAAATATCTCTTCCTTTTCCCTTTACCTATGTATATATATATATTGGATGCATGTTATATGAATATGTTAATATGTTTTGGTGTTGATTTAAGGTGATTTTGGTGTTAAAGGAAACAAAACAAAGAGAAGAAAGCCAACTTACAAAGATTTGGCTTGAAACAAGGTAAGGGGTATTATCTTTGATATGTTGCATGTTTTAAGCTTTTGGTTCCTTGGATCTATGTTATAAATGATGATTTTGAAGTTGAGAAATGTTGTTTTGCCATTTGAGATGTCTATGTGTGGGATTTTGTTCATGAAAGAAAGTTGCATAAAATTTACAGTTTTGCCACTAACTTCGTCCCTCGTTTTGGCTGTCTTACCTGATGAATTATGAGTTCTATTATATCTTGTTGGAAAGCTCTTTGAATCCTATTTCCCATGATATATAGCTTGTATAAATTAGAGATAATTTGGACTATTAAATGTTGTATGAACCAAAAGGACTGCTTTACCAAATAAACAGGGGAAAGTTTTTGCCACTGATTTCATCTCACGTTTTGACTGTCTTATCTAATGAATTATGAGTGCTATTATAGCTTGTTGGAACGCTCTCTGAATTATATTTTCAATGATATATAGCTTGTATAAATTATGGATCATTTGGATTGTTAAATATTGTATGAACCACAAGGGTTGCTTTACCAAATAAACAGAGGAGTCCATTTTTTGTCACTGACTTCATCTCACGTTTTGACTGTCTTATCTAACGAATTATGAGTACTATTATAGCTTGTTGGAAAGCTCTTTGAATAATATTTTCAACGATATATAGCTTGTATGAATTAGAAACCGTTTGGACTGTGAAATTTTATGAAAATGAGGGTTGCCCTATCAAATGAACAGGGTTATGAATAGTATTTCACAGTTTTGGAAAGGAAAAGAAAGAAAAGAAAGGAAAGGAAAGGAAAGGAAAGAAATGAGAGGAAAAGAAAAGGAAAAGAAAAGAAAGAAAAGGAATTTGGGGCTCAAGATTCAGGGGTTGTCCTAAGAGTAATGTCTGGTGAGTTATGAATAGATTTAGATGGAAGCAAAATTAGTAAGATATAAGGCTGCATGCATGCTATGAACTATGAGGGGGCACTTTACATTACACCGCCCATAGTAGGGTACATCTGTAGTAGGACGTAGACCCACGGTAGGGTCTGTTCGCAGTAGAGCATGCTCGTAGTAGAGCACAATTCAGATTCAAAAATGGTATAGTGAGAGAAAAGAAAAGAGCTGAGCTTAGAAAAGTGTCAAATCCCTATAGTCAGCTTCCAGAAAGTATCAAATAGACACCAAATGGGACAAAGTATAACTCAAATAGTAAAGCATGAACTAGATTATCCCCTTGATTTCTTATGGGGGTTATGAGTGAGGTTGAGTCCCGAGAGTGAGTTAGAACAGGAAAGGAAATAGTTTACTTAATTCTTTCCCCTTACTAAGTGTTCTTATCACTTACTTCCTTTTCTTTCTTGATTACAGGTACAAGTGATCGTGGTAGCTACGAGGCAGGGTCAGGTCGACGTAGGTAGATCCGACGGAAGCATGTTATCTTTGGTTTATATTATATGCATACAGTGGCATGTTTTTGTCGACTTTTGACTTTTTGAGATTATGGTACAGTTGCATATGATTACTTCCTGTTTTTAGATGCTTTCAAATGAGTTTTCATATGAGTATATACATCTTTTGTTCATTTCCAGATCTTCAGTTTTCTTGGAATACTTCTTAAACACTTTTAATGATGCGTTTATTTTAATGTATTTAAATATATATATATATATATATATATATATACACACGTTTTGAATATTAATTCGTAACATTCTTCCTTCGGTGGGTAGTACTTCTAGGGAGGGGTGTTACAAACACTATCCTTTACAACATCCTCATTTACTCCATTGCATTTTGGTCCTCATTTTTTGATCATTTGTCGTCGTTCACCATTGTCTTCTATCGTGATGTTGTTGAGGTCCTTCTTTTTTCAAGTGACTTCAAGATTATTCATTTTTCATGGCACTGAAAACTCAACCCTAAGGAAGTCGTTGTATAGAGATTTACAGAATTCAAATCCAAAATCAAGCGCATCAGATTGCCATTGAAAAACTTGTTGCATGTAATGCTATTTCAGTTAGAACTGTAAATGAATAAGTTTTACAGGTTCTTGGTGTTTGAGATGAATTATTTGGTTTTTTTATGGCGTTATTTAGGTAAAATCTTTTCGACTTGACACTTATTATGTTGAATCTTGGGTGTTTGAATTTTATAGTAGCTTAGAATCGGTCAAAAGATCACAAGGTGAATTGATTGATTATATTTCAAAATTCTAGTTAAAGGAGAGTAATTTTAAAGTGGAACCGGAAGCTTCGGCTAGGTGGCTTGGATGTGACCATAAAAGTTTATTAAAATGTTCTTGCAGATTTTGATGCTCAGGTAGTTTGAGAAACATTAGGTGGTGTCAAGACATATCAAAAAACTATTAAATCGAGTGTTTTGCATAATTCAATCATACGAATCATTCATCGTATAATAATTTACACTTTAAATGCTCAAGATCAATCAAATGACCGACTAACGTTGAAGGATTTGTTTTTTTTTTTTTTTTGATGCGGTCTTCTATAGTTGTAAGGTGGATATGGCTCACTGGCTTATTACTAAGATTAGTTCGATCAAGGATGCTGTGGATAGGGTTATTGAGTTTGGTACCATTGTCACTATGATTGTTGATGGTTTAAGGATTCGATTGAAAGAAAGTGACACACCATATCTGAAGAATTTTACTAAGAGGGATTACATTAGATTTGATAAGTTAAAAGTATAAGCCAAGAATTTATGAAAAAAATGATAGCTCTTTTATTTTTGTTTGTTTTCATGGATATGAGTAAATTAGCAGAGACCAAAATGTTATAATGTATAAAAACCACCTTATGAAAATAGATCAAAATCGAAGACATGAAAGTTCAATAGATAGCAGAAACACAAGCAACTCCAACATGCCACAAAGTAATACTAACACAATATCAACATGAAAGTAATATTAAAACATGACCTATTTTCTCCCAATACTATCTAGTGGTAGATAATAAGATAGCTTCTAGAAAGAAACTACTCAAAAACCACATAATGCTTTTTATATTTTTCTGAATGATAGAAGCAACATTATATTTCGAATTATGTGTTATCCTACAATGATTTTAACACCATTGCACAATAGAATCTCTTGCTTATACTCAGAATAATTAGCAAAAACAATAAAAAACTAGCATTTGACCAAAATCTACCTTTCTTCTTTAGCGTTTGACCAAAAGAGACTGCTTTTCTTTTTTCATCAATACTTCAACATCAATACTTCAACATCAATAAGATTGTAGAAGACTTTACATAACAGATTACCCATTCAACTAAGGTCACCAACCATTTTCTTTAATCTAATTCCTAGTAAATGTACTTGTAGACAAAATGACATAAAATGGGCCAAATAAAACAACCAATACCAAAATGCATTTCACCCTTATCCAAAAGAGAAACCAAGATAAAAGGTTAACAGAGCAAACAAACAACCCTTACCAAGTAGAAAAAATTCATGTGCAAAAGAAAAAAGAAATAATAACATCATAAACACAACATAATTTATAATAACATCATAATCAAAATAAAAATGCAAGCAAAAATGCAGAATCAATTAAAATTCATAATCAACCATGTCTTATTGAAAGAAGTACTTTGTCTTACTGAAGATATGGTTTTAAACATCGTTTTTAGATCCTGTACCAAAATCATTCATTGAAAACTTAGTAATATCTGTTAGAAAGACAATAGAATTTAAATTATACTTCATATTGAGGTATAAATGTATAAAAATGTAATTAAAATTATATATTCAAAGGAAGTAATATGTACTTTTCTTTAACTTTTCTACATCTTCGAGTGACTCATCCATATTACGTTTAGGGATGTGATGAAGCCAATCTTTGGAGATAAAGATGTTCGAAATGAATCAAGAATACGACCTTCCATAATAATGCAGACTCAAATGCAATTATAGAGATATGAATTACCAATACATCTCGAGCAATTTGTGCAATAGTAAAAAATTGAGAGCTATTTAGTTTCCATAAAGCCAAAATGTCAAAAGAAACACTATCCTCTTCGAGATCCTCCTCCAAATACTTATCTAGCTTAGTTTTATTTTTCAAAATACTTTGGCTTGCCTTATGCCTCTTAAATAGATTTTTAAGAAACACATCTTTTCTTAATCTTCTTTGAGTCTCAATTTGTTCACTTGAATCAAAACTTATGGTTGTTGCACTTGTTTGCATAATTAACTTTTTGTACTCATCAAATAAATAATTCAAAGCTGATTTCACCTTACATTGGACGAAAGTAGCCACATCATCATCATACAATTGAGAAATCCCAAAATTCACATATTTAAGTTTGTATCAAGGATCAAGAACTACAGTCATAAACAACAAAACATTTACTTTCTCTGGATTTTCCCAATACTTGTCACATTTTTCTTTCAATCAAAGTTGTCACTTAAACTCCTCTCTCTTAAAAGACAAAACACATTACTAATCTCTTGGAAACATAAATTCAAAGTCACATGTGATGTTGTAGATACACGAAGTGTTAGGTCATAAGAGGTTTCTAACAATGTGGTCAATTGTTTAGCTTTATCCCAATCCTCATCAATTAGTGGCCTTTTTAAATCATTTGGAGCTATAGATTCATTTGATTCTAGTGATTCTTTAAGTTGTTTAGAAAAATGAGGATCATTCTCTGGGAACCTTTCAAAGGCCTTCTGAAACTTCTAGGTCGTATCCAACATAAAATATGTAGAGTTCCACCTAGTAGGTACATTTAGGCATAAAAAGCTCTTGCTCTAAATTTTCTCTTTTTTAACACATGATTTGAACTTTTGCAACCTAACTAGAAACTGTCGAACATATCTCACTACATTTCGAATACGAGTAATATAATTTTCTGTTAATTCTAAACCATACGTAACAACCAAGTTGACAATGTGAGCAACACACTGCACGTGCAAATATTGTCCCCCTAAGACACTTTCACCCCAATATTTTATTTTATTCTTTATATACCTCATAGCAACATCATTAGACTTGACATTATCAATTGTGATAGACATAACTTTTTCAATACCCCATTCAAGCAAACATTTCTCAATTGCCTTCCCAATTGATTGATCGGTGTGACTAGTGATAGGGAAAAAATTCAAATTTTTCTTATGCAATTGTTAATTATTATCAATGAAATGGCATGTGATGCACATATTATTAATCCTTTATAAAGATGTCCACGTGTCAATGGTAAGGGAAATCCTATTACAATTACTCTTTTAAATCTTTTTAACTTCTCTTGTCCCTTTATAAAAATCTTAAGTATCTTTACTAATTATAGTACAAGATGAAACTTGAAATCTAGGTTGCATTTCCTTGCAAAAATCCTTAAACCCTTCCTCGTCAACAAACTTAAAAGCAAGTTCATCCACTATGATCATTTTTCCTAGGGTTTTCCTTAATGAAAGTTGATCAAATTTCCTCGGATTTACACTACCAGTTGCACTTTCTCCTTCAACAACATTACAATTCAATATTTTCTGCTTGGGGTCTATTTTATCCACACTATTTAAAGGATTTTTCTTATACCTAGACAAATGATTTTTTAGTGTACTTGTTCTAAGATTTTTCAAAGAACATTTGTACACTTGACCACAATAATTGCATTTACATTTGCTTTCCCCATTAGATTCAAACTTGGTAAAATGCTCCTATACCTTAGATCTTTCCTTCATAAATTTTCTTTTTGTTACTAAGGAACCACTATCATTGCTATCTACTTGAGGTAAGGAAGATGAAGTTCCTCCCTCTCCTAACGGGAACTCATTATTGATATCTTCCATCTACAAAATTAGATAAACTATACATTAGATAATATCATACTAACATTAATTAAGGAGATTAACCTATACATCTATACATTCGGTTGATTATATGTCAATGTTTACAAACAAAAACCCATAATACATGTCAATATTTACAAACAAAAACCCATAATCAAGCTAGCTTGAAACTAAAGTTTAATTAAACATTAAATAATATTTTCCAATTTGTTGAAAGGAGATTATGAATTTAGTTTTTCAGAAATACAATCTTTGACACATAAATGGCTCTTAAATTAAACTAAAAGGTTTCATACATCAAAAATTATGGTGACAATAACGAAATCTACTAGAGATTATGAGCAATATATGCATAAAAAATTAAACTATATATATATATATATATCATTAAACTGAAGGAGAATATGAGCATTTACTTTTTAAAGACTCAAATTTACTAGATCCCAAATCATTAATGTGTAAACTAATGACTTATCGGCAATGACGATGAGTTGAGGCGAGTTGATCGATGTTTTAGATGATAACTAAGAATAAGAAGATGGTGATAGAGCTATGGTTTCTAGCGAGGAGACAAGGCTAGAAAGAAAGATGGTGGTAGAGGAGAAAATAAAGCAAGGGAGAAAGAGAAGTGTTGTAGTGGCAGAAAAGAGCGATAGAGGAGATAAAAGGCTGGAAAGAAATAATGGGGTAAGTAGAGTTTTAATAATTTTTATTATATAAAATATTTATATAAATAAATATTCATATATGTATATATATATATATATATATATATGGTTTACGGTTTGATTCGGTTTGAAAACTGCTCAAACCATAAACTGTTTTTTAAAAAATTTTCACCCCAAACTAAATTAAACTGTAATTTTTGAACGGTTCGATTTGGTTTTATGGTTTGAATAAAATTATGCACACCCCTATTCAAGCTGGTTGTTTGAAGTAGACATAGAAGGCTTGAGACAAAAAACTTCTAGCACTCTAAAATTTTTGAGCATTTTTCAAACTCTTATCTTTCACTTTATGTTTTGATTATTGATTTGTTTTTGTTTGTGAAATCTTGAGTGAAAATTAAGTTCAATAAATTTTGTGTTTAATTTTTTAATAATTTTATTTACTCTCCTCTAGGATTAAATTATCATTAGAGGTTTTTTTAGAGATGATGATGTGTGCTCCTCAAGTGGAGAAGAAAAACTTTGCGATCAATGAAAAATATGGAATTTGACCCAGGAGAACCTACCTTAAGGCCCAAGACAACCCAGGTTGCTATGCATATTCCCAACATACTAGTCCAATTTTTGTTTCTCCAAGCCAAATAACCAATAATTAGAACCAACGACCCAATAACTCTTCTGTCAGTAGCCTAGTGAATCCAAACTGCAGCACACCCGATCTAACTACAAACTCATGCCCGGGCCCAACCTAAAATTCTAATAAAAATCGCCTCTAATTTCACGCGAGAACAGATTCTGCTAATTTTCAACCAACACCAGGCTTTGCTCTTAAACCATCTGCAAGTTCTGGCGCATTTTCTTCTTTTCTAATAAAAGCCTAAAATTTTTTATGATTGTTGAAAAGGGAGTATCGTTATCCTGTTTAAATATATATTATTTATATTTAAAAATATGATAAATATTTTATAATATTAAAAAAAACATATTATAATTTAGAAATCTATTAGTTATTGTACTAAGTGTCAGCAGCTCTTGAGCGGCCTTGTGACACTATGTTTCTATGCCCAAATAACTTTCACAAAATGTATGCAAATATAAGGGTGTAAATGGGGATATTAATTAAAATAACATTTTTAAAAATTTTTTTGCTTGTATATATATAGTTACTTTTTTTTTTCTATTATATATATATAGTTTAAAACATAAAATATATAAAATATCTTTACGTTTTGTGCTTACCTTGTTAAACATAAACTTATCCAATCAAAATATAAAACTTATCCAGTCAAAATTGAGATATGCGATGAAATTATGAAATTTTTCAATGACTTTGCCAATAGAAATGTTGGTTAGGTGATACCTAACAAATTAATTTATTTTTAACAAATTGACTAATTGGATAGTAGGCTAGTCGGTCAAATACCCGACGAATCAATTTATTTTTAAAAATTGGTTGACCGATTTAGCTAATCTATCCAACCAATCCTAAATCCAGAGTCTTCTCTTTTTAAAGACAAAATCGAATTAAAAAATAGTTATATTTGCCTAATAAAAAAATGATTATATATGCATAAAAAATTTAAAAAATAGCTATTTTAATTAATATCCAATGTAAATATTTGTTTTTGCAAACCTACAGACTTTTTTTTTTTAATAAATGAAACTTCACCTATATTTGTTAGATAGAAAAAATGAAATTATAATGATTAGACTTATAATTATTATATTAAATAAATTAAAATTTCATAAATATAATAAAAATTAGAATCTAAACCACCATCTTTAATATTCCACAAATTTATCTAAACCATTTCCTTTGTCTCACCAAATTTTAGAGGTGGCCTAAAATACCCCGGAACGCTTAAATATAAAAGGAGGAACACTAGAGCAAGACCAGAGATAAGCAAGCAAACATGGAGGCGTTGAAGCTGTGCAGCAGTCTATCTTCTTCCTTACCAATCAGCTTCCGCCACCTCATCCGCCGCCGTACGTCCTACACTCTCGTCCGCTGCTGCTCCTCTTCCGCACCCACCACCACCACTCGGAACAGAAACCGCCGGTCTTCCTCTGCGTCTGTTCCCACTTCGGACCGCGATGCCATTCGCGCCATTCGCATCAAAAAGGTCTGTGTGATTGTTTTTTACTCCATTCTCAATTTCGCATTCCTATTTTTGATTGTGTCTTTGTGTTGACAATTAAAAAAGTTTTAGTCTTTTTTTTTTTTAAATTCTAAAAGAATATTTCAAATCATTTTCTTTAAATATGAACGAATGTTGACTAGTTAAGTGATTGGCTCCGTAAAGATTATCAATATATGCTTTTAGCTTGAGTAATTTCATCGAATTATTAATAAAGATAAGAGAAATATTAATTGAGACAGAAGTTCATGCTAAGAAAGCACTAGATGATAACTTGAGCTTTAAAACTTAAGTGGGGTTGCCAACTTATGTGTATTTCTGGAATCAAAACTAGTGAGTGAACAAGCTGATATTTTTGTTAATTTTTTAACAGTGATTGTTTTTGTTCTTAGGTGGAGGAGTTGAGGAGCAAAGGGTTAGAGCCCTATGCTTATAAGTGGGATAGGACTCATACTGCTAATCAGCTTCAAGAGATATACAGTCATTTAGCAAATGGTGAAGAGTCAAATAATGAGTCTGATAACATATCTGTGGCAGGGAGAATTGTGGCTCGTAGAACATTTGGAAAGCTTGCCTTTTTGACACTAAGAGATGACTCGGGTACAATTCAGGTTTGTTAAATTTCTTTTTCTCAGTTGTTATTATCAAGATTTATGATTTGAATATAAGTCTTGTGCAGGTTGGTTATCAATGTTTATTTACTGTTGCATGACTTCCTTTTTTTTGCAATTATACCCTTATGGCTGCTTTTGGTTATTTTCATGATTACATAAATTTTGCACTTTATATGTTTAAAATAGAATATGTGCTTATGATCTGGATAAAGCACAAAAGCCTTGTTTCTTTAGGTTCACAGTAGTGGCTTTTTTTATTTTCTGTAGTCAAGCGAGGAGAAGAAATTTAAATGCCTCATGTAGTTTCTGGTTGTTTTTTTCATTTATTTTGTGGGTTTATTTAGACATGGAATAGATAGGATTGTTTCTAGAAACAAATTATGACATGCAATATATTTTCTTTAATTAATGCTTTCAGAAAAAGTGAAACTTGTTTTGTTTGTTGTAGCTTTACTGTGAGAAGGAAAGTCTTTTAAATGATCAGTTTGATCAGTTAAAGACACTTGTTGATATTGGTGATATACTGGGTGCTACTGGTTCAATGAAAAGGACAGAGAAAGGTAAAGTTTCCAACTGCAGTTCCAGGGGAATTTACTACCCTGAAGTGAATTGGTTCAGGGCTTCTTCCCCGACCTTCTAAACTTTGGATTTAATTGTTCTATTTATTTTCATGATTACTGGCTGTGATGCTACTTGCCTTAATTGACATTATTCTTTTAAAATCGTTGTCAATTCTTCAGGAGAGCTTTCTGTTCTTGTGAAATCTTTTGGGATTCTCACAAAATCTCTTCTTCCACTACCTGACAAGTATCATGGTCTCATTGATGTGGATAAACGATACCGCCAAAGGTGAGTTCATTTTCATTTTGTATGCCTTTTATCTTTACTTCCTCTGATTTTTGTAAATTAGGTTTCTTAATTCTGCAGTAAAGTAAATGTGGAGATGTAATGTCATTTCACCAATTTCCTTTGTGTAGGTAAAAACTAGACAAAAAAATTAATTTTTGTGTAATTGTTTTTTGATTAAGAATCTAAGTTCTTGTACGATTGGAAATAGTAGATGTTTGTGTATGATTGTTTTTGAGATGAAAGATATCTTGGACAAGTCTATGGAAATATTTTAGCAACTATGCTTTTTATGATAATTGTGTAATCAATCTAAGATGTGATGCCAAGGAATGCCGGGCATCCTAATTCTGTATCTTTAATCCTTTTTCCTCTATATCTTCGTGTGACAAACTCTGCAATTTGTTGAATATCTTAACACCATTTTCACATCTGCATTTTCTACGTAGATCTTCATTGTTTGCTTATTTATTCTAAGAAGTTGATAGTTTCTGTGTTTAGATATGTCGATATGATTGCGAATCCTGCAGTAGCTGATGTATTTCGGAAAAGAGCAAAGGTGAGTTGTTTTCTTTGTCCCATGTGATCATGGAAATCTTATTCCACTCTTTTTTCAATTTGTAAGTGTGAATTTGCTGTTGACATATAGTGGAAGATGTGTAATCACTGTACATTCTAAAACACTGTCCGTCATTTGCTCATCAAACAATGAGAAAGCTACTTTTTTGAATGTTAGTCCTTGTTTTGATAGGCATTCATTTTGTGTACTGGCCCCTAATACAACTATCCTTTTCTTTCTTATGTTGAAATTATTTATGCTCTAATGCTAGGAAATTTCATTCTTCCTTTGCCTTTCTTTTAGTAGATTGTATCAGAGATACGCAAGACAGTGGAGTCTTTGGGTTTTGTTGAAGTTGACACTCCAGTTCTACAGGTTCGTTGATATATTCAGGCTTGTTTTACTTTACTGCATTTCATTTTCCTCGTATTTGGTTAAATACATCATTGATCATATCACCTTCTTATTTTAGTGCAGACAGAACTGTCTGTTGCTTCCTATTATAAAAAAACTGCCTATTGATATTATTTTAGTCACATTTAACTTTTAAGATATGCATAAAAGATATTTTAACCTGAAGTGCCATTGTACCTAAAAGCCTTATGCATTTTTGAAAGATTATACTCCCCTTCAAATTTCACTCCATTTAAGAGCTTGAGCAGATTGGGAGTCAAGTTTGATTTTCATTTTGGGACTTTCTTGGGAAATGATTAGGTTTTGCTTGTTGGGACTTAAAAGACTGGTTTTCATGTTCTCTTCTATGTGGAATAGATGGCACTCTGCATTTTAATATTCTGAAACAATTTAAAAAATAGTCCTTTTTGTTTTACATCATCCTTTTACTGGAAAAAAAATGTGTGAGACAGTTGGAAGCTGTTAGTGAATTCATTACTTGGGCAGGTGTTGGCAGAAAGTCTTTGCATCCTAGAGGACCTACACCATAAATTAATTTAATAATGATTTATTGAGTACTTCTATTCAAAGGTGTAAAGATCATTAGTCTTTGGAACTTGCTTTTTAATTGATTTGTTCAACTAGGGAGCAGCTGGTGGAGCTGAAGCAAGGCCATTTGTTACATATCATAATTCACTTGGAAGGGATCTCTATTTGAGGATTGCAACTGAGCTTCATTTGAAGAGGATGTTGGTGAGTTTCTATACATATGAATCCCATTCTCTATGATAGACCTTTAGTCTTAGACATCCCATTTCTCATTGATTCATTGAAAATTGTTGGTTTAAAAGATATAAGTCTATGTTTTTATTAAAGACCTTTAGTGTAGATTATGTTGTGCTTTGGGATGGATATTACATGAAATTTACTGTCTCATATATTCCTCTTTTATCTTTTACCATTCTACTATTGGTTTATTACTTGTCCTGTACGCCCTCCTTACTTTATGCACATAATCCAGGAAAATTACCTTAGGCCTCATATATGATTAAAATGGTATTTGGTTAAGTGAATTTGATTAAGCTCATTTTTTCCACTCTCATTAATCTGATGTAGTAATATTTTACAGCAAAAATGAATCAAAATGCTTCATTGAACAATTTTGTTTCCACTCTCATTAAGACATTTTTCTTGAGAAAAAGGGGGAAAATGCAATCATCCTTGTCTTCAAGTTTGTAGGGTTTTTTTCCTTTAACAAATATGGGGAATCATGTCTGTTGTGAGAAATAAGATAGGAAGAGGAAGAGAAAAAATTCTGTCATATATTACTTTGGGTTACATCCTTATTTATATATACAAGAATTCTAAAATAGGAAAAATACCTTTACAGTAAAAAAACTAAAAACTATGCATTAATACAGCCCTAACATTATGACATATTAAAATGATAAAATCCTGAAAAATCAGCTATTACATGTTTGTCAATCATCTCTAAAAATTAGCTATTACATAGTTGTTAGTCATCCCTAAAAATCAGCTATTGCATAGCTGTCAACAATGTCCTTACAAAGATTACTATGAATAGTGCACCAGTTTTTTTCTACTACATAGGGCCTTATATTTATCCATTAATTTTGTATTGCAGGAGTTTTCTCAAAATCCCTGATAATAGTAACTTTTCTAGAGGGATAGCCAACAGTTCTCATCTTTAGATAGTTTAGGTTTTGGAGGAATAAGATTATGTGTAACCTGTTTCAGATTCTTGTTTGTCTCGAGCTCTTTCTCAGTATTGCTAAACCTCTGTTTTTTTTTCCTGGAAAAAAAAGGTACTGTGGATTCTAATGTTTTGCTTGGATAGGATTAATGCCCGAATAAATTTGAATCGTGTATTGACAGGTTGGAGGATTTGAAAAGGTATATGAGATTGGTCGAATATTCAGAAATGAAGGCATTTCCCCTCGCCATAATCCTGAATTTACCACCATAGAGGTATTCATTAAGTTGCTTTGTTTGATCCAGTACATCTTTTGACAGTCTGTCTTGTGTGAAATGGATATATTATTTCATTTCATACTGCATCTTGAAGTTCCATTTCTATTGAATAAAACTCTGATTAACACTTCTATTAGCTTGATTTTAGATGTATGAAGCATATTCTGACTACGAAAGCATGATGAACATGGCAGAGGAAATTATTACTCGCTGTGCACTTGCTGTTCATGGGAAGCTTACCATTGATTACCAGGTAGATGTCCTTTATCAGTGTGGTTCATGAGATAAAATATAGTTTTTGCTTCTTTCTGCTATTCATTTATTAGTCACTTCTTGCAATAGTTTTGGAAATTCTAACTGTTTCAACTATTAGTACTAGATGCTTATAAGTTTGTTACAGAATGATGAAATTCTCTTATTCAGGGGGTGGAGATAAGTTTGGAGCGGCCATGGAGGAGGGAAAGCATGCACAATCTTGTGAAGGATACAACTGGCATTGATTTCAATGAGTTGGGAAATGATCTCAAGGTTGCTAAAGAGGTTACTTTGACAGCACTTGGGGCTGGGATTGATAACAAGGACAAATCTGCCATTGAAGCAAGCCCTTCTCTTGGTAACCTCCTTAATGAGGTAAATCTTTCTTGCTATTTGTATTCTTTGATATATGTCCTCTAACTCTTCATTTAGTGTGCTCTATTTCTAGTGTTGGATTATTTCTTTACACAGAGCTCAGCAGCTTTTGGTTGCCTTCCTGTCCAGGTCTTTGAAATTGCTGTAGAACCAAAGCTCTTGCAACCAACATTTGTTTTAGACTATCCTATTGAGATCTCTCCCCTAGCAAAACCACATCGAAGGTACAAAACATGTGTATGTATATATATTTCTTGTTATTTGTTGATTTTTTTTACATTTAAGTCCATTGACTATGAAGGTACTTCATTGATCTATTATTATATAACATGGGGCCACTACTGGGGGTTGATTTGAGCCAAGTTGGGTAGTGCTTGATTGCCAACTCGACTCGAACGAGCTCTAATTAAGCAAGCTCCAGCCTAAGGATTTTGTATTGTTGAGCTCAAACTCGAGTTTGAGGTTCTTTGGCTCTCCAAGTTCGCTAGCGTAGAAAAGTTTGATTCAAATAAACTAAAACAACATTGTTTTGGCCTACACATCAAAACTACATTATTTTGGTCGATTGTGGCTTGGCTTGGTAGTATAGCCAAACTTGAGCCGAACTTCCTTCAAGCCGAGGCTCGACTCAGTTCGACTTGAATCCACCCCTAGCTACTACAATTGTTGTCTCCTAAAATTTTCCCTTGTAGTGTATCATTTTGTTGATCTACATCGATCACATCCATGTGCTAGGTGTGAGATTTTTGCACAAAGAGTTGATGGCATGGAAATCTAAAATTAGTTATTCTTTTCTCTCTCTATAGTCAATTCTTGGTTTTAGTAGAAATAGTTGGTCTTTATGACCAACTTATATCTTCTTAAACCTATGAAGATCTCTAAAATCTTAGTTGTCTTACTATTTCTAATGTTATATTCAATTTCCTTGGATCACTTGGATGCAACAGAAATATCTGTGGAGGTGAAAAGGTTGTGCGTTTTCATGCAGTGAACATTGTACTCTTGGATGGAGTATGCTATATTAAAATATGTTGCTTGTTATCTTCTTATTTTTTATTTTCCAAAACAGACATGCAAGCTTGACCGAAAGGTTTGAACTCTTCATCTTTGGTCGTGAACTGGCCAATGCATTCTCTGAGTTGACTGATCCGTTGGACCAAGTAAGTTGATGCAGTCTAAATTAGGCTACTACCACCTTGAGTTGGAGTATTAAACTGTGATTAACCATTATATAAGTGATGAGCATGGTATTACTGCAGATGAATTATGATAATGTGGTTGTTAGTGGATCAATAAAAAGGTCGAAGATTTCTGTATATTAAAAAATGGTTTACAGGATACAAGCCTGCTTATTATATTGTAGATTTAATGCAAGGCTTCTAACCTGGATACTAACCATTGTACTACTAAACTAAAATCTAGCAATGGGATCTTGGTGATGGTGTCAATAGTTGATGCCTATGTTTAAGTTCTTATTGGCCGCCAGTGCCAAGTTGACTAATTTTTTACTTGAACCTATTAGTGGGCATTTTTGCAATACAAAACTTCATTGCTTTTACTTAGATAGCAAGATATTGTCAGTAAATATATATTGTGGCAGAGGTCACGCTTAGAAGAACAAGTGAAGCAGCATAATGAGAAGAGAGCAACAGCTGTTTCAGAAATATCAGGTGGAAAGGAAGATTTGAAGAAATATGATGATAACTCATATGAAGTTACTATTGACAATGACTTTTTAACTGCTTTGGAATATGGAATGCCTCCAGCTTCGGGGATGGTATGTTTGCATTTGAATTTATATTTGATTGTTTCAGATTGTCTAACCACAATTGCAAGACCGCCTTCTCTCAAATTCATCTGTTTCAAAATTGTGTTGTTTAAGCATTGCCTTTTGAGTGAGATGATCTAGGATATTTTCAATTTGTTGGCATGTTAACAGAGTTGAACATTGTTTTCAAGCAATCTATGCCAGACAAATTTAATTAGATATTTGGGGACATTGATAGTTAACTGTCAAGTTGATCTTGTGATATGTGTTTTGTCATATCTAACTGTGCTGAAAATAATTCATCCTTCAGGGACTTGGAATCGACAGGCTGGTGATGCTTTTGACAAACTCTTCCAGTATTCGAGATGTTATTGCCTTCCCTGTGCTAAAACTTCAGCAGTAGTATTACAGAAACTGGTCGGAGAGATTAGCTTTCTAATGCTTCACTAAAGATGTTGACTTTGAAAGAGGATTTTGATATGCTCAGACAGAATGGCAGGTGCTATTTATCTTTTGTATAATGCTTCACCTGCAGGAAAATTTTGGCTGTACCTTGAGATTCTTCTTATTGTTGTGTGGATTGAATTAAAAACAAAAAAAGGCAATAAAACTATAAGTTATATACAAATAATGATGTATCACTATGTGATTAGGTATTATTTTATCTTTAATTTTTAACTTTTTAATTATATAATGACATGTCATTGTTTATGTACAAAGTTGTGCATAAAAATTTTGCACATAGCACTACCAAAAAAGAAAACACACGATATTAGAGCAGAAAAAGGGCCACAGCTAAGTAAACTGGTACAGCATCTTTGAAGGTCTGCTATTAGATATTCATTGATTAGACGATATTCTCTGTGCAATTAAATGAAATGTGAACCTTATGTGTTCTCAAAGTTAGATACTCACAATAATGTTAAATCTCTTATAGAATTTCTGGATAATCCCACTTGAGGTTTAGAAGTGTGATTCTTACAAACTGTATTTTGCCCATTGATGTTTGCTTGAAGATTTGAAAATTTTACAAGATGAGGTATTGCTCTTGCAGTGACATTTTTTTCTGAATATGTAGGTGTACTCAGAAATATGTTTCTGTTAAATTTGCCTCTTTTTAAGTGTTTTAGGATATGGTAGCAATTCTTTGTATTGGAGAAAATTGGATAGCAACAGGTTATATTTTTATATTTTATAAACTTGATTAAGAAGATAATTAATCATGATTAGTTGTATAATAATTAGAACTCCGCCTAAGGAATTGGGTTGGGTCTTCCAACGAATTACGAAACATATGGACAAAAAACCCGATAACATGATGGACTAATGGTACAATGTTCCCATGCTTGTTGAATGAAGATGTATTATCAGAAGATTGCATGTAGTAACGATGAAGTCAGAGGGTGTTGAGGGGGGGGGGGGGGGGGGGGGGGGTGTGTTGGACTTTTGCCCATTGAATCAATAACATTAGGGCGTGGGTTTGTCTCTATATACAAAACAAAAGTTGAGAGAATTTGACAAACCCAAGTTGAAATTTTCATGAAAGTTTATTCTTTTATTTACTATTGAATTTTTATTTTGGTTTTTAACATGGGTAAGGGTTAGACATAATAAATGGGTTGGGTCGGCTTGAGGCATGAAAAAAAACCAGTCTAAAAGGGTACGACCCACGGTTGTAGTCAGTTGTGTCTGGTCCAGCACGGAACTGTAATTGTGCCTATAAAAAATAATTTTTTTTTTTAAATATAAAGAAGCCAAACAGTTTCCTATATAAAGAAGCCGAAACAGTTTTAGTCAGTCGTGTCCGGCTTCTACGCTAGGGCCAGTAGCCGTTGGCTTGGCCAAAAAAATTTGATTTTTTTATTTTTTTCTTACAAATTTTCCTGTATAAACTCCGTCTCCTCTTGCCAAAATTTATATGTACAATTTCAATCTTTCATTTTTCTCGATCTTATATTTTCTTATTAATCTCTCATTTTCAAACTCTTTCCATTCACAAGTAATATTTTTCTATATATATAATTTAATTTTCATTTTAATCTTGTTAATCAATTATTATTTTTTATAATTTTATTTATCAAAATATTTTATAAATGGATCTAGAGTCAAATAAGTTTAATCTGATTGGCTATTATGATGTTGATGATATAACTAATGATCTATTCGGAATAAAAGCATAGGCACTAATAGGTGAAAATAGGACAACTATAGACTTGACAGGAAGAAAAAAAAAATGTTTATGTTGTAAGATCATTTCGATCAAATTTAGAAAATGATCGAAGGAAGAGTAACTTGTGGAGTAGTGTGCAAATATTACAGTTTATGTTTAACATGTGCTAGTTTTTGTAAAAAAAATTCACACAAGATAAGAGGGTGAAAACAAATTGTCTGTTGGTTCTAGTGTTAGTGTAGCAAGAGGTTTGAGCGGTTCCGAACACATGGGAGAAATGTATACTTTCATGTATGGTCAAATAAAAATGCAAGACTACATAACCAGTTGTCGATTTTGATAAACATTTTTCTTACGTTGAAAATGAAATATTAGAATGGATAATGTAGAATATCATTCACTCGCATTTAAAAGAATTTTTAGGTCTACTCTTAGACCATACATTCTTAAAAATTATGAATTAATTAAATTAAAAGTTATTGGAGAACTTTGTGATGTTATTTCAATAACTTCATATTTATAGATAGCCACAAATTAAGACATAAGGTATATATGCACAATTGACTATTACATTAATTCTTATTGATAGTTGTATAAAAAATTAATTACATTTATAAATTTAGAATATTTATATAATGGTTTTACAATTTTTCGAGCATTAGCCAATAATTTTTATAAATATAAAATTAACAATTTTATTTTTATAATGATTTTTGATAATACAAAAAATAATGACACTGTTATTGAATTAATGTTGAATCATACATATGTTCTATTTAATGGAAGATTATTCATATTATATGTGTATGTTATATTATTAATTTAATAATTTAATATGGTTTAAGCATGACTAAAGATCGAATATCAACAATTAGACATGTCATCGCATAAATTTCATTATCCCTATCACGGATTCAAGCGTATCGGGAATTATGTAAGTTAATAGGGTTAAGATAAAAAAATTAAAAACGGATGTTAAAACTAGGTAGAATTCAACATATTTCATGTTAAAAGCATGTGAAGGGTATGAAGTAGTTATAACACGTATCTTCAATACTCAATCAAAAGATTTAGAAAATCTTGTTTTTTTGACAGATTATGATTGAAAGATTGTTATGGCTCTAATGAACATATTAGAGCCATTGAAGATAACCATGAAGCAATGCTCAAGTATATATTATCTAATTACTTGGTTAATTTTGTATAGTGTTTTAGAAATTAGTGATATTTTTAAAGAGTTTAGGTATTATAATACTTTTCAAAATATATTTAGACAAATGAAATAACAATTTAAAAAATATTAGAATGAAATTCTTTCACTTTATGTTACTACCGCTATCTTAGATCTTAGGGCAAAAATATTAAGAGTAAAATATTTATTAGATGCAATTAATCATAATTTATTAATTACTAATAGTGTTAATTATATAGACGATTTTCAATATTTTTTATTGGAAATATATAACATTTATGAAAATAAATATGAAAGGAGGGCACAAAGTTCAAAATTTGAGGTAAGTTCTGGTAGTTTAGACAGAAGAAAGTTACACATATGATCGCTCTTGTGCAAAGGTAAGTAGCCTGTGGGTTAAAGTTCGAATTATTGTGAGTTTTATAATTATAATTATATCAATATTAATCATTATCCAAACATCATTAAACGTTATGATGATGAGAAATTATATCTTTTTACATTGTAGAAAGCAAATTCTAAGAGTTTTCCTATGCTTGCCCCATGCCTGAGATCTACTAATCCCTCCGATGTCTTCTCTAGTATCAGAATCTGCTTATAGTATAAGTGGATTATGCTAGATGATAGTTGATCAAATTTACTCTCATACATGATTGAAACAATCATGTGTATGAAAGATTGAGTGAAAGTTGACTTAAAATTATAAAATCGAGTTGCAGAACATATCTTAGAAGAATTCAAGAATCTTAAAATGGAAGACGAGTAGATGATAGTATATATATCATACTTATATTTGTATTGTACATTATGTAAATAAATTGATTTGTAATATGTTATAATATTTTTTATTATATAACTATGATATTGCTCTGTTACAAATAAAAGAATATCAATAAAATGTTAGGATACTATTCTTGACTTTAATAATTAGAAAATGATTTTTGTTTAATTTTTTAATTAAAAAATAAAAAGATAGTTTTAACATGTCGATCTATTTAGGATATGACATGATACGACCATATACATAAAAATTTGTGCTGTCAACCCGCGACTATGTAAGCCTTAAGCCTGACATGCCCCATAAGCCCAATGGGCCACATAGAAACCAGTCAAGCAAGGCCCACTGCCGTCTGTACATGGGGTTTTCACTTTTAAGCAGCTTTTGTTTGCTTCTTTAATGAATCTTCTTTCTACATAGGTGGTTGCCCCCATCTCCTCTTGTTAACATTTGACGGATTTTATATGTTTTGATTAAGAGTAGTGCTGTGCGTTTAATTTTTATATATAATTTTATGCATAAATAACAATATATCATTATTTAATTTGAGAATTAAAAATTAAAAATAAAATAATGTATTATTATTGGTGTATAAAGTTGTACACATAATTTTATTATTGGATTAAATCATGTCATTTCATGAATTGCAACTGATGGTTTTATTTATGCCCTATATAAACCATTTTCTAATAGCCAAAATTTAAATTTCTGTGTGCATCCAAGGATGAAATTTTGGGATAAAATCAACAACATAACCAATGCGGCTTTCATGTAGATGAAATACAAGTACAGCATAACTTCTAATAGGGCGCATTTAGGATCTTTCTAAAGGATGTATCATATCATCCATGCATAAAAACAATTTTAATGAAGGAAAAAGCGAGAGAGAAATTTGAATGATTGTCTCATTTTGCTATAAAAAAGTTGAAGAAAAAGAAGCTGGCTTATGCCAATCATAGCTTCCTATAAAGGAAAAGGAAACCAATTTCGTTGTTATCCGCCGACACCTTTTGGGAGGTGTATGTATGCCCCATAAAAACCATCTATCTGGAATTGTCCTTTGGCCAGTAGGTTTTGACGCATGGCTCCCCCATCTCCAACGAGGCCTTCTTCATCTTCATCCTTGGTGAACCAGTTTTAAGGATAATGAAGCATTATAGGGTCTTTTCTGTTCAAGTGCGAATAGATTGCATCTTCACAAATATGTTTATTTCATTAACCTTCTCTTTAAGACGGTGCCCAAATTGTTATACCTTTCGTTATGGGTGGAATTTATCAAAGGCCAAATGACTTTTTCCCACCCAAGGTATAGTGTAACCGAAATTGATATCCATTAACTTTAAAAAACTCAAAATTTTATCCATAAGCTAATTTTTATTAAAATTTTTAGTTAAAATTAGGATAAAATCATCATTTTAACAATAATATTAAAAAAAAAAATAATTAACTATTTTTTCATCCTTAAGTTTTAAAAATTAATAATTTCACCTCTAGTTAAAGTTTTTTAGTTTTGAAAAATGGTAGTTTTCGCCCCAAAACCTTTCCTCTCCTCTTCAACGACATCTCTGGCCATTGGTGACTTCCATGAAACTCCCTAACCCATTTTCGACCACCACCTTGGTCTAGATTTGTTGGATTAGACAAATCTAGACGGTCTGGACGGCAAAGGCATCGCCAGCATCTTCTGGTGACACATGGCTAGACAATCTTTGTCTAGTCATTGCTTTGTTTGGTCGACGGTTCATCTGGGTGACACCTTCATCATCCGAATAGTTTAGATTCGTCTAATCTAGATGAATCCAGATCAAGGTGGTGGTCAGAGATGGGTTAGGGAGTTTCGTGAAGTTCGTTGGTGGCTGAAGATATTGCAGGAGAGGAGTGGAAAGAAAATCCTGGTTTGGGGGGGGGGGGGAATGCGACTTTTCAAAACTAGAAAATTTTAATTAAAGGTAAAATTGTTAGTTTTTAAAATTTAAGGGTGACAATATAATGAATTATATAAATTTTAAATATTATTATTAAAATGATGATTTTACCCCTAATCTTAACTGAAAATTTTAATAGAAATTGACTCATGGATGACACTTTGAGTTTTAAAAGTTAGTGGACATTAGTTGCGATTACTCTATACCTTGGGTGGGACATAGTCATTTGGCCTTTGTCAAATAAGGAATTTTACTGTTGTAGGACCTTTATAGTCATCTCGTCGTAATGACACAAACAAAACAATTTCCTTCTCTAGGTATAATATCAAACAGTTTTAAATAATAACAAATATATAAAAAAATATTATTTTATTACAGTATCTTTTATCAAATTATATACCCTAAGTTTATTAAAATATATATTAAAAAAGAATAAAATAAAATGAGAGAGGAAAGTATAATAAAATAAAAAGATGAAAGTGTTTTTGAAATAAAGTTTTAGATTCTTTTGAATTTTATTTCTTTACCTTTTTATAAAAGGCCAAAAGACTTGTCCCCACGCAATGTTTAATGTGTTCACAATATTGACCTACGAAATTTTAAAAATTTATTATTTTATTAAAATTCTTATTTAGAGTTAAAAGGAAAAATATAATTTATTTGAAAATATTAAAAAATATATTCATCTCATTTTTTTTTCTTAATTTAAAATGTAATAATTTCCTACATCTAAAGTTTGAAAAATTACTATTTCTCTCTAGAGTTTTATTTTTTTTTCTCTTCTTTCTCCAGTGATTGTTCTCCGACCAATCTCCCATACCTTCATGCTATCCAATCTCTTGAAAGCAGACGAATCATCAGTCAACATGAGATCGATCAACGATTTGTTAGTTGAAATCTGTACAATATATAAATCTATCGTAGGTCGATCTGTGCAAAGTTTTTGGGTTGGGATATTTGTTTTTGCAATGTAATTGCACAAATTTTTAAGTTATTTTAGGGTATGTATCCAAATATTTGAGGCTAGATATTTTCCTAATTTTGTGTCTATAAATGCCCTAGTGTACAACTCAACAACTAATGCAACACATTTCCAACACACTATTCTAGGTTTCTTTGTGTTCTTTGTCGTGTGTTTAATTCCCTCACTCTTTTGTTCCAACCATCATCTTACTACCTAGGATGGGGAAAACTGATTTAGTTCAGGTCTTTGCTACAGTGCTGCCCTGGAGCACTATAGGAGCGATCAGCCTATGATAATTTACATCCTACACAACAAAAAGAACATCTACTCTATTAGTCCCAACAACATTCACAACTACCAAAATCCTTAACCTTAATAAAATCCATCAAGTCAAGTGTATGAACCTAAAACCTTTAAAAAAAAAAAAACTGAAAAAGTTGCATTCAAGCCAGTATTTATCAGAAAATTTGTAATGTGTACGATGAAAACAGTCACAACTAAACCTTTTTCCCTCCTTGTAGAGTGAAAAAACACTTTAAACATGCAGATTGAACACCAAACAAAGAAGAATGGTGATGGGTGATTAATGATAACAAAGAATGGTGAACACAACTTCAGAATACACTCTAAAACTTCAATATGGAAGGTTGAATTATTGGATATGGTTGCATTTTGGCTGGAAAGTGTAATAGATAGGTTGAGATTAGAGGTGTGTATGGTCCAGTTAGGTTAATTTTTAAAAAATACATCATACAATATAATACATGATATAGTAAATTGAGTTTTTGATATAGATACAAAATACGATTCGACTATTACTCATTTATATATATATTATTTCATAAAATTAATTAAATTATTATTATCTAAAACATACTATACATATGTAAAATAAATATAAAATATAGATATACAGTATACATGTATAGAAAACGACAAAAAATATATGAAAAAACAAGTTGTACCCTAATTACTTATTGGAATATTTTGTCAAATATATATATATATATATATATATATATATATATATATATATATATATATATCAAAATACGATTTACAGTTTAGTTCGGTTTAAAAATCGTTCAAATTATAACCCGAATTAAAAAAAAGTTTGAAAAATTCTAACTCAAACCGAATCATTTTACAAATAAAACCAAATTACACTATAATTTTTAAGCGGTTTGATTTTTTTACGATTTGAATCAAATTATGCATATTTTTAGTTGAGATTGATTTTTGAAAATGGTGGAGAAAGACTAAAAATTCATCTGACAGTTACACGAGTATAAAAAGTGGGAGGTGTGATTATCTTTGTATAAATCTCTAAAATTTGGTTATTTTAATTAGCATTGTATAATAAACAAATCCAAATACGGGAATGGCTTGGGAGCTTTAATAGCAAATCATTTGATATAGAGAAAAACTAAACCTTAAACCCATGCAGTGCTATTGAGCTACCATAGGAAACCTATACTCACCTTAATGGACCTTATAGATATATGTGAGATTAAAATGGAATCTAACTGAAAAATTCATGAAGCCCTTCTTTTTTCAGTAAGACATCTAATAAGTAACATGATGAAAAATTTTTTTTTGGCCAAAAGAGTTATTCACATCCAAGGTTTACTCCATTTTCAAACTCATATTTGTAAAGTTTTAAAAACTCAAATACTCAACCGTCATCCAATTTTTTTTAAATTTTCTGTTATATGAGTAAAATTATTATTTTATCAATAATATTAAAAAAATATATAATTTTATCTCATCCCCTTCCCCAAATTCTGAAAACTAACAACTTTACCCTAGCAAAATTTTTCTAGTATTGAAAAACGACTTTTTCCCCATAAGGTTTTTTTTTCCTTACATTTTTTGGCTAGCTTCTCCTCTTCGGCCGCCTTCGTTGCTGATGGTCTTCTTTCTTGATTGAAGTCATTGTCAATTCATCTTCCCTTGTTTTTGGTTAGTTTCAATCCAAATCAACACTCTTTACAGGCCAAATGAGATGTGTTTCGATGACGGAGATAACAAGATGCATTCCAAATTACGTTCGACAATATGCGTTTGGGTGATAGAGATGACGAGATGCATTCCAAATTGCGTTTGATGAAGGTGGTGGATTCAACCAATTCCACCAAGTCGTTTGTTGTTGAAAGAGAAGACAGACAGAGAGGTTGTCAAGAAAGAAGATCATTGGCAGTGAAGGCAATTGGAGAGGAGAAACTGACTTGGAAATATAAGAAAAAAACCTTAGGGGAAAAAAATCACTTTTTAAAACTGAAAAATTTTAAGTAAATGTAAAATTGTTAGTTTTCAAAATTCAGAGAAAATAGAGTTGGAATAAAATAAAATTATCTATTTTTTACTATTACTATCAAAATAATAATTTTACTTTTATATATAACAGAAAATTTTAACATAGATTTGATAACAATAAGTATTCGAGTTTTTAAACTCCACATATGTGAATTTGAAAATAGACTAAACCTTTGGTGGAAATAAGTCTTTTAGCCTTTTTTTTTTTTTTTAAGTATAAGACTAAATCATTAATTTAATTGTAGACCATAACCATAATGTCTCACATAATGCAATTAATAGTAGTGGGTGTCTTAATCTTGGATGATCTAATACATGGGGTTTCAAACATTGCTTCTAAGAAGGGCATGGACTCATCTTAAACACAATCAGTCAATCATTTTTTACATGTTGTGTGATGTGAGCTATAGCTTATCTTCCTTTAGGGTCGTCGTCATGTCAAGAAAAGATTTGAGTTTTCTCCAAACTATTCTAGTGTATATGATACATGCAAGAGCCATTCTTAAATAGCTATAACATTTCATTCTGTCTTTTTAAATATGTCACCTTTTTTAGAACAAAGATGCTTAAATTACCCACAAATTTCCTACCCTTTGATATATACTAGAAGTCAAACTTAAACATGTTATAAAAATCAATGTATTAATAGCACAAGAGCAGTGAATTTATTAAATGCATAATTTGACTATAGTCACAGTTCTAGGGTTTTGTGGTAGTGGAATAGTACACCCTAACGCACATGCACTGTTTATTGGCTTGTGCTCATGTGGTTTCATCCTACCATAAATTTGTCAGGGGAATATTTTAATTTTGACTAGTTTATACAAAGGTAATCTACAACTTATTTTATTGTCAGTTATTAAATATCTATATCTGTTTAACTTTTATACTTACATTTTACGGAACATCTCTCTCTTGAAATAGTCTTTTGAAGTATTGTCAACATGACGAATAAATACATCTTAATGTCTCAATTGTCACACCCTATTTGATGCTTTGTAAAATCATACAACCTCATTAGTTCAATATACCATGAAGGCATGTTATGTCACTGCCTGTGGCATATGGGTTTTCTCTTATTAGTTTATTTTACATTAAAGAATTGACACAAATATGCTTCCATTATCCATATTAAAAACCAAAGCATTAATGGTGTGAATGTTTTTTTTTTAAGTAATTTAAATCAAAATTTCAGAGACTTAACCTCAAACATTTCTTTGAAAGTTTTAATGCACTATCTGCTAATGACATGAATGTTGGTATGATACAATCAACTTAAAAAAATTACAATGAGACTTAAATCTACACATACTCGTAAATTTTCATAAATCAACTAATGCTACATGTTTTATAATTTCTAGTTATTGTATCCAGACAGGGTTGCTTCTAAAATTGTAAAGAAAAGTAAAGAGAAGAAAAGAAAAGAAATGAAAAAAATTAAAAAAAGAAAGGCAGAGAAGTTGTGTATACTTTAAGGTATTGTTTGGTCGGTGAAGAAAAGGCACTTTAAAATTCAAAAAGTATCTATCTCGAAACTATAATAATTGTGGCATAATATATTTATTATGTCAGTTACTATATAAACAGCTGTTTAGATCACCAAGAGTTCCATTATATAATATTTGACAGTTGGGTTTTGTCTTCCAAAAGTTTCCAATTTTTGCAATAACTTCTGTATCTGTTTCTCTCTCTTTTTATTCTGTCTCTTCTGCTTCTCCTTCTTCTTCGTCATACAGGGTAGAACAGCCTTTTCAGTTACTGTCACATTACATTTTCTAAATGATGCCATAGAAAAACAGAAGAAACAGGGGACTCTGTTTTGGGTTTTTGCAGAAGCCCATCTGAGTTTCACCTCTGAAACTAATCTTGTTCTTCCTCAAAAGCTCAGCTTTTCTTCTGGGTTTAGCTTCTTTTGTCTTGAAAGATTCAAAGCCAGTAGCTTTTTATCTTGTTATGTTCTTGGTTGCCATTTTCAGATTATGCAAATTAATGAGCTCATGGGTTTGTTTGTTTGATTGTTATTTTTTGATCTAGATCAAGTTAAAATGGAGGAAGTGAGGAGATATTGACTATTATGTAATTGATTGAGAAAGAAAGTTAACTTTATGAGGTTTTTGTTTTGCAAAATTCATTGTCCTTCCTTCGTTTGCTTTTGCAAACCCCCTTCTCATCTATACACACTTGGGCCATTGAAGTTGGAGAACAACTCACATGTTCCTTCAACCACAGCAATTGTGTCAGCTTCTAGTGATCATCAAGATGCGGGTGGTGGTTGTGGTGATGATGAGTTCAAAAGAGTCAAGGATGTTGAGATTGTTTTAGATGGGAAGCAGCAGCAGCAACGAGAAGAACAAGAACAGGAACAAGAAGAGGAAGAAGGTGGTGATGTTCGTGTAAAGAGCAATCTTAAGAAAGATGATTCGGATTCGAAAGAAGTTCAGAAGATGAGAGTTCAGTGGATGGATTTCTTGGGGAAAGAATTAGTTGAGATCCGTGAATATGAAGCCTGGTAAAAAATCTTCTTTTCCTTTTTTGGGAAATTTTGTTTCATGGTTCATATGTTTGATGATTATCTTGAATTTAGTTATTTTATATTGGAGCTGATAGGTTAATTTGATTATTTTTTAGTAATTTAATTATTTTATATTGGACTAAATCAATTTCTAATGCTTTGCAAAGAAAACAGATGAGAAAAAAAAAAAAATTGAATAGTTTGATATTATCAAAGGAAGTCTTTTTCATTGTGTGATGGAAAAGTGAACCTCATCCAATCACATATTTTTCAACCAGCGGAAATATACTATTGCCCAATAGAAATGGGATGGTGGATTCTTTGTTTAAATTATCTTTTAAGCCTTGCAATAACTGTTTCATGAATTGCCAGAGGACTTTGGCTTTAACCTTTTGTAACACGGTGAGTCAACTTTTAAAGTTTTGAAACAGTATGTGACAGTGATATTAGACAATCATATCTATCGAAATTTATTCTATAAGTTATGACTGATAAAATTATTTTTATATATATATATATATTATATTATTTTGTAAGAGATGAAGACTTTTTCTTCCATCTAATTGTTTTACTAAGATCAGGTGAATAATTATCACTGTTTGGATAAGATATGTTCTAGTTACTATAGGGTTAGAGTTAGGAGTACTTTAGTGTGAGTAGTGTTGGTGCAATACTGGACTTTGTTTTGTTATAAATTATAATTGGCTTATGGGTTCTTGAAAGAATAGTTTTTTATAGTCAACCTGCAGTCACTTGACAGTAGAACTTGTGGAATATGACCAGTGCCTTTCTTTCTTTCTTGATCCAATTAGGGCAGAGAGATTGGGGGTGTTCATTTTAGAAATTACGCAATGGCAAAAAGTATAAGTTGTTCTGGTGGAGTGATTTCTGTAATGAAATTATTTGACACTTCATGAAACGTGTTTAAACGGTATAACACTGAATGCATTAGCAGTAAGATTAGAAAAATAACAGGATCTTTAGGACAAATGTAGGGAGTAGACATGAAGTTGCTAGTGTGATGAGTTGATCTGTTAGTTGACCCAAATTCAAGGCGTACACAGGAGTTTCATAATCAGGCTACATGTAGGTTTATGGAATGTTTGTACTAATGTTCAGTGTCCAATGAGTGCTGTTGGCTTCATTTATTTGCTGGATAACTATGACTCTTACAAGTTCATTATATTCTCTTCTTTTCCAATGACTAGCAAAATCATTTCTACAGTCATAATTTACTTGAACGTGAATCCTTTCGCAATTGAGTCTATGCTCCAGTTACTATCATTTTATCTTCGTTTTTAGCCATTGTAACTTTGACCGGACCATCCATTGGCAATATTATCCTCAGTATGGTCTCTAAGGAGCTAATATTCTGTCTGTTTTCTAAGCAGTGAAGTGGAAGATACCAACAATGATACCGCATACGGTAAAGGCTGCGTTTGTACAATTCTGTGACTCTGCCATATCAGCTTCTTCTGCATATTCTTGCAGCGACAATTTTGTTGAGCATGGAGAGAAATAATAGCTTGTGATCTATACTACAGTCGATATATCTTCTAGTCCAAGGGTACCATGTCTTTAAATGGCTTCGGTTGCTTTGATACCGTCATCTTTCCTCACACGAGAAACACTCTATAAGAATTCAGTATAGAAGACAGTTACAGTTTTTTAGAAACCCGAAAGAACGGTGTTAAGACCCTGGAATGAACCAAGATTGGCTTTGAAGATGAAATGGAAACAAGTGACTCAAGATAAATAGCAATCACAAACCTTGATTTTGATTGGGACCTCTGTCCCATTGGGAACAATTCGGGCTTCCATTCATGATGTCAAGGCAAAGAATGGAGGGCTTGTTTTTTATCTTCTGGAAAACAGTAGAGAAAGCATGATACCCACGGTTAAAAGTATTGTCTACTTTTGATACACAATCAATTATATTTTTGTTTTTGAGTTTTACAATCTAAAATACGTCTTGATAATTTAAAGAACTCATAAACTATTTAACCAGTATTATTTTAATATCTCGAAATAATATGAATATATACACAATCTTAACATTTCTCACGTGCTTTGTTGATATGAGATTTTCCTAAAAATGTTATATTACAACCTTAGACGAATTCCACATTGACAAAATATGAAAGAGATGTTGAATATGTATATGCACCCAACATCACTTGAGAATGCAAAAATAAAACTAGTGAAATAGTCCGTGAGCTCTTAAACTATCATTTTAGGTTGCAAACCTAAAAAAAATCGTGATTGACATGAAAAAAAATCATGATTGACCATGTGTTTATAGTAGATAATAACTTTTCAATAGACCAAACTATTTGGACTAAGGATATTATAATGATGAAAAATAACATCATGAAGAGTGCCTAAGTAGGCTTAAGTTAGCCCTTTTTTGTAGTTTCATTCTTTCTTTCTTTGATCATTATTAATGATCTCAAAAAGTAGGAATAAGTGAAATAATATATGCTTCCTGCAACACAATGCTCTTAAAGTGAAAGTCTGGTATAACAAGAAAGGGATTGGAGAAAATGAATTGAGGATCAGTTGAATGTTTTGTCATTTCCATGGAAATTCTTTGCATAATTTGTTGACTTGACTTTTGTAAAGGGTGACTACCCATTCCTAAGGTAACTCTGAAAGAAATTCTCTGTACTTATACAACACACATTCAAGCAATAAAACTGAAATACCTCTTCTCATTTCACCAAATAAAAACTTACAAAGAAAAACAAATTTATACAAAATGAAGCAAAAATATCTTCTCCAACTATTGTTAGTTGTACCAACACATGTCAATTGTAGACCAGAATCAATCGAACTGTCACCTGAGTTTGGCTTATGAACCGTCGGATGTCGCCTTTTGTGCAAACCATATAAGATTCAAGAAAAACACAAAGCAAAGCAAAGGAAGAAGACTCGACTCCCTCATGTTCATCTTCTTTTATTAATGATACACCGTTTCATTTAACTTTTGTTAGTCAACTTAAGGCCACCCCAAATTTTGTTACTTCCATCACTCAACCATATACAATTTTTACTCTTACATCCTCCCTAAATTCTAATTGAGAATCATTAGAATTGTTTATAACTGAAAATTGAACACAACACATATTGAAACTATTCATGTTTCAGGTTCCTGCAACCACAATGCACACATAACACTAGAGTACCCATATACTTATATATTTTATCAATTAAGTTAACAAGTAGTCTTAACTTCCCTTACTCTTTCCTTGAACTTAACTATTTTTTTTTTCAACATATTGTCTTCGAGTTTAAACTACTCTTACTACAAAAGGATATTTTTCAATTGCATCAGTAATATTAGAAGATACCTCAACTAGACTTTCTAATTTCATCAGTTTTACCATTTACACCCTTTACCACCTATAATTTGTCTTGAAGCAATTCAAAATGCATGGTAAAAATAGCCTTGGTAAGTACATCAATATCTTGGAGTTGTGAAGAAACATACTAAATTACAACTGACTTAGCAACCACCTATTCCCTAATATAGTGCACATCTAACTCTATGTGCTTTGTCCTTCCTTGGAACATTGAATTTGTAGCCAAAAAAGCAACACTTACATTGTCACACCATATCACAACTGGTCCAAGCCAATCCATTTTCAACTTATTGAACAAAGACTTTAACCAAGCTATCTTTATAATGACCTGGTTGAATGCCCTGTATTCTGATTCATTAGATGACAAAACAACTGCTTTTTGCTTTTTGAAGCTCTATTGGATCATATTTCCACCAAGAAATATGTAGAAACCACTTGTGGACCTTTTAAGTTTCTAGCCCAATCAACATATGAGAAGACTTCTAATTTCAATAATACAGTTGGTTTGAATATTAGTCCATACTGCAAAGTACCTTGGACATATCTCATCACTTTTTTAATTGCCTATCATTGCATCTGTGTAGGTTCCTTTATCTATTAACTCAATTTATTAACTAAGTAAAAGAGATCACGTTTGGTTTGTGAAAGATACTGTAAAGCCCCAGTAACACTTCTGTACAAGGTTCGTTGTTCAAACAAAGGGTTGTCTTTAAGGAATAACTTATTGCCTTTAAACATTGGAGTTGAAACTACATTTCAATTCTGTATATTAGCTTCGTACTTAGTCTGACATAACAACAACCTAGATCACTCTTTCTTACTTCTAACACTAAGAAGTAATTCAGCTCACCCAAGTCTTTTAAAGATAACTGAGCATTCAAATCAGTAACTAGCTTCTTAATGAACTCAAAATCTAGACCAATTAGCAACATATTGTCCACGTATATGAGTACATAAACTACTATGGTATCTTGTTTATAGATAAACAAACTAGAATAAACTATTGAGTTCTTAAAACCCCTGCTTATTAAGAGCTACATCAATTTATCATACCCTCAGGGCTTGTTTCAACCAATACAAAGTCTTTCACAGTTTGCAAACAAACCAAGATGATCATGATCCTCAAAACCTTAAGGTTGAGACATGAACACTGCCTCTTGCAAATCTCTATTGAGAAATGCATTGTTAACATCGATTTGATAAATTTTCCAATTAAAAGACACTACTAAAGTAATAACAACTCTCATAGTAGTTGACTTCACCATTACACTGAAGGCTTCTAAAAAACCTATTCTAGGAGTTTGTTGGAACCCTTGGCCACCAGCCTAGCCTTTAGTTTATGCAGGGAACCATCAGTATTCAATTTTTTCTTAAACACCCATTTATGGTCAACTGTATGTGTAGCCTCTGAAGCAAGTACTAAAGTCCAAGTTTTATTCTTTTTCAAGGCTTCAAATTCTTGTTTCATAGCCTGAAATCGAAAGGGATCAATAAGTGTAGTTGAAATAGACTTGGGTTCTATAATCTGGGTTTCTACCGCAAAAGATCTAGGCTATGGAATACTACCTATCTTAGGCCTGGTTACCATAGGGTGAATGAACATTCTAGTGCCTTGACAAAAGCTATACTATATGGATCTTTATCAACTTTATCATTGTGAAACTTAATACCTCATACACTAGAGAGATCAACTTCCAAATTTAAAGTAGTGAATGTGTTGGAAGAGTCAATGGCTCCTGGTATTTGTAATATATTAGATGTGTTTGATGGTTGGGAAATTAGATAAGTGTCATTCAAACATGACACTTTTGGATTAGACTCAAAGAGACCTAAGGTCATATCTGTCTTGGATTGAACAATTGGGTTCAGGTTTGTATTATTCTTTGAGTTATGATTTTCATTAAATTTTTTAGTATGGTCAAGAAAGGATTTTGGTATTGCAAGAGTTTTTAATTCAGGAGAGAAACTATCAATGATAGGTTATTGAGTTGTGGCCAAGAAATTAGATAATTGTTCAGTACTTTTAGGAGTCAAATAAGTAACTATATTAGATTAACCTGAAGAGCCCTTAGGAATGAAAATGCTTAAAATTGTTTCCTTAACATACTTTGACCTAAAATCTAGATTTGTTTTGAAGAGATACTATATGTCATCAAACCTAACACTAGCTTATATATATACTCTCCCATTTGAGCTTAAACATTTATATCCTTTGTGGTTAAGACTATACCCTACAAACACATACTTCTATGTATGAAACTCTAGTTTGTGTTGGTAACAAGCACAACCAAATGTCTTCAATAATATATAATTAG